>NC_061866.1:35437049-36637049 GCF_907164915.1 Impatiens glandulifera
CACCCATGAGAAGACCGCCTGCCTTCCATGAAAATACACTTACACGTCTATGTAAAGACCGAATTGACAGGGATATTATATTTACGTTTATTAAATATTAATTTAATTTATTAAAAAACACATGCAGCGATATAATATTCGCTTCAATTAATTCATTCAATTTTTTTCTAGGAATTTTATTTAATTTTTTATTTCATTTTTTGGGCTTGGAGACCCTCTGGAGCGAAGATATATTTGCTTCAATTAATTTTAATGAAAAACTCATGTAAACCCCCCAACCCACCCATGAGAAGACCGCCTGCCTGCCATGGAAAGACAATTACCCGTTTATGTGAAGACCAAAATGACATGGATTTCACATTTCCATTTATTAAATATTAATTCAATTAATTGAAGATGACATGCAGCAACCGAACAAATCTTCGCCTCAATTACTTTTCTATTTTTTTCCTTTTTTTTTATTTCATTTTTTTTGGCTGTAGACCTTCATGAGCGAAGATATATTTGCTTCAATTAATTCTAATGAAAACATCATGTAAAACCCCCCTACCCACCCATGAGAAGACCGCTTGCCTACCATGTAAAGACATGTACCCGTCTATGTAAAGACCAAACTGGCCTGGATTTTATATTTCCGATTATTAAATATTAATTCAATTAATTGAAGATGACATGCAGCAACCGAACAAATCTTCGCTTCCATTCCTTGGGTATTTTTATTTTTTTTTATTTTTTTTCCGTTTATTAATAAATGTTAATGTAATTAATTTAAATTGACAATCAGTAAACGACCAAATATTCGCTTGAATTTTGTTTTTCGAGTAGACGATTGAAAGCGAAGATTTCTTATTTTCAAATAATTTTAGCCTGACGTTCATGTAAAACCACCTCCCCTCCCATGAGAAGCCAACTTGCCTGTCATGTAAATTCACTTACCCGCGCATTTACATTCCGCGAATAAATCTTCGCTTCTATGAATAGTTTTCATTTTACATTTTTTTTTATTTTTTTTTTATGAATTTACGATATCGAACGAATATTTATTCGCTTCCATGACTAGTTGATATAATTTCAATTTCCCGCTACAAGCCGACTATCCCTCAATTTCATTTTCATAAGCAACTGTTCATATTCTTCTCTCTCTATCTCCCGGCGATAATCCAAACACTGAACGTCGAAACCCTAGATATTTCGTTTATACTACAAGGATTTCTTCTGAACATGTCGGGTAACCAAGGCAACAACATGGAAGTGGATCATCCCATCGACTCCCGAGAGGTCGTCTTGCAAGTTTGTAGGAGCATAAACGAAAACGAAACTGCACCCACTCCGGCATCCACCGTCAATCCCAGCACTAAACCAGAGAGGTATGTTCATTTATTGTGTTTATACTCATTTTACACATGTTTATTCAATTTATTTCGTATAATACTGATTTATGCTATCCCACCAAAATTAATGACTTCGAGGACCTATGAAAGGAAGAGGAAGAGAAATCCGAAGACGAATACTAAGTCGTCATCGACTGCTGAATCAGTTTCCACCGTTGCTGTCGAAGCTACTGATGTTGCTGCAGTTAATGATGAGATTTTACCACCACCTTTTCCCCCTAAAAAAAAACCAAATGTTATTCCTACCTCCACTCCAACAGTCGATGAAGAGTTACCAGAACCACCCCCAGAAACCACTAATATTTCTCCGTCTACTACCCCATTCGATGAAGAGTTTCCCCCATCTCCCCAAAAAACCAAAACCCGCAAGAAACGTAAACTGACATTTCTAACCAGATCATCACCTCATGGCCTCGCTCAACTCATTCCTCAATTGAGCGTAGAATAGAGGGAAGCCGTGAAGGAAATCGGGTTTGGTTCTCTTCTTACAATGGGCGTCTCCAAGTGCCTGGCTCATTTTTCCAGACACGTAATCCAATGTTTTGACCCGGATAAGAGTTCTCTGGTATTGGCCAACGGTGATGAGATCCGTATCGATGAAGATCTCGTACAGCTCGTGATGAACCTCCCTAGAGGGGCAATGAACGTAGTCGAGTCCGTTGGTTTGGACAAGACTAAGGACCCTGATTATTTTAATTTCTTGAGGGATTGGAAGACCAGATGGACCGGGGAAGACTCAAAAGCTCCCGAAACACTTTCTATGATCCCCAAGATATTAAGTAACACAAGTGCAGACAACGATTTCAAAATAGACTTCGTTGTCTTTGTTGTCTCTAGTTTTTTATGTCCTGTTCAAAATTCACGAGCCAGGTAAACATGTATTCAAACCTATTATATATCTAATTGTATTTTTGAATACTGACAAATGTATTTTTTTCATTTCAGGTTCAAAATTCTCAAATCCTTAATGGAGGTTGATAACATAAAGGAACTGAACTGGTGCCACTTTACACTACAACGATTGGTTGACAGTGTAAGAAGTTGGAAAGAAAAAGCAAGTAAAGATAAAAATCCATATTTCGATGGACCTATAACCCTTTTATCGGTAAGTATTGTTGCCTCTCTTATATATGATTTATAGATATGTAATATTTTCTAACATGTTTCCCACTCCTTTACTCCAGATTTGCTACCTAGATGGTGTTTTTGTGGAAGGTGAACGTATCCCCTACGAAAGAAAATTTCCAATTATCTCCTGTTGGGATGACGTCAGCGTGTTAGAGTTTACCAACTTAGAAGGTTGTGCCGGTGGTTTTGGGCTGGGCAGGGCAAGGGCGTGCCTAGCAGTTAGACAACCCGAGAATCCAGTTGACTCGGTTGAAGTAAAAGAAGACGATAATGAGGTATGTGGAAATAATAAATTGACTCCCATTGTTCTTTATTATCCTGTTTTCAAGATGAATGAAGTCTGTTTTTCATAATGTACAGTTGTTGACATCCAAAATCCTGCAAACTTTTAAAGATACAGCCCAACAGCTGAATTACCTATCAGGGGAGTTGGAGAAACGCAACATCGATCCGAAGCCCTTTTTTGAGGCCGGTTTCCTGAACCTCAGAGAGTCTGAAGGGTTCATGAAACACTTGAAGGTGGTGATCGATGGTCCGGTTCATGTAGGTGTGGAAGATCCTACAAGGGATGCACTTGGGGACACTTTACAGTGTGCGGGCTTGAAATTCAATAGTCCCCGGGTTGATTACACATGTCAGACTGCAGTGGAGGACCATGCAGACAATCCACCAGCACAGGCTGAAGTGAATGATTTTGAGGATGCAGTGATGTCAAATGAAGAAAATCCATCAGATCACGTTGAACAGAATGATCTCGATGTTGCCGTTCTGGCCAATGAAGCTCCGTCACCCCCTGTTCAACCGAAATCTGTTGAGGATGTACGTGAGGACATTGAAAATGAATCACTCCTTGTTGAACAGGAAGTTGTACAGGCTGCATTTCAGCCCATTCAAGCCAAGTCACCCCCTTTTCAACCGGACGAACCTGAGGATGCAGTTATGCCCCATCAAGAAAATTGTTCGGATCACGTGGAACCGAATGATCTCGATGATGCAGTTCTGCACAATGAAGATCAGTCACTCCCTGTTCAACCGAAAGATGTTGAGGATGTAGGTCATGACATTGACGATGACTCACTCCTTGTTGAACAGGAAGATGTACAGGCTGCATTTCAGCCCATTCAAGCCAAGTCACCCCCTTTTCAACCGGACGAACCTGAGGATGCAGTTCTTCCCAACAAAGATTCCTCACCCCGTGTTGAACCAACTGATCATGAGGGCGAAGTCAAGGAACCGGATGAGGTACCCCCAGTGCAGACACCCACTCTTGAAGACGATGATCAGGGTGAAGGGAAGGAACCGGTTGAGGAACCCAAAGCGCAGCATGTTGAACCAAATGATCAGGGTGAAGGGAAGGAACATGTTGCGGCACCCAAAGCTCAGTCTGTTGCACCAAATGATCAGGTTAAAGGCAAGGAAAAGGTTGAGGCTTCTAATGCCGTTGAATCTTCTGAAGATGAAGATGAAGTTGATGGGGGGGGATGCATCAACATTAGAGAATATCCTAAGAGGAAGATCACGAAAATTCCTGTGCACCTTCGATCCCCCTACATGCAACAGGTTGCAGATATGTTGGACCACAACATAACCAACAAGGAACAGCGATTAGCCGATTTTGTGTTCGATGAAGACCTGCCTCCAATGTAAGTTACCTCTCATGCTTTTCGGAATTTCAAATATGAAATTAGTTAGTTATGGTCTTGTAAATGAATGTATTTTGCAGGGACGTTCTGTACGAAGGTGCACCGGGTAATATCACCCGTAAGCTATTTTAAACAGTGAAAATGGGTCGTGAAATTGCGAGCGAAGTTGTGGACGCTTGGTCCATAATTGTGCACTTCAAATGCCGTAGGTTGCCAAGGCATGAACCACGAATAATATGTTTTTCAACAATTTCACATGTAAGTGCTTCTCTTGTTTTGTTCTATGTATCCTTCAATGTTCATGACTTTGAGTCTCCAGCCTTATTTTGCAGGTTAATCTGCAGTATGATAGGACCTTATTTTGTCAATCCCTTGAAGAAGACATGAGAAACTACCATGTCACAAAAGAAGACATCATCTTCGCTGACCTGGTATGTACATATCCCTCAATTCCAAGTAACGAGACTGCCATAAAATAACAAATGTTTATGTTCTTTTTGCAGATATTCCTACCTGTCGTCACTTCTGGACATTTCTTTCTTGTATGTGTGAATATTAAAGACTCCCAAATAAATGTCCTAGACAACTCCGGTCGTCCGCATAGAATGAAAATTTTGGACAAGTATGTCCAGTTGAGGAATCAAATCGATAGTTTTTCGACTTTCTTGGAAAGGCAAGGCATACAAAGATTTGCAGAAAAGGTTAAGATGTACAAGATAACGGCCCCAAAGCTGCCTTGGCAAGACCAAACAAACAAGACCGACTGCGGTGTATATTTAATGAGACATATGGAAACATATAGAGGAAAGATGAAGGGTTGGTCATGTGACATCAACGAAAATAATGTGAGTGTTTTTTATATGTTATTCTATGAAATTTAACAATTTTAAATGTTCTTATACTTTCTCTTGTTCTTTTGAAGTCCGACGAAGCTTTGAGTACATTGAGGATAAAATATTTATACAAAATTCTTATGTCTGAGCACAATGTCAATAGGTTCAAGTTAAAGACTGCAATTAGATCAAGATATTAGGGTTTTGTATGTGTGATACGGAATTATACTTGTACAGTAATTCTTATGTTCACACAGGTCAATTGACCTATTTTTAATGTATGGATGTTTGATATTGATTTATAACTTATAATGCAATTCAGATCTTAATGTATGTAAGGCAGTTCAGATCTTAATGTATGGAGTTATAATGAATTGCTTATAATGTATTGATGTTTGATATGTCTTCTTGTACACATATTTGTGAAATCCTAAACGATGTTATTTTCTTAACTGTATCTTTTAATATTCTTAAACGAAGATATATTCTTAACATGATGAAACTGATAAACTTGCAACCGGACCACCTCTTGAAACGGAATTATCTTGTTATGTCTTCTTGTGGCCCTCTTCTTAACTATCAATTTTCAAATTCCTAAACGAAGATATCTTCTTATGTTCCTGTGTGCAATCCTTATTTTGAAAATCAGAGACGAAGATATCTTCTTCAATATATGTTTGCAAATTACTAAACGAAGATATCTTCTTCACTATATATTTTGAAATTCCTAAACGAATATATCTTCTTAATTTATTTTGGGGTACAGTCGATATTTCGAAACTAGGAGACGAAGATATCTTCTTCAATATATACTTTCAAATTCCTAAACGAATATATCTTCTTAATTTATTTTGGGGTACAGTCGATATTTCGAAACTAGGAGACGAAGATATCTTCTTCAATATATGTTTTCAAATTCCTAGACGAATATATATTCGTATTGACAAGAAATAAAAAATATAATACGAAGATATCTTCACTACATGTAATGCACCTACCGGAGTTATGTATTGATGTGAATTCAAGAATGAAAACTCATTTATTACTTCAACTACTGATGTATCAACTTCATCACTCTCATACCCTCACTCTCACTCTCACTCTCACACTCCACTCTCACTCTCACCTCTCTCTCTGTTTTGACTCTTTCCTTCCCAAATCTCTATTTACCGGTGTCTTTCCTTCATTCCTTTAGCGTAAAACTCATAAGATGGATGTAGAGATTGACCCAGACATGCTTGTTTTATCGCAGCAACAGCTGGAGCGATACTTAAGTCTGATCAACGATGACCCTGTACCTTTTAGTGTCTATCATGTAGATGAGATTCTTCCTCTATTACGAATAAACGTTAACGACGGACTGATGGCCCACATGCAAAGCAGATGGAATACGGACTCTCGTTCTTTTGTTATTGGAGAAATGCACATATGCCCGACGCTAGAGGACTTTGCTTCAATCCTTAGGTGTGGTAGTCTTGCACTCATGATCTTGCCTGTCCATCAAGATCCTCATATGGCCGCCCACATTTGTGACAGCTTCTATGGAGTTACAATGTTTGATGCTCTTTTGTTTACCCTCCAACATGGATTTCTGAATATGACAAACATAGACGAGTACATTTGGCGTGTCCAGGGAGCTGAGAGGACCATCAACCACACACAAAGCAAACTGATCATGCTTGTGGTTCTGGCTCATTTTTTTTATGTCCGGCTGCAGGACGCCGGCCTTCGGAAAGGATCCTGCAGGTAGTTCCTGCACTGATGGGAAACGCCCCAAACCTGGCTAGCCTGGTACTTGCTGAGACATTAATTGGTCTTAACGAATTTGTTCCCGAGGAAAACAACTATTCTCGCCGTGGCTCACCTTTGGTTCTATACCTCTGGTTGTTAGACAAGTTGCATTGGTTGCCCCGTCCTTCAATTCCATACACTTCCTTTGCCAATCTACAAGTGCAAAGGGTCAATGGACTCGTGCCTCCGAATTTTATTTCGGATATTCACCCAATTAGGTTCATTGTTCCGTGGTATCTGTTTACTGAAATGATGTACGAGATGAGGGGTTCTCCATTCATCATTTTGTTGGGCCTTCAGGGAACTACCTCCTACTGCACAACTGTCATATACAGACAATTTGGCCTACGGAATCCCCTACCTTCAAATGGACACAATCCTCCGGAGGACTTCATGTTTACTCCTCACCATCTTTACTTTGAGTACGCATCAATAATTGAAAATTCTTTGACGGTTTTCATCCCCAACCGATGGATCAATGCTGTGAACGAAGCCATTCAGCTATACATTCCACCCGTCATCGAACATGAGGTCGTGTCGCTGACAGGACCGATAGACGAGTCATCCTCTCATGAATCAGACTAGAGCTTCATTTGTATTGTTGAACAGCTATATTGTTGGTTAATCTGTGCAGTACTTATGTAAACGGATTATGGAATGTTTTTGTGTATTCAACAATATTATGAAGTTATGTTTGATTATAGTCTGAAGTTATATTTTACATTATGTAGTTAGTTTATTCTGGAGTGATATAAATCGACTCATTGTCGTTATGTTTGATTCTTTGATTGCAATTTGGATGTCATGATCAATTCAAAGTATAATGTAAAACAACTGATCTGTTCATGTAAACCCCTTAGATTGATCCATCGATTGGTTGTTCGCTTCCTTACACAGTATCTAATCAGTAAATCGAACGGACATTTCTTCGCCTGTAAAACCCTTAAAACGAAGATGATGTCGCATCCAATCTTTGAAGTTACATATTATTGTTGACACTTTCATGTCATACTGTAACGAATTTGAAAACGAAGAATCATTCGCCTGTAAGTTTCTATATTAAACACAACATTGTTACGAAACGAAATACTATTCGCTTGATATTCATATTTGAGGTCGACCACATTGAACGAAAATGTATTGAAATTATATTTCATCATTGAAAAAAGAAGTGTGTTTTCGTTTAAAACCCTATAAAGAAATCATTTCATATCTATGGATTACTGTATTAAGCCTTTCATGACATATCAAATCGGAACAGTGTGCAGTATTGTTGTCACATCACAAAAATTAATAAATATTATATCTTAATAAAGTTGCCAATTATGTTTTTTTTTCAATTTTTAAACACATGAATTCATCTAATTATATATGAAAAGAAGCGAACATATATTCGTGTTCAGTGAAAATTGCAAATTATTAGGAACTAATTTGAAGCGAATAAATCTTCGCTTGAATGAATTCTAAGTTGACGTACATGTGAAACACACAACCCCTACATGAGAAGACCCTTTACACCTGATGTAAGTACACCAACGCTTGTATGTGAAGACCAAAATGATGAATGAATGTGGGAGGAAAATACACGCCGCGAATAAATCTTCGCTACAAACAATTTTTCAATTTCTATCCGTTAATCACATTTAATTTTTATTTATAATCGTTACACATCGAATCGGACCAAAACTTACATTTAAAATTATGGCAATGATATGACTTATGGGCAACGTATACTTAGCAAGAAGAGTAGATATGATAATACTTTATTATTTTTAACAAATTCGTTATTTTATTAATGTTTAATGACATTTGCATGAAAATATAAATAACAAATAATTATTATAATTCGACGTACAAATTTTCATTACAAGTTTCATAAACATTTCCCCGTTTCATAAACATTTGTACATTTTAACAATATTCATCTGCATCTCCAGCTTCAAGGCATCTCCATTGAAGCAACCACAGCGGATCTCTCACGCATAACTGGGGTCATACACCTGTTGAGTTATCTCTTGAGATGTTTTCCATCCCAGGGAATCTCCCACAGTTGGCGCTTCCCACCAGCAGTGTACACGAATGATCTTCATTTGATCGGTAGTTTCTACTTGAGTTACCAAGCATTCGTGGTAACTGAAGATGTTTTCCACCAGTTGATCTTCATTGTACAAGTTTTCCATCACAGAGAATCTCCCAAATGATACATCCCAATAGTTTATATGAAAAAAACACACACTCTCAACAAAAACGCTCAATAGATATTTCATGCTGCCGACGAAGATTGTTCATGTAATCCCTACATTTATAGCAAACAGAAAATCTGTTTTCTTCATAAAATATTTAGATCTTTTGATTTCGAAAAATTAAATTTTCCGTGATGAAATATCAAATCCGAACAGTGTGTAGTCACTTTGTCACATCATAAAAAAGTAATTTCATTCACGAAAAAGTAATAACACTTAATAATATAAAATAAAATAAATAATTCAATATTGTCATTCACATTATATTAGATAATAAATTATTTCAACATTAATAAAAATATTTTCATGAATAATTATAAAATTATATTCAATATAATACTATAATAGTATTGCTAGACGAACAGGGAAGAGATCTGAGCTAAACTAACTCAATAAGCGAAGAAATCTTCGCAACAATTGTTTTCGACCTGTCCCCCGTGTACACCCCCCATACACAACAATGAGAAGCCCACTTGTCTGTCATGGAAAGACACTAAACCGTGTATGTGTAGACCAAAATTAAATGTATTTTAAATTTCCCTTTATTTCATATTATATGAAATTATTATAACTGACATTAAGCGAACAAATATTCGCTCTAATGACCTGGCGGATCAGTAGGCAGTCCTTTTGTTTTGTCACATCTGCAGAAATTATATGTCATCATCAAAAAAGAAGTGTGTTTTTGTATAAAACCCTATAAAGAAATCATTTCATATCTATGGATTCAGTAAAAGTATTAAGCCTGTCATGACATGTCAAATCGGAACAGTGTGCATTATTGTTGTCACATCACAAAATGTTAAAAATAGTATATTTTAATAAAGTTGCAAATTATTTTATTTTTCTATTTTTACACACATGAATTCATGTAATTATAGATGAAAAGAAGCGAACATATATCCGTGTTCAGCGAAAATTGCAAGTTATGAGGCTCTAATTTGAAGCGAATAAATCTTCGCTTGAATGAATTATCATTTGACGTACATGTGACACACACAACCCTTACATGAGAAGACTCTGTACACCTGATGTAAGTACACCAACGCTTGTATGTGAAGACCAAAATTATGAATGAATGTGGGTGGAAAACACACGCCGCGAATAAATCTTCGCTACAAACCATTTATCAATTTCTATCCCCTGGATCACATTTCATTTTTATTTATAATTCATTACAGACATATTTTTGTACGGTACATCATATCTTAAAGTAATCATTATACATCGAATCGGACCAGTCTTCATTATTTTAGATAGGGAACATCAATCATAATTTATATATTGTTAATTAAAAAGTTTAGGTGATGTTTGATCTACACTTACTATAATTAAAAAATTATAGTAACAAATTAAAAAATTAAAAAATTATTCAAAAAATTATTCATACATAACAAAATTATTCATACATACATCATATCTGAATACTACGGTCATAAATTAAAAAATTACATTTACTATAATTAACATTATATGAAATATTAAATTATTCATACATAACAAACCTTATATTTATTACATGAGTGTCAAAGTGAAATATATACATTGTCATTTATATTCAAAAAAAAATTCATTAAATTTAATTGACAGCTCAATTAAAAAGGAAATTAGTACAATGAAGCGCCAAAAAATTTTCCACATGTCAAGTCAACTGTCACAAAGTCTCAGGCTTTGTGACGACGGCCAGTCAAATTTTTCGTGAAGGTGGGATAACTACGCGAGAAAAATTCAATGACAGGTTCTGTCTAGAAGGTCGGGCTTTCCAAATTTCAAAAATGGACCTCTGGGAAGTGGACCTCGTAAGTACATCTCTGGCTGTCATACCTTATACTATCATTTACCACTCAGTTCAAATCTAATCTTTTTTAATTCTATCCACAGTTGTTTTTCCCAATCATTGATGACAGACATTTCTACCTTGTTTGCTATAACTTCATACAAAGGCAATTTCAAGTAATTGATAACCGGCAGTCACCTATGCAATCGCCCTTCGAAAGAAGATATAAGAATGCACAAATCTTGGTATGACAATACAATTAAAATTTAAAATAGTTCAATTTTGGAATTCTAGTAGCACTAAAATACATTACATAATGTTGTTTGTAATGATGTATCAGGATGACTACATTCAACAATATATGAACGACGTAGACCCCGTTCTTGCTAAAAAGTATGGCGGTTTGGAAAAGATATGTCTGAAATTGCCGTGGCAGGATTCAAAGAATTACACTGACTGCGGCATTTTTTGCATGAGACACATGGAGACGTATGAAGGTGAGGTGAAGGGGTGGAAAACTGGCTTTGGAGTTAAAAGAAATGTGAGGAACCAAATAAAGACATTAAGGATGGAATACTGTTGGCGTGTCATTGGCTCGGAGCTCAACAAGGCCAGGAGCAAGGTCTACAATTCCTGCCGTAAATGGATAAGTCAATGAATTAGGAACTGTATACATATTGTGTAATTTAATTTTACAAAGAATTTTAGTTCAAATGAGTACAATAATGTACTCATAGACAGATGGGGTAATTAAACTATTCCTATAATTGTAATGATTTATTGTTACAATAAAGAATATGTTGTGTAATTTCAATTCTCAAAAATTGTTACTTCACATCCTCACACTAATGAACGTGTATACATGAAGTGTGTTTTTTATGAAATTTGATTTTCAAATACTTGTTCAATTATGTGTTAAATTAATAAATTAAGTGAAATAAACATGAGCCGCATAAATATTCGCTTCAAAGACCTTCTCTTCATAAAGTATGTATGTGAAGCCTCGAATTTCATGAAAGAAATATGAAGAGAATAAATATTCGCCTCTAATACATATTTTCGATGAAGCGAATACATATTCGCCTCAAATTATTGATAATGTAAAGCAACCATCTCATCCATGAGATGCGGGATGACTTGTCATGTCACTGCACTTACCCCGACATGTAAATACCAGTTTCAACATAAAGATCAATTTCATCAGACAAATATGAGGAGAATAAATATTCGCCCGAGATACATGGTGAGGTTCAAGCGAACACATATTCGCCTCAGTTTTATGTTTCATTTTCTCAATAAAACACTAAAAGGATACTTAATATTAGTTCACTGGGGGCGAATAAATATTCGATTGATTAAGGTGTTTGTAATTTTTTAGAAATGAATTAGTGTGGTCAATCATTTGGTATTTCATAAAACTTCGCATGCATACATTCGACCTTATTCTTGGTTTCAAATCCACCGTACATACAATACTATATACATATCAGATTTCACATGAAACTGGAATTCGATAGTTGAGATGACAAAAGAACAGTGAACGGAGTATTGGCGTCCATGCTGAAACTTTCGTCCCATTGTTGAGGAGTTGAGAACTGAGGAGTTGTCGTTGGCATTGCACTTGATGGCTGGAAAGGAATATCAAATTTATTTAAAAGTATGTTATTATATGAATATTAATAACACAGTTATTAGTAAAGAAGGTAAGTCAGCAATTTCATACCGGAATATGTGATTCACTAGTTATTCTTGTTGATTTTCGTTTTCTTGAGTTCTTCTCCAGTCCACCTTTCCTTCTCTTACCCGACTTTGTTGGCTTCTTAGTTTTCATTCCTTTTGCTTGAACAGGGGCACCCTCGGCAGAACGTGATAAACCGGTTGGTGGAGTTTGCATATTTATACTCTCCTGCAATTTTTTATCCACAAACGTGCACTGGCTCAGCATGATTTCTTTGACATGATTGTAAGTGTCATCTCTTTCGGCTGCCTTGGTAAATAAATGCATGGACAACCCACACAAATCTCTGTATCTTATGTTATGAAGCTCACTCGGATCAACATTAGTACTGTCCACGATTGGATCAGTTCCAAATATTCCATCTTTGGCTGTTCTTGTCCACCTCTTCAATATCAACGCCGGAGGAATCTTCAACACGTCAATCGTTGTGAAAATCTTTAGGATGTGAGCACACAAAATCCCTCCAAATTCAAATTTACAGCAGCTACACTCGATATTCTTATCGTCATTCTTATGAACTGTAACTGTATGAGAGCATCTCCTAGTGTGGGGTGTTACCTTGTATTTTCTGTGTGTGTCGACATCCTCTAACATTTCTACACCACAATCATGCGACATAAACCATTGTTGTTCAAAGCACTTGAAGACCTCTGGGGTGTAAACTTTGCAGGCATCCTTTAAGATCAAAACTGGATAGTTAAGACTTGGTTGGCTGGTAATTGATTTGAAATCAGCCTTCAACACATCATATCTTCTTTCATCGAGTAGTCTTTCAAAGTGTTTGAAAAATTCTAAATACTTGTGTTTGTAGGAGCAGTACCGTTTCAACATACTGTTCATACTCTCACTTCTCTGTGTTGTCGTCATATCAGCACAAAACATTTGTCGTCCATACACTAATGCCCACTTTCGCCTGATGCTAAACATGCGTTTCAACCAATCGTTGTTTTCAAGCCCGTAGTTTGTCAACATTTGATTCCAAGCTTCAACAAACTCTATCTCTTCTTCAAAATCATATATACACGAAGAAAAATCCTTAGAAAAATCTCTGAAATTATGGAACACCGAGCTAAGATGTATGGCTGCATTTTGAAATATGTGCCAAATACAGAGACGATGATTTGTTTCGGGCCATTGAGACGCCAAGGCCTTAGCCATGGCCGCGTCTTGATCTGTAAGAATGGTTTTTGGTTTTTTCCCATGCATAGCTTTGGTGAAAGTCTCAAACAACCAATCAAAAGTCATCGCAGTTTCATCGTATAATAGAGCTGCTCCAAAAAGAATTGATTGTTTGTGATGATTGACACCTACAAAAAGCGCAACTGGACGACCTTCATTATTCTTCTTGTATGTGGTGTCAAAACTGACCACGTCTCCGAAGTATGAATAATCGGACCGCATGTTGGAATCACACCAAAAAATATTCGTTATCAAATCGTCCGCATCAAGTTGAAAAGTATTATAAAAACCAGGATCATTGGATTGTTTTTTCTGCAAATACTCTAATACACCCCCTGTTTCCCCAAAATTACACTCTCGGGTTCTTTTCGTGCGCAGGTAATTTTTGTAATCCTCAGGAAGAAAACCTAGATTCTCCCTTCCACCGATTTGTTTAGACATTAGAGCATGTGATGACTTAGGAGGAATTCCCACGTTAGTGGCCATCTCGATATGTAAGCCTGCCACTGCAGAAATATTCCTATGGCATCTATACAGGTGAGTTTTCTTTGGACTTGCAAGAGGATGACTATGATCACTAATAAAATTTACCACTTGGAACTTTCCATTGTCTGCCCTCTTTATCCTCAATTTCGCTTCACAACAGAACCGAGTCACAGAACGTCTACGTTTCACATAGACATCACGTTTGTCCTTTCCCCGTTCACCCTGTGCACTACAACAAAAAACTCTATCCAGTATTTTACCCTCCTTGTCTACATGTTTTGAACTGCGCCTTATACCAAATCCTATTAGTTTAGCGTACGCTAAGTAGAATACGTAGCCTTCTTCTTCACTCTCAAATTCTCTACCTAAAAGTGGAATTAAGTTGGATTCGATGTCCTCCAAAGGTTGGCCGTTTCCATCGAAATTCAATTGACGACGACAAGTAGCAGATTCGCTGTTCAGTTTGAACACGTGGAAATTTAGGTTCAACTAACCAGAACTTGTAGATTATTGGAAAATGAAAAAAATATAAGCGAAGAAAGCTTCACTTCAACAGTATGAAGATTGTAATATTAGGCGAATATAGTTTCGCTTCATAAGATATTAGCTAATAATATATCAGTGAAGAGATCTTCGCTTACATGTGCACTACAAAAATTGGAGAAGTTAAACAATGTTACCTTAAATCAATAATATCATTCTCGTCCATATCATTCTCGCTGATACGTATTCCTTCCTGATAATCAAACAGAACAGAACATTTCATGTCGAGTATTCAAAAAACATAGAAAAGGTTGGGACGAAAAGTAAAGAAGGTGTAGATGACATTCAAAAACATACCATTTTATAATTTAGGAAGATGGATTGATATTATAATGAAGTCTCCGGCGAAGGAGAGGTCGATGGTAGACAATGTAGTATAGCTCCGGCGAAGAAATGGTCGTACAGTAGAGAGAGAGAAGAGTACAAAGTTGTCTAGCTTAGCAGCATGGCTTGCTGCATGTAGCATTTAATGAAAATGTGGCAGGTGTTAGGTGGCGGTGAGGTGACTTGTTAAAAAAATTATTTCATTTTAATAATTAAATGACAAAAATTATTATGAAATTAAATTAATAAATCAATCAATCAATCAGTAAGCGAAGATTTCTTCACATTATTATTTTGACAATTGTTTTACAAATATTATTTTGACAGTAGTTTTAAAAAATATTAATTATTTATCAAATTTATACTTCAAGTTATACAGTATTTCTTAATGTTTCAAGATTTAGTTAAATATAAGGCTCATCTTTTAAAAAAAAAAACAATTCGAAGAACAAAAAATATAATTCTGAAATCAAATATGACATTGAATTTTCAAGAATGCAAAATATTCAAATAATTTGTAAGTAACAAATTAAACCAACACATGTCTATTACAAAAACAAAGGCTGCAAATCACAAGCAGCAATGGATTCTAGCAAGCTTGTGTGAGGAACACCAAACACATCCAAATATGTCTTCAGAGGATTCTCTGCCTCAAATACCCAAACAAGTTCATTAACATCGTGCCGAGACTTGTCGTATACAACTATAGTTTTGTCGTCCTCGGGCTCGACAAATGGATTCTCCATTTCTTTAGTTGTACCTCCTCCAGCAATTACAAACCCCATAAGATCAAGTTTGTAAGCCGGGATGAATTCCCCTGCAAATATGAAGGTGTAACTGTCGAAGAGTTTGGGCAGCTGAAAGAAAATACAAAACATTATTAGTAATCATGGACAATTGAATATCATATGGAGGAGTAGGAATAAGACAAAACTTACATTGTTCAAATACCGCATTCTGCCAGCTCTTGGACCGCCCACAGTCCCATGATTATCTCGCTGCACCTCGTATGGTTCCTCGTCCACGTAACAGTTAGATCTGATTGATGATTTTATCCCTGTATAAAAGCAATAGGTGTTTTTAGTTTCATATATGTTAAAATGAATATTGAGTTAACAGTAAAGGGTTAAGAATAACAGAGTCACACAATCAATGGTAAGGACCCAACTCCCGTTCAATATGCCCTTTAATACTTTGATAGTGCGACCGCATCCACCATTAGAATCGGTGGATGCTATGACGTGGGTCACATCGTCTCTCCACCTCATTGACACCGTGGCACCACATGTGTTAGCATATTGTTGCATCAAGTGTTGTTTAAGAACAATCATAAATATTTCAGTTAAACAGGATGAAAACTTAAACAATATGGAAAAAAAAAGGGAGAAAGGTCACGAAGAGTACTATCTCTTCACTTGTTAATTGATTTGGGCATAAAATCCAGTCTTTGCCAAAGTTTTGGACGGATGCTGAGGCAGTTGCCTGCACGTGCATTAAAAAAAACGGTCTTTGTTAGTATGTACTAGGGTTTCATGGAAATAATATCCCAAAACATAACAATAGGTAATTTATCCTAAATAACATTGATTTACAATGAAGGTGACATTTTGAGAGTAGAGTTTCCTAAAGATTAAAGAGACAACAACATCACATAACAGAATCTAGTGTAGTAGTTCCATAATCCTACATATGAAAAGTTACTATTCAGGAATACGTACCATTGTGGAGTCGTGAAGATGTGGATTCAGGTTCGGTCGACGGGGAGCCGGTTACGAATCGCCGTGAAAAGGAGGCAGGAAGAGAGAGAGATGAATCGGGCGGAAATGATTATAAAATAATCATATTAGGGGGTATATATATTCATGTAACCGGGGCGAACATGTCTTCTTTCGAAAAGCGACTATTCATTCCATGTAACATGACACATGGACCAGGGGCGAATAAGTGTTCTCTCGAGAAGCGACTATTCAATCCATTTTACATGGAACATGGTCTAGGCGAACAAATATTCTTTTCCAGAAAAAAAATTAAAATAAATAAAAAAAGTAATGAATTAATTGAAGCGAATATTATATCGCTGCATGTCATTTTAAATTAATTAAATTAACATTTATAAATAAACGAAAAAAAAAAATTAAAAAAAATCTAGCCGGTAATTGAGGCGAAGATTTGTTCGGTTGCTGCATGTCATCTTCAATTAATTGAATTAATATTTAATAAACGGAAATATAAAATCCATGTCATTTTGGTCTTTACATAGACGGGTAAGTGTCTTTACATGGTAGGCAAGCGGTCTTCTCATGGGTGGGTAAGGGGGTTTTACATGAGGTTTTTATTAAAATTAATTTAAGCAAATATATCTTCGCTCATGAGGGTCCCCCGCCAAAAAAAATGAAATAAAAAAAAAAAAGGAGCCAAGGAATTGAAGCGAAGATTTGTTCGGTTGCTGCATGTCATCTTCAATTAATTGAATTAATATTTAATAAATGGAAATATAAAATCCATGTCATTTTGGTCTTTACATAGACGGGTAAGTGTCTTTCCATGGCAGGCAGGCGGTCTTCTCATGGGTGGATTGGGGGGTTTACATGATGTTTTTATTAAAATTAATTGAAGCAAATATATCTTCGCTCCAGAGTGTCTCGAGGCAAAAAAAATTAAATAACAAAATTAAATAAAATTAAAAAAAAATATAAATTAATTGAATTAATATGTAATAAACGGAAATATAATTATTAAAATTAATTGAAGCAAATATATCTTCGCTCCAGAGGGTCTCCAAGCCCAAAAAATGAAATAAAAAATTAAATAAAATTCCTAGAAAAAAATTGAATGAATTAATTGAAGCGAATATTATATCGCTGCATGTGTTTTTTAATAAATTAAATTAATATTTAATAAACGTAAATATAAAATCCCTGTCAATTCGGTCTTTACATAGACGTGTTAGTGTATTTTCATGGAAGGCAGGCGGTCTTCTCATGGGTGGGTATGGGGGATTTACATGAGGGTCATGGCAACGGGCGTGTAGATCTTCGCTCCCATCGCATCTCACCCTCCCCTCTGACACGGTCCCGGAGCGAAGATATCTTATCTGTTTATCATCTGAATATTATATTATTTCCTGGCGTTAAAAGGCGCTTCCGTTAACGGCGTCTGGTGTGAACCCGGGCCTAAACCCGGATTCCGGATTCTCCCTCCCTCCGTCTCCTGCCCAGATTGATTTATTATTAAATTAATAATGCTGCAATCTGATTGGTCCGCCACAGGGGAACACGGAAATCGGTAGCAGAAGATCTGAACTGGGACAATCTGCACCACAATTCAGATATTCAATTTTATTTTCATTTTTTGCATATTAATAAATTTTACTTATTTGTTTTTTTTTTAATTTTAGCCTACATTTTTTTAGTAAAGGAATACTAAAAGAAAATGTTGATGACTATTTTAAAATATCTAAATGTAGTTCTAACATTTCAAATAGAGTAGTAGGTATTTTTTTAATTTAAAAACAGTAATCATTTTACACAAAAAAAAATTTTTTGGATTTTTTAGATGTGTATAATAGTGTCAAGGTGAGTTATAATGGTTATTTTTGTTCTTATTGCAAAAAAAATTAAAAAATTATATATGTTGTCTTAATTTATAAAGTTTTATTTTTTTTCTTAAGGTTAAAATGTAAAAATAATTAAATAGGTTATGCCAAAATTTAAATAGATGGGTGATAGGAGGAGGAAATTTATGAGGGGAAATATGGAAGGAATGATGTGTCATTATATAATTAGTTGGAAAAATGATAAATGGTAAGAACTAAGAAGAGAGATAATAGAGAAAAATTTTATTTTATTTTTTTTATTTTATTTTTTTTTTGACTAATGTGTCATTCTTTTTTAAATTCTCTCTCCAAATTCATTCCCACAATTATTTCCTAATTAAATAATGGAAGGACAGTTAAATTATATGGTCATTTCATTCATTGTATGAAAATTAATATAAGAATATATGATAAATATAAAACTAAAAGATCTTTTTCAAATTGGTCAATTGTTTCCTAAACAAAATTAGTTTCTTTATTTTTAATTCATCCAAGATTCTTTATATGAATATTAAAGCTCAAATTGTTTACTAAATAAAATGAACCTTTTATACTCGGTCAAGTAACTAAGGGAGATGAACTTAATTAACCACTGCATTCCTCAATAGTCAATCCAACATAGAAATGAGGGGGAATTAGCTTGGTTCATTATTTTTAAATAATCTATTCTCTCTTAATATATTAAATATTATCCATGCATCAATCATTAAAATGATGATTTAATCAAACTATTTTCTCTTTATATTATATCAAGTACAATTAAGTCTTTATACTCAAATAATTTATTTTTTCATACCAAGTCTTTTCAATTTGTTTAAATAGTAGGCCTTCATTTTGGGTGGTCAACCAAGTTATTTAAAATATCATCTTTAAAAAATAATTTTATTTTGTGCCTTAAATATTAATACCTTCTAAATACTTTTAATAAAAATATTCACTCTTACAAAATCACTCCACTTAATAATTTTTAAATAAATTATGTTATTGGTCTATGACAAGATTGCTAAAAAAAAGTATTATGTTTTGGAAGCTGTTTTAGGGCCTTAGACAAAAAAAAAAGTGTAAAATTATATTATTTAATTTATGTTATATTAAAAATATATAAATGCTTTCTAGTTAAATTAATTTAGTCTAATTAATTAAATATTTTAACATCACTGTTAAAATCACCTCCTATTTAAATCATGTATAAGAAATAATTTATTTTATTTAAGGGGATGTGCTGCATCATTCTATGCAGGCCTTGAATATGTTAACAAATATTATTAGATGTTTAAGCTAAAAAGTAAAAAATCTCTTTTAAACTATAATTGCACTTGTAATGGTAATGGGATTGTTTAAAATATTTGGTGATAACTAATCTAAAATATCATTAATTTTAATGATATTTTTGGAAGTTAAACTGAAAACTAAGAAATTTACTTATATATATATATATATATATATAAACAAATGAAAAACATGAAAAGGAATTCTAAAAAATACCGGGATAGAGTTAATATTTAATGAATGCTATCTTATTTCTTCAACTTAATTTTCAAAAATAACTCTAATTTAATTTTTATTTCATTGTATTTAAGACAGAAAAATAGTATGATTTTAGATACTCTTATCTATTAAACTATTTTATTGAGTTAATTCTAATTTAAAAATTGAAGTTCCTACAAAAGTCTTAACATATACTTTAATCACCTTATATCCTCCAGCTTATAAAATAATTAATTATATTTTATATTAAAAAAAATAACATCGCATTAAATTATCTTAATATGTTCGAACTCGTCACCAAACTAATGGGTCAACTTCATCTATGAATTAAAATATATTTTTAATGATAATAAGTTAATATTTTAACTTAATTATTTTATTATAAATAAAAAGTAATAATTTTTTATATAGTGTAATATATTAATAATTTAAATTTATATATATTCTATTTATAATAGTTAAATATAATTTCAAATAAAGAAATTAATTTTAAAATTTAATAACATATTTTTTTAATTTATATATAAATAAATCTATAATAGATTTATCTAGAATAAATATTTAAATATTTACTACATAAATACAAATTTAAATTATCAATCTTATTTTTATTATTTTTTATTTATAATAAAATAATTAAATAAAAATATTAAATATATATTATTAAAAAATTTAATAAGTCAGAGATTTATTTCACTTATTGATTTTAGTAGGATAGGAAGAGAATAAAATATTTCAAACTAAATAAAATAGTAAAAATTATTTTGACAACTAAAACATAATATATTATAACAATTTTCAAATAAATTATAAAACCAATTAAACAAAATCATAGAGATGAACTGGAGCTGATCCCAGCCACCAATTAGTGATTGGCGTTTCCAAACAACAGATGTAGAAACAAGAGGGATACCACGATTCCAAACTAGTATGTGCATTTTTTTTCAAGACAAAGTCAAGGACCCATGGCTTTGGCCTGCTCTCTAAGCTCAAACTTCTTAATTTTTCCAGTAGAAGTTTTCGGCAGCTCCTGTATGAATACCACCGTCTTCGGCGCCATGAAATGAGGCAACCTTTCACGGCAATATTCCACCACCTCTTTTTCCGATGTCCCCACTTTTATCCCTTCCTTCAGGCACACAAAAGCGCACGGCGTCTCCCCCCAAAACTCATCGTCCCTCGCCACAACCGCAGCCTCTTTCACCGCCGGGTGCGTATAGAGAACCGACTCCACCTCCACGCTGCTAATATTCTCTCCCCCGCTTATTATCACGTCTTTCGATCGGTCTTTTATCGTTAAATACCCGTCCGGATCCATCACCGCAACGTCTCCCGAGTAAAACCAACCATCCTTAATGCATTTGGAAGTTCCGACCGGGTCTTTCAAATAACCCAACATTAAAGACCCGCCCCGAATAACTACCTCTCCAAGGGTCGACCCGTCCCGGTTCACGCTCTTCCCTGTTTCCGGATCAACCACATCAACTACATTAATCAACGTTCCAACGCCCTGCCTCGCCTTCATCCGAGCCCGCTTCTCAGGCGATAGTTTGTCCCAGTTTGGATTCCAGGCGCATGAAGCCACTATGCTAGCCGTCTCCGTCAGCCCATAACCATGACTGACAACAAAACCTAACGCCTCAGTTTTCAAGAGCACTGCTGCCGGTGGGGGTGCGCCGGCGGTCATAATCTGAACCGGGTTTATGAGTGGTTTCCCATCTGGGCTGTTTGTCAACATGTTGAGAACAATTGGGGCACCGCACATGTGGGTCACGTTGTGTACACGAATCGCTTCGAATATGGAAGCTACGTCGAATTTACGGAGGCATACGTTAACGCCGCCCATCGCCGCAATTCCCCATGGTAAGCACCAACCGTTGGCGTGAAACATTGGTAGGGTCCATAAGTAAACCGGCTGCCTTGGCACCGCCCAATCCATTAAACAATTAATGGTCATGATGAAAATCCCGCGGTGGCAATGGACGACACCTTTCGGCAACGATGTGGTCCCGGAGGTATAGTTTAGGACAATCGGATCCCACTCGCTAACCGGTCGAACCCACTCGAAGTCCGGACGACCCTTATTCACAAAATCCTCATAAGTGGAGATAAAATCAACGGTGGTGGTCGTCGGGGATTCGAGTACTTGACCAACCTCATTGATGAGGATGAGTAAGGGACGGGGAGAATTCGGTGGGAAGAGGCAGAGAGCTTCGAGTATCAGGGACGATGACTGGTAGTCGACGAAGATGAGTTTGGATTCGCTGTGACGGAGGAGCACGGAGATGGTGCGGGAGTCGAGACGGGTGTTAATAGTGTTGAGTACGGCGCCTGCCATGGGAACCGCGAAGTGGAGCTCGTACATCGCCGGGATGTTTGGAGCGAGAACGGAGACGACGTCGCTTCGGCGAATGCCGAGGGATTGGATGGACGAAGCGAGCTGAAGGCATCGCCGGTGGGTCTCCGACCAATTGTAGGTTACAGAGTTATAGATGATCGATGTGCAGTCGCCGTAAACTGTTGCAGCTCTCTCTAGGAATCCCAACGGGGTTAATGGTGTGGAATTTTCAGATCCGGGCTTTAACTCATCCATCACTTCTTTTTCAGAAAACACTCTCTCTCTCTCTATCTAATAATGTTGGAAAAAGCAAAACTAATGAAGCGAAGACTAATATCAACAATTTTTATAACATTTTATCTGTAAATTTAATATAAAAACTACTTTTTTATATGTAAATTTTTCACTTTTTTATAAATTAAACTTTTATATATATTTAAATCATATTTTTTCACTTTTCAGATAACTTTTTAAGAAAAAAGAAAGGGCTTGTCTCTTTTTTTTTTTTTTTTATTTAAACCAAATTATATAAACGGTGTCATAGATTGTTAAGTAATTTTTGCATAATAAGTTTACACACAAACTTATTATCAAAAATATTTATTTGTTTAAATTTTTTTCTCTATTTTCTTAGAGTTTAAGTCAGCGTTTTTTTTAATATTTATTTATTTTCTCTAATTTTTAATTATTTTATTCACTCGTCTCACATTTATTTAATTTATTTTTAATTATTTTATCATTTTTTTCATCAATTCTATCTATTTTTAATATTTTTATATATATTTATATAAAATTAATATAATAATAAAACATATATTTAAATACATTTTTGTTTATTGTTTATAATATATATATAATTAATATATAAAATAATTAAAAAATATATAAAATATAATTAAACTTTTTATTTTTTTCATTTATAATTATAATTTTAAAATTAAATTAATTTAAATTAATTATCTAAAAGAAATATTATAATAGAAAGATGGAAGGAAGTGTGTGGAAAGGTAAATAAATGTATAATAATAAATTATTATTTTTTATTTAATGAATCATTTAAATATTTAAAAAAAAAATTAAAAATAAAAATAAAGAAAAAAGACAATTTTAAATGAAAGAAAAATGAGACTGTAGATTTTTAAATAATATTAAATATTTTTATATATAATTATATATTTTTTTATATCATATTTATATTAAATATATTTAAAATTATATATTTATAAATCATTTATTTTAAAATATATTATTTTTAAATTTATGTCATTTATTAATATTTAAAATTATATATTAAATTTGTTTTATAAAAATTAATATAATTTATTTTTTAATATACTATTTTCTTAATTTAAACAATTTATTAATATTTAAAATTAAATTAATAAATATATAACTTTGTATTATAAAAAATAAATAAAATGAACTAGCTGATTTAAACACACTTAAACTTAACAGTTAAATAAGTTGAGATTATATTAAAAATGAGAATAAATTGACATTTATAAGCTTAGAAAAAGATGAATCAAACTAATTCTATAATTATAAAGTCAAGTCAACACGAATTTAAAAACAACCAAATTTATTAATATAAATTTGTTGCATTGTCATGAAAATAATGGGAAGACATGCATATTTTATTCCAGTTTTAAAATATTAAATATAAAAACTATTTTAATTATTTTATTCTCTACTGAACTACCTACTTAAGTTTTGTGTTGTTTTTATAAGCATGGTTATTGAAATTTAGTTGTTGATTTTATGCATAGTGGATGAAATTTAATATATTAAAAGTTAGTTGAAAAATAGTTTTATGAAACTATAGAACTGAACATATAAATTATTATGGTGTTTTAGTGTGAATTATTGAGTTATAATTTATTGGTAGAAGATAATTGGTTATTTAATTAAGTGTGATAGATTTGACCATGTTGGTATATATTGATATTTCTTATTTATTTGATTGATATATTTCTTCAGGAGAATGGATTCTCATAATTTATCCAATTATAATATATCTATTGTTATTTCTGATTTTCTTGAAATTTGTAATTAAAATTTATTCATTATATTTGTACTTCTTTTTAATAATTAAATTGTTAAGTTCGATTAATTAGACTATTTTTATTTTATTTTTATAAAATTTTAGTTTAAATATAAAAAGTATTATAATAATTCATTCAACTAAAAATGTAAATAATTTGTTTTTCAATAAACAAGAATTAATAAAAAGAAATCACTAAAAATCCTTAAATAACTAGAATCAAACAAGTTCAAAGATAAAATTGTTCAAATTATTGCTGCAAGAAAATAGTCTATTATTATGAAAAAAGAAAAATCTAATTATGGATACAGCACTAGACAGCTGAACAGCTGGGCAATCTAGTGATTGATACCAAACAGAAATGTTAGGGAAAACTACCAAACTTGTCCAAATATAGTACTTAGTTGGAATGGATGAAATTCAAAATATAATCTTTCTCTCACACATTCACCTCTCTTTATTTTATTTTTTATTTTTTTTAGT
The DNA here is from genome assembly GCF_907164915.1 of Impatiens glandulifera. NCBI lineage: Eukaryota > Viridiplantae > Streptophyta > Magnoliopsida > Ericales > Balsaminaceae > Impatiens > Impatiens glandulifera. The sequence goes on from NC_061866.1 coordinate 35,462,071, forward strand.
TAATAGTTATTTTCTCTTTTTTCAAATTTTATATGCCTTAATTCTTTTTAATGTATTAAAAATTTAAATAAATAAGTTTGGTTGATTTGGGTTATTTAAATAATTAAATTAAAAAAAACATATTGTTCAATTTTTTATTTTTTTTATTACATTACTTAATTCATCAATTAAAAATATAAAAATATTTTTAGTACAAATTATTATTTATTATTTTATTATTATATATTAATATTTTTTTAGTATTTTTATTAAAAAAAATAATAATTTTCATCTTTAAAATTATCATCAATTATTACTTTTTAAATAATCAAGATTTTTTAGAAAATCAAATCCAAACAAGACCTTAAAATGCTTTATAAATAATTAATGAATATTAATTTATTTATTTTTATTTATTAAATTTATTATTTAAATATATTTTTTCATCTAAATAGTGTAAATATTATAATTTTCTATAATAATTTATAATTATAAATAATTTATAATTATAAATAATTTATAATTTTTTGAAAAAAAATATTATGTTATAAAATTATGGAAAATAATATAATTGATTATTTGAAAGTTTGACTCATGTATAAACTGTACAAGCATATTGTTATATTAATTTTATTGAATAAATTAGCATTGAAGACAAGTATAACTAGGATAATAAGAATATTTTTTAAAAGATATTTTGTGTTAATGTTACAAAGGAAATTATATAATTTAGATTTTTTAGGATGGATGTTATTATGATATAAAACTAAGTTCCTAATAATTTTAAAATTTTGATATAGAACTAAGTTCCTAATAATTTTAAAATTTTAGTGTCAAGGTTACGTGTATAATTAGTCATTTACACAAATGCAATGGATCAAAAGAAGTCGTATATATTAGAATATCATATGCAATTCCCCAATAATTGGGATGTAATCTGAAATTGAAGTGTTTGTAATTTTGGTAACACTATTCTTTTTCACTTTCCTATTACCTGGATGGAATGATGGATGCTATTGGTTATGATGGTGTCCAGTATTCGTGTCCACTTTTCCATAAACCTCAAAACCTCTTTGTGTTTTGTGTTATGTGTAGAACTTATTCTTCTGATTTTCTTAAGAGAGAAATGACTTCTAATTCTTGTTCTTCTATATTTGTTTGCAATTCTAAACTTTTTTATTTGACTGGTTCTGTAGTTTGTGCTTAAGGTTCATAATATATAGCTATGAATTTACTTTATCATTGCTTCATGTCGTATTTTCATCGCACAAGCCTACAGTTTTTCTTTATGTTAGAAAATTTTCTGCAGATATTTAATGACCATAATGGACCTGCAACTGCTATATACACAAAAGAGAACCTTGTCAGCAATGTTTTTTCCGCTCTTCCTTCTAAGCCAAGTAGAGAGGAATGGGTTGCTGCACTTCCTAGGACTTTGGTTGCAGGGATTTGTTAAAACAGATAAGGATTTTCGAGAGAAAGGTAAATTAACTATGGTAGATTACTTTACATTTACTTTCCTCCTATTGACTGTGTTTATAATTGCTGATTGTCATGAAGTTGCATGCATGCTTGATGCAAGATATCCAAGTTCAAGAGAAAAAGAGAATTATTACTGATTAAATCAGAGGAGATGCTATTTAAGTTCTATATTGTTCTCTAGTAATGTGGGATGTAACGTCTCATACCTAGCCACTTGGTATATCAAGAATTTATAATCTAATGATTAGGGGAAACAATCTACTTTTCTGCAATATTGTGCCATTTCCCTTTTCTTATTATGCAACTGAAATTGGGCTGTTACAGTTTTGTCTAACAAAGATCACCACCTTCAGTTATGAACCATGAATAGGTGCTTGAACTGTAGATATGATTCTTTAGCTTTTTGGATGGTCAAAGATGGTAAACCTAATTTTATGAATCGACTTAATATGCTAATTAATGGATATTTTAAATTGTAAGAGAAGCATTTGTTTGCAATTGATTAAATTTTTTTAAGATTGTAAGAGAGGCATTGTTTTGGAGTTACCCATTTCAATATATTTGATTATTATGTTTTGCTAGCTCAATTATGGATTGATATGAATGAAAATTATATTGGGTTGATATGAATGGAAATTATGGAATTATACTATTCATATGGATGTTTCACAAGGTAAGAAATTCAGGGGATTGAATTTTGACACATTTAATGTATATAATTTTAAAATTGTAATAAATTGAGTTAACTGAAAAAAATTTATATATTTAGAGTCACAAATTATGTATAATAGAAAACTACCCATTAATAAATAACAAATGAGAGTATTATTTTAAATTATGAATATTGGTGATTATAAATCTGATTGATTAAATATAATGTTATACCGAATAAAGCACAACACAACAAATTTAAGTCGTGTAGAGAGAAATAAAACATTGTACATGTTAAAATATTATGTAAATAGTCAATAAAATAAAAAATACGATTTCACCTTTTTCTAATGAATTTTAAAAAAATGTTATAAAAGAATATTATAATAAACTTCTCTTGATACTTTACATAAATTGAATAAACTCAACAAATTCTAATGAGTCTCAATTGATGTAATATAGTGTATAATCAACTATAAGCCCTTGATGATGTTTAATGCCTAAATGCTCATTTTCCTTACTTCAGTTTTTTCACAATTTATAGATCATTACATGAATTGAATACAATGATTTTTTATAACAGCTTGACAAAGATTATTTAACTAATTATCATATGTAATTTCAGTATGAAAGAAGTTTATCATTATACTTTATAATATTAAAAGATCATAATAAAAGAACATATTGCAGAAAATTAGTAGAGATAAGAGAGAATCAACGGCTTCACCCTTCACTGTCCTCACTTTACATAATCAATCATATATAAGTTTATATATGGAAAGCTGAGGACATGATATTCATGAATGGAAAGCTGAGGACAATGGAAAACTGGTATTGAAGAAAATATGGGAGGTAATCCGGGAAAAAACGCAGAAAGTAGAATGGGCTCCTCTTGTATGGTCAACGAAGATTATCCTTCGACACCAGTTCATTCTATGGCTCGCCTTCTGAGAAAGACTCATCACTCGTGATCGTATCAGTAAGTATATGAGCATCCCGGACGCGAGCTGTCTTCTATGCATAGGAAATGAAGAAACCATAGATCACCTATTCGGGAGCTGCTGCATTGCTTTGGAGCTTTGGGACAGATTCTATAAAAGCCTGGAGCTGACCAGTTTCCCGAGCGAATGGAATGAAATCAAAGAAGCAGCACTACTCAAAGCCAAGGGAAATAGATTTGCAACAAGCGTGTTCAAGTGTGGCTTTGGAGCAGTGGTGTATAACATTTGGCAAGAACGGAATGCAAGGGTATATGACAGAACCCGCAGGAGTATTGACGAGTTATGGAAAGATATTGTATCGGATTGCAGTGCCCTCGCGGGAACGTGGAGAAGAATTCCAAGCACGGAGCAGAACTGGAATATCTGCAGGAACTGGAATTTACCATTTTTTAAACTCACTAGAATTGAAAGCATTGTAAACAAATAATTCATTTACGTTTTTAACTTTTTAGATTTTATTCAGAATGTTACGACTTCAAAATCATTCTAGGCCTGTCTAGAATGATCTCTTAAACTCGTGGTTTTTTTTCCCCGTTTTTGGGAATTTTTAATGAAATGACGCTAAGTCATTTTTCCCCAAAAAAAAAAGTTTATAAACCATTAGAATTAGGATTAAATTTATCTTTTATTTTATTGTTTGGGTTTAGTAACTGATTAGGAAAAAGACTCAATCATACCTGATAGTACAATAAACAATTTTTTTTATTTTTTATTTTAAGAAATAATTAATTAAAATAATAGAACGAGATTTTGATTCATTTATTAATTAGGTAACACTAAAATTTAAATAAATAAAAATTATTTGAGTCCAAACTAACATAATGTAAATAAAATTCACATTTACAAAGTTGAAATAGACAATATTTACATTTTTGTCGTTGCCATTATCATTATTGTTTTTATTGTCTTCATCATCTTTTCGTCGACAATATCTATGGTCTGAAAATGAGGGGCTTCAATGGTTGAGACAACCTAGTGCTCGTCTTACTCCTCTCATTCAACGTTGTTTTTTTATTTATCAAAAAGAGAGAAAAATGATAACAAATTTGATAAGGAGACATTCATTTAACTTTTTTCTCATTAGTTCACCGATTTTACCCTCATTTCTCGGCAATCAAAAGTATCATTTTTTACATAATAGACATCTCATACTACTAATCTCAATTTTGCACCCAACTATCTCAACAATTCCAACATCTTTTCACTATTGACAAACAATAATATCATCATATCACTAACCTATTTACCTTAACTTCTTCGCTAGACCAACAATCTCATTCATATATTTAACCACCAATACTTTTTGTTTTACAATTAATATATCATCTTATCTCTCGGTAAACCAACCACAAATCTCTTATAATTGGCAAACAAATGTTACTGGTATCTTATCCCTTGGCAAACCAACCACAAATCTTAATCACACTTTCACATGCCTCTTTTATTCCCCGACAAACCAACCACCAATCTCAATTAACCTTTAATCTCGTGACCTACAGATCCTTTGTTACTTACCTTTTATCTTTCGACGAATCACATCACAATCACACTTTCACGTCTCTTATCCCCTGGCAAACCAACCATAAATCTCAATCACACTTTTACACATCTCTCATCCCTCGATAAATCAACCACCAACCACCAACCACCAATCACAATCACACTTTCACACGCCTCTTATCCCTACACAAACCACATCTCAATCACAGTTTCAAAAGTCTCTTATCCTTGGCAAATCAATGTTATTGACCTCTTATTTATCGACAAACTAACCACAAAATCTCAATCAACCTCTTATCCATCGACAAACCACATCTCAATCTCAATGTTATCGGCCTCTTAACCCTCGACAAATCAACCATCAATCTCAATTGATATCTCTAATCTCGTAAACTCACTTTTGCACCCAACTATCACAATAATACCAACATAATTTACCATCACTTTTGACAAACCAACAATCTCATCTTATCGCTAACCTCTTTAACTTAACTTCTTTGGTAGACCAACAATCTCATTCATATATTTAACCACCAATATTTTTTGTTTTCCAATTATTCTTTCATATTACTAATCTCATATCTTATCCATCGACAAACTAACAATAAATCTTTAATCATTGATAAACCAATGTTATCGACCTTTTATCCCTCAATAAACCAACCACAAACCTTAATCACACTTTTACACCTTATCCCTCGGCAAAATCAGTCATCATTCTTAATCACACTTTTACACGCCTCTTATCCCTCGACAAACCATATTTCAATCACACAATTTCACAAGTCTCTTATTCTTGGCAAATTAATGTTATTGACCTCTTGTCCCTCATAGAAAACCAACCACCAATTTTTTTAAAACAAATATAACTCTTTAACCAATTAAGCTAATAAGACTTTATAAAAATGTGGCCATAATGGGGTTAAGCACATAGCTTGCAAAAACACTTAATCATTTAACTATGCGCGGAATTTGTCGCCTGACGGGCTCAAACTCATGACTCTCAAGGTGGATGGAGTATCCACCTCTTGTTGATGATTCTATCTAAAAGTGATTTGAGTTTAAGCGACGATCCATGGTTGTGGGGGTGTCATGATAATTCTCCTTTAATTCTAAAAAACAACCACCAAATCTCAATCAGCCTCTTATCCATTAGTAAACCACATCCCGATCTCAATGTTATCGACCTCTTATCCATCGACAAACCAACCAGAATTCTCAATCACACTTTCACAAGTCTTTTATCCTTAGCAAATAAATATTATCGGCCTCTTATCACTCGACAAACTAACCACCAAATATCAATCGACCTCTTTATTTTCGTCCTAATGTTATCGGCCTCTTATCACTCAGTAAACCAACCACCAATACAATCCTTTATTATCGGCCTCATACCCCTTAACAAACCAACCACCAATCTCAATTACATGTGACCTCATACTTTGGTCAATCAAATATATATAAATTATATATTTTAATCATCAATATATTATTTATTACCGACCACTTATGGAAGATGGTCACTTTAACCATAAAACCACTTATAATTAATTTGTTTTATTTATAATTTTGTGTAGACATGTTGTTTTATATTTAGTAATTAACAAAAAATTTATTTATTTTTTTATAAAATTCATAAATAACATTAGACCCTTTTTATTAATTAGTTAAAACAATTTTTTCAATAAAAAAAATGTTATTTATCATTTTGTATTTTGTGTTAAATATAAAATGTAGATAAATAATAAAAAAAAATTAATTAAAAAATAATCCATATATAATATATAATTATATAAATATAATTAATATAAATAGAATATATATATATATATATATATATATTAAATTATTGTATAGAAGAACACTTATGTTAATACAATTAAATTAATTTTTTATTTTTAAAATTAATTAATTATTACATTTTTAATATTTTTGAAAAAAAAGAAATAAAAGAAGGAATAAAAAATATATATTTAAAAAAATGGTGTAGAATTATTGATATATATACACATATTAAAAAAATATTAATGAATATTTATTATTTTAATATAATTAAATTAAATTTTATTCTTAAAATTTATTAATTTTTAAATTGTAAATGTTAATTATAAATTTCACTAATTAGAGAGAAATAGAAAAAAAAATATAAAAAGTCATATATGTTTTTATATTACCCACAATTTTATTTTATCCATACAGGTTGTACTTATTTACTTTAACGTAACCCAATCCATTTAGATTTTAAGCATTATTATAAATATATAGATTAGAAGAATTTTTTTTAATTTTTGTTTAAAGCTTTTAAGATTTTTTTTTTAACAATTTGATGTTTTTATTTAATTATTATTTTATAATGTTTTTAATTATATAATGACACCTATAGATAGAGTTGGACAATCTGCACCACAATTCAGATATTCTGTTTTGTTTTTCATTTTTGGCATATTAATAAATTTTACTTATTTTTTTTTTAATTTTAGCCTAAATTTTTTAGTAAAGGAATACTAAAAGAAAATGTTAATGACTATTTTAAAATATCTAAATGTAGTTCTAACATTTGAATTAGAGTAGTAGGTATTTTTTTTTTCTTTTATTTAAAAACAGTAATCATTTTACACAATAAAACATGATTTTTTAGATGGGTATAATATTAGTGTCAAGGCAAGTTATAATGGTTATTTTTGTTCTTATTGTAAGAAAAATTAAATATGGTGTCCTGATTTATAAAGTTTTATTTTTTCCTAAGGTTAAAATATAAAAATAATTAAATAGGTTGTGCCCAAAATTTAAATAATGGAAGGACGGTTAAATTATTAGGTCATGCATAAGTTTTATGCATAATTTAACGTTAGAGTGCAAGTTTTCATTCATTTTTTATCCATTGTTTGAATATTAATATAAGAATATATGATAAATAAAAAAATAAAAGATCATTTTCAAATTGGTCCATTGTTTCCTAAAGAAAGCAACAATATTGTACACGCTAATCACTTTTTTTTTATGAATTATATTAAAAGATGCTCTTTATATTAACACTTTAATAAAAAAAAAAATTAGTTTCTTTTTTAATACAATCGCAAGTTTAATTCATCCAAGATTCTTTATATGAATATTAAAGCTCAAATTGTTTACTAAAATGTACCTTTTATAATCGGTCAAGTAACTAAGGGAGATGAACTTAATTAACCACTGCATGCCTCAATTCAACATAGAAATTGGGGGAATTAGTTTGGTTCATTATTTTTAAATAATCAATTATCTCTTAATATATTATAATATATTATCCATCAATCATTAAAATGATGAACTAATCAAACTATTTTCTCTTTATATTATACCAAGTACAATTAAGTTTTATACTCAAATAATTTATTTTTTCATACCAACTCTTTACAATTTGTTTGAATATTAGGACTTCATTTTGGTGGTCAACCCAAGTTATTTAAAATATCATCTTTAAAAATTAAATTTGTTTTATCGTTAAATAAATATGAATACCTTCTAAATATTTTTATTAAAAATATCCACCTAATTTACAAAATCACTCCACTCAATATTTTTAAATAAATCAAGTTTATTTGAATAATCCAAAACTCTAAATATCTTGATTCTTTTAAGATTGAAAAAATGTGTGAAATATGTTATTGGTATACGACGAGAGATTGCTAAAATAAAAGTATGAATATGTTTTGGAAGATGAAGATTTAAGGCCCTAGTTAAAAAAAAAAAAAAAAAGGTGGAAATTTTATTTTATTTAACTTTATGTTATATTACAAATATATAACAGCTTTCTAGTTAAATTAATGAGAAATGATAGAGAGCGCGACTGTGAGACATTGACGGAGAGAGCGATGCCTACATGGGTTGACAGGTGGAATTAATAAATAAATAAAAATATAATAATAATTAAAACACATTTTGCTCTCCTCTTATTAATTAATTTCTCTCTCCTTTTATTAAATATTTTCTCTCTCTTATTAAACTCTAAACCCTTAACTCTAAACCCTAAACCTTAAACCCTAAACCTTAAACTCTAAATTCTAAACTCTAAAATCTAAATCCTAAATACTAAATTCTAAACCCTAAACCCTAATTAATATCTGATTAGTTGAATTATGAATTTATCTCTTTTATTTTTATTTTATTTTTATGAATTTTCAATTCCTTTATTTATCAAATATTTTTTATAGCCTTTTTTTTTTTTATTATTTTTTTCTATTGACTTATTAATATTTTTTTAGTTTTATTAATAAATGTTTATCTAATATTTCTATTCTCACGATTAATAAGAAGAGAGAAAATAATTAATATAATAATAGGAGAAAGAAAATAATTAATAATAAGAGAGAATATCCCACATGTCAACCCACGTAGGCATCGCTCTCCCAGTCGCTGTCTCAAGTCGCGCTCTCTATCATTTTTCTAAATTAATTTAGTCTAATTGATTAAATATTGTAACTTCCCTAATAAAATCACCTCCTATTCAAATAATGTATTAAACAAATTTTATTTTATTTAAGGGGATGTGCTGCATATCATTCTATGCAGGTCTTGAATATGTTAGCAAATATTATTGGATGTTTAAGCTAAAATAAAAAATATCTTTTAAACTAAAATTGCACTTGTAATCGTAATGGGATTGTGTAAGTTATTTGGTGATGACTAATCTTAAATATCATTAATTTGAATGATATTTTGGGAAGTTAAACTGAAAAATAAGATATTTACTTATTTTATATATATATATATATATATATATATATATAAACAAATGAAAAAAATGAATGCTATATTATTTCTTCATCTTTCCAAAAATAACTCTAATTTTATTTATTTAAGACAAAAAATTAGTATAATTTTTGATACTCTTAAGTCTTATCTATTAAACTATTTTGTTGAGTTAACTAATTTAAAATTTAAGTTCCTAAAAAAGTCTAACATACTTTTATCACGTTATATCCTCCATCTTATAAAATAATTAATTCTATTTTATTTTAAAAAATAACCTCGCCTTAATTATCTTCATATGTTCTAACTCGTCACTAAACTACTGGGTCAACTTCATCTATGAATTAAAATATATTTATAATAGTCAAAGATAATTTCAAATAAAGAATTTTTTTTTTAAATTTAATAAAAAATATTAATTTACATAAATACAAATTTAAATTATTAATCTTATTTTTATTATTTTTTATTTATAATAAAATAATTAAGTTAAAATATTAAATATATATTATTAAAAAATTTAATAAGTCAGAGATTTATTTCACTTATTGATTTTAGTAGGATAGGAAAAGAATAAAATATTTCAAACTAAATAAAATAGTAAAATTTATTTTCACAATTAAAACATAATAAATTATAACAATTTTCAAATAAATTATAAAACCAATTAAACAAAAACAATAAAACACATTTAAACCAAATAAAAAAAATCATAGAGATGAACTGGAGCTGATTCCAAACTAGTATGTGCATTTTTTTCAAGACAAAGGATAAGATATGGTAAAGTCAAGGACCACTCATCTTAATTCCTGGACCCATAGCTTTGGCCTGCTCTCTAAGCTCAAACTTCTTAATTTTTCCAGTAGAAGTTTTCGGCAGCTCCTTTATGAATACCACCGTCTTCGGCGCCATGAAATGAGGCAACCTTTCACGGCAATATTCCACCAACTCTTTCTCCGATGTCCCCACTTTTATCCCCTCCTTCAGGCACACAAAAGCGCACGGCGTCTCCCCCCAAAACTCATCGTCCCTCGCCACAACCGCAGCCTCTTTCACCGCCGGGTGCGTATAGAGAACCGACTCCACCTCCACGCTGCTAATATTCTCTCCCCCGCTTATTATCACGTCTTTCGATCGGTCTTTTATCGTTAAATACCCGTCCGGATCCATCACCGCAACGTCTCCCGTGTAAAACCAACCATCCTTAATGCATTTGGAAGTTCCGACCGGATCTTTCAAATAACCCAACATTAAAGACCCGCCCCGTATAACTACCTCTCCAAGGGTCGACCCGTCCCGGTTCACGCTCTTCCCGGTTTCCGGATCGACCACATCAACTACATTAATCAACGTTCCAACGCCCTGCCTCGCCTTCATCCGAGCCCGCTTCTCAGGCGATAGTTTGTCCCAGTTTGGATTCCAGGCGCATGAAGCCACTATGCTAGCCGTCTCCGTCAGCCCATAACCATGGCTGACAACAAAACCTAACGCCTCAGTTTTCAAGAGCACGGCTGCCGGTGGGGGTGCGCCGGCGGTCATAATCTGAACCGGGTTTATGAGTGGTTTCCCATCTGGGCTGTTTGTCAACATGTTGAGTACAATCGGGGCACCGCACATGTGGGTCACGTTGTGTACACGAATTACCTCGAATATGGAAACTGCATCGAATTTACGGAGGCATACGTTAACGCCGCCCATCGCCGCAATTCCCCACGGGAAGCACCAACCGTTGGCGTGAAACATTGGCAGTGTCCACAAGTAAACCGGCTGCTTCTTCACGCCCCAATCCATTAAACAATTAATGGTCATGATGAAAATCCCGCGGTGGCAATGGACGACACCTTTCGGCAACGATGTGGTCCCGGAGGTATAGTTTAGGACAATCGGATCCCACTCGCTAACCGGTCGAACCCACTCGAAGTCCGGACGACCCTTGTTCACAAAATCCTCATAAGTGGAGATAAAATCAAGGGTGGTCGTCGTCGGGGATTCGAGTACTTGACCGACCTCATTGATGAGGATGAGTAAGGGACGGGGAGAATTCGGTGGGAAGAGGCAGAGAGCTTCGAGTATCAGGGACGATGACTGGTAGTCGACGAAGATGAGTTTGGATTCGCTGTGACGGAGGAGCACGGAGATGGTGCGGGAGTCGAGACGGGTGTTAATAGTGTTGAGTACGGCGCCTGCCATGGGAACCGCAAAGTGGAGCTCGTACATCGCCGGGATGTTTGGAGCGAGAACGGAGACGACGTCGCTCCGGCGAATGCCGATGGATTGGATGGACGAAGCGAGCTGAAGGCATCGCCGGTGGGTCTCCGACCAATTGTAGGTTACAGAGTTATAGATGATCGATGTGCAGTCGCCGTAAACTGTTGCAGCTCTCTCTAGGAATCCCAACGGGGTTAATGGTGTGGAATTTTCAGGTCTGGGCTTTAACTCATCCATCTCTTCTTTCTCAGTCTCTCTCCTCTCTTTCTTTAATAATTTATGGACAAATCTAATAAAGAGACAGCAAAAACCTTTATTTTATAGTAATCATTAATACGAAAAAAAAATCAACACAAATTTACTATTCTCAGAAAAACAACCAAATTTATTAATAAAAAAATTGTTGGATTGTTTGATTGTTTCGTGATTTGATTGTTTCCTTGTTTGATTGTTTAGTTGACTTATTTAAATAACATTCCTAATTATCATTTCATTCTTTATTATTTATTATATTATTTACTTAATTAATTAAAATATTAAAATAATTTCAATTTTAAAATTTAAAATTTATACTATATTAATATAATATAAGTCTTTTTAAAAAAATAAATCTACCTCCTCTAAATCTATTTATTATTTATCTTGAAATTCAATTTAGCCTTTATTTTATTGTATGTAATATTTTAAAATTTTAAATATTAAAAATATTTTAATTATTTTATTCTCCAACAACTTTTCTTTTGACTTTATAAGAATAGAAAGTTAGTTAAAATTTTATATATTAAAAATCATCCATCCATTCTTCTAGTCCAGTGTTCTCTGAAATTTTGAGTTCGAGCTCGTTATAAGACAAATTTTGTTTGATTAATTTGGTTGAGTATGTTTGCAGATTACATGTTTAATCCACGGAAAATAGTCGCACTCTAAGTAAAGAGCTAATAAAAAAAGTTATATAAATCCCACCAAGTTAGCCCAGTGGTAAGAGTCGGCTTAAGAAAACAAAAAAATTATATTTCAATTCTTTCTGGAAGCGCTTTAAGTTTAAGCGAGGGTCATGTCTGTGGGGGATCATGCTAGCTCTCCTTTATTAAAAAAAAAGGTTATATAAAGTTATAACTATTAAAAGTTAGTTGACAATAATTGTTTGAAACTATAGAACTCCATATATAAATTATTATGGTGTTTAATTGTGAATTGTTGAGTTACAATTATTTGTAAGAGATGAATTGGTAATTTAAGTGTGAGTGTTTTGATGTTTATTCATAGACAAATTAATATGGTCAAACATAATTTCAATCCTCTCTCATTTATAAGCATTCATTATTTAGAGCTTAAACTTTAGTAGAAAAAATAGTCTATAACGATCAGTAAACTGATCGATATTAACCTCCAAACCAGTCGTTATAGTCCTATAGTGATTGGTCATATACCAATCGCTCTCAATCGGCAGAAGTCTTCTTGTTGTTGTCTTAATTGGCAACGTCGATTGGTAAATGACCAATCGCTACGATTGATAGATGACTTATCGCTACGATTGATAGATGACTAATCGATATAGGCTTATAACGATTGGTCTAATAACCAATAGCTATTACCTAAAGCCCTATATCGACTGGTTAAACAACCAATAACCATTTCCCCCATTAGTCTATAACGACGGGTCTAATAACCAATAGCTTTTACTTAATAAAAATAAAAATATTTAATTTAATAATATTACAATACCTAATATAAAACCGAAAATTTAACTATAATAATAATTAAACCATAAACACCAAACCCTCAATTGAACCAAAATCATAAACAATGTTATTAAACAAACACACAACCAAAATATTACACCAACATTAACCAAAATCATAACAAAAGAATTTCTTAACATAAACACATAATCAAAGTACTACATCAACATTTAAAATCTAATCAAAATCATAACAAAAGTTCTTACTTAATTCGCGTGTTCCCCATAATCATCGTTGTCTTGTTGTTGGGGATGAACGGGTAGAATTGTTGTTGATGACCCGATGATTGACCACCAATATTAGTAAATTGGGAAAATAATGTAGGATTTATCGATCTATCACCGGACATAAACTATGACATAAGACACGTCATCTCAGTTCTCTCTATCCTTATCATCTCTTCTATTTGAGCTTTCTCCATCCTCATCTTGGATTCAAGAAAAAAACTCCGGTCTCAAATGAAGAAAAAGAAGTTAGGTCACGTGAGGAAGAACACGTCTTCAACAAATCCTCGATTTAGAACTCAACCAAAAAGAAATGAAATTAAAAACACACATTTAAATTATGTCGATCTAAAGTTAGACATTGATCAACAAAATTACAACTTTAACAAATAACCTCACAAACACTAATTTGTTTGACATTTTTCAAAACCAACAACATATATATAACATTTAACAAAACACCTTGTGAGCATGATTTCAAATGACAATAAAACACTCAATTCAAATACCTCAATCATGAAACTATTTCAATTATCCTCAAAAATCATAATGCCTAACCTATTAAAACTCATTCAAATCATGTCTAAAGCTAATCATGTCTAAAGCTTGACATTCAACAAAATCACAATTTTAAAACCAACAACATATATTAGAAATTAACCCAACACCTTGTGAGCATGATTTCAAATAACTATAAACTATACCTCAATCATGATTTCAACAATATATATATATATATATATTTCTTTCAAATGATTTCAACAAAATATATATATTTCTTTCAAATCATTTCAACAAAATATATATATATTTCAACCTCAATCGGTGAAAGAAAACCTACATAAATTAGGGATTATGGATAAGAAATTAGGGTTTCAAAGATTAAGGATTAAGGGAAGAACTTACTAATCGAATTTGGGAAGCGGCATAATCGAATCTTGGATGGCGACGACTCTCTCGGCGACAATGCCAGAAGATCTTGGACGAATTAGTAGTCGGCGCGCAAGGGAAGGGAGAAAGAGAAACATATTGAGAATCAGGGGAGGCTATCGAGTTAATTTACATTTTTTTAAAGGTAATAGCGATTGGTATATCGCTAATATGACTTAAGATAATAGCGATCGGTTACTTATCCATCGCTATTTAGGAAGTAAAACTGATAGGTTGATATTCCAATCACTATTAACGCATCCAAAATTCGGCAAAACCTGACGCCTTTTTTCGCGGTCTTTAATTGGGTATATACCGATTGGTTTTGTAACCAATCGGCGTTATATGTAGTGTAAGCTATTATTAAGGTAATAGCGATTGGAATTTACACTAGTTGCTATTATTGCTAGCTATTACCCATATACTAGTGCTTATTATGTTTTTACTTAATAGAGTTCGAACTTTGAGTTAAGTCATTTGAGATTCGTACTAGTTTAATTTTAGAATTGATAGTATAAATAATAACTATTTGATTGAGTTTTTGGAAAGAAAGATTGAACTAATATTATTGATTGAAATGTTTAATATACAATAATTTATCTAATATGTATATATTTTTTTATTTTGAAATAAAGGAGAGCTAGCATAACACCCCCACAACCATGAATCCCCGCTAGATGGAATCGAACCCGTGCTCTTTTGGTTTCTTAAGCCGACTCTTACCACTAGGCTACCTTGGTAGAATAATTTATCTGATATCTATATATATATAATGATGCTTAATTTTTAAAGTGTCCGGATTGCCGGGTCGAGAGCTGTGGTTAATTTGGATACTTGGGTCGGATTGTGGGTTTACCCGTTTTTAAATTTAAAACGGTTAAAAATAAAATTAAAAATGCTAGAGGTATGTTTCGAACTTGCAACCAAACAAAACAAGTACAACTCTTTAACCAACTAGGCTACAAAGACTTTATATTTTAAATTCAACACCAAATTTGATAAACGCGGGACGTTTTAACATTAATATAAGTTCAACATTTTAACTAACTAATCTATATATATATAATGATGCTTAATTTTTAAAGTGTCCGGATTGCCGGGTCGAGAGCTGTGGTTAATTTGGATACTTGGGTCGGATTGTGGGTTTACCCGTTTTTAAATTTAAAACGGTTAAAAATAAAATTAAAAATGCTAGAGGTATGTTTCGAACTTGCAACCTAACAAAACAAGTACAACTCTTTAACCAACTAGGCTACAAAGACTTTATATTTTAAATTCAACACCAAATTTGATAAACGCGGGACGTTTTAACATTAATATAAGTTCAACTTTTTAACTAACTAATCTATATATATATAATGATGCTTAATTTTTAAAGTGTCCGGATTGCCGGGTCGAGAGCTGTGGTTAATTTGGATATTTGGGTCGGATTGTGGGTTTACCCGTTTTTAAATTTAAAACGGTTAAAAATAAAATTAAAAATGCTAGAGGTATGTTTCGAACTTGCAACCTAACAAAACAAGTACAACTCTTTAACCAACTAGAGTACAAAGACTTTATATATTAAATTCAAACACCAAATTTGATAAATGCGGGACGTTTTAATATTAATATAAGTTCAACTTTTTAACTAACTAATATATAATAATGTTGAGTAAATGGATACTTGGGTCGAATTATGTGTTGACCCACCCATAAATTTAAAACGGTTAAAAATAAAATTAAAAATGTTATCCGTAATTTTTTTCACGGTTTTTTATATTATTACTCGTGCAAATGCACGGGCTAAATGCTAGTTTATAATAGTAATAGAAAAGTTAACTAATATGAATTAATATATAAAGCCTAATTAATTGGAGATAAATCATTGATTTATCACTAGAATTGGAGATAATTAATTGGAAAGATATTGTATCGGATTGCAGCGCCCTCGCGGGAACGTGGAAAAGAATTCTAAGCACGGAGCAAACTAGAATATCTACAGGAACTGGAATTTACCGTTTTTTAAACTCAATAGAATTGAAAGAATTGTAATCAGATAATTCATTTACGTTTTTAGCTTTTTAGCTTTTATTCAAAATGTTACGACTTCAAAATTATTCTAGGCCTGTCTTGAATGATCTCTTAAACTCGTGGTTTTTTTTCGTTTTTGGGAATTTTTAATGAAATGACGCTAAGTCATTTTCCCCAAAAAAATCATTTGTTTAATACTTTATCATCCCTTTCAAGCGAAAAGGTGATGCACAAACCGTAAGTTCGATGTCATATTTCAATTCTATGAAATCAAGAGATAGTAGAGTAGTCCGGAATGTAGCATACCAAGCACGAGAAGGTTGTTTAAGACTATAGATTACTTTTTGAACTTTGCATATATGATTACAAATTTTTGAATGGACAATACCGGGTGGTTGGGCCATGTAAATTTCTTCTTGTAGAGACCCATAAAGAAATGCATTACTAATATCTAGTTGATGAATTGACCAATAATAAGATATTGCCCAAAAAAAGAATAACATGAATAATAATCACATAACTTAATGTCTCTTCATAATCAATACATTGTTGTTAATGAAACCCTTTAGCCACAAGACGTGCTTTATGTCGATTTATAGACCCAACTTTATTCTTGAGTTTGAAAACTCATTTATATCCAACAAGATTATGAGATGGTGTACGAGAAATAAGAGACCATGTTTTGTTCTGAATAAGAACATTATACTCATTTGTTATGGCAAGATGCCATTGCGAATCTTTATTAGCTTTGGTAAAACACGTAGGTGTAGTAGCATAAGAAATAGTAGTGAGAGCTAATGAAGACATAGATCATGCTTTGTTGTGTGCAATTATCTGATGATTAGAACATTTAAGTGCATTAACTATTGTGATAATTAGTTGTGTTTAATGAACGATAATAGTATTAGAAGAAGATGATATAGTATTTGGTGATGTTGTGGAGGTCGAAGAGGGTGATGGTGAAGATGATGAAGTGATATGAGATCATAAAGGTGGTATTGATAATTGGTGTATAGTTTTTGGAATAAATGTCTCATTATCTTCAGTTGGTTTAGATAAGTGCACAAGGACCTTACTTTTAAAAGTAAAAGTGAGTTCGTCAAAAGTAACATGTCGAGAGATAAATATTCGTCCATATATAATGTGAAGACACTTATAACCTTTGTAAGATGAGTTGTAACCAAGGAAACCACATTCAGTTATATGAAAATTTAAGTTTGTGTTAATTATACAGTTGTGTGAGTGACCTAAATGTCATACAAAAACACCATACTTAGGAGAATAGTTAAATATAGTCTCGAATGGTGATCGTTGATGTAATGTTAGAGTAGAAAGATAATTGATAATATATGTGGTCGTTTCAAAACTTCACTCCAATAATTTAGTTGCATAGATGCATGAGCCAATAAAGTGAGACCAATTTTCGTACTGTGACGAATTTTTCATTCAACAATACTGTTTTGCTCACTAGTATGTGGGCAAGATAAGCAATGTAAAATATCATGATGATTCGTTTATGATTTGAAATTTCTATTTTCTCATACCCAATCAGTTAACAAGTCGAAGAAAGTTGATAAATGTATCCAAAATATCAAACTTTTTCTTTAGCGAATATATCAATGTAATTTTGATAAAATCGTCCACAAAATGAATGAAATAATGACAACCAGTAGACGATAGTTTAAGAGCAGATCCCTAAACATCCGAATGAATTAGGTCTAAAGGAGCCATATATGTAGATTTAGAAGACGAAAAAAGTAGTTTACATACTTTTTCATATTGACATGATCCACAAAAAGAAATAGTATTACTACCTGAAATTGATAATTTAGAGTGTGATATAACTAAAGATGTAGTAGCGCTAGAAGAATGTACAAGTTGTGAATGCCAATTTTGAATCGAAAATCGAATATCTATAAACACTTGTTTATTAGAACATGATCAAAACAAACTTTCAGTAGGGTCAATGCATTAAAGTTCATCATTGAGTAATTCTTAAGAAGCATCATCTTCCTATCTTGGTATTTAATAAGACAAATATTCAGGTGGAATTCAAAAATCACGTTATTAACTTATGAAAATCTCGCGACACTCATCAAATTTTTAATAATATCCGGAATGTGCAAGATATTACGTAAATAGAGATATTTTCATTGATTTAAAATTCTAGTGTACCAATATTATAAATATTCAGAGATACCGTTTTCGACTTTAAAAGTTTGAGTACTTGTATAAGGAACATGTACATGTATATTATTGTTGGGTCAGCTCATTTGGCAGATGGGCCTAACAAATTAATAAAGCCCATTAGGGCATATTTAATTAAGGGAAAAAAAACACAGCAGTTTTTTGTGTTGGTTTTTCTCTCTCTCTTTTCCAGCGGTTCTTCCTCCATTGAAGCAGCAATTCCTCCATTGAAGCAGCAGGTTCTTCTTCTGATTTCCTTTATCTCTTCTCCATTTGGTTAGCCATCTTTAATGATGATGATAATGTATGTGAATGACAAGTTAGGATGAGGTCAATTGATAACTTTTGTTAGATTACCTCTAGGCTTGTATTGAACTACATTGTATACCCATTTGATATAGTGGATGATTTTAAGTGGCCGAAGTGTCCCGTGGTTTTTACCTAATTTGGGTTTTCCACGTAAAATCTTGGTGTCCTGCTCTCTGTTTTTGATTGTTTGATGCTCAATTGTTTTGGTTGCCTATTTGATTACACAAAAGGGAAAAAGAATTGTTAGGCCTTGTTGTAGCTTGTTTATTTCTGAATTGCTAAACAGGTGCTATTATTCGATTTCTCCAACAAGTGGTATCAGAGCTGAGTTTGTTTGGTGGTGATTCTTGTATAATTCAAATGGAAGAATCGTTGAGCAGTAATGGAACGATGATCAAACTCACAGCTACCAATTACACAATCTGAAAGTCACGGATGGAGGACTTATTGTGTAATTATGATTATGAAGACACTATTTTGGGTGATAAAGGCAAACCAGAGGCTATGACAGATGGAGATTGGAAGAAGCTGAACAGAAAGGCAATTGGTAAAATCAGGCAATGGGTTGACAACAGTGTGTATCAGCATGTGGCTATGACACATGGAGATTGGAAGAAGCTGAACAGAAAGGCAATTGGTAAAATCAGGCAATGGGTTGACAACAGTGTGTATCAGCATGTGGCTACTGAAGTTAATGCTTATAAGGTGTGGACTATTTTAAGTGAGCTGTATGAGAAGAACAACACTCAAAACAGAGCATTTCTATTTAGGAAGCTTTGCTCATTAAAATATCAAGATGGGTCTTCTATGTCTGAGCATCTAAATGCTTTTCAGGGGATTCTAAATGAGTTGGCTGCGATAGGAATGAAATTTGATGATGAGCTTCATGCTATGTGTTTGATTAACTCCCTGCCTGATAGTTGGGAAACACTTGTGGTTTCAATTACCAATTCTGTTCCACAAGGTAAGCTCACTTTGAAAATGATGAAAGAGAGCGTGCTGAATGAAGAGGCTAGAAGAAAAGAACAGGGCTTCTCGACTCCAAGTCAGGTGTTCGTGACTGAGAAAAGGGGGAGAAGTAAAAGTAAAACTCCAAAGAATCGCTGTGGCAGTTCAGACAGGTCACGGGGAACATCTAGCTCGAGAAAAGAGGTTACATGTTATCATTGTGGCAAGCCAGGACACAAGAAGTATCAGTGCAGATCTTTAAAGCGGGAACAAAAGGAGAATAAGCAAGATGGAAGTAGTAAGGTTTTAGATGTGGGTGGTAACGACATCGATATTGTTTACGACAATGATTGTATCAACCTTGTTTCTCAAGATACACAATGGGTGGTAGACTCAGGTGCTTCTTATCATGTCACCAATCGTTGTGATATATTTGCTTCTTACACTAGTGGACAGTTTGGTTCAGTGACGTTGGGAAACCATGTTACGTGTAAGATTGTTGGAAAAGTAGATGTCTGTTTGGATACTAACACTTCGTGCAAACTACTTTTGAAGAATGTTCGACATGTTCCTGATATTCGGATGAATTTGATCTCTACTGGTATTCTTGATGATGAGGGCTATCATAGTTACTTTGGTGAAGGAAAATGGAAACTCACTAAGGGGTCTTTGGTTATAGCTAAAGGAAAGAAGGTCGGTTCTCTTTATGTGACAGAGACTAAGTCTTACGGGGGAGAAGTAAATGCAGTTAATGATTGTTCAGCACAGCTTTGGCATAAGAGACTTGGTCACTTAAGTCAGAATGGCATGCAAGTTCTCTCCAAGACAATCGATCTCCAGGGCTTAAAGTCCACAGATTTGAAGACATGCACAGATTGCTTAGTTGGTAAGCAACATAGAATTTCCTTCAAAAGTTTCTCTCCATCTAGGAAGCCCAATATCCTAGATATGGTTCACACAGACATATGTTCTATGGATTCCTTGACTTTAGGTGGTGCTCATTATTACATCACTTTTATCGATGATTGCTCAAGGAAGGTGTGGGCCTATTGCTTGAAGACTAAGGATCAAGCATTGGATTACTTCAAGTTGTTTCACGCTGAAGTAGAGAGAGAAACTGGGAAGAAGTTGAAATGTGTTCGTTCGGATAATAGTGGCGAATATAGAGGACCATTTGTGGAATACTGTAAAAGTCATGGGATCAAGCTTTTGAAGACTGTGCCAAAAACACCTCAACAGAATGGAGTCGTAGAGAGGATGAACAGGTCTATCAATGAGAGAATTTTGTGTATGTTGTCTCATGCTAAGTTGCCAAAATCCTTTTGGGGAGAGGCAATGAAGACAGCGGTTGATCTGATAAATCTTTCACCCTCAAGTCCTTTAGATGGCGACGTTCTAGAAAGAGTTTGGAGAGGTAAAGACGTCTCTTATGATCACTTGAGAGTTTTTGGTTGTAAAGTGTTTGTTCATGTTCCTCGAGATGAGAGAGCTAAGCTTGATAGCAAGACGAGACAGTGTATCTTTATTGGGTATGGCCACGGAGAATTTGGGTAGCGATGTTGGGATCCGGTTAACAAGAAACTCATTAGAAGCAGAGATGTGGTATTCTTTGAAGATCAAACCATTGAAGACTTTGAGAAAAAAGAAAAGTCGAAGTCTACAGAGAATGAATTGATTGACAATGGTAGGATTCGTACACCACAATCACAGCCCAATGATGTGGAAAATGCCCAAGTTGAGGTTGATGAGACTCCTCTAGTTGATGCTGAGCCAACAGAGGAAGCTGAACAAGATAATGATAGTTCTCTAGAGCCACCTGATGATCAGTATATTAGAAGATCTAGTAGGCAGCGACAACCTTCTAGTAGGTATTCTCCCAATGAGTATGTGATGTTGACTGACGGGGGAGAACTAGAAACCTATCAAGAAGTATTATCTCATGAAAACAAGAACAAGTGGTCGGTGGCAATGCAAGAAGAGATAAATTCTTTGCAAGAGAACGAAACTTATAACTTGGTGAAACTTCCAAAAGGAAAGAAGACTTTGAAGAACAAGTGGGTATTCAAGTTGAAGCACCAAGAGAATAGCTCACAACCTCGATACAAAGCAAGACTGGTTGTGAAAGGCTTTGGACAGAAAAAGGGGATTGATTTTGAAGAGATCTTCTCACCGGTTGTGAAGAGGTCATCCATCAGAGTTGTGTTAGCATTGGCTGCTAGTCAAGATTTGGAAATTGAACAACTGGATGTGAAGACTGCATTTCTCCATGGTGACTTGGAGGAAGAGATATATATGGAACAACCTGAGGGTTTCAAAGTTAAAGGTAAAGAAGATCTTGTCTGCAGGTTGAGGAAAAGCTTGTATGGGCTCAAGCAAGCGCCTAGACAATGGTACAGGAAATTTGACTCTTTCATGGAAGAAAATGGGTACAGTAAGACTACTTCTGATCATTGTGTTTTCATCAAGAGAACGGTGTTGATGATTATGTTATTCTTCTACTCTATGTTGATGATATGCTGATTGTTGGGCAAGATATTGCGAAAATTGAGAAGCTCAAAAGGGAGTTGAACAAGTCTTTGCGATGAAGGATTTGGTTCAGTGAAGCAGTCTTAGGCATGGAAATCACAAGAGACAGAAAGAACAGAACACTTTGGCTATCACAGGAGAAGTACATTGAGAAGGTACTTGAGAGGTTTGCAATGAAAAATGCAAAACCGGTTTCAGTTCCACTTGCAGGTCATTTCAAGTTAAGTTCTAAACAATGTCCTACAAGTGAGAAAGAGAAAGATGAAATGAAGAATGTACCTTATGCCTCTGCAGTTGGTAGTCTTATGTATGCCATGGTATGTACAAGACCGGACATAGCACACGCAGTTGGTGTTGTTAGTCGGTATCTCTCTAACCCTGGAGAAGAACATTGGTTGGCTGTTAAGTGGATTCTCAGATATCTTCGAGGCTCTTCGAAAGCACGTTTATGTTTCGGAAGTGATACTCCTATTTTGGAAGGCTTTACAGATTCTGATATGGCGGGTGATGTTGATTCAAGAAAATCTGTATCAGGTTTTTTGGTTACCTTTGCAGGCGGTGCTGTTTCGTGGCAGTCAGGGTTACAAAAGTGTGTTGCTTTGTCTACTACAAAAGCTGAGTATATTGCAGCTACCGAGGCATGTAAAGAGGTGTTATGGATGAAGAAGTTCCTACAAGAGTTGGGTCAAAAGCAAGAGAAGTTTACTTTGTTTTGCGACAGTCAAAGTGCCATTCATCTCTCAAAGAATTCAGCTTTTCATTCGAGATCCAAACACATCGACGTGAGATATCATTGGATACGTGATGTGCTTGAGGCAAAAGAGCTGAACTTGGAGAAGATTCATACAAGTGAGAATGGTGCCGATATATTTACGAAATCCTTGCCTAAGGACAAGTTTGAAGATTGTCGGGAGAGAGCGGGTTTATTGGAGCCCGCGAAGTTGCGCTGACGGGGGAGATTTGTTGGGTCAGCTCATTTGGCAGCTGGGCCTAACAAATTAATAAAGCCCATTAGGGCATATTTAATTAAGGAAAAAAAAAACACAGCAGTTTTTTGTGTTGGTTTTTCTCTCTCTCTCTTCCAGCAGTTCTTCCTCCATTGAAGCAGCAATTCCTCCATTGAAGCAGTAGGTTCTTCTTCTGATTTCCTTTATCTCTTCTCCATTTAATGATGATGATAATGTATGTGAATGACAAGTTAGGATGAGGTCAATTGATAACTTTTGTTAGATTACCTCTAGGCTTGTATTGAACTACATTGTATACCCATTTGATATAGTGGATGATTTTAAGTGGCCGAAGTGTCCCGTGGTTTTTACCTAATTTGGGTTTTCCACGTAAAATCTTGGTGTCCTGCTCTCTGTTTTTGATTGTTTGATGCTCAATTATTTTGGTTGCCAATTTGATTACACAAAAGGGAAAAAGAATTGTTAGGCCTTGTTGTAGCTTGTTTATTTCTGAATTGCTAAACAGGTGCTATTATTCGATTTCTCCAACAATTATTAAGGTCAGAAGTGATATGGTTAGTCGCACCTGAATTTGGACACCAAGTGGAATCTGCAATAGTAGACGATGCAACTAACATTTTTTTAGGATTTGTAGAAGGATTAAAATGAGGGAAATCGAGAGAACTATGACCAATTTTATGACAAAAAATTACATTACGAACAATTATTGTCTCGATTCTGTCTTTGGTTCTTTCAGCCTCCATGTCAATAAATATAAGCAACATTCATTGAAATGTTTTAGGGCAAAATATTTTCATAATGAAAATTTCTTTTTTTGAATATGAGTCGTTGTTCATGATTTTGAAGGATGATTATTATCTCAGTAAACGATAGATCTTGTCCGGAAGTTAGAGAACATATCATTGACTCAAATTCGTGTCTGAGCCCATTGAATAGTTTTAGTTGCAAATTTTGATAAAAAAAATATTGTCCAAGATCAATAAGTGCATCGGAAGGTTTCTGATATATTGAATGAAGTTAAGAAGATAGTCACTACATTTGTGTGTGTTTAGGAGTTGACATTGTAACTGAAATAGTCGGCTTTTTGATTGAGAAACATAGATCTTCTTTAGGGTTTCTCAAAGTTCTTACGACGAAGATGATTTTAAGACTTGTTAACGAATCTCGTCGGTCAATGTTAAAAAGAGTCATGCAATAACCCTTTGATTTTGGATAGTCTTTGTTTAAATTTTGGATTATGTATTTGAATTGTATTATTTTGATAATCTATTTCTTAAAGAAATTTATGAGGAGTTTTAAGATTTCATTATACTATACTATATTTAATAGATCATAGCCTATTATGATATAAATATGAGTAATTTGTGATTTCAAGAGATATAATTGTGTTTATCAAGTTATACATTTTCAGGTATTGATAGAAGTAAGAAATATATTATTATTCTATTGTAATTGTTTTCGAAAGTTTATAAGCTCTTATACTGAATTTGATTTTAGAATTGATAAAATAAATTATAACTATTTATTGAATTTTTGGAGAGAAATATTGAACTCATATTATTAATTGAAATGTTTATTATTTATAATAGTAATAAAAAAAATTATGAATTAACTAATATATAAAACATAATTAATAGAAATAAATCAATGATTTCTCGTTAAATACTTTATCAAACGTCATTTCAGACTTTTACCTAAACAATGTTTCTGTTTTAATTGACTTGACCTTGTTTTATTTTTATTTATATAACAATTGACCGTATTACGTGGACCTTGAAAATATATGTATTTTTATATCAACACGACCGAGACCGAGTCCTCCACATTTTCCATTGAACTTATCTTTTTTCCTCAATGAGACCCCATTTTCTTCTTTCATATACTTGTTCAAAGTAAAACCCTCCATCTCATTTACGTCAATATTTAATCCACTCGATTTAGAAGTGTCTATATATTTACAGTTTTAGTCTCAAGTGTTATAGGGGAGGGAATTTGAGAGAGAAAATGGGGGAGAGAATGATGTGTCACTACATCACTGGTCAGAAAAAAGATAAAAGTTGAAGATAGAAGAGAGAGAAATTTTGTTATTTTTTTTGGCTAATCAAATTGCGCCACATCATTGCCTCCCTCAAATTCCCCCAATCATTTCTCGTAAATAAACTAATTAAGTAATTATTTCCCTGTTATTCTAGTTCTAATGGTTATTTCACTTAACTAATCAAGTTTTGATATGTTTGTTTCTTCTCCAAACCTTGAATCCTAATGAAATCATTGCGCTAACAAGTTAAGAACAAACTCCAACTCTTTCTCTCCAAACGAAGTTACTTCAGCGAAGAAGAATGGGATGGAAGTATTGATGAATCTAATGTGTAGTAGATGAAGGTCTTGTTTAAAATAAAATTATTTTGAGGGTTATATGTAATACCCAGTGACAAATAAATATAAAATAAATCTAAGTCAATTAAAACAATTAGACTGCCTCAACTCAAATATCAAATCATATTACCCCCGCACGAGTGATAATATAAAAAATCGTTAAAAAAATATTACGGTAAAAATATGATAGCATTTTAAATTTATTTTTAACCGTTTTAAGTTTTTAAGCGGGTCAACCCACAATCCGATTCAAATATCCATTTATTCTGACATTGCAAAACGATCTCTAAAACAATTGATACAGTTTGATTTTTCAACTCATTTAGTTTCACCTCTAGTTTCCACTTCTTCCCTATACTACGAGTGAAAGAAAAAATATAAAGACTACTATTAAAGTAGCTAGACGAGACTTACTATATTCATATGAATTATGTCCTTTATCTCTATAAATATGACGGAATTATTCCATTATTCATTTGTTACTAACCTCTTATTTTTCGACAAACCACATCCCAATCACACTTTCACATGTCTCTTATCTCTTGGAAAACAAACCACCAATCTTAATCGATATTTAATCTCGTGACCAAACACTTTGTTCAATCAAATACTTTATTCATATTTTTTAACCACTCTAAAATTGTTACGGGCCTATTATACCTCGGAAAACCACATCCCAATTATACTTGGTTAAAAGATGATGAGTCAATAATCGGTTGTTGAGATGTTTGGATAGAAATCTCGAGCTCGATTGGATTGAGTTCATGTGTCCCAATCCAAATTATTTTTTAGTGGACTATTAGACTCAAAATGAACCGTATGATGTCTAGTGACCGCGATCGACCGATATGTTTACTCACAACTTTATTATTACAACGATATGAGAGATTTTTTTCTGAAAAATCGGTAGAGGCTGTCGGTGAACTTATTGATATTCGAGGATTTCTGAGCTCAATAACTTTACATTTTATGTTATTGTTAATCTCGAAATGATTAATTTTATTTTTTTTCAGGTGTCTTTAATGACAAGGTAAACACATGTTTTTATATTATTTTTATCGTTACGTTAAACTACTCTCATTAATATTGTATAATATTGACATTAAAAAAAATAAATTAAAAAATACATTCAATTATAACTTAAATTTTAAATCTCAGTAACCCATCATAAAACAAGCTCATGTTGAAATAATAAATGGTTGAGCTCCCATCACCGCCTCGCCTCGCCTCCCCTCTTCTATATTAAAAAAAAGAACTTAGAGATTTATCTAATAAAATTTAAATATGGAATAATAATGGATGAGAGATCTATCATATTAAGAGAGTATAACCATATTAAAAGACGAAAGTTTCCAAGTTCCATCCCTAAAAAAAACTTAAATTGAAATTAGATTAAGACTTAGATTCTTAAAATTTAAAAAGAAAATAAAGGTCAGCCTTTTATTATTTTAAAGAAAGTAAAAAATTCTTGAGATCTGTTAAGATTGCATCTTATGCCACTCTATTTTGTCTCTTACTATCCAATAAATAAAGAGGTCATTCTGTTCCATCTTTAGAGATATAAGTAAACATATAGCTATCCATAACAAATAAATTAAGAATGAGAGAAGAGTTGTGCTTCTTGTTGGGTGTCTTCTTGCTTCTCCACATATGTTTTGCTGGTAGCTATTTTCGATCTTCAAACTCTTTATCATTGTTTTTGTTTTTTTGACATGGTACGATGAATTATAGTTTGAAATTTCTTTGCAGCGAATGATGAGGATGATAATTTTTTCATATGGGTAAAAAACATAAATTTCAAAAGGATGTGTATTACCAAGGACCCATGCCGTCTAGCTTGTGTGTATGATTTTCCATTAGCATTGGGTGGAAAATGTCAATATTTTTCATGCTACTGTAAAGTCATTAACAAAAACAGACCTCCCTCCATTCCCTAGTGATAGAGGAAACTAAATATATAAAAGGGGAGAATATTATCCTTTATGTTGTTGGGATAATAAATTTGAATAAAGTTAACATGAATATGAATAAAATATTTCATTATTTATTTATATATAGTATATATCATTATAAACCTAAGTCATTACATGAATATTCACAAATTATTTCTTTTGTTTTTTTGGGGAAAAAATAACTTAGTGTCATTTCATTAAAAATTTTCCAAACGGGAAAAAACCTACGAATTTAAAAGATCATTCTAGACAAACCTAAAATAATTTTGAAATTTTATCATTCTGAATAAAAACAAAAACATAACTGAACTATTAACAAGTTTGACTAATGAAAAGTATAACAACTGATCTTTTATAAGAATATTAGGTTTGGAAAATTTAACAAAAATTACTAAATTAATGATCCCATCAATTTGTAAGAACAAGTTCTACTTCCTCCATTCCTCAACAATTCATAAAGTTGACAAGCTATTATTAGTAATAATATTATTGCTGCTACACAACAAGGAAATATAAAGGAGAAACATAGAGTCATTTACTGTTTAATTTTTAAATTATGTGATGACCTAGGTCCAGTCGTGATTCCCTCTAAAATCTGGGCTCCAGCCTTTGTGTTCCAGTCCTTGACAAACTTCAAAAATAGTTTGTACACCATTTCACATGAAAGATTCTGAGTCGCAAATTCATTGTATCTCAAAAAGTAGTCATTATGGGATATTTCCTTAAACTCCAGAGTTATTGATAAATAAAATATATATAGCATTCTAAAAAAAACACACACAAACCAAATAATTCACAATATATAGTTTTTGTGTGTGTTTATGTTCTTCTAGCATCATCAACAAGACATTTTTGTTTAATGGATATGATTATAGCAAAACATTTGTTACTAAATATAAATTAATATAATAAAAGTTAACAAAATAAATAAAAGAAATAGTACATTTTTTTTGTTTTATTGAAAAAGGATTTTTTTATATATGTTTTATTAAATTTCAATAGAATTCATATATATCACCATTAGGTTTAAGCTGGACTTAAAAAAATAAAAAACATATTTGATGCAAACTCCAATAAAATAAAAAATAA
Source organism: Impatiens glandulifera (assembly GCF_907164915.1). Taxonomy (NCBI): domain Eukaryota; kingdom Viridiplantae; phylum Streptophyta; class Magnoliopsida; order Ericales; family Balsaminaceae; genus Impatiens; species Impatiens glandulifera. Next base: position 35,490,884 of record NC_061866.1, read on the forward strand.
AAATATTATGTATGGTAAAAGAATCACAGTATATGATTTATAAATTTATCATATTAGATATAGATAACTAATAATAATACTATTGATTTTTAATGATTGAAATATGTTCCCTTAATGTTAATTATTTTTAAATAATAATTAATTATTATAAAATATTATTTGAATCTAAAAAAATAAATAAACTTAAAAAATTCACATAAATTATAAAAACCTTAAATTAATATTATCAAACAAATTCTAAAAATAAATAAAATCTAAATAATTATAATCAAACTATATCCCATCAAAATATTAATTTACATATATGTATAATATCTATTTCTTTCTCACAAACAATAAATTGTTTATATATATGTATATAAAAAATATTTTGGATTGGCTAGGGGTGGGATTAAGCCCCCAAACCCTAAGCTCCATTTATCTATGCATGGAGGGATGAATCTTGACAGATGCTAAATTTATGAAATTTTTTACATTATGGTTAGTTGTCGCATAAGGGGTTGTCTGTGACTTTTTTTTTATTGCTAAAGAGTGACTGCGATTTAAAACCTACTTTGAAACATGATTAACATTTTTGATGCCATATTCAATTGTTGGTTGTTGAGATGTTTGGTTAGAAATATCGGGTTTGGTTGAATTGAGTTGATGTGTCCTTATCCCGATTATTTATTGATTGACTATATGATTCAAAAGGAACCTTATGACGCCCAGTTACCACGGTCGACTGATATGTTTACTCACAACGTTATTATTACGACGATATGAAGTTTTTTTTTATGAAAAAACGTTAGTGGTGGTCGATAAACTCATTAATATTATGAGTATTTCCGAACTCGTTAACTCTAAATTTTATGTTTACGGTATATTTTTAAATTAATGAAGTATATGAAGTTTGAAAAATATCTAAAAGAATGATATAATGCATGCTTAATAGTCATATAAATTGACAATATTCATTGATTAAAAAGAAAATTAGTTTAGAAAAAAAATCAAACATTGATATTCTAACCGAGTCTAATATTCCTTACTATTATATACTTATTTGAAAAATAAAATATTAAAAAATCATCTAACCAATTATTAATAATTTTTATTTTTATAATGATTTTAATTATTTAAAAATCGAATTTAGTAAAAATTAATATTTACCAACAAATAAAATAAAAAACATATAATTAATTATTTAAAAATAAATAAATTAATATGATAGATAATTGAACAAATATAAAATATTTAAAATTAATATATATACTCATTCTCATATGTATTTATGTATATATATATAACAAGACACGTGTCCAGTATAAGAGGCTATCTCAACGCACAGAAAAAAAAAAAGAAAAAAATTAAGATAAAAAAAAAAAAAAAAAAAAGTGGATAGGATAGCAGGATTTTTTTATTTCTCTTTATGGAATTATCCATTCTGATAGATAGGAGCTCTTTAACATCCGATGCTATCATCGGCGGTAGTTTTGTAGTTTTATCCGCTGGTGCAAGGTACCTAAGCGAATATGGCAGATAGTGAAATATATATATAATTTAAACAAATATGACAATAAAATTGTTGTATATAATATCTTAATTTGTTTTTTATAATAATAAAATATTATGATGGATAATTGAACAAATATTAAAAAATAATTAAAATTAATAAAATAAAAAATAAAAAAAATATGTGCTAATAAAATAATGTTATTACGATGTCTTAATTTGTTTTTTTTATAATAATAAATTATTATGATATATAATTAAACAAATATTAAAAACTATGTAAATGTAATATATGAATATATATAATTAAATAAAAAAACATGTTAATAAAAAATGATTTTTTCATCTTAACTTGTTTATTATAATAATAAATAGAGGAGTGATATATAGAGAGAATTTGGTGAGGAAATGACTTGGTATCACCTTCATTCTTCATTGGTTGGTTGGAAAATGTAAAAGTGAGAGAAAAGAGATAAATTATTTCATTTTATCATCATTATGCTAAGTCATTCCCTCACCTAATCATTTCTCTAATAAATAATATCAAATATATTTCTCAATAAATTTAAAACTTAACTTTGTTAAATATATTTTTAATTTAAATATTTTTATTGATTTGTTTTATCGTTTTTATTTTTCATTTTAACAAATATTTTTTTATTTTTTATTTCAATCTTTTTAATTAATAATAAATTAAATATATAGATTGATATTATCCTATTTAAAATTTTCATCAATTCTAAAATATTATTTTATATATAGAATGTTTTATTTTGTTTTTTATAATAATAAATAAATCAAAAGGAATTTCTCGATAAGTTTTAAAATTTAAATTTTAAAATTTAACATATTTAGTTAAATAGATTTTAATATATATAATTTGAATATATATATATATATATATATATATATATATATATATAAAAGAACATTATAAATTAAAATAAAAAAATATTTATTATATTTTATAAATTTTTGTAATACATATAAATAATTAATAATTTTAATACTAAAAAGAAAAAAAAGTATATTATTAAAATCTCTCGCACCCATATAGATAATGCTATGCATTATTAAGCCTCGATGAAAGAACTTTGCAGTTGTCAATGTGCATTCTTAAACATTCAATTACACATTTTCACATGATCTTAGACTCTAAGTCACCCTTCGTTAACGAACTCTTATGTTTTCTTACCAATGTTTTCCTTACTCAAACCAACATTCTCAACATTCGATTACACCTTTCGACATGATCTTAGGACCTAAATCAACCTTCGTAGACAGACCTTTAAGTTATTTCATTAATGTTTGCTTTACTCAAGCCGACATTTCCTCCGTGTATGAACCCTTAGGTTTTTATAACCAATATTTGCGTTACTCAAACCGACATTCCCTCCATGGACGAACCCTTAGGTGTTCTCACTAATATTTGCGTTACTCAAAACGACATTCTCGCTTCAGCTTCATAAAACCAAAGTTAGGCCCTAAATCACTCTTTGTGTAGGAACCCTTAGATTTTCACACAAATGTTTTAATAAAATGGAAGCATGACTAAAACACATATAGTTAATTCAAATTTGAACTCATATATACCACCATCATACTATCCCTTCAAACACATATAATTCATTCAAAATTTTCCTCACATATACCATCATCACAATTTTATTCAAACACGTATAATTCATTCAAACTTTGCCCTCACATAGATCGCCGATATCACAATATCTCTTCAAACATATATAATTCACCTAAATTTGAAACCACATATACAACCATCACACTATCCCCTCAAACACATATAATTTAATCAAATTTATACCCACATATACCACCATCACACTATTCACTCAAACACATAATTTATTCAAATTTTTACCCACATATACCACTATCATATTATTCCCTCAAACACACATAATTTATTCAAATTTGTACTCACATATACCATCATCACATTATCATCTCAAACACTTATTCATATTTATAACCACATATACCATCACATTATCCCCTCAAACAAATATAAATCTCTCAAATTTACATTTGCAAGAATTCAAACTCAAGTCTCAAATGTGGAAGGTGATCACTTTAACCATTAGACTACTTGTGATTGATGAGTTTTATTTATAATTTTACATATGCATATATATATTTTATACCCTAATAAATATTAAAATTGTGAATTATTTTTATAAAATTCACAAATAACATTTCACTCTTTATTAATAAGCTACAAATATTTTTTAACTATAAAAAACATTTTCACACATTTCTTATCTCTCGACAAACTAACCATCAACCACCAATCTCAATCAAACTTCCACACGCCTCTCTTATCTCTCGGGAAACCAACTACCGACCTGAATCGACTTATTTTCCCTCGAAAAACTAATCAAAAATTCTAATATTACCTGTCTCTTATTCATCGATAAACCAATTACCAATCTCAATCGACATCTCATATCATAACCTTACACTTTCACACTTACATTTATTTAATCCCTCGGGAAACTAAACACCAATCTAAATCTAGCTCTAATCTCATAAATTTACGATTCTTTGTTACCGAAGTTTTTATTCCTTTGCAAACCAATCACCAATCCTAATCTTACTAGCCTCTTATTCCTCGGTAAACCAACTACGGATTCAAATCACACATTCACATGCCTTTTATTCCTCAACAACCCAACCACTAATCTCAATCACACTTTCATACACCTCTCATCCATCGACAAACTAACCACCATTTTCAATCAACCTCTAATCTCGTCACCTCACAATCATGTATAACCGGTCTCTTATCCCTTGTAAAACCACATCTTAATCACACTTTTAAAAGTCTCTTATCCCTTAATAAACTAATCATCAATCTCAAACACACTTTTACATGCCTCTTATTCTTCAGTAAACCAACCATCAATTCCAATCATATATTTACTCGTCTCTTATCCATCGGCAAATCAACCACCAATCTCAACCACATTTTCAAATGCTTTTTATTACTCAAAAAATCAACCACTAATCTCAATCACAGTTTCACACGACTTTTATCCTTCAACAAACTAATCACTAATCTCAATCAACCTCTAATCTTGTGACTTCACGATCCTTTGTTACTAACCTCTTATCTTTCGACAAACCACATCCAAATCATACTTTCATAAGTCTCTTATCTCTTAGAAAATAAACCACCAATCTCAATAGATATTTATTCTCGTGACCTCACACTTTGGTCAATAAAATATTTGATTCATATTTTTTAACCACTCTATTGTTATCGACCTATTTTCCCTCGGAAATCCACATCCCAATCATACTTGGTTAAAGGATTGTACTTATTTTATTAGGTTACAAGTTCAAAACATACATATAATATTTTTAATTTTATTTTTAACCGTTTCGAGTTTATGGGCGGGTCAACCCACGATCCGACCCAAGTATCTATATATTCTCACATATATATCCAAATTAACCACAACTCTCGACCCGACAAACCAAAAAAATTCAAATTAAGTAATATATACATATATATTAGTTAATTAAAAAGTTGAACTTATATTATTAAGAATGTTCCACGTTTATCAAATTTGGTGTTGAATTTTAAATATAAAGTCTTATTAGCATAGTTGGTTAAAAAGTTATACTTGTTTGTCAAATTACAAATTCAAAACATAAATATAATATTTTTAATTTAATTTTTAACCGTTTCAAGTTTATGGTCTATTAAATGGTTAAGAATGTGTAGGTTTTCCATTGCTTGAGTCAACCCACGATCCGACCATAGTATCCCTTTACTCTCACATAAATATCAAATTAACCATATCTCTCGACCCGAAAAACCAAGCAAATTCAAATTAAGCATTATATATATATATATATATGATTTGTTATTTTAAAGGTACTTAAGCCTATTTGTTCTATAAATAACTTGCTTTATTAAGAGTTTGGGGAGATAAACTATTTAGAAGAACCTCTATAATTTTTTGGAAAACGTCGTTCGGGGAGAAACACTAAGATTAATAGGCGATACAATCAATGGTTAGAGGTAAGTGTTTAATCTAATCACGCATCCGTTATTTGATTTAATATTTATATATTTTTTCTAAAATCATTAATTTTATTTTTAATTTGAAAAGATTTCTAATAGATTCATTCATATCTTTAATCATAAATTCAATTTGAAAGAACGTTCATTTTAAAGTGACTAATACAATTTTTAAGTAAGATTTGTGGAATCCATCAAGACTTGGAGATTTAAAACTACACCCAACATTTTCTTCACTTTTGTTTTAAGAAAATGAAACACAATATTCTCCTTTTCACCTAAGTTTAATTCTTATTTTCACTATAAATAGGGTAAATTAAAACTTGTGTTTGTACCTCATTCAAATTATTGCTCAAATAATTTTTCATAAAATAAATCCTGAAAAAGAAATTACATCAATCTACTTTTTATAAAAAGAGATATAATAATGACTTTTTTTAAAAAAAAAATAGACATTATATTCCATCTTAATTATATTTCAAATATTATACGCCTAACAATATATAATTTAGAGGTTGTTCATTTAAGTAACACTATACATATGAAATTAAGTTGAACAATGAATCATCTAACCGTTATACCGATTCAGTCTGAATTGAAAATATTGATTATATATATATATAATATCTATGTTAGGTCTTAGGTGGACTTGAGCCCACTCCAAAAAATAAATTTATTTTATAGTAAAAATGTGACATAACCCTATAAATTCCTATTTTTTTTAAATTTAATTCACTATTACTTCTCTAATTTTAAAATAAAGATAAAACTCATATTTATTAACTTGTTTTATCCATAATTTTCCCTTTATTGTTTAAGCCCACCTTAAATGGGAATTTTGACGAAATGTACCTGATAATGAGTCAAATTCGAAAAATGACCCACACACTTGATAATCTTTACAAAATGGCCTTTTGGCCTGTGAAATATCCATATATCCCTCCCTTAAAAATCCCAAATCATCTTTTGTTCGCCATCCCATGATTCTTCAACTTCCAATCTCTCATTCTTTTGGTTCATCTTCTCTCTCCCTAACAACCCTAAATCTCTCGTTCTCCCTAAACCAGCGGTTTCTCTCTAAACCCTCCTTATCATCCCTACGATTCTCGTTCAACATCATCAGAAAGGAAGGTTAGTTACATCCTCCCTAAATCTCTCTTCCCGTGATGGGAACAGTAAAGTTTGTCACGTGAAATGCATTTCTCCTCACGCGAAATGCATTTCTCCTCACACAAAATGTTTTCCCTGTTAGGAGGAGCTTCAAAGCTAATGGTTTTGATAATCCTTTTGTTGGATCAGAGGAAAGATCGAAATGTGATGATGATTTTCATTCTTTATATAAGTTACTTTCTTGTTACCGTTCAAATGGAGAGAGATCGAGAGAGTCAATTACTGTCGGACCTGAGATTTCGAGGCCTGAGGCGAGCACAAAACTTAGTGCCCTCAAAGCTTAATATTCATACATATATTTTTTTATTGATTTAAATATAATAGTATTTGTAACATGAATTCTAGAAATAAAATATCATCAAAACAATATGTCATAAGTAAATACTAAAAAAACAAAGAAGATCCAAATAAAATATAGATACAGATTGTGAATCCATTCCACCAGACAAGTCCTCAACAACCAAAAATAATCAAGTAAATCGAACCAAAATCTCACCGAAATCGGAGGAAGAACTCTAGTGGGCAGTGGCGCAGTGTCGAGAAACAAGGCTGGAACGAGCGAAAAAGGCCCAAGAGCTCGGGGAAGGAGACAACCGAGTTTTCTGCTCCGATTCCGGCAAGCTAGAGGATCGACGACGGGCTTGGGGTTTGGGGGAAGTGTTTTTTTTTCTTTTTCCAGAATGCTTGTTCTTATTTTTTTTTCCTTGATTTTGTTGATAGGGAATCGTGCGATTCTTTTCTCCAAGTAAGATAGTGTTTTTTATTTTTATTTTGTTGGATATAAATTAAGTTAGGGTTTATCATTGATAAGTTATGAATTATTATTTATGGACTTTTTTAAAATAAGACCATTAACATATCATTATAATTTTCTTTTTGAAGATTTTGGTGCCCAAAAACATTTGGGCCTAAGACAATTGTCTCACTTATTACACAGCAGGTCCGGGCTTGGAGAAATAAGTTAGTGAAATTGCTTCCCAAACTTGTAAAAGACATTTCATAAACATGCATGTATCCATCTTTTTAGTTGGTGAATATTGATTATGATGCGTCATTCTTAGGAATTATGCTGAACATGATTTAATGACAAATATAATATATCTCCTTTTATCTTTTGTACTTGTTTAGAATCCAAATTTAATGTTTAATACAACATGGCTACAAAGAGATAAATTGTTGCTCGAGATTGCTTCCTTACAATTGATGGATCGAGGTGGTGATAATATGGGCATGTTGGTGTTTTGTTATTGAAAACTCGAAAATGAATCAAGTAAGAAGAAGATCGAAACCACTACTTCCGCATTTGATTTTCCCCCAAAACAACATTAATCGGAATTTGACCATGAAGGTATGCCAGGACAGTTAGGTTAGAAATAATTGCATTATACTTAGAAACCACATATAGATTCATAAAAGAAACATGTATGTAAAGAATAATTACTAGGCTAAATTAGTTTTAATGAATTGCATGTAGCTCAACTAACTGTTAATTGGTTCATTACATTTGTAATCTCTATAGATTTTCATTATAATTCAGGTCACGGTTGTAGTAAAATGAAAAGATTTTATAATATGTCTTGCAGATGAAAAATTTTGTTTGGTTACTGTCCTTCACGCAAAGTAAGAACTTCTAGCAATAAACAAATACAATAAGATCACAGTCACTTCAAGAGATAAGAAAATCTACAAATAAACAAACAATTCCGAGCAAAGCTATGAATATTAAATTGTAATATCAAGAATAAAAAGGTTTATAATGATGTTGAGTAAAAGAATTTATAAAATGATTGGTTCTTGTGTCAACAAAACATTACATTAAAAGAAAAATATTATTTGAACGTCGCAATTAGCTCCACAGTTGGCGACTGCGGTTCTTAAAAGTCTACGATTCTGCTTCCACCTAAAAATAATAGGGATAAAATTTCGTTGTCTGAAATCCACAAGTCTAGCCACCTCAATCATTAGTTTCCAACATCCGCAAGGACCATCATTTTTATAAGAATCGAGAATGTCACCTAAGAAATACACAATGAGAAAGTTAGATATTTTGATATAGTTTATTGCGATGAATAAATAGAAAGTATAGAAACTACAATAAATAGATAAATAGTCACATAGTTTTCACCACAAAAGGATTATATTTTAGTTGAATAAATGAATGGATGGTGCGAAATTCATTTCGCGCGAGGATAAATGCATTTCACGTGCGTGAGGAGAAATACATTTCGCGTTATCAACTATAGTATATAACATAATGTTCATAATCATATATCAGAGAAAGAGAGAAAAAAGCTCTGGAGATTTTTAAAGAAGTACGATCGGCACAGACGACACATCACAGCACGATAGGCACATACGACACGATCATCATAAGTGATACGATATTGTCTTGAGGCACATGTCATCAAATCGACACCGAAATCACCATTTATCAAAGAAGTGCGATCGGCAAGGGTGACACGATTGGCACAAGCGGCACAGCCTGATCTGTACAGATGACACGATATTCTCTTGCATCATAAATGAGCCATTAAGTTTCTCTAGTCTAGGGTTTCTTGTGTATTTGTAAAAATCGTTGGAATTTTCCCTCGATTGCAGTTTATCTGTGATCATTTCTTAGGTTTCCTGCAATTAATCTATTCTTTTTCTTTGTTTCTGCCAGCATGGGGAAGAGAAAGAACAAAAGTAATAAATCTAAAGAAGTTAGGGATTTTGTGTTGGGAGGAATCAAGTAAGCGGTCATCAAATAATTAAAAGAATTACTGAAGAAGTTATCAAAGAACAATAGGATACCAACACAAGTAAGCAATCTGCTCCAACTGCTACTGGGAAAATTCCTGTTGAAAATGATGCAGGAAAACAGGGATAATGAATGAGCTTGGAAGATACACTATAATGAAAGAGATAATCTGTTTGGGCTCAAGAATTAGATTACAAAGCTCCTTATACATGTCAAAAGGGGAGAAATTGTCATCAATAAGGAGAAAGCACATCAGATTATAATTTAACTCAATATCCACTATCTTCAAGACTGTAATCTGTTGAAAAAAGAAGAATATGAAGAAACTGTTCAATGGTCAGTTGCTATAATGTAGGAGATGATGAAGACTCCCAAATCTAAGTCATATATACTATCAGGAGCAACTCGACATGAAAAACTAATGAAGTCTGGAAGAACAACAATGCAAAAAAGTCATAAGATCATGTCTATAAAGGGAAAATCTACTTGGGCAATACACAGACAAAAGTCGAGGTATTGAATTCTCAATTTAAATTTAAATTGTCTACTGAAGTAGAGGAAAACTGTATAAAGAAATGGGAAAATGTACTTGTGGGAAACTACATAGAAAAAAATAGAGTATCATTCCCAATTACTAAAGATGCACTGTTGAAGCAATGGGAAGGAAAATGGCTGAAGAAGATTTCAACAAATGTCCATGATTTATATTTCCTTAAATTCAAGAAGGGATCTAATTTGGAGGAAATTTTAGAAAATGGGCATACATATATAGGATCCAACTATATGAAATTGGAAAAATGATCTGAAGACTTGAACCTATTGAGTAAGCCAAAAGAAACTGCACAAATATGATTCAAGCTTTGGAATATACTTGTACACATGTACAATTCTGAAGCACTTAGTCATTTTGCAGGTTTATTGGGTAGACTATTATACATGGATCTAATTACTGAAGGAGGAGAGCACATATCATTTGCTAGAATTAGCATTGAGGTGCATCCTAGAAGCACGTTGTCGAAAAGTATGACCATAGTAGACAGAAAAGGTAAACCTACTGTCATGTAAATCACTTATGAGTGGAGACCAAACAGATGCTCTTTCTGTAATAACTTCCAACATGCAAGCTCAAAATGTGATTTGGCTAAGGAGAAGATTAGAAAATTCATAGAGGTCAGAAAGTAAAGATGCAGGAAAATGAAACAGAGGTGTCTATTTTCAAAGAGAAAAATGTGGTTAAAGAACATGAAACAGAAGATAAAGAAAATTCTGTACAAAAAGGAAATAGTACGAAGAAGGAGGTGGAATCACAACCTAATCATGTTGAAGAGATAGTTGAGGATTCTCAATCAAATCAAGTTGAAGTGGTTGCTGATGAAAATAGAGAGGAAGATACCCAGGTTAATCAAGAGGAAGAAGAGAATTCCAAGGTTGATACAGAGAAATTCAAAGTTGCTGAGAATTCCAAAGCTGAAGTTGAAGGAAATAAAGACAATGATCTCGAAATTCAAGTTGAGAACAACAAGGTGAATTTCCTAGAAATCCTAAATAATAATTTTTTCTATCAAATCAAACGAATTCATATAAAGAAAGAAATCAAAATGAAAATAGACAATATTCATCAACATCTTCAGTTCATCCCATTTTCATTGCAAGAGGAAGGGGAAGGGGAAGAGGAAGGACAAAGGGAAGAGGAAGACAACATGTTGAAACGTCAAGTTGGTATGAAAATAAAAATCTTGATTGAAATAATTAGGATTTGAAACAGTTTGTAATATTTGTTTGTAATCTTTGTTTCTTGTATGTTTAATTGTTACCGATCAGGTTCTTTAGGGTTGTTTAATTGTCATCATTTAATTATAGCTAAAATTTGTATAGCTTTAACTATTGACCTCCCACTTTTAGAATTTTAATGAAATTATTTTAATCATTTTAAAAAAAAATATATTCATAACAAAGTCCGGTGATCGTCAAATTTCCCTTTAATCTAATTTTTAGATTGATCCCTGCTTATATAAGATTTTAATACAATAATAATATAGTGAGATAAAGAGTCTATATAAATTAAACCTATTGGATTTGTGCTTAAAATATTTTAATTAATGTTACGATGTATGAAAAATTCTTTATTAGATAGATTAACTTAAAATATGTAGGTTGGTAAGTTTTTGTAATTATATTTATAATATTTAACTTGTTGAATAATAACTTAATATATATATATATATATATATATATATATATATTTAAAATAGAAAAAAGATATATACAAATAAAAAAAGAAAAAAAAAGTTAGAATGCTGTATTTGTTAGTAATTCTATTATTTTTAATTAGTTGAATGATTTCAATTTATTAGTTCTCCAGAATCTTCGAGCTATATTCTAAAAAATTTAAATTGATTTCATTTAATTTTAACATTAGATTTTATGTTAGGTTTATTGTTAATGAATATTTTTTATTTATATGTTAGTGAATACTTTTGACTTATTATTCATTGTTACTCCCTAAATGGTTAATCACATTGTGTTTCGTTTTTTTATATATTATTTTTGGAATTATGTTTAAACGACTCTCTTTATATTATATATATATATATATATATATATATTAAATAAATTACAATATAATAATTCAACCAATTAAAAAATTAAATAATTTTTTTTCTCTCTATATATAAATCTCAAATAAAAAACAATCCTACAATCTATTAAAAATAGATGGTTGTGTCATGGCTGTGGGATTGTCATGCTAGCTCTCCTTTATTAAAAAAAAACAAAAAAAATATTTGAGCTTCCATCTTTGCCTCTTACCTGTTGAAAAAATAAATGAACTTTTAATCAAGCTAAGTTAAGGAATTTATCTTCAAAATTCAAATTTTGAATAGAAATTGATGAGAGATCAATATATTAAGAGAGTTCAACCATATTTAGAGACTAAAGTCTCCAAGTTCATTTTTCTTAAAAAAACAACATAAGTTGAAATTAGATTATGACTTTACCTTCCTAAAATTTAAAAAAAAAAAAGAGTAAGAACTTCTTGAGATCTCTTAAGATTGCCTAACAAAGACAAACTACAAGTCTCTAAATAATAATAATCTTGATATAAAATGCATTTTTCCTCCCCATTAATAACTATACACCTATTACTATAAATTAAAGAGGTCATTGTTCTCCATCTTTCACGATAGGAAGTAAGCAAACAATTAATTATAACTAGCATAATTAACTAACAAATTATGAATGGAAAACAGTTCTCCTTGTTGGTCTTCTTATTTCTTCTCCTATGTTTTTCCTCTAGCCAAATCTCTTTATCATTGTTTATTTGTATGTTAAGATAAATTATAGTTTGAAATTTTTTGGCAGGAACAGGAGAGGACTCATAGTCAATAATTGACCATGTTGATGAGTTAAAATGGGTAAAAAATAGATGTTTCCAAAGGAAGAGATGCTTTACCCTCTGTCTCTACAAATGCATTACAACTTTTAGGAATGATGGAGCATTGGATGGAAAATGTCTACATCTTTCATGTTACTGCAAAATTCTGAATTAGAACAAGTTCCAGCTCCTCAAAAGTTCATCAATTTGATATAAGTTTTTATAGCTAGCTAGTACTCAACTATAAAGTACATGAATTTATATTTTCAAATCATAGTTTTAATCTTCACTCGGACCTTTTACAAAAATATAAATTAAAATATAAAAGTATACACAATAAGGCAGAACACATATTGTTTAATTTTCCAATTATGTTGCCCTAAAATCTGGGCTACAGTTTTTTATGGGATTTTATTACACATAAGAAAAATATAGTTTTTTGTACTTTGACTGGTATCATAGACCATGTAAAAATCTATACAAATAAAACTCGAAAAATATCTTGAATTTATGGGAAAGTCATTTATAGTCTAGAGAAACTTCTAACACCCAAACATGAGGATGTGGGTAGATGATCCTCTCCTTGAAAGCTTTATACCCTGAAAACATTTGTCCTTTTCAGCTAAAAACATAATCATTGAGAAGACTTTCATGAAGTAATGAAAATAAAGATTATAACTTATAAGTGTAAGTTTTTGCATTGAACCCAAACTATATAAGGATTTCACCAATGATCTTTCATTCATATATCTTTAATCATAAATTCACTTTAAAAGAACATTCATCATATTTTAGTGAGTAATAATTTTAAGTAAGATTTGTGGAATCCCATTCCAATCAACTTGGAGAATTAAAACACACAACAGTTTCTTCTCTTTTGTTTTGAGAAAATGAAACACAACACTCTCTATTTCACCGCAAGGTTTAATTCTTATTTTCACTATAAATAGGATAAATTAAAATGTGTGTTTGTACCTCATTTGAATTATTCCTCAAATAAGTTTTATTAAATAGATTCTGAAAAAGAAATTACATCAATTTACTTTTTTTTTTGGGGGGAAACGACTTATCGTCATTTCATTAAAAAATTCTAAAAGTGGAAAAAACCCACGAGTTTAAGAGATCATTCTAAACTGACCTAGAATAATTTTGAAGTCGTATCATTCTGAAAAAAAAAACAAAAACGTAAATGAACTATCTGATTACAATATTTTCGTTTCTAATGATTTCAGTAAAAAGATAAATTCCAATTTCTGTTGATATTCCAATTCTGCTCCGTACTTGAAACTTTTCTCCACGTTCTCGCAAGTGCGCCACAATCCGAGACTATGTCTCTCCATAATTCTTCAACACTTCTGCGGGTTCTGCTATAGACTCTCGCATTACATTCCTGCCAAATGTTGTAAACTACTGCGTCCAAAGCTGCACTTGAATACGTTTGTTGCGAATCTGTTCCCTTTGGCATTGAGTAGTGCCGCTTCTTTGATTTCTTTCCATTCATTCGGGAAACTAATCACCTCCAGGCTTTTAAAAAATTTGTCCCAAATTTCCATTGCTATACTACAGATCCCAAACATGTAATCAATGGTTTCTTCACTTTTGTTGCATAGAAGACAACTCACATCCGGGATTCTCATATACTTGATGATACAGTAACGAGTGATGAGTCTTTCCCAGAAGGCAAACCATAGGATGAAATGATGTCGAGGAATGATCTTGGTTGAACATACAAGTGGAGCCCATTCTACTTTTTGCGTTTTTTTTTTCGAATTACCTCCCATATTCTCTTTGAGACTAACTACCCATTATCTTCTGCATTCCATTCATGAACGTTGGGCATGTCTTGGAGTTGTATGTTACTGATTTAATCCAATATCCTATGTCCTTCTGGATTTCTTCTCAAAAGCGAGTCTTAGTCCCCGTCTTTTACGTCTCTAATTTTTGCCATTACGTAGTCCCTTCTGATACATGTATTTTTGAACTTCTCTTTGTGAATGATTGGCTTGTTTTCGAACTAGGGATCATGCCAGAATAGAGTGCCTTTCCCCCCTAGTCGAATGTCGTAAAGGTCTGCAATATCACTTCTCAATTTAAGAATTTTCTTTAGTGACCAACTCATACCTTTAATGATTTTATACGTCTAAATACTGGTTTCCTGTTTCATAAATCGCGTGTGTCCTATTTCGGCTTACAGAGAGCAATCCATTTGATTTTCTTTCGTCCTCTTCTGCTACTGCCCCATATGAAGTTCCTCATTAGCGTGTCTATCTCCTTCATTAACTTCTTCGGAATGACCATCTACTGTGCCCAATATCCAATTATGTCCATGACTATGGTTTTGATAAGCTCGATCCTCCCTACATAAGAAAGTTTCTTGACCGCCCAGCCATATATCATGTTTTTTACCTTTTCAATCAGCAACTTGTAGTGTGATATCTCGATTTGTTTCGTAGTTAATGGAATCCCCAAGTACCTTACGGAAAATCAGTCTTCCGCAATGCCCATGATGTTGAATATGTCCTACTTTGTTTCGTCCTTCAATCCTCCATAAAATGCTACATTTTTTCTTTCATTAATAGTAAGATCTGTAATCTCAGAAAAAAAAACATTAGTGCAACCCTAATAGTTTTAATGGAATTGACGTCTATGTGCGCTAGAATGAATAAATTGTCAGCAAAGCATAAATGAGTTACCTCCTCTACCTCACAGAAAGGGTGAAAGATGTATGAACAATTCTTTCAGAACATCACGAAGATGCTCTCAAAGATCTCCATGATAGCTACAAAAAGGTAAGAAGAGAGGGGGGTCTCCTTGCCTTACCCCGTTTTCACCCTTGTAGTAGCCTCCATGGACTCTATTCACGCTAACAACAAAACATGATGAAGAAACGTATTGTATAATCCAATCAATAAAAATCATAGGAAAAACAAATACAATCAGAAAATCCCAAATGGCTTCCCATCTAATAGAGTCGAAAGCTTTCTTGATATCTATTTTGTAAGCCACTCTCGGGGCATTTTCTTTTTTCTCGTAGCCTTTTAAAAGGCATTGCATGAAAAGAATATTCTGAGAGATTGTCCTACCAGGGATAAATGTAGATTGATTAAGATTTATTATTTTTCCTATGACATTTTAAAGCGTTTAGAAATGATTTTTGAAATTATTTTGTAAACCAAATTGCAACATGAAATTGGTCGGAAATCTTGTACTTTTTCGGGCACCGCAGTTTTGGGGATCAAGTTCAGGACCGCTGTATTCCATTTCTTTAACATCTTCCTGTTCTTGAAAAACTCCAGAACTCCATCAGTAATATCTTTATTCACAACCGACCAATTATCTTTGAAGAACTTCGCATTAAAACTATCCGGACCCAGACTTTTATTCCTATCAATACTAAATAGAGCTTCTTTAACTTCAACCCTCGTGACAACCTTTATTAACTCGCGACTATCCTCAACAAAAAAATTTCTATCGATAATCCGATACAAGGTATTCAGGTGACTTTGATGCTGCTTTCTTGTACCCATTAACTACTTATAGAACTCGATAGCTAGATCTTGTACACCTTTCTGACCCTGAACATATTCTCCATCATCATTCTTCATCCTTTGCACGTTGTTTCTCATATTTCTAGCCTAGCATTTCCTGTATAAGAAAGCTATATTTTTATCACCCCACGAAAGCCAGCTCTGACTTGACTTCTGCCTAACAAAGTTCTCTTCAAGTAGACTCAGCTTCCTGAATTTTTCGAATGCATCCCTCTCCGCCTCATTGAGTTGTTCATCACTATCATCCCTTAATAATATTTTCTGAACCTCTTCCAGTTCTTCTCTTACACCCAAAACTCTACTAGAGATATTGCTGAACTTTTTCTTGTCAAAGCTTTGGAGTTGATTCTTCAGGATCTTTAACTTTTAGAAACCCTATACATATCGGAACCCCTGACATCTGTAGACCATACACTTTGAATAATATCCTTAACTTTTTCGTTTTCCATCCAGAAGTTGAAGAATTTGAAGGGTTTCTTGAACCTTTCCTCATTTTTTAGAACAATTTAATCGGGCAATGATCAGAAGTTCTAGGATTCAGAACATGAAGTTGACTTCTTGGAAATTGGTTGATCCAATTCTCATTGACCAGACATCTGTCAATCCTACTTTTCCTTATGCGCTCAACTCCTCTTGTAGAAGATCAGGCGAAGAAGTTCCCAGAATTAGTGGGCTCAATACAACCCATATCTCTGATGCAGTAGTTAAAGTCAATCATATCCTGTGTGATTTTAAATTCTAGGCTATAATCAATTTCATTTCTTGTTACAATATAGTCACCAAGGACAACCCAATATTTATCACTAACAATCCATTTCCTAAGGCAATTCCAAAGTAGTCTTTTGTCAGTGCTTGAGCTATTACATACATAATAGAAAGATGAAACACAATTCCGGTGATTAGTCTTTGACCTCAACCATGATGGTTTGATCATTAGAAAAGAGAGACTTAACCTCATCAACTTTATTATCCCAGATAATCCAGATTCTGCTTGTTTTGTCATTTGAATTATGAATAATTTCCTAGTTGATATCAATACATAGTTTGCTAACATTGTCAACGTTCTAACTTTTTACTTTTATCTCAAGAATACCCATAATAGTGATCTTCTGGTTCTCAATGATCCTCCTGATTTCTTTGCATTTCAGAGGGTCATTGAGACCCCTTATGTTCCATGTCACTATATTTATGAATGGATATAAGTGTTGGGTTCTTGACTTTCAAGGCTAACTTGGACCTCATCCTCAGAGAATTTATAAGTATCACTTGCCTCACTATCTTTAATGGAAACAGTTTGATTGCATGGAATGCTGTTGCCGCTCCGTTGGGAGTGTATCTCATAGATCTCATCCTCTCTCATGATAAAGTCAGTAGCCTCTATATCTAGAATCTTTCTACTTTGTCATTGATTTTCAGCATGTTCTTTTTTAGTAGGTCTCTTATGATTTTGAACCTTTTCACTGCTGGATTCATGTCTGTTATCAATTTTATTTTTTCCCACTTCAAAACTAAGACTCACTACCTTATTCAAGACCAACTGATCTTCTTCTACATTTGATTTCTTGATTTCTCAAAACCCGAGATTCCCCAGATCATTCTCTAGAGTTTCCTTATTATTTGCAAGATTTTCAATATTTTTTAGTCCAGGATTCTCCTGGTCACAATCTCTAATGGTGGCTCTAAGTCCAAGGATCATATCATTTCGAATTCTAATGAAATTATTTCTTCGGATCTTGCTTGCATTCCTAAAACTGTGAGGATAAAGACTAGGTTTGCTTGCTTCATAAGGGCTAAGAATTCTATGTCCCAGAGATCTTTGAATACCAGAACATTTGGATCCAGAACCGGTAGTTACATCAGGACCTATTCTAAGATCAAGATTAGGACCGGTGGAGTTAGGACCTACATTAATATCACCAACAATAATAAGACCACTATCAGTATCACGACTAACCTTGCTAAAACCAGCATTATCAGTACTAGTTGCATCAAGACCGACAATATCTAATCCAGTGACATGAGTAAATCCGGGAATAGTGAGACCATGAATAGGGTTAGTAGGGCCAGTATGACTAGGATCAACATGATGAGCAACTCCAGGACCGATATGACTGGGACATGCTTTATTATGACCAGTACCCTGACCTGGACCAGTATTATCAGGACCAATGTTTTGAACAGGACCTATTCTTGAAAAAATAGTATTCTTAGGACTAGTGTTTTGACTTGACTAATAGGATCAACATTAGTAGGACCAACTTGTACTTTTACCAACTTCATTCATTTCCCGACCATTATATGTTTTTGTATTTGATTATCCATCCTATCAGCATCAGTGCGCTCATTAATGTTAACTTTAGATCTGTTCACATTTCTAATAGCCTAGTTAGTTTCATTCAGACCACCTTCCTGAACATTGTTATTGGCCTTCGATTTCAGATTATTATAGATAGGGCATTTGCTCATTAAGTGTGTGAAAGTGCTACACCACGTACATCGATTGAGCTTTCATTCATATTGAACTTCAATATTAAACAGATTCCCCAGTCTATCCTTTAGTTTAAGCTCGATCGGGAGAGAGTTGCTTGGATGTATTTCAAAACTAACTCTTGCCACAATCACTCTCTCGTAGCCTTCCATTGCTGGTTCAAACATAAGTGGTTTACCTATTATACTTAATATATAAGCCAGACCCATTGAGTTGCATAGGTGTGGTGGAACATTTTTCAGATTCACCCAAATTTTTTCTAGTTCAGGCGGTCTATGATTGGTATTAAGTTCCTCACTCCACTTGTAAAACTCGAATCTTCTACCTCTGATAAAGGTATACTCACTATCATTAATCAACTTTATTTTGCTTCCATTCCAGAAGGATAGAAAATTGAATCCATGATCGTTGATTGTGATCCTTTCCAGACTAGACGATTCCCACTAACCCATCAGCGTTCTTCTAACCTCAACAAATGGTTCTTTACCCATGAAATGACCAACTATGACGAACTCCCATGCCTTTACGCATTTTTCTTCAATTTATGGTGGAAGTTCAAACCGGATCAGATGATCAAGAGTAATTACCTTTGGGAATAGGGTGTCTATCTAGAATTTTCATTTTTCTGGATCAAGCATAGCATTTCCATTCCACACCTTTCCTCTCTGCCAGGTTCTGTTTGGGTTGCTCATGATTGTGTACACCGTCGTTTTATTACATTTTGATATTTCCTTCATGGTGTCAACCGTTCACTTGATCACATCATCATATTGGTCCTTGTTGAATATATTCCAATTTTTTAGATAATGGCTGTTAAATTGTACATTCAGTTGGTTGCTTATTTCCTTAGCCATAATGATCTACTGTTTGTTTACTTGAAAGAACAACTTCTTCATCTGGTTTCTCAGTCCTGCCAAATTTGCTATTTCATTTTTCCTCATTGACCACATTGAACCAACAGTAGGATCCTTATTATCAGCCTAAGTGTTCTCTTTACCAGGAATTATAGCAGTAGGAGCTGAGGAGATGACTGTTTCAGGGTTGCTATCTTTTTGTGTTTGCTTATTCTTTTCATCCCATCTAACCCTTGCGTTTCCAACAAAACCGTTGCCTTCAACTGATCCAATCTTCTTTAGTATGTCCATGTTTGTGCTCTTCTCATGTGTACCAGATTTCATCTTTTGAATGGTATTAATAGGAGTTTCAGGATTTAGAATAGTAAGAGGGAAAAAGCACCCAGATTCAATGTCTTAGGACTAGCTTCAAGAAGCACGGTCTCATTAGGATTCACCTTTTCATTCTTCTTGGAACATGAGTTATTTGCTTTCATGTTTTTCCTTTCCTTAGTTTTTGATTCATTCTTTCCCTTCATAACTGTTTTGGAGTTACTCAATCCAGTTTCATGACTGATCCTTTCAGTTCTAGTGCTTGTCTTAGGAGAGAAATGCCCTTTAGCTTTCGGTTTGATCTTTGTTGCTGACATCTTCTTCATTGACTTATGATATTCGAGATCACATATTATTGTTTCATCATAGTTAGTGCTATCATCTAATTCCTAATCAACTTCCTTGCTTTCCTTCTTTTGATTCGATCGTTGGCGCATAACTCTAATCGTAGAGTCATCATCCTTGCTACTTGGACCGACAAAAGGTTGATTTGTTATGCCAAGACCGACATTAGAAGAACTAGGATCATCAGACGGTGGATCTGTGATGCCAAGACCGGTTTGTCTAAGGCCAACAATAATAAGATTAGTGTGTCTAGGACCGGTAGTAGTATGACATTGGCCTTGGCTGAAACCAGCAAGAGTATGACCAGTAACATTAATAGATCTGTGATTAAGACCGACAAAAGATAGATTTGTGATGCCATGACCGAAAAAAAATGGATTTGTGATGTTAGGATCGACATTTGAAGAACCAGAACCGGTAGAAGGTGGATCTATAATGTCAGGACCAGTATTTGAAGAGCCAGGACCGACAAAAGGTGGATTTGTGATGTCAGGACTGACATTTGAAGAACTAGGACCGAAAGAAAGTGGATTTGTAATGCTAGGACCGAGATTTGAAGAACTAGGACTCGCAAAAAGTGGATTTGTGATGACAAGACCGACATTTGAAGAACCAGGACTGGTAGAAAGTGGATTTGTTATGTCAGGACCGACATTTGAAAAAACAAGACCAACAGAAAGTGGTTTTGTGATGCCAAGACTGACATTTGAAGAACTAGGACCGACAAAAGGTATAGGGCTTGCCTTAGTAGGACCGAAGACTTGAGCATTTTCATGACCACGGTGTCTAGGATCGGTTCAACAGGACAAGCTTGTCTAGGACCGATAGCAACATGAACGTGACCATGGTTAAGATCGGTATAGAAGTAGGACCGGTACCATTAACAGAACATGGTCTGGTATGTGTAGAGCTTGTATTAGTAGGACCGATGACTTGAGTATTTCCAATACCTTTGTGCCTAGGATTGGCATCCGTAGGACCATTGACATGTAAATTATCAGATTTAGTGTGTCCAAGACCGACGTGATCAGGACTAGTGTGTCTGGGCTCGACATCAACAGGACATGTGTGTTTGGGACTAACATCAGCAGAATCTATGTGTCTAGGACCGTTATCAGTAGGATCTATGTGTGTGGGATCAGCAACCACATGACATGTATTATGAAGACTTTTATTTTGAGTAGGACCTATATAAATTGTACTAGTAAGGTCAGGACCGATCTTTTCCTGACTAATGTTTTGTGCAGGACCGACTAAGAAAGGTGCGTTAGGTGCATGTATATGATCAGTGGCTTCTTTGGTGCGTTATATCCTGTCTTGACAACTAGAACCGGAAGAGTTAACAAAACATGAGCAACTCTAGGGCATATGTAATGAGGAACGACATTAGAAGGATCTGCACCTTGTCTAGACCCGATAATTTGATTAGGACCGGTGTTAGATATATGTATAAGACTGAAAGCTTCCAGACCACGATCTTGACTCCGACCCAGACCCATAATGTCATTCCTTTCCGTATCAATACCCATAACATCAACTCTTGCTAGACCCGAATTTCCAGCAGCTAGAATACCTTCTTCAGACCCAGCCAAGCGAAAATCGTTGGCTAACTCATCATTAGACCCAGCCAAGCGAAAAACGTTGGCTAACCCTTCTAGTTCATTACAATCTGCACTTCTTTTACCCTGACATATGTTCCGACTCAGACACAACTTAATTGTAGCATCAATGAGACCCATACCCAGACCCAAAATTTCAACCAGTTTGTGATCCATAGTGCCATCTACCAACGAACCAATATAACTCCCAGCCAAATTCTCACATTTTGCTATTTCAATCAAATTTATTTCTTCATCCTTTAGATTAGTATTATTAAGCTTCCTTGACTTTGCTGAATTAATTTATATGACCAACTCCAACTCAGACCCAATTTTTTCAGTATTTCCAGAATCTATTATACTAGGTCCTTCAACAGTTTCAGCCAAAGGTGCAGGTTTTTCAGTGGACCCTGCAATTTTAGCATCGGTTTCAGTTTCACAAACGACACGATCGACATATAAATAAAAGAAAAAGTTGAATGTTATATATATTTGTTAAGTAATTCTATTAATTTTATTCAATTGAATGATTTCAATTTTTAGTTATTATTTATCTATTCTTAAATTTATGTAGTTAACAAATATTCTTTTAAATAATTATTATTGTCCAAAATTTTGATTTTTATATCTTTATTTAATTAAAAAATGTTTGAAATTGTTATTATATTCATAAGAGAGAGAGAAAATCACACAACCCAACCCCTTGATTATCAATTTAGCTGGCTATCTTATTTCATATCATTATATATATATAGTTTTAGACCCTAGAGAGGTTAATTCTTAGTTGTGTCCACTACCACTTCGTTATCATATCCTCCGGGACTACCACTTCCGCGATGGGTATTGTTGGTTTTGTGTTTAGTTTATTGTAGCATGATTTTGCATAAACATGACGGATTGAGGTTATATAGCCTTCTTCTCCTTGATCACCACCTCCATGTCGGGTATTAAGGTTTTTTTGCTCTTCTTGTTTTAGGGAATTTGCAGAAGCATAATCATCCCTACAAGTTTCTAATTTGCATTTGTCGAGGTTATTGCTAATGCATCTCCTTAAGAAAGATCTGCTTGCTATCCATTTGTACTTGCTAAAGAACAATATGTAAGAAGACACTCAACATGGGAACCTGTTTTCCTATTCTTAATTTGTTGTGGATGAATAGTTAACGTTAATTGCTTGTTTGTTTTTATCTAGAGAACACAATGACCTATTTATAGTAAAATGGAAGTGCTCAAGTTATTAATGGGGAAGGACCAAATATGCAGTGGATAAGTGAATGTTTATTTTCATTAGGCAATCTTAAAATATCTCAAGAAGTTCCTATAGATGGTTGAACTTTAATGATCCAAAGTTTATATGTTTCTGAGCTTTCGTATTTGGTCTTTTTTTACTAGTGAAAGAAGCTTTGAGAAAAGTGCAACATTTAGGTCCCATGTTTTCTTTAGGCTAAGACAACCTTGCCTTTTAGCATATCTAACAGATTTATTACATCCACAATTACTTTGTTTTCTTCCACCAAAGGAACTATAGATTGAATCAATTTCTTTTATGAATCAATGAGTAGAATTGTTTGAATTGCTGAAAATGATAGGAGTTCATTTTTCTTTTCAATTCCTATGTGTTTTTTTTGCCTGCTTTTGATGATATATAGTTCCAAGACTTGATTATATGGCCTTCGAATTGATAATGGAAGTTATGGAACCCCCAAATATAGTTGGAGAATCAATACCATTTTTAACAAACTTTATAATAATTGTTGAAATTGTTTAGATATCAACATATAGCTTTATTTTTGCAGCATAAAATATCAATATGATATACTGTATATGATCCTTTCTCCTTTAAAGCTTTTTCAGCTAACATATAATCCTTGAGAATATTTCCATGGAAATATAATGAAAAGATAGTGTGAAAGATATATAAGGTTTCCCTGGCTAATTCTTTAAGATGGCTTTGGGCTACCATTTGTAAAAGTATACATTGTAGGAGTTGATATACATTCATTGATAATAGCCCTGAATTTCTCATTTAAGACTTTCTAGGGCTTCATCAATAAAAAAAAAGTTTCATTACACTATGTCTAGAAGGCCTTTGATTGATTGATCTTTATAGCAAAAAACCCTAGTTTCACTAGCCACAATCTAATTGAGAGCAATCTTAATTATGTTGGCAATAGTCATGTAAACAACATTGAATAGGATAGACTAATTGCTCAAGTTTGGAAATATATTAAACACCCTTCCTTTCCTTGTATCTGAAATAAATTTTAAATTACTGAAATACAAAATATGAGTTTGTCCTTGAGAATTTCATTATTTTTTTTCGGAAAAAAAATTGGTACAACGAATTAAGTATGTAGTCCGCAAACACACTCAACCATTTAACCAGACGCAGAACTTGTCACCTGATGGGCTCGAACCCAGGAACTTAAGGTTAGTATTCACCTTCTATTGCTTACCATTCAATTATTAAAATAATATTAAAAAAAATTGCATTTAAAACCCACGTGTAATAATTTACTGTCATTTAGGTTTCCATGAAGATATTTGGTTAGATTGATTATAATTATCATTATTGTATCTAAACTATAAGTTGGCTAAATAGTTTTAAACAAAGAAATCACACCAAACTACACTTTCTAAAAAGAAAAATAATAGTACAATTTTATCTTAAATGAGACTTTTATTTATATTCATCTTAACTTTAGTCAAACCCATCAAAAATAAAGAGACTGCTAATGAAATGAAGTATCACTGATATGAATTTGGCTAGTCTCTCGTAATTATATATTTAGTTTCCACCGTGACCACCAAAGTGGGGTTTTTTTCCGACTCGACTTTTTGAGTCTTTCTTTGTCTTGGATTTTGAGGTGGTTTTTTTCCTCCACTTTTGGGGTTTTTCGTCGTCTCGGCTTTTGGGGGAGTTTTTTCACCTCCATTTTTGGGGTTTTTTTGGTCTCCTCTTTAGGGGTTTTTTTGTCTCCACTTTTGGGTTTTTCTTTGTCTGGGGATTTAGAGTAGCATGAAATAAAACGACATTTTCCGTTCAATGCTCCATTTTTCTTACATGTTACTATGCATTGACCGAGACTCCGGGTAAAACATTTCCCTTTGAAATCTTTGTTTTTTACCCATTTGAATCCATGTCATTTTCCTTTAATGACCGTGAGTCCTCCTTTGCCTCTGCAAAAATAAAGTACAAGTCATCTTAATATGTGAAAAGAACATAAACAAGGATAAATGGATGAAAATTCAAAATAGTTACAAGCAAAACATAAGAATAGAAGCAATAAGACACCCAACAAGAACACCTCTTTTCTCATTGTTATCATTAATTACTTATTTACTCCTATTTGAGAGAGAACAATGACTTAATTTAATTTATAGTAATCTGTTGGGTTATTTGATTGGGCTCCAACTATGAAATAAAAAGCACAGTCCGTTTAAGAAGCCCAGAAGTCCAGAAACTCAAGAGTACTTTTACGTTAAATAGGGGCAGGGTTGTCTTATTGGAAAAAGACTATTGAGCTGTCCTATTTCTACAATACAAGGTGGAGGAAGTGGCTTATCAAAACACATATAAAAGTCATGTAGCATAAACATGTAGAGAGATAATATATCTTATTTGTTTAGCTCTTATCTTCAATTGTTTCGTGTTTAACATTTAATTTTAGTGAAGCTTCTTTTGGACAAAAGTCCCGTAGTTTTTACTCCTTGATTTGAGGAGGTTTTTCACGTTAAATACTTGGTGTTCTTGTTTCATTTATATTTCCTTTTATATTTATTGTTTCTCGCTCCTAAAGATCCAATCAAGTGGGGAATAGTTTATTATCACGAGTGTGGTGATTATTCCGCTTTATTCCTAACATAGTGGTATCAGAGCTTGGTTATAAGCGTGTTTTTATTGATTAGTTTATGGAGATTAATACAAACAGAATGATTTTGTTGAATGGTTCAAACTATCATATTTGGAAGGGTTCATCTTTGTGAAGTCTTTTTATTTACCTATTTTTTGTAGTAAAAAACGTATCTCCAAATCTGATGAGGAATGAACTTTTGAGCATGAACAAGTATGTGATTTCATTCGTCAATTTATTGAAGACAAATGCACCTACTATGTGGGATAAACTTGAGAATTTGTATGCTTCAAACATAGGAAGTAACAAATTATTTTTGCTCCAAAAGATTATTCATTTGAGATATAGTGATAGTGCTTCTATGACTGATCATTTGAATGAGTTTCAGGGTGTTATTGATCAGATGTCAGAAATGGGTATAAACTTTGAAAATGATGTTTAAGGGCTTTGGTTATTGACTACTCTGCCTGATTCATGGGAGACTTTTAAAGTTTCTATTTGTAACTTTGTTTCTAATGGTGCAGTGACATTGGAGATGGAAAAAAGTGGTGTGATAGGATTGGGATCGCCGATAGAGGACCGGGGTCCAGCTAAAGGAGAACGCTTAGACACTCACAACGGTTGGTACTAATCTGGTTATAGATTAATACCGGTCTCAACACTACACAAGTTGTCATAAACTCTTGAACCGAGTTCAAGTGCGGAAGAAGTTTGTTTCGACTTGAAGCAACACACAGATTGGATAATGATGATGAATGGAATGAAGGAATAACACAACATAAAATTTATGGATGTTCGGAGATAAAACTCCTACGTCACCCCTTCTTCTCAAACCTTGAGAAGAATATTCACTAAAAATATTCAATAACACTTTACAAAATGTTAAATAACCAAGGCTTATTTACTGCTAGTTATTGACTTACAACTCTCACACAAAATGAATAGAATTGTAATACACTTTGATACTCTTGAACAGATTGTAAGAACAATAGGCTTGATCTAAAACTTGTTGTGTGTAACTTCAACTTTGTTCTTGTAACTTCAACTCTCGTAACTATTGCTTTTGCTCTTCAGTTTCTCTTTATATAGTGGAAATATGACAACGGTCATATTTCTCTTTCAGCGGATACCTGCATGATAATCCTTGAATCTGATTGGTTGGTCAAAAGGAGCTCTAATGCATTAAATGCGATTGATGCTTCCCAAGAAACAATAAAGCCAACCAGTTTGTCTTCTATTGAGTTTAACAGTTGGTCGGTTGGACAGATCTCTGCTCCTTGGAGGTTGCTTTTGGTCTTATACCAAAATAGGTATATCTGTTCACTTGGTAGTCTTCTACAGTTTACAGTCTATTAACAGACTTGTATCAAATAGGAAATATCACATTCTGCATATTTGAAAATCTCCTTCTTCCTATTCCCAAAGAGAACTTATTGCATCAAAATGGAAACTTCCAGCAGTTCCATATCTTTGATTTGATCTTGATTAATCTTCCCGTTATGATTGTACGGTCATTTAGGATTTTCCAGGAATTGAACCAACCGGACATCATATCAGTTTTCTGCTTTGATCGGTTTACTAGTCCTACCGCCGAAGAGAGGAAACCGATCTTTAAGAGAAAGTTCACCGTTCCTGAAATTGAGCCGAACCGGTCTTCTACTAATGCTTAGACAATAAAATAGTTTGTGAGTTCCGGTTTGTGATCCTTTTCTAATATCGGTTGACTAGTCAATTTATAGAATGTGACCGCTCCCGGCTTTTCCTGCACAAAAGGTTGAGTTTGATTAAGTTCTTTAGATAGTTAATTACTTATTAATTAACTATCTAATTTATCTAACATGGTGTCTTAAATGAAGAATTGAGACGAAAATCTCAAGGCTCTTCATCACAGTCAAATGTGTTTGTTGCTGAAAACTGGGGAAGACAGGATAGTAGAGGCGAGAAAGATAAGTCGAGACATAAGGGTCAGAACAAGTCTAAGTCAAAGTACAAGCCAACTGAATGTTACCATGGTGATAAAAGTGGACACGTGAAGAAGAATTGTTATAAGCTAAAATATGAAGCGAACGAATCTAAGCAAAATAAAGATGATTCTAAAGATCGTGTCTCAACAACTACTTATGATCTCTTCACTGTTCACGACAAGAATACAATTAACCTTGTATGCGATGAGTCAACTTAGGTGTTTGACACAGGCCATACATGTTACGCCAAAGAAAGATTACTTTAAAACTTATACTTCTAGTAATTTTGGAGTATTAAAGATGGGTAATAATGCCGTAAGTAAGGTTATTTGTATTGGAGATGTTTGCCTAGAATCTAGAAATGGGTCGAAGTTGCTGCTTAAAGATGTTCGACATGCTCCAGACATGAGGTTGAATTTGATTTCAACTAGAAAGCTTGATGATGATGGTTTCTCAAGCTCCTATGGTTCTGAAAAATGGAAACTTTTGGAAGGTAACCTCGTTGTAGCTCGAGGAGATAAGTTTTCAAATTTATATTTAATGCAATCTTTAATAAGTAAAGATAATGTAAATGTTGTACGAAGTAAAGAAGCTTCAAAGTTATGGCACCGAAGACTTGGTCACATTAGTAAAAAGGGGTTGAATTTGCTAGTTAAGCAAAATGTTATTCTGCGTTTGAGTGAGACAGATTTGGAGAATAGTTCTCATTGTCTTGTGGGAAAGTAAACTCGAGTAACGTTCAAGCATAATTCTCCCTCAAGAAAGTAAGATCTCTTAGAGTTAGTGCATTCAGACGTTTGTGGACCTTTAAACGTATGAACTAATAGTGGTGCTCTTTACTTTGTAACACTTATTGATGATCATTTCAGGAAGCTTTGGATCTATGTTTTGAAAACTAAAGATGAAGTTTTAAACAAGTTCAAGGAATTTCATCCTCTTGTTGAAAGAGAGACTAGAAAGAAGATCAAGTGTATTCGTAGTGATAATAGTGGTGAGTATTGTGGTCCATTTGATGCATACTGCAAACAATATAGGATCAGACATCATAAGACACCTCCAAAGACTCCTAAGTTGAATGGCCTTACAAAAAGGATGAACAGGAAAATTGTTGAGAGGATTAGGTGCTTGCTTTCAGAAACAAAGTTGCCCCCAACGTTTTGGGGTGAAGCATTACACACGGTGGTACATGTTATTAATTTGAGTCCTACAGTTGCTTTGGACAGTGAAGTTCCAAATAAGGTATAGACAAATAAACATGTTTTTTATGATCGCCTACGAGTATTTTGATGCAGGTTTTTGTTCACATTCTAAAGGATAAATAATCAAAGTTGGATGTGAAAAGTTGTGAGTTCATGTTCTTGGGTTATGGCCAAGATGAGTTCGGCTACAGAATGTATGATCCAATTGTAAAGAAGCTTGTTAGAAGTTGTGACATTATCTTCTTTGAAGATGAGACTACGGAGGGAAGTGATCAATTGTTTAGCTTTTATCTTCAATTGTTTCGTGTTTAACATTTGATTATAGTGAAGCTTCTTTTGGACAAAAGTCTTGTGGTTTTACTCCTTGATTTGAGGAGGTTTTCCACTTTAATTTCTTGGTGCTCTTGTTTCATTTATATTTCCTTTTATGTTTGTTGTTTCTCTCTCCTAAAGATTCAATCAAGTGGTGAATAATTTATTATCACGAGTGTGGTGATTATTCCGTTTTATTCCAAAAAATATGAAGGTATTAATTATTGACGGAAAAGACTAAAAATGAGATGAGATAAGTTATCAATCGTGATAAAGAAACTAACAACTTATCTCACCCAATTTTTAGTCCTCTCCATTAATAACTAATTCAACAACTCCATATTCATATAAATTAATTAAACAAACCATGGTGCTCCATCTCTCAAGAAAGATTTGAGAAAGATAGAAGTAAACAAATTGTTATTGATAACAAACAAATTAAGAATAACTAATTCAACAACCCCATATTCATATAAATTAATTAAACAAACCATGGTGCTCCATCTCTCAAGAAAGATAGAAGTAAACAAATTGTTATTGATAACAAACAAATTAAGAATGGAGAAGTTGGTCTCCTTTTTGGGTGTCTTTTTGCTATTTTCGATCATTGTTGTTTAAAATCTAAAAAAGTGATGAATAACAAAGTACGAAAACAAAGTATAAAAAAACAGATGAAGAGAGATTTCTTATTATAAAAGATGAAAATATTACAGAAAATAAAAAAGACAACAACTATAAAAGGCTCGTTACAATCTCTAATCTCTTTATCATTGTTTATTTTTACATGTTAAGATAAATTATAGTTTGAAATTTTTTGGGAGGGCAAACGAGGACTCACGATCATTAATGGACAATGTTAATTAGTTCAAATGGATAAAAAAAATGGATGTTTCAAAGGGAGTGCATTACGACTTGTAGGAATCATGGAGCATTGGATGGAAAATGTCAACTTATTTCATGCTACTGCAAAATCCTGAAAAGAACTCCAAAGCAGATACCAAGACCCAAAAACGTTTGTCTATGAGAAAACTAAATATATAATATTAGAGATACTTAATTAATAGTCTCTATATTGTTAGGCAAATAAATTTCGATAAAGTTAAATGAATATAAATAAAGTGTAGATAAAATATTTTATTATTCTTTTACTTTTCACATATTTCATTATAAATCAAGTCGATCATGATCACAAATTTAACTAAAGAGAAGTAATACTAAGTTAATATTGATTTTTGACTATTTATTTTATGTTTTTGTTCTTTTCTTAGAATCATAGTTTTTGAAAGGCAAAAAGGAAATTTGAGAATTAATGATCCCATAAATTTATAATAACAAGTTTAACTTCCTCAAAAGTTCATAAATTTGATATAAGTTATTATAGCAAGTATTAACAAGGATTTTGAAATTCATAATTCAATTGTAGAGTTCATGAACATATATCCTCAAATCATAGTTTAAATCTTTGCACTAAAATAAAATTTATGAACTTAGACATTATATGTTACATCTTAATTTTATTTAAAATATTTATTATCATAACAATATAATTTAGACGGTGCTAATTTAAGTAAAAGTAAAATTGAAATTAATTTGAATTATCTAATCTCTATATTGTAACCATCCGAATCAAAAACAACATTGGACCACGTATAATATTTTGATAGAATTATATAGTGTTGATAAAATGTATAAATTAAATCAATTGGATCCAGTTAAGATATTTTAGTTAATGTTATGATGTATGCAAAGATAGATCAACTTAAAATATTAAAATTTGTAAGTTTTGTGATTTATTTTATTTTTCTTTTGTTTTAAAAATAGAATATATATATAAGAAAAAAGTTAGAATTTTTATTATTTAAATGTTGAATGTTATATTTGTTAATTAAATATATTATTTTTATTCAATTCAATGATTTCAAATTTTTTTAGTTATTATTTATCTATTCTTAAATTTATGTAGTTCACAAATTTTATTTTAAATAAAATATTATTATTCATAAATTTGACTTTTACGTCTTTGTTTAATAAAATATAATTTTTTGAAATTGTTATTATAATTAATTTTTTACTTAATTTTTTTTATTACTCATTTTATATTAGTTAAAAACTTATCGAATATATAAGACCGACATCCTAACTATTATCGACAACTCAATATTAATATCAAATAGATTGAAATAAGATTAAAGGTAGGGTATTTATTGAGTAATTATATATTTATATATAGAAAATGCCTCAATCCTAACTCAATTTAACTGGCTTTCTTATTCATATCATAATATATTTACTTTAGACCTTAAATAGGTTACTTCTTATTCAAGTTTACTACCACTTCCAAGATGTTTATTATTATTATTATCATCATCTTCTCTGTGAGTTATTGGTAGTGGCAAAGGATGAGTCAGAATCATCGGTGGTTGATGTCAGAGTATAAATTAGTAAAAAGCTGGCTTTCAAAGGTAATGGATTAAACCTAAACACAAAGGCAACAATACACATTGCGGAAGTGATAGTCACACTCAACAAGGATGACAAACTTTTTTTCATTCTTATTTTGAAAAGTTAATGTGTTGAGCTAAAGATAATTGTTTGTTTACATGTTTAAATAATGGTTTAAAAGTGTTTAGTTATTAGTGGTGAGGACAAAAAATGGAGTGACATAAGTACA
Source organism: Impatiens glandulifera (assembly GCF_907164915.1). Classification (NCBI taxonomy): domain Eukaryota; kingdom Viridiplantae; phylum Streptophyta; class Magnoliopsida; order Ericales; family Balsaminaceae; genus Impatiens; species Impatiens glandulifera. The sequence goes on from NC_061866.1 coordinate 35,522,851, forward strand.
TTTTTGTTTATTCTGAGAGATTTGTTTTTTTACCAAAATTCTTCATATATAAAAACATTTAAAGTGGAGAAGCGTGTAATTATAAATTTTATTCTTAAATCACATTAATTGAATTAAGGGGTGGGCTTTAAAAAAACATTTAAAGTGGGTTACAAAAATTTTGGATGAGATTAAATGAAAAATTATAAATAAAATGAGTTAATGAACGCTGAGTTTAGAATTTATTTTGTGATTTATAAAAGAAATATTGAATAAAAATGAAAAAATTAAATCAAAATTAATGTTACAATTTCTAAGTAACAAATCAATTTCTTTTAGGGTATGTTTGGATCAGTAGAATTGGAATTGGCATTAACATTGGAATCCCAATTCCAATTCCATAAGAATTAGCATTGAATTACAATTCAATTTCTATGTTTGGGAAAATTATAGAATTGTAATTCAATCTCAATTCATATGTATGTAAAATAAAATATAATAAAAATAATTTTAATTTATATTATCTATATTCTCTTGATTTTTACTATGTTGATTTCCATTATAGTTGAACACGTTTTTTTCACGTTTAACATGTTTTTGATATGTTTAACACGTTCAACACCTTTTTTTATATATTTTTCACATTTATGGCATATTTAAACACGCTTTTGACATGTTTCAAACGTTTTCACACTTAAAACACATTTTCACACTATTAACATGTTTATCACGTTTTTGGAACGTTTAACACATTTTTAATATATTTAATACGTTTAACATGATTTTTATGTTTTTGGCATGCTTAACACGTTTTTGTCATTATTAACACGTTTTTCACGTGTTAAACGTGTGAAAAACATGTTAAACGTGTTAGAAACATGATAAACGTATTTAATGTATTAAAAACGTGTTAAATGTGTCAAATATGTGAAAAACTTGTTATACATGCCAAAATGGAAAAACGTGCCAAAATGTGAAAAACATGTTAAACGTGTGAAAACATATTAAACATGTCAAACATGTAAAAAAAGTGTTATAAGTGTGAAAAACGTATTAAATATGTCAAAACGTGAAAATGTGTTAAACGTTCCAAAAACGTGTTAAACGTGTCTAAAACTTGAAAAATGTTAAAGTGTGAAAAATATGTTAAACGTGTTAAAAACGTGACATAAATGTGATAAACGTGATACACGTGTTTAATGTGTGAAAACATGTTAAGCATGTCAAAAACGTAAAAAACGTATTAAACGTGTCAAAAACTTGTTAAACTTCGGTTTTTGCAAAGAGGCGCCTCCAATTTTTATATCCAATTCGGTATTTCTCTAAATCGGTATTATATGAGATCGGTACTATGTCAAGAAGAGTTTCTGGTTTTATATAAGTCTGATATTATATAAAAAACGCGTCCGGTATTTTACAATATCAGTTTTATAAAGAGACGCGTCTAGTATTTTATAACTTTGGTTTTATAAAGAGACGCATCCGGTATTTTACAACTTCGGTATTCTATGGAGCATGTCCGGTTTTTATGAGATCGATATTTTATCAAGAGGCGCACCTGGTAGTTTATCCAAATCAGTTTTTGGATAAACGTATCTGATATTTTACGAATTCAGCTTTATACTAAGCGTCCCCGGTATTTTACCACTTCGGTTCTACACAAGATGCTTCCGGTATTTCCCAATTTCGGTATTTTGGATAAGTAATTTCTTGTACCTAATCAATCTCAGCTCCTTATTAAGCATTCGTTATGGGCAGTGTAACATGGAAGCAGAACGAGACCTATAAAAGACTACTATGAACCAAGAGAAGTCAAACCCTCTAAGTTGTACGTTCCTCGTACATGTTAATTTCATTAATAAATATTTTGGCTTATTATCATCCAAGTACAGACAAGATCAAAGAAAATCTTCTCTAATGTACCATTTTGGAACTCAGCCAGTCAAATTAGGACTGGTGTCCTCTAAAGCAAATATGTCCGTTAGTGAAGCAAATTTGTCCATTTTTGTTTGTCTATTTAAGAAAAAGATAGAAGACAATTTGTTACATGGTCTTACAACAATTTCAACGGCTTTCATATAGTTTTCAAACACATCCACTATTCTCCCATGAAGCTTTCAAAAGTCCTAAAAGATTACAAGCTTGCTAGAGCGTTAAAGTTGTATTACATACTACTTATTTTGCGTGAGTATTTAGTGTTGTAAGTTGACAGAATTTGTTTCTGTTCAACAGAGTGTTTGTGTGCTAGGAGTTCAAAAATAAGCATTGTCTAAGTCATGTTTGTCTGACTGAGTTTGTACAAGTGTTGTATTCAAACCAAATCTTTTAGTGAATATTCTTCACAAGTTTGAGAAGAAGGAGTGACGTATGAGTTTTTACTCTGAACATCCATAAAATCTCTTGTCTTATGTGTTCCTTTCTTTCAATCATATTTACCTACTACTTCAAGTCTAAATAAATATTTCCGCACTTGAACTCGGTTCAAGAGTTTGTGACGACTTGTGAAGTATAGAAAAGGATATTAACTTCTAACATAGTTAATATCAAACGAAGTGTGTAAGTGTTCAACATAGTCAGACCCCTGTCACTACAACAAAAATGACTTTCGGCGACGCTTAAAACGACTTCTGCCAACCTTTAAAAGCGTCGCCAAAAACATTACCGACACTTATTCTTGCGTCGCCAGAAGCAGGGTGGGCGCAAGTTTTTACCACGCTTATTTAAGCGTCGGTACAAGCGTTGCCGAAAGGCGAAAGTTTTAACGACGCTTATTTAAGCGTTGGCAAAATTAAAAAACGTCGCTAAAAGTCTATTTTATTTTTAAACTATTTTTTTTAAATTTGTTTTTTTCTATTTTCATTTTAGATGTTATATTTTTATCTCTACTATTATCAAATTTGCCCTTTATTATCAAATTTGCCCTTCATCTCTCAAGTACCTGATGAACATAACCTTAAACTCTTAGGGTGAACCCATATTCCAGCACATTATAACCTTAAAAATACTTCAGAAACTAATGAACTCTCTCATATCTTATATACCAAAAACTTTTTCTTTTTCTCCGATGTGGGATAAATGTCATATTAACACTTCATAAACTAATGAACTCTCTCATATTTTACTTTTAATTTAATTAAATTTAAATAATAATTAAATAAAAGACATATATTAATAATACTATAAAAAGTTTAAAAATTATGTTATATAAAAAATATTAATTAAATTTTAATGTTAACAAAATTTTAAATCAAATTTAATTTAAAAAAAAAATAAAATAAAATATTTATAAAGTTTAAAAATAAAACATAAAAATTATTAAAATTTAGAATATTTAAATTATAAGGTTTTAACAAAGTTAAAAAGTTGGTATATAAATAAAAATAAAGGTGGTGGTATAAATATAAAGGTTGGCAAAAGTTTTTTTCTTTTGATTTTTACCCACGTTTAATATGGGTTGGCATATAAGGGTCGCTGAAAGTATGTTTTGTTGTAGTGTGTCTATATCGTTGTACCCGATCTTAACAAATTGAAAACTTTAATCGTGTTTTAAATAATAAAAAAATAAATTATTTTATTGAAAAAATATATAATAAAGAATTGAAATTATAATTCCGACCTAAAAAGATTGGAATTGAGAAATATAAAATTACACTATATTGAATTCCATCGGAATTCTAATTTCAATTCTAATTCTTAATATTAAAGTGTCTACCAAACATAAAAATTTGAATTGAACCCTCCAATTCTAATAACAATGCCAATTTCAGGATTACCAAACACACCCTTATGAATTTAGGCTCACCATAGCATTTGTGTATATTCATATATATATATATATATATATATATATATATATATATATATATATATATATATATATATATATATATATATATATATATATATATATATATATGAATATATATATTCATATATATATATATATATATTCATATATATATATATATATATATATATATATATATATATATATATATATATAATATTAAAAATATATATATATTAGCATATATATAATATTAAAAAAATATATATATTATCCCTTAGGCCTTGTTTCTCTCTGAGTTATTTTAAAAACTCACACAAAATTAATTTTCTAATAATCACTTTTCAAAAATTACATCACTTATTTCATTAACCAAAATACTAAAATACCTTCTATTTTAAATAATTATTTTTTATTTTATTTATTTATATTAATACTTATTAAGTCTTTTTATCAAAAATAATCATTATCTCCTCAATATCATCTACCATCATTAATTTTTTTTCCCTCTAAATATTTAAAATAACCCAAATCTAAACAATCTTAGTAGCAGAGGAAACACTTTTCTTTAATAAAATAAAATTTTAATTAATTTTTATACAATTAAATAAAATAAAAATCTTTTAAATTTAATTAATAACATATAAAATAATTAAAAAATCGTCCAAACAAAAAAGTGATCCATGCGAATACGTGCCAACATTTGAGATATGATTATAGTAAAACATTTTTTATTTTATGAATTAAAAAAAATATATTTAAAACAAAAAGTACATTATTTATTTTATTTTATTGAAAGACTTTTTTTATATATGTTTTTTTATTGATTGCCAAGTGAATTCATACAAGTTAAAGGGAAGTATAACAACTGATCTCTAGTCTCTTATAAGAATAATAGTTTTGGAGAACTTTAAGAAGTAACCATTAATTAATGATCCTATCAATTTGTAAAAACAAATTCTACTTACTCCATTCATCACCAATTCATCAAGTTGACATAAACTATTATAATTAATACTACTATTGGAAGGAAATATAAAGGAGAAAGATAGATTCATTTACTATTTAATTTTCCAATTTTCCAATTATATGCTAACCGTGATCCCCTTGTAAAATCTGGGCTCAGCGTCTATCTATTCCAGATATTGACAAACTTGAAAAATAGTTTGCGCGTCTTTTCAGAGGAAAGATCCGAGATGAATATATATTTCTCCTCTCTCAACCAAGTCGCAAATTCATTATTTCTCAAGAAGTAGTTTATCAAAGAAATTTTCCTTAAACTCCATTTTTTGATTAATAAAATACATAGAAAATTTAACACAAAAATATACAAAAGCAATTCATTCATAACATATAGTTTTTGTGTATTTATGTTCTTCTAGCATCAACAACAACATATTGTTGTTGTTTAATGGCTTGAAAAATGAAACCGAGATATGATTATAGCAAAAACATTTGTCATTGAAATTAATAAAATGAAAATTGATTATGACAAAATAATTACAAGAAAAAGTACATTATTTATTTGATTTGATTGAAGAATGGTTTCTTTTATATATGTGAATTCATACCAGTCATCACTAGGTTGGACTTAAAAAAAAAATACATAAAATATTTAAGAGAAACTCAAAAAATAAATAATATGTAACTAGAAAGATTCACTAAGATATGATTTTAAAAAATTTATCATACTAGACTTGGTAAATAATAATAATACTATTGTTTTTAAAATATTAGAATATGCTCCCTTAATGTTAATTATTTTAAAATAATAATTATATATTATAAATATTATTTGAATCTAAAAAAATAAATAAACTTGAAAAATAAAAAACACACATAAATTATAAAAACACTAAAATAATAATAACTAAAATCCAAATAATCAAACTATGATAAAAAAAATTATTAATTAACATATATATATATATATATGTTAAGATCACTTTTTTCTCTTTCTCTTTCTCTTTCTCTTTCTCTCAAACAATGCCATAAAAATCTCAATTTCATACGAGCATTGTTATACATGTCTATAAAAAATATTATTGATGAGCTATGGTGTGAATAATCCCCACAGCCCTAGCTCCAGTCAACGAGGGATTACGAAAAAAAATTGTACATTATGGTTAGTCGCTACATAATGAGTTGCGATAAGGTGGAGACGAAACCTCACTTGTTTTTGTATTACTAAAGAGTGACTGCAATTTGAAACTTACATTGAAACATGATTTTCGTTTATGATGCATGACTCAATCATCGGTTATTAAGATGTTTGGATAGAAATTTCGAGTCGGTTGGATTGAGTTGATGTGTCCCTATTTCGATTATTTTATAGTGAACTATTTAACTCAAAATGAACCGTATGACGTCTAGTGAACGCGGTCGACGTATATGTTTACTCACAAATTTATTATTATGACGATATAAGAGATCTTTTCTGAAAAATTAGTAGATGATGTTGGTGAACTTATTGATATTGTGAGGATTTCGAGCTCGTTAACTCTAATTTTTATGTTATTGTTAATCTCGAAATGATTAATCTTATTTTATTTCAGGTGTCTTTAATGACAAGGTAAACACTCGTGTTTTTATATTATTTTTATCGTTACGTTAAACTAGTCTCATTAATATTATATAATATTGACATTTAAAAAATACATTATTATAATTCATTCAATTAAAAACTCTAATATTGAAATAATAATGGTTGAGCTCCCATCACTATCTAGCCTCCTCCATATTAAAAAAAAACTTAGAGATATAACAAAAAAATTAAAATCTGGATTAAGAATAGATTAAGAATAGATGAGAGCTATATTATCTATGGAACAAGGCTCTCATCTTCAAGCATATGTGGGATTTAGAACGCAATCAGAAGTCATTATGGATCAAATGGGTGCATACGAGGTTTATGAATTACGAAACCAGCATATGGACCTACAAAATTCATGAAGGTGTGAGCTGATCTCTAAAAAATATTCTTAAACTAAGAAACGATATTGAAGATCTTTATGGCATCCGGCTAGGGGACGGAAAAGGCACTATATTCTGGCACGACCCCTAGTTCGAAAACCAGCCTATCATCAACAAGGAGGAGTTTCAAAATACCCGCATCAGAAGGGACTGCACATAAGTGAAAATCAGAGACATTAAAGACGGGAATTGGGACTCACTTCTGATAAGAAATCCAGAAGGACGGAGAATACTTGATCATATAAGTAACATACAACTACACGACAAATCATATATTCATGAATGGAAAGTTGAGGACAATGGGAAGCTGATATCAAAGAAAATATGGGAGGTAACCCAGGAAAAAACGCAAAAAATAGAATGGGCTCCTCTTGTATGGTCAACGAAGATTATCCCTAGACACCAGTTCATCTTATGGCTCGCTTTCTGGGAAAGACTCAGCACTCGGGATTGTATCAGCAAGTATATGAGCATCCAGGACGCGAGTTGTCTTCTATGTAGAGAAAATGAAGAAACCATAGATCACCTATTCGGGAGTTGCTTTATTGCTTCGGAGCTTTGGGACAGATTCTATAAAAGCCTAGAGTTGTTTAGTTTTCCGAGCGAATGGAATAAAATCAAAGATACAACACTACTCAAAGCCAAGGGAAATAGATTTGCAACAAGCGTGTTCAAGTGCGGCTTTGGAGCAGTGGTGTATAATATTTGGCAAGAACAGAATGCAAGAATATATGGCAGAACCCGCAAGAGCATTGAAGAGTTATGGAAAGATATTGTATCGGATTGCAGCACCCTCGCGGGAACGTGGACAAAAATTCCAAGCACGGAGCAAAACTGGAATATCTGTAAGAACTGGAATTTACCGTTTTTAAACTCACTAGAATTGAAAGCATTGTAATCAAATCATTCATTTACGTTTTTATCTTTTTAGCTTTTATTCAAAATATTACGACTTCAAAATTATTTTAGGCCTGTCTAGAATGATCTCTTAAACTCGTGGTTTTTTTCCCATTTTTGAGATTTTTTAATGAAATAACGCTAAGTTGTTTTCTCCACAAAAAAAATTAATTCATAAAGTTGACATAAGCTATTATAATAACAATACTATTGCTTCTACACGACAAGAATATATAAATGAGAAAGATAGATTCGTTTACTGTTTAATTTTCCAATTATATGCTGACCTAGGTCCAGCCGTGATTCCCTCTAAAATTTGGCCTCCAGTCTCTATGTTTCAGTCCTTAACAAACTTCAAAAATAGTTTGCACGTTCTTTCACATGAAAGATCCGAGAAAAATATGTATTTCTCCTCTTTTAGCCGAGTCGCAAATTCATTGTTTATCAAAAAGTAGTCATCAAGGGTTATTTCCTTAAACTAGGGATAAATAAAATATATAGAGCATTCAGCACAAAAAAACATACACAAATCAAATAATTCATAACATTGAGTTTTTTTTGTGTGTTTATGTTCTTCCAGCACCATCAACAACATATTGTGGTTTAATGGATATGATTATAGCAAAACATTTGTTACTGAATATAAATTATTAAAATAACAATTAACAAAATAATTAAAAGAAAAAGTACATGATTTATTTTGTTTTATCGAATAAGGATTTTTTTATATATGTTTTTTATTAAATTGCAATTGAATTCATACATCTTATCATTAGGTTTAAGTTGGACTTGAAAAAAAAAACATTTATTGCAAACTCCAACAAAATAAAAATAAAAATAATATGTAACTTGAAAGAATCACCATATATGATCTATAAAATTTATCACACTAGACATAGTTCTACCAAAATAAGTGCTGAAATTGAAAGGATCATTCAAGTAACATGATCGAATAATTCTAAAACAGCTAAGAAGGGTAAGAATGGATCGAAAATCAAAGAAAGGAAAAATATGAAGACAAATAACTCAAGTTCCAAGAAGAATACTGAAGTAAATCTCAAGGAACCCGTGACACCCGAGGCTAACCCTAAGATATTGAACATTGGTGCGTTTTCTCCACTCATTAATCTGAATCCTGAAATTCCAATTGATAGCATTCAAATGAGGAAAACTGGTACACAAGAGAAGAGCACTGAAGGGAATATTCTAAAGAAGATTGGAACAATTGAAGGCAACGGTTTTGTGAGAAATACAAGGGTTAGATGGGCCGAAAAGAACAACCAAGTCAAGAAAGATAGCAACCCTAAAACAGTCATCTCCTCAACACCTCCTACTGTTAAAAATGTAGTCAAAAGGAATTGAAAAAAATCAATTTCAAACAAGCTCCAAGTCTAGAAAATGATCGGAATCCAGTGCTGTCAAATATAAGAGAAATGGCAACAGCAAACCACACTACCCTCGGATGATCGCTATAATCTCATTCAACGCACAACAGCTAGCCGTGTTGCCCACTACAACGAAAGAAAGGCTTGTCAGCGAAGCAGCAAATCAACTAACTCGGGCCTCAATGTTGTTATCCTAGACGCAAATGGAATGCCCATCACAGGCAGAACGCATGGGTGTTCGTGCTTTGGCCAGAGAAGATGTCGGTTTCGACCTTAGTTTGTCTTCTTCCTTTCGAGGAACTAGATCAACATCGGCCAAAATCTTTGATTCTTCAAAGATTGAACTCAGCCGATACTCCACCAAATTGTCTGATTCAAAGGCTGAAATGATCACCCTACCTTGGTGATTATTTCACCTATGATCATAGACTCAATCATCACCTGAACGATCAAGTTGGATGAAGAATAAACAAAAGACATTAATGATCTTTTATTTGAAATTCGATCCATTTGATCGATCAACCGACCTTGAATATCTATAAATAGCTTCCCTCGGCCAAAACGAATGCAATCATTAGAGTCTTAAGCCCTCAATTCACTTCAAACAACATCCGCCATTAAAATTTTCAAATTTTTCTTGAAAATTTTGAAATCTTGTGTAAGTCCTTAAGACTCGGTTCTTGAAAAAATATAAACTTAAAATAATTAATGATGAATCTCACATATATAAAATAAAAATAAAATAATCAATAATAAATACTCATATAAAGATAATAAATTATTTATGAAAAATATAAAAATAGAGGGTTTATTTATTAATGAAAAAGAAATGAGAAAAAAATTATATCAATATTTAATTAATAAATGAGAAATGATTGAGGGATGGAATGATGTGGTGCAATTTGATTAGCAAAAAAATAACAAAATTTCTCTTTTTTCTCTCTCCTCACCTTTTATCTTTTTTCCAACTAGTGATGTAGTGACACATCATTCCTCTCTCAAATTTCCTCTCCCTATCACTCATCTTAATAAATATATAAATTAAAAAATAAAAATTAACTATATTTTAATAAAATAGGTTAAATAAATCAATTTTTTATAATACATCGATTTAAATGAACTTTTATTTTATTAGTACATGGTCTGAATGGCTAATTGTACGTATACATAAGTTTAAATTAGCTTTTTTTTCTAATTAAAAATGCTCATTTTAAAATTTACTTTTAAGACTTATGAACAATATTGTCAAAATTAACTCATAAATATCAATAAAGTTATTGTGGCAAATGATGTCACTTTTATGGTTTGATGTGCTGTTTCGCAAAAATAATGCATCTTTGCGAATTTTTTATTTATTTATTTATTTTATTTTTAAATACTTACTTATCATTAATAGAAATAATTGGACAACAAACCTTATTAATTTTTAAACAAAAACATGTTTAAAATTCAAAATCCAAAAGATTTTGAAATATCTATAGCGAAGTCGTTTTTAGAATCTGTTTTTGAAATATCTTGGCAGCTAGTGTGTGTGTGATTGAAAAATTATCCAAAAATCATTTACTGTACTCAAATAACCAAAATAAGGAATTTCAAAAATAAATTTCCTCCCAAATTTCCTTTAATAAAACTTTTCCTCAAGTTATAAATATTTTTATCAATCAGGTCAATAACATCCTTCTCAAAAACAAAACAAAACCAATCAAACTAAAATAATAAAAGAGGAGATATAATTATATTCTTTAATCTTGTTCTTTTGAATTACACTAAATTTAGTTTAGATAAAGAAAGTAAGGAAATTATTTTCTCTTCCGATAATATTAAGGACCTTTTGTATATTTAATCAGTCAAAACAAATAATAATTAATCAGTCACAACATCGAACTCAGTCCATATAAAATATTAAAGAAGTCAATGTGGTTAAAATCTAGAGTTCACTTTTAAAATCTTAAGATTTTATTAAAATTTTACAATTTCAAATAAGTTTAACGATTCTAATTTTAAATAAACTCTTAAATAGGTAAATTTTTACGACAATAAGTTTTTACGAGTTTACGAGTTTATAAATAATTTCGATTTTACGATTCTATAGGATTTTACGTTTAAAAATATATTTATATTTAAAAATTAAAAATTAAAAAATAAAATTATTATTTTTCATATAAATTAATTAAAATAATTAATTTTATAAGTATAATTTTTTATATTATTATTTATTTATTTATTATTATTTAATTAATTTAATTTTTAATTTTTTAATTTTTTAATTTTTTTAAGTATTAATTAAAAAATACTTAATTATATATATAAATAATAATAATATATAACTATTATTTTTTAATATTAAACTCTTACAATTTCAAGTAAACTCTAGATTTTAGGAGTTTGCGACTAGTTAACGATTTTACATAAACTCTCGATTTTGAGAGCGTTAGTTTTGCCTTAAAATTTTTAATACTTTGCTAGTTCTTATTCGTTTAATCTTTGTCTACTTATTTATTTAAAAATATTTTTTTAATCAGTATCACGAAAAACATAGAGATACCCAAATCTATTAATATTTTAAAATATATATATATATTGGGCAATAAAAAGTCAGAAAACCATATATGTCATCGCTGACGTTCTCCATCGTACTCCGGTCAATACCCCCAATTGACTAATTAAAGTTTTTTTAATATTGAATTATTGGGGATTTCTTTATCAAAAATCTAATATTTTTTTCTCATTTCAACCTCATGTATTCTATAATTCATTTTATTCATCCAAATATCAAAATACATTTTATTTAATATATATTATTTCTCATTTATTGAGAGAGTATAATGATGATTAAATTTTAAAAACTATTTTTTTTTTTTAAAATTAAGCCAAACAAAATGTTTATAGTAAACCAAAATAAAATAAACTAATAAATCCCAAAATCTTTGATTCAAAGCTTTTTTTTTATTCAAAGCCCAACATTTTATATCCTTTGACTTCATATATCTAATCATTTATTTTTATTCATCAAAATATTAATATTTTATCTTATCTTTCAATCTCATTTACTTATATCATAAAATAATCATTCAACTTTACAAAATCAATTTTTAAAAAAATAATTTTTTTTTATATAAAACCAAAATAAAAATCAACATTAAACAAACAACATTTCTCTTTTACGAATGTCATCTATAACCTAAAAAATTATTTTAACAACAAAATGGAGTAACATTCCCATCTAACATTAATTCATCTTAAATTCAAAACTATTTTTTAAATTAAAAAAAATATTATAGAATATTTAATTTTATACAAATTTTTAAACTTTTTTTATATTTTTATATATTTATCAATTTTTAAAATTAAACCCTAATTTTTTTTCTGATTTAAATTTAGATAATTATGATAAAATTAATTATAAATTTATAATATTTTAAATTTTATTAATAAAAAATATAGAATAAAAAAAATTAAACATGTAAATAAATTATATAAAAGATTAAATATATAAAATTAAAATATATTAATAGTTAAACATATATTAGAAGAAAAATATACATTTTAAAAAAAATGGATATTTGAACATCAACAAGCAAATTTTGGATCTTGGATCTTGGATTTTGGTTTAAGGTGGGTTGGTGTTGAAAAATCCATTTTGAAGGCTATATTAGGGATGGATTGGAGATGATCTCTCCATCCTCTCTCTCTCTTCCTCTCTATATTTTGTCTTTAAATTCTGATGAATTACTAGTCTTTGACCGCCGGAATGAATGGAAAAGGTTCAGTAAAGCTTTTAGGGTCATCCCCGAGCCCATTCGTGAACCGAGTTCAAATCTCCCTCAAACTCAAATCAATTGAGCATGAATTTCTACTAGAAACATTTGGCTCAAAGAGTGAACTTCTTCTAAAATCGAATCCTGTTCACAAGAAAATCCCGGTATTGATTCATGATGATAAACCCATCTCCGAATCACTTATCATAATACAATACATCGATGAACAATGGTCATCAGGTCATTCAATCTTCCCCGCCGATCCATACGACCGAGCCATCACCCGTTTCTGGGCTGCCTATGTTGACGACAAGGTAAATTACTTTTACACTCTTTTACATTCATTCGAGACATTTACCTAAGTTTTCAAATGACAAATATTGCAGTTGATCCCTTCTTTTAGAGACTTTCTCATGGCGTCAGAGAAAGAAAGACCGGCGATATTGGAGAAACTGAATGAAGGTTTAGGGTTCTTAGATGTAGCTTTTGTTAAATTCAGTAAAGGTAAGTTATTCTTTGGAGGAAACGATATTTCGTATTTGGATATTGCGTTTGGTAGTTTCTTGGGGTGTTTGAAGGCGATTGAGAAATTGAGAGAAGTGAGTTTGTTGGATGAATCTAAAACGCCTCATCTTGTGGTTTGGGCAGAGAGTTTCCTTTCTCATGAGGCTGTCAAGGGTTTCATATTAGACACAGACACACTTGTCGAGAAGATTTCACATGAGCTTAACATGATTAAATCCATGGTCGACAACAAATGAATATCAACATAAAAACTATATCTATGTTTTAATGGAATTTTGTTTTTGAAGAATGTGATAATTGGTTGTTTTTCTTATGCTTTTCTTCAACAGTCTCTTTTCTTTTCCAACTAAGTATATGGTTTGCAAACTTTTAGTTTTCTATGCACTTGTACAATGACTTGTAAGCTTCCATTTGTGCATATTTCATTTCGGCCGGGTTCAATAATATTGGTTATAAGACTGTTTTATTATTTATTTTTGGGTTTTTATCTAAGACCATCTCCCACTGATCCCCAAACCCATATCCAAATCTCTTTTTCCCCTTCCAACAGCTAGCAATACTAAATTTTTTTTCCTATTTTCTCTCTCCTGCAAACCTATATTTTGCATTTGTACATTAGTTAATCTCAAAACTTAATTTAGATACATTTTATAAATTAAACTTATTATATAATTTATTATTTTAATTTATTTATACAATTAATTTATATAATATAAATTAATTTATAAAATATTTTTTATATAACATAAATTTATAATAATATTTTAAAAAAATATAATAATGTTAAAAAAATTATAATAGTGTTAAAAAAGTTATAATAATATTAAAAAATTATAATAATGTTAAAAAAAATTATAATAATAAAAATATTTAATGATGTTTATTTTTTTTTAATAATGTTTGTTTTATTAGTATTTTGTACAATGTTTTTTTATAATGTTTATTTTGTGTATTATCGGATTTTATTTTGTATTTAAATATAATTATAAAAATTATAAATTATAAAATATAAAAATTACAATAATACACAAAAATACGAATAATTTTTATTTTGAAAATTTATCTCATTTTTATTTGTTCAAATAATTTTTATTTTTATATCAGGTGTATATTTTTCAGTATGTGTATTATAATTTTTGAATTTTTAATGAATTTTTATAATTATTTACAATCAAATTTAAAATAATGGGTTAATATTAACAAAATTATGGTATAATTTATAATAATATAAAATATATGAGGTGATATTAACTAGTTATAAAAGTTGATGTAATGAATAATATTATAAGAATATTTTTTTGGGTTTGAGAATGAGTTTTTTGGTTGTAGAAAAATTAATGTTTAATGTGACATTTACACTAAAATGAATTTAAAAATGGATTTTTCAGTTGAAGATTGTCTAAATCAAAGATTGTTTTTGATTAAAAATAAATTATTTGAGTTTTAATTTGTTAAATTAATATTATATTTTTTTATTTAAATTTTATAAAAATAAATAATAGTATTTTAATTAATGAAAGGAGTTATTTGAATGTTCAAATAATTGTGATGTGATTCAAAAAATTTATAAAAATAAAACAGATAAAATTCCAAAACAATCCAAAAAACACATCTCAAACGTGCTCTTGCTGACAAATTTCATGAATATATGAATATGAAAGGATGATACAAATAAAATTCTTGAGGAGGTTGAGAACATTTAGCAATTGGAAACATTTTGAGAGATTAGTTCTTCAATGATATTTTGTCTAAGATTATTATTAAACTATTCATCCCAATCACTTTAAAAAACTATTGAAATAAAAATTGACAATAATTTTATTTGCATTGTGTAAAAAAAGCATGATTAAGATCGATGAAATTTTTTAACTAATAAGATGATAGAAAAACAAATTGTATAAAAATGATTTTTTTTGCAAAATTTGTAGTTCTAACCAATTATATCTAAATTTTTTGTCAAATGAAATACTAAATTTATAGATCCAAACTTGATAAAAAAAAAGCTAAAACTTGTTTCTAGTGTTAATTATGATTCTTGCAAAAAAGAAAAAACGAATCGTAACCTTAGAAAAACCCTTTTTAGGTTTTCATTAAAAACTCTAGATTCGAGAATTTCAACATTGGTTTGCGAAAAGAGAATATTCTTTTATAATAAAATATTATTTTAAAAATATTTTTAAATAATTCCTGACAACTTTTATTTTGTATTTAATTTTAAATAATTTTGGGATTTGTGAAAATCAAATTACAATTTGATTTTTCTAGAAATTCGTTGTTTAAATTAATCAATTTAAAAGATTATTTATTTAAAACAGAATCGCCAATTAATTTTGAAAATCAATAAAAATAACATACGTTAACAAACATATTCACCAGAGTTTCTTTTAATTTGTAGTTTAGTGATACTCAGAAAGGGCATCGCGCTTCATCATTCGTACCTGTTTTAAAGAGGTCTTTACTTATAAATTTGACTTTTGAAAATTATTTGTATAACTGTAAAAACTAAAAATCTATACACTCAATTTATAAAAATAAAATAATTATTTTGATTTATTTTTAAATAAATAGAATAAAAATAAAATTATATTGTGAGGTACCTCAAAACATAATTAATTAATTAAGGGATAATTAAAGCCTAATTAATTAAAAAAATGGCCAAAACAAAAAATAAAATTATTTGGAATAAATGTTATACTCATCTTATCTTAAAATATTTTTTTTAAAAAAATTAAGGGATTAAAATAAATAATTTAGGATGAAATTAGGTACCAATTTCATCTCCAAAATTATTTATTTAACCCTAAAATATATTTTAAAAAATGATTTTTTTTTGTCATATTTATTTTAATATTTTGTGTAATTATAAAGATTAAAATTATATTTAAAGGTGGAAAGAAAAATCAATTTCAAAAAAAATCCTTAAGGTTTAAAATTAAATCGTAATCGGGTGAAGTCGAAATCCTAGAGCGTGCACATACGCGAAGCAGACGATTGGCTAACACCTATTAGCCAAGACGCTAATGGAACACCGAAAAGGCAACAAAATGCGAAGGAATGCTAATGGACCACTCCGCGCCCTCGTTCTTGCCCGAAACTATGCTGTTCCGGGCCGCCCCCATCTTCTTCATAGCGATCACCGAAGAGATAAGCATGAAGTCCCATATTTTATTTTTTAAAGATTGAACTTTCTCCACACTCAACCAAATCGGCTAATTCGAAAGTTGAAATGATCATCCTACTTCGGTGATCATTTTTCTACTTCAATAAGGATGATTCATCCCTATTCCGGCAAGTGGGATGAAGAACAACCAAAACGCCATTAATGGTTTTGGCTTATTCGATCCACTTGAAGTCTCCATCGACCTCGGACAGCTATAAATAACATCCATCAACATTTCTGAAGCCAATAGATAAGATCTCAAGCCTCAAATCAGAAAAATAGAAAATTCGTCGTTAAAGCTCAAAGTTTCTGATTTTTTGAAATTCTACATAAGACTCTTAAGCTTGGATACACACATCCCAAAAGCTTCCCTAAGGTCTAAGGAGTTCTCTTCAATCCTTGGTAAACTTCAATCCTTTAATTAATACTTTCAATTTATTAGAAAATACAAGTAATTAATTATCAGCATTAATTAACTATTTAAAAAGAGCTTAACTAAGTTAAATCTCATGCAGGTTAAAGAAAACCGGAAGTAAAGTTGATCGGTTTTATATCAATCGGTTGTAAAGTCGGTTTATATGAATCAAAATTATCTAAAAGATTGGCGTTTTATGTCAAAGCGTAACCGGTAGTATCTCTATATCAGTTTTATCTAATGCATAGCCGGTAGTATCTCAAACCGGTAATATCTCGAAATCAGTAGTATCTCAAGAACGACATTATAAATAAGAGGAACCGGTAGTATTTCTATATCGGTTTTATCTAATGCGTAGCCGGTAGTATCTCAAAACCGGTAATATCTCGAAATCGTTAGTATCTCAATATCAGCATTATAAAGAAGCGGAACCGGTAATATCTCAATCGGCTCTTTCCAAAGCGGAGCCGGTAGTATGTATCCCAGCATTGTTATAAGCATATCCGATAATTGCAGAAAGCAGATTTTATATCTCTAGACTATTTTGTTGCCATTTTAGTGCAAGTCTGATGAAGACTTCTTGGGAGCAGATGTCTGCCAGCCTAATTCAGACTGCCAAATCATTAGAAGACAAAATGTATGTTGCATACATCTCGGAAATCATTAAACCAATTAATGATTTTTTGGCTTATTATTATCAGAGTACAAACAAAATCAAAGGATATTTCATATGTTATACTATTCTGGACTTCAACCAATCAAAGAAAAGAATAGTGATTTCTTGAAGCAAACATAGCCGTTAAAGTCATAAATATATCCGTTGATATATTTATCTACTTAAGAAGACAGAAGTCATCTGCTTCGGCACATTTTCGACAACCTTTCGACACCCTAAATCATTGCTATCAAATCGATCAAGCTTTCTAAACTTACAAGTTCTCAAAGAGTGTGTTAGAATCTCAAATGTATTACAATACTACCTATTATGTGTGAGTGGTGAGCATTATAAGTTGACATAATTCGTTTTTGTTCAGCAAGAGTGTGCTAGGAGTTCAAAAGCAAACAACAACTAGGTCATGAATGTTCGACTGGGTTGTGTACGAGTGTTGTATTCAATCAAATCTTCTAGTGGATATCCTTCTCAACGTTTGAGAAGAAGGGTTACGTAGGAGTTTTATCCCCCGAACATTCATAAGTCTTGTGTTGTGTCTTTTCTTCCTTATCGTCTTCTAAACCGACCATCAGTTGCTTCAAGTTGAAATAAATAATTCCGCACTTGAACTCGGTCCAAAAGATTGTGACAACTTGTGAAGAATAAAAACCGATAATCAATCTCTAACATGGTTATTATCAATAGGTGTGTGTAAGCATTCAACAATAGTCGGACCCTAGTCCCTATTGGAGATCTCGATCCTAACAAGTGATATTAGAGCTTCTAACCTCTCAAGTCTTGGAGATGGCCAAATCTCAAAATGTTGCTGATGTTAAACGACTAAGAGAACAGGAAGCCCTAGCTCAACGCCTACAAGACGAGGAAAATGTAATCGCTGAAGCTGCCAAGCAAACTAAGACTACTAAACGAGCTAAGGCAAATAAAAAGACTGAAGTTGTCAGCCAAACTGAGGCTGATGAAGACCGATTGACCCTATCTCAAATGAAGGCTGGCCAATTGAGTGGTCGGGCTCAACCTAAAACTCCTCAATCAGTTATTCCAAGTAGCGCCCGGTCCAATAGAAGACTGCATTGGGGTGATGGGTCTGACATTGGAGAAGAGGGTCGTGGAAATTTTACCGAAGATCTGCTCGGTCCCTTCATGCCAGGGCTAAAGAGAGTTGTTGAAGTTGAAAGAAAAAGAGGGAGACGCGAAAACTCTTCTCTTGTCTTCGATTTTTCTTTTATGTCCTAAACTCATAGTCATTCTGTTGAACATCTGATTCCCCTCACTAAAAACACCTTTCATTATGTTTATCAACAAGAATATTTTATGAAAATCACTCTTCTGTTAAATGTTGATTTTGACAAAAATGGGAAAATTGCTAAGAAACAAATGAAGAACAAATCACTGATTTTGATTACTCAATTGACTTTGATAATTTATTCTAAACAATCAAAGAGAGATAAATTATTAGATTAAAATACACAATTAAATTAGCATAATCGGCCAACGATTACAAAATTACAAGGTTTTTGAATATTTAGATTAAATAATCAAAAAGAGAGAAATTGTTAAAAAAAAATACAAGTAATTAATTATCAACATTAATTAACTCTTTAAAAAGAACTTAACTAAGTTAAATCTCATGTAGGTTAAAGAAAACCGGAAGTAAAGCTAATCGGTTTTATATCAATCGGCTGTAAAGTCGGTTTTATATGAATCAGCATTATCTAAAAGATTGGTGATTTTATGCTAAGGCGTAACCGATAGTATATCTATATCGGTTTTATCTAATGCGTAGCCGGTAGTATCTCAAAACTGGTAATATCTCGAAATTAGTAATATCTCAAGATTGTCATTATAAAGAAACAAAACATGTAGTATTTCTATATCGGTTTTATCTAATGCATAGCCGGTAGTATTTCAAAACTAGTAATATCTAGTAATCGATAGTATCTCAAGATCGACATTATAAAGAAGAGGAATCAGTAATATCTCAATCGGTTCTTTCCAAAGCGGAGCTGGTAGTATGTATCCCAGTATTGTTATAAGCATATCTGGTAATTGTAGAAAGCAACTTTTATATCTCCACACTATTTTAATGCCATTTTAATGCAAGTCTGACGAAGACTTCTTGGGAGTAGATGTCTGCCAGCCTAATTCAGATTGCTAAATCATTAGAAGACAAATTATATGTTGCATGCTTCTCGGAAATCATTAAACCAATTAATGATTTTTTGGATTATTATTATTAGAGTACATACAAAATCAAAAGATATCTCATTTGTTGTACTATTCTGGACTTCAACCAATCAAAGAAAAGAACAATGATTTCTTGAAGTAGACATAGCCGTTGAAGTCACAAATATATTTGTTGATATATTTATCTACTTAAGAAGACAAGGGTCATATGCTTCAGCACCTTTTCGACAACTTGAATCATTTCTATCAAATCGATCAAGCTTTCTAAACTTAAAAGTTCTCAAAGAGTGTGTTAGAATCTCAAGTGTATTACAATACTACCGATTCTGTGTGAGTGGTGAGCATTGTAAGTTGACAGAATTCGTTTATATTCAACAAGAGTGTGTGCTAGGAGTTTGAAAGTAGACAACAACTAAGTCCTAGTTGTTCGACTGGGTTGTGTACGAGTGTTGTATTCAATCAAATCTTCTAGTGGATATCCTTCTCAATGTTTGAGAAGAAGGGGTGACGTATGAGTTTTATCTCCGAACATCCATAAGTCTTGTGTTGTGTCTTTTCTTCCTTATCATCTTCTAAACCGACCATTCGTTGCTTCAAGTTGAAACAAACATTTCCGCACTTGAGCTCGGTTCAAGAGTTTGTGACAACTTGTGAAGAGTATAAACCAATAATCAACCTCTAACAGAGTTATTATCAATCGGTGTGTGCAAGCGTTCAACAATAGTCGAACCCTAGTCCCTATTGGCGATCCCTCCTAACACAATTTGAAATTGTAATTTTTATATCTCAGTTTTCATAAGCATTTTTGTTGTCTGGTTCTTGAATTTGATGATTGGAAATCGATCTTATAATCATTTATGAGCTTTCTATGAAAGTTAAAACCGATCAAACAACCTTAAAAATTAAAACCCAAATTTAAATTTAAGAAATCAAAAAAAAATAGATTTATTGTTTTTGGGATAATCCTCATGGATTATAGCCTAGAAAGCTTCCCAACAGGATTGTAATGATGTTGGACAACTGTTTGGATCATGTTTGAACCATCTTGATCATGTTTGATCCATCCCAATACTATTTGATCAACATCAAAATTTTCAAAAAAATTGAAAATTTTGAGTTCTTGATTTGGTCCAAACGAACAGACAATGTTCTTGTTTTGATATCAATCAAGCATATGAGGTATATGGAAGATATTGGTTAACTCCTTTCACCTCAAAACAACTTTGAAACCAAAAACTCGATTTTTTGCTACAAACTATTTTAAACAAATTGATCGTCACCCAAGTCGACTAATACCTTGTGATGATGTTCTAAATGTTCATGGGATCTTTGTGTAGCTACCTATCCCCTTTGATCGATCGAAGAATCGAAACCTCAATCAAAATAGCAAAACCTGCAATTTTGATGTTCTTGAGGATTGGTAGGTCCGACTGATGATCTTCGGTCCCGGACCAAGAGGGTCGATCGAGAAACTTAACCTATGACCGAAAGGTCCGACCAAGGCTCGTTAGCTATCACTGGTAAAAAAAATGGGTCAAAACTGAGAGTATAATCTCTTGGTAATAACCCTATATCTCTCGGTATAGACTTAATACCAAAAGTTTGGGTAACTCTTGGCATTCGTCGGTACTTCCACTTTCGGTAAATATAATTGGGTGTTTACTAAGAGATATCATAAATTTATCACATTAGATACTAGAGAGAAAAACCGAGATTTATATAGGAAACTCTCGGTTTTTCTTGAAAGGTCAAAACTGAGAGTTATATAAAAAAATCTCTGTTTTTCTCCTTCAAGAAAAACCGAGAGTTATATGAACAACTATCGGTTTTTCCCTTTCAAGAAAAACAGAAAGTTTTCCAAAAAACTCTTGGTTTTTACGTTTAAAATAAACCCAGAGGTATTTAGAAAACTCTCTGTTTTTCCCTTTAAAGAAAAAACGAAAGTTTTCCAAATAACTATCGGTTTTTCTTGAAAGTGAAAAACCGAAAGCTTTCCAAATAACTCTCGGTTTTTCTAGAAATGGAAAAACCGAGAGTTTCCTTTTAACTTTTGGTATTACCCCTATAAAATGTACATATTAAGCCGATTGTTTTATGCGCAACCAAAACCTATTCAGCCAAACAAATATATATATATATAAATAAAATTCATAAACCAAATGACCATTATCATTCCAAAATTCTAAACCAAACCAATCATCCAAACAACCTATTATCAGTCAATTCAAAACGTACCCAATCATTCATAAACCTCTTATAAGTCGAAACAAAATGTACTACTAATCAAAACGTACCCAAATAAAACGTACTACTAACTAGAATTAGCTGGTGAGGGGAGGGGGTGATAATGCCTTAGTAACATATCCATTTTTTCTTCATATTTCTCCATTCTTTTCCTCATTTCTATCTTTTCCGCCTCGATTTTACTCTCCCTTCTACTCTCCCTTTCAGCTCTTTTTGCATCCCTCATCGCCATATGTCTCAAATCTTCCTATAGTTTTTCATTCTCCTCCAACAACCGATAAGTGGATCGTTGAGAATTTTTTCCACTTCGACGATCCTCTCAAAGTGTGTGGGCCAGACGCCTGATCCTATACCGATCACTGTCTCATGTATTTGGCATCCGAACACTCTCTTCGTCAACTCGAAGTCAGATATATCTGGTTCGTTACTTCCTATTTCCTCCATCTCAACTTGTACATTTGAAATAAATTTTCATTTATATAATAAATAAACTAGCTATATGTAATTTTTTAAAATTCAATTAACTTACAATTTTCTCTCGCTCGTTCATCCGGGATCGGATTAACGTTTTCTTTCGTAGGTTTAGGGTACGGGTCATCTTGAAAAAACTTCAACGACAAATGGGGTCCATCCTATTTCAAGCGTCTATTGAAATAAATGATTTATAAAATTAATAACATTATTTATATATTAAATTATTAGAAATAATGTACATACCAACTCTTCCTCCTCTTGAGAAAACTGTCTACTTCCAATATGATATGGGAGTTTCAGCTTATTCATGTTAACAATATTGGTACGATTGTATCTCTGTATTTGAAATAAAAAATGAAATTAGAATAATTGATATAAGATTTTATTTGAATTATGAAACGTATCTTAAATTTATCCGTGAAGTAATGATTCTGGTACACGAACTCCCAATCATCTCGATCGTAGTTTCGTGGGAGATTGGCGAGTACCGCCGCCTAGTCTCCTTCATGAATACATATATAATCTTTATTCAAATCAGAGCGCCATCTATCCTATATCTATTTGGCGTGTATCAATCCGATCGCTCGATATTGACCAATAAAACCATTAGTACACTCGAACGGATCCTGAAAAATAAATCATTCAAATTTTATATAAAAAAAATATTGAATGATTAATGTATAATTAAGTAATTATCACCGTCATAACAAGCCAAAGTGAATCCAATTGGTCAGCACTTAATGTCTTCCACTTCAGCAGACGGTGTGAGATGGCTGAGGGGTTCCGCACCACCGACCCCTAATGTATAAACCACATTTTTCTTTCATCGCCTCCACCACGCCTCCCATCTACCTCTCTGAAACTCAGAGCAATCTTCGTCCCCAGTGGCCTCCTAGATAGAGCGATATTCTTGTTTTCTCCCGTCTCTTGCAGGCGGAAGATTCTACAAAATTATCAAATTCATAATTAGATGTAAATCAATACAAATAATAACTAAGTGTAAACATGTTACTTGTCTACTTGAAGACTCTCCTCGGATCCTTAGAAGATCTGCTTGTGCAAGTAGGTTCTGGTATGATATGACCTAGACAGTTTGTTGGGTGTTTTCCTCATACTCTTCCAAGTAGTTTTAGGACCTTTAGACATCCTTAAGGCATACCATTAATAAATTGGAGAATAAATGAAATAAAGTAGTAATAAGAATGAATATAAGGTAAAAACATAAATTTACCTAATTAATCTAAACTATATATTCGTAAACCGTGGATTTATTTTTGTTACAATTTTCCAACCGGGTCGTGCTGACATATCAGGGCGTAGAATACTTGTTTTGCTTGACTCACCAATATATAGGGTCTTAACTTTGGGTTTTCAAAATTCAGTTTACATTTATACTTACGAAGCCATATTTATCCACTTTCACTCCTAGTTCCCCGATTGTGTATCAAACCACTTACACTTGAATAAGACAACTCGTTTGTGAGAAAAAAATATTGTACTTGGATTATATATGTTAAAACTTTGTAGTATGACATAGTATCTGACCCGTTGTACCCTTCAACAACCACTCCATTATTTTGAGTGGTTAAATCTTCATCGTATTTTTCTGTACATAATTTGTATTCGTTTACTTTACACCAAACATACGTAAATGAATACATACTTGGACATTCGCCTAAGATCTTAAGGTCTCTTGATATGTCGTTCTTTTCTGCCAATTAAGCGACCCTTATATATACATTCCCGAAATTTAGTTGTTAAAATAAAAATAAAGTTATTTGAAAACCTTCGCAATTAACCCTTCCCAACACTTAGAATTATTTATGTTTTTTTTGAAAGAGTCAAAACCAAAGGTTTATTTGAAAATCTTCGCAATTAACTCCTCCCAACACTTAGAATCATTTTTTGTTTTTTTGTGGGAATAGTCAAAACCGAAGGTTTATTTGAAACCTTTGCAATTAACCCTTCCCAACACTTATAATTATTTATGTTTTTTTGGGAAGAGTCAAAACCGAAGGTTTATTTGAAAACCTTCAAAAATAACCCTTCCCAACACTTAGAATTAATTTTTGTTTTTTTTTGGAATAGTTAAAACCGAAGGTTTATTTGAAAATCTTCGCAATTAACCCTTCCCAACACTTAGAATTATTTTTTGTTTTTTTAGGAATAGTCAAAACCGAAATTTATTTGAAAACCTTTACAATTAACCTTTCCCAACACTTTTATTTTTTTTTTGTGGAAAGAGTCAAAACCGAAGGTTTTTTGAAAACCTTCGCAATTAACCTTTCCCAACACTTAGAATTATTTATGTTTTTTTTAAGAGTCAAAATCGAAGATTTATTTGAAAACCTTCGCAATTTACCCTTCCCAACACTTTGAATTATTTTTTGTGGAAAGAGTCAAAACCGAAAGTTTATTTGAAAACCTTCGCAATTAACCTTTCCAAACACTTAGAATTATTTATATTTTTTTAAGAGTCAAAATCGAAGATTTATTTGAAAACCTTCGCAATTAACCCACCCCAACACTTTGAATTATTTTTTGTTTTTTTTTGGAAGAGTCAAAACCGAAAGTTTATTTGAAAACCTTCACAATTAACCCTTCCCAACACTTAGAATTATTTTTTGTTTTTTTTTAGAAGAGTCAAACTCAAAGGTTTATTTGAAAACATTCGCAATTAACTTTTCCTAACACTTAGAATTATTTTTTGTTTTTTTGTGGCAAGAGTCAAAACCGAAAGTTTATTTGAAAACATTCGCAATTAACCCTTCCCAACACTTAGAATTATTTTTTTTTAAGAGTCAAAACCGAAGGTTTATTTGAAAACCTTCGCAATTAACCCATGTCAACACTTATAATTATTTATATTTTTTTTAGAAGAGATAAAGTCGAAAGTTTATTTGAAAACCTTCACAATTAATCCTTCCCAACAATTAGAATTATTTTTTGTTGTTTTGTGGGAAGAGTCAAAACCGAAGGTTTATTTGAAAACCTTCACAATTAACCCTTCACAACACTTAGAATTATTTATGTTTTATTTTTGAAGAGTCAAAACTGAAGGTTTATTTGAAAACCTTCGTCATTAACCCTTCCCAACACTTAGAATTATTTATGTTTTTTTGGAATAGTCAAAACTGAAGGTTTATTTGAAAACCTTCGCAATTAACCCTTCCCAACACTTAGAATTATTTTTTGTTGTTTTGTGGAAAAAGTCAAAACCGAAGGTTTATTTGAAAACTTTTGAAATTAACCCTTCCCAACACTTAGAATTATTTTTTGTTTTTTAGGGAAGAGTCAAAACCGAAGGTTTATTTGAAAACCTTCGTAATTAACCCTTCCCAACACTTAGAATTATTTTTTGTTGTTTTGTGGAAAAAGTCAAAACCGAAGGTTTATTTGAAAACTTTTGAAATTAACCATTCCCAACACTTAGAATTATTTTTTTGTTTTTTTTATGAGTCAAAACCGAAGGTTTATTTGAAAATCTTCACAATTAACCCTTCCTAACACTTAGAATTATTAATTATTTTGGGAAGAGTCAAAACTAAAGGTTTATTTGAAAACCTTCGCAATTAACCTTTCCCAACCCTTAAAATTATTTATGTTTTTTTGGAAGAGTCAAAACTAAAGGTTTATTTGAAAACCTTCGCAATTAACCATTCCCAACACTTATATTTTTTTAATAAATTTCTCAAATAAGGCAAACCAATACATATACAATAACATTTATAAAACAAACGATAATTATAATTCCAAAATTCTAAATCAAAGTCAAAACATACGCATTTATCCAAAACACATGTTATCAGTCGAACCAAACCGTTTACAATTATTCAAAAACTTTAATGTACTAAGTAGCTGGTGGAGGAGGGGGGGATTGATTCTGCCTCATGAAAAAATCAATTTATTGTTCAAATTTCTCCAATCTTTGCGTCATTTGCACTCTCTCCTCTTTGAATTCACTAAGCATTTGCGCTCTTTCCATATCCCTCAATTGAATATGCTCCAATGACAAAGTCAGCTTTTTCGCATTCTGCTCATGTTTAACGTTAGTAGTAGCAATCGGATCCTCCACGTCAGACACTTTGTCGATTTTGGAAGTCTCTCCTCGGATCGTAACGTCATTTGATTGTGCTAGCAAGTTCTGGAAACACGGGATATTTTCTCTAGTGTTTTCTGCATACGCTTCCAATTACTCATCCTAAATGCATTTCATTAATAAATTGAGTTTTCATTTCCCTATTCTTTATATATATAACATTAAGATATATTTGAAATATCTAACCAAAATTCAAAAAAATTCAACCCTAAACATATTTAAATATAACCAAATTAAACTCAAACAAAATCAACCATAAATTTAACATATACTAACCAAAATCAACCATAAATCTAATATATACTAACCAAAATCAAACAAAATCACCCTAAGTCTAACATATACTAATCAAAATCAAAATAAAATCATATAAATCTAACATATATATATATATATATATATCTAATATATATTAACCTTAAGTTGAAAAATCTACAGCGACAAGAGAGCGGAGGGCGGGGGAGAGAGAGGCGTGTTGAATAATCGGGAAAAGAAAAGGGGATCTGATTTTTAATCAGTAAAGTTTTTACCGAGTGTTTTAAAAGAACTCTCGGTAATTACCTTTTAGGAAGAGTCAAAACCGAAAGTTTTCCAATAAACTTTCGCAATTAACCTTTCCCAACACTTTGAATTTTTTTTGTTTTTTTTAAAGAGTCAGAATCGAAGGTTAAATGAAAAACCTTGCAATTAACAATTTGGGGAAAGTCAAAACCGAAGGTTTTCTAATAAACCTTCGCAGTTAACTTTTCCCAACACTTAATTTATTTTTGGTTTTTTTTAATAGCAAAACTGAATTAACAGTTTAGGGAAAGTCAAAATAAGAGGTTTTGCAATAAAAGTTCGCAATTAACAATTTAGGTAAAGTTAAAACCTACGATTTTCCAATAAACTTTTACAATTACCTCATTTTCAACACTTAGAATTATTTTTAGTTTTTTTGGGAATAGTCAAAACCGAAGGTTTATTGGAAAACCTTCGGTAAAAACTTATATCACCGAAGGTTTTATACACCTCTCGAAATCTATTTTTAATAACAAAAGATTTCTTCCTCTCAGGACCAATACCGAAAGTTTTCTAATACTCTCGGTAAACTCTATTGGTAAAGGTCTCTTTTTACTAGTGTATGACCGAGAGGTTCGACCTATGTTCTTCAGCTAGGACCGATAGGTCCAATCGAGGATTTTTACATTTAACCGAGAGGTTAGACATATGAACGAGAACTCCCGAACCTAGGACCGATGACTTCCATCTAAGACCAAGAAGTCGAACATAGGACCAAAGAATCTCGACCTTGACCGAATTCCCAAACCTATGGCCGATGAACTTAGCCCAAGGCTAACCCATGACTGGTGGTTTTTACATTTCGACTAATGATCTCAGCCAAGGACCGAGAGTCCTTAGCACCTTGATTAAGGCTTCTTAACCTAGACCGATAGGTACAACCGAGGGTCCCAAATCCCAATCGATGAAAACGAACTCAAGGCCTATGACACCGGTCCTAAAGTTTGTTTCTTCTCTTCATTCTCGCCTTCAAGGGTTCGTGGATTCAAACCATGTTCCAGTTCTAGATGCTTCACACTGAAAGTTTGAAACTTAATATTTTGTTAAATAACATATTCATTTTCGGAATGGACTCCTCTCAAAATCAAGGTATTAATTTGGATGTTGATGAATTTGAAAGTGTTAAGGATGATGAAGAGTAATCTAAAAAGTCTAGGGAATATTCTCATATTTGGATGTATTTTAAGAAAATGAAGGGTATTTAATAATATATATAAAAAGTTGAATGCAATGGATACAAAAATTAGTATAAATGTGGGGTAAACATTATGAGACTTGAAGAGAAATGCGAATGAGAAGGATTTGACATGGATTATATCTCGATTGATTATATTTAAAAAATGTTGAGTTTACTGAAATTTTTATTTTATGAATTTTTTAGATTTTAGTTACTTTGTTAACTATTTGGTCAATTAATGTGTAACATTAGACAAGACTCTTGTTTTGTGTGTATTATGACTATTTTATCATGTTCTTGAATTCTTGTTTTCTAAAACTTTTAGTAATTTTTATTTGCAATGAGACAAGTTGCGGACTGACCCGCCTAACTTGCAACCCACCTTGAGTTGGGTTGGGAGTTTTTACCCCGCCGGGATGGTGGACTGATCCACCGACCCGTCAAACGATGGGTTTTAATGGGTGGCCCGCCCCGCCATGGGTTAGCCTCTCTCTCTTAGTTCGATGCTACCCATTCATATTTATGTATTGCATGGATCAAATTACTAAATGACACATGTCAATCTTTATATTCTTTTCTCTCTCACTTAACTCATAAACTTAATGAGAATTTAAAGGAATAAATAATATATTAAATTATTATATATTTTATTTTTACTAAAAAAAATAATATAATCATTTTAAATTTATTATTAATTAAATATATATATATTAAATTATTATTTATATATTTTTATGAGAAATAATAAAATAATTTTAAAAAATTATTACGTGATATATATATTTAATAACATGTGATAATAGATAATATTATTATGATATATTTAATTAATATTCCTCCTTAAAAAGTATATATATATATATATATATATATAATAATTTAATGTGTAATTTTCTTTTTTAAATTTTCAACAACATATCGATTATATTAATGTAATATATATTTAATTAATAAAAAAATTAAAATTATTATGTTATTTCTCCTATAAAATATATATAATAATTTTATGTATAATTTTCTCCTTTAAATTCTCAACAATATATCATATCAATATTTAATTAATAATAATTTAAATAATTATATTATTTTTTAGTAAATACAAAATATATAATAATTAAATATATTATTCTTCCTTTAAATTCTCAACCAGATAACCAGATTAAGTTTATGAGTTAAGTGTGAGAAAAAAGAATTTAAAGGTTGACATGTATCAATTAATAATTTGATTCAGGCACTACCTGTATGCTGTATGGGTAACATCTCTCTCCTCTCCTCTCCTCTCCTCTCCTCTCTTCTCTCTAACTTTATTATATATATTTATAATATATTACTAAAATAAAAATATAATTTTAAAATATTTAATCAAATATTTTATTAAAAATAAAGATGTATTATAAATACAATTTTATATTAAATAAAGATTTTAGAATAAAATTATTATTTAAAAATATTTGATTTAAAATTATCAATAATTTGAATAAATATATATACAAACCTTATTAAAAAAAATATATAATTTTAAAATATTTTATTATAAAATAAAAAAGTTTTAAAAAAATTAAGATATATTAAAAGGATTTTTAAGGTTTGTCCTCTCTTTTCTAGCCTAGTTTGATGGAGTTAAAATCTGTGACGGGTATTTAAAATATATATATATATTAGTTTTTAAGAAATATTTTAATAAAATGAAAAGTATAACCGTATATAAAACAAAATCAGTCCTATTCGGATTAGGACTAGGTTTATTGGTAATAATATATAAATATATATATATATATATATATATATTAATTTTTAATAACATTTATTCTTAAGTCTTCCAACAACAAGTTGCATCGAATGATTATGTCTTTTTCTGCGCAACTTTGCACTCTTTCTCTGTTTCCTGAAGAAGCCGGAGATGTGAGGAGGATGATCGAAGAAGAACATCAAAGGGTAGAGAAAATGGCCAAAATAGTAAGTCTTGTGGGTTGGGAGAAAACAGCTATGGAGGAGGAGTTGACACAAACTAGGGAAATCCTCCTGCAAGAAGAAGAACTAGAAGACCCTCACTTGGAAGAAGAGAATGTTGTAGATGGTAATAATTATGAATGGACAATTATCAAGACTCTTTTCAAGAGTGATGTAAACAGTTCGTCTCGCTTGCTTCTTGGAAAGGTAGAGATCGAAACACACATTGTCCCCTACTTGAACCATGAAGAGCAAGACTCACTGTTGTTGGGGTCTCCTCAGGGGATAGGGATCCAAATGTTTGATGTGGAAAGACAGCAAGCCTTTACCCTCACTTTGAAGAAGTGGAACAGTACTGGAAGCTTCGTTTTCACCGGCCATTGGCGGAAGGATTTCGTCAGGCCGAGGGGATTGGTTCAAGATGACCAGATTGGTCTATATTTTGACCCACAAAATCGGAGACTCTGCTTTCGTCTACTCCGCAAAGCTCCACATGCTCCTCCTGCACCTGCTGTTGCATGACTCATTTCTTATATTATACTTTTTGTTTACTATTTTATTAGTTTTTATTTTTTAGAATTAACTTCCACCAAATATAAATAACAAGGCTAAATGGATTCAATTTAAGGTGTGCTGTTTTTCATTATATTAATTTATATTTTTGTATTGGGTTAAAAATATAATTATTAGAAGGTAAAGATCTTAATAGTATAAGTTACCCCCAATAAGTAAATCAAATCAGAGAAATACTAAGCATTGCACGGCTTATATGTGTGTAGATTAACACAGATCTTGATGTCCTTGGTGAGGTGAATAGATAGTAAAATCAAAAATAAAAATTCTCAAGTACCTGAAACTTTCAAGCCTCTATCTATGAATACTTATGAGCGAATGGCTAAAAAATTGCATTCATTGCGTTTTGAAATAATCCGTAGCAAATTAAAGTCTGTTTTTTTTTTTCTAAAAATTGTGGTCTTGTTTGAATGGAAAGACCAATTTTCCATTTAGCACTAAGAATACAAAACTTTTATGCGAACACTAAGGGAATTTTTATTAAAATAAAAATGATTCAAAACAAAACAAAATCCAATTCTAATATAATTTTAATCCCCAACTTAAACCGAAAGGTCATCCCAAGTAGAAGCTTAAGTTTAAAATATAAAAAATTCGACTAAGTGAAGGGTCATCTCAAAAGAAATTAACTTAATGAAATTTCTCCAATAGAGTTTATGTTAATTGCAACACCAGTATAACCTTAAAAACACATCACATCCCCAAAAACAGCTTAAGTCAATTGCAACATAAACAAATACTTAAGTCATATTCTATCCCCTAGGACCTGAATTCTCCTTTTATGAGAATATGTATGCAGTTTGTCATGATCTTGATCATAATCAATTCAAAATAACCAACCTCCTACGTTAATACTATGGGCTTTTTAAAAATAAAACACGATCTAAAGAATGGATGACGACCTCAAACTCCCAGGTGCAATAAGCGGAACGACGAGTTAGAGTCATGAAACGAGTAAGGATGCGGGAAAATACATTTCTCCCCCAAATGAGTGTCTCTTGACAAGCTGATATAAATAGTGAGATTCGAGAAAGATGCTACGCAAATGGATCTACCTCAAACATAGGCTAATCTTAAACTATTGATTTTAAAGAGGGAGCTCGTAAAAGACAAATGTCCAAATTGAGAACCGTGCTTTCAATAGAGGCAGTGTCTCGTTTTAGAGGTCGAGTGCAAGAGTCTAAGCCTCAAAATGAAAAAAAAAATCAAGTCAAGCAAAATTGTGTTAGTTAAGATTCGTAAAACAACACTATTGTTCATTTTAGACTTTTGTCTAATTTGCCAAGAGAGAACAAAGTGTTTGAGTCTATCAAATACACCCCGATCAACAAGAAAAAAGAAAAATACTCATAAAGGTTGAGATTTTAAAATCATCATTTGTTGTTTGTTTAGATTCTAGTCTAATTTGTCAATCAAAAATAAGAATGTATCGATTCTTTTAAATATACCTTGAGTATAGATAAAGAGCCCAAAGGCCTTAGAATCTAAAGCATGATAACCTCTATGTCTGAGAAGTGAGAGTAAATATCATGGTACATTATTGAAAGAATAAGTATAATCTGAAACTCAAAACAAAGTTCGAGTAAACAAATCCCTCGAAGAAAACTTAGGGAAAAATATTTTGGAGAAAGACAAGTCTCTAAATCAATGGCGTAGATCTCGAAGAACGTCAGTTGCACACGGTGTCCTCGCGACACATTCTAAGGAAGAATGTACGTAACCGATTTATGAAGATGTTTCAATATCACGGAATGTCAATAAATAATTGAAAAGGCGCTAACCCCTTAAAGGTTAAAGGGGTTTTAATCCTGACTTGAAGAGAAGTAACAAAATAAATATAACTAAATTCAAATTAATATAATCGTTGAACCAATCTGCAATGCGTACTCATGTATGATCATAATACCATGAGCGATGCGTATTCACGTATGATCGTTGAACCAAGATACGATGTGTATTCACGTAGAATCGTAATATCAGGAGCGATATGTATTCACGTACGATCGTAAGACCAGGAGCGATACATATTCACATATAATCATTCTACAATGCTTAGTCATGTACTATAGTAAGACAGGAGCAATATGTATTCACATTCATACAATTATTGAACCAATCTACGATGTATACTCAAATACGATCGTAAAACCATGAGAGATACGTATTAACTTATAATCGGTGAACCAAGCTACGATGCGTACTCACGTACGATCGTAAGACCGGGAGCGATATGTGTTCACATTCATACAATTGTTGAACCAAGCTACGTTGCGTACTCATGTGTGATCGTAATACCATGACCAATACATATTCACATATAATCGTTGAACCAAGCTACGATGCGTACTCAAGTACGATCGTAAAACTATGAGCGATACTCAAAACGAACATTTTGAAAAGCGATGGTTATTAATTCACATAAGAGTATTTCTCTAAAATGAGGAGCGATACACAAATTGAATATTTTTCTAAACAAATAGGCGATGTTCATTTATATCAAGTATTTTTCTAAATCGAGGAGCGATACTCAAAACGAATATTTTGTTAAACTATAGAGCGATGTTCATTAATTCACATTAGAGTATTTTGATAATTTGAAGAGCGATACTCAAGACAAATATTTCTCTATACCGAAGAGCGGTATTCATATATCTTAAATATTTCGTTAAACTGAAGTGAGATACTAAATCGAACATTTTGCTAAGCTAAATAGCAATGTTATTAATTCACATCAGAATATTTTGCTAAATCGAAGAGTGATATTCAAATTTATATTAAATATTTCGCTAAACTGAATAGTGAAATTAAATCAAACATTTCACTAAACCAAAGAGAGATGATCATTCACGACTAACTACTTTGCTAAACCGAGAAGTGATACATAAGTCCACACGGTTCTCCTAAGAGATTCGTCAGGTTTGTTCTTTTTATCTGAAATAAACTATAAATTGAGAATTTCTTAACACATTGCCTATATATTCAAGCTTGGACATTTATTTTTCGCAGAAAAGTAATTTCTATAAATATTGTCCAAGAGGGGCATTTTGTAGACACTTATTTCTCACGCCCTAATTTTCTAGTTTATCTTTTTAATTCATCTCGGGCGTATAGTCATTTTAAATTTATACACTGGTTCATTGCACGAATTATTAAACGAGCAATTATTTTTAGAAAATTAAGTTTCCAAAAATAGTCGATTTTGGATTTTTAAGTTAGGGTGATAATTTGTTTAAGTTAAAACTTAAGGCTT
Organism: Impatiens glandulifera; assembly: GCF_907164915.1. Lineage (NCBI taxonomy): Eukaryota > Viridiplantae > Streptophyta > Magnoliopsida > Ericales > Balsaminaceae > Impatiens > Impatiens glandulifera. Next base: position 35,556,915 of record NC_061866.1, read on the forward strand.
TTATTATACATAAATATTTAGGGTTTTTCTTTTAAATTAATTAATTAAGATTATCTTAGATAATAAATAAATATTACATAAAAAAAATAAAAAAGTTATATATATATATATATATCACAAATTTTCCATATTTTTCCTTTTATTATGTTAATTAGATTAATTAGTTTTGTTTAATTAGATTTAATTAACTTAGAAATAAAATTACAAATGTTAAAGGGTATAAGACAATGTCTTTTATTTTTCCTTTATTTATTTGTTTAAATGCTAAATTAAGAGTTAGTTCTATAAGAAAGTTAGTTAGATCAGTTAGGAGTTAGTTATTTAACTTCGTAATTTTATTTTATTTCTTTTTTTTTAGGAAAATCAATGAAAAACTTAAATATTGAAGATTCATGGGTCAAAATTCATCAAGAACCAATCAATATCTATAAAGATTCCTTAAGAATGTCAAGATACATCAAAGAAATCCAAGAAATGTTAAAGAAAGCCATGATCCACCAAGAGGAGGCCCAATTTCGAAATTCAAGTCATGGTCAAAGTCGAGGTCAAGTCGAGGTCAAGTCAATGTATGGATCCAATCAAGGGATCCAACCGGTGACCCGACCCATGATCCGACTCAAGATCCAACAAAAAAGAAGGTGTTAGAATCTTTTAGAACCTTCTAGCCATGAGCCATGGAAATGAAGGATAATTTGAATTTTGAAATTGAAATTTTAGGTCCATGAGATGTAAACCAAATTACACCAAGAGTTTTGACATTAAAACCATTAGGTGCTTTAATTTCATTGGCCAAAATATGCCACATCATGTTATTTAATGGCATGGAAAAGGGGAACCACTAGTTTGAAAGTAAACAGCACATTACTTTCAATTATTCAAAAATCTCATGACTTTTGAGCTCCATAAGACTTGATAGTTAGTTAGTCTCCCCATAACTTAGTATGTTAGTATTAAATGGGCTTTAGGGCTTCAATGACTTCCTATAAAACCAAAACCAAAATCATAAGTCAAGGATCCGAAAATTTTCATACACACACACGCCCTTAAGCTTCCCCCTTTGTTCCCATTTTTGCTAAAAATCAAGCAAGATAACCTACCTAGTATGGTATGTCAAAAGCTTCTTACTTAGGTATTTTCAATCCTAGCTTCCTCTAAAGAATCAAGAGCCGCCAAATTGTAAGCTCCTTGAATGTATTTATTTATTTATAATTAAACAATTATTGAAATATTTATTAAAAAAATAATAATAATATAGAATCAAAATTGCACATTAACAATTCTAATATATATAATCAAATTTGTTTTTGCCAAATGAATCCAAATTTGAACCGACTTTTTCATAGAATAATGAAATACAATTCTTCATTATTGGTTCATTTCAAGGTGTAGAGAGTTTGGATCTACCTCCAGCTTTAATAATTATAATAATAATGAACAAAAATAAATCATTTTGAAAAATACATGTTAAACGGAAAAACTCATAATTATTATACAACCTTACACAAACAAATTTGAGCTAGCTTATAGGTTTACTTTTATATTTAAGCATGAAGAAGAATGGCACAGTTGTAATTATTTTACAACTCTACAAATTTTAGACTTAACTTCCACCAATATAAATAACAAGGCTAAATGGATTAAATTGAAGGTGGGCTGTCTTTTCATTATATTAATCTATATTTTGTATTAAGCTAAAACCATTGTTAAAAAAGGTTAAGAATAGTCACAAGTTACCACAATAAGTAAATCAAAATCAGAGAAACTCTAAAGCATTTCATGGCTCATAGGCGTGTAGATTAACACTCCCCCCTTGGCTGAGGTGAATAGATTGTAAGATATAAAAAAGAAAGAAAAAAAATTCTTAAGTACATGAAACTTTCAAACCCTGGCTATTGAATACTTATGAGGCATTTGATTGATATGGAGTCCCAATGAATATTTAACATGAGGCATTTGATTGATATGGAGTCCCAATCAATATTTAACACGTTTTTGATCGTTTAACACGTTTTAATTCAATTTATGTTGGTTACCATTTAAATGTTTTTAACTCTTAATACGACTCATCTAAACTATTATGTTATAGATGAATGGATTTTTTACATGGGTCCTCTTTTAATGGAAATTTGTGGCCCAAATGTTGACAATTGAACCTTTAGATGTGAAAAGTAAAATATTGAATTTAATTCCACTAAACAAAAGAAATCTTAATGCAATAAAAAAAAAAGCTTGCTGCATTACTGGTTTTCTTTAGATTAAATGCTTGCAGAAAAAAAAGGTGGAATTTTCTACTGGGTTTAAGAGTGGAGGGACAAGGGAGGTTATGTGATTAGCCAAAACCTTTAACACAATTGGTCAATATAAAACAAATTCAGCTAGGCCTTTGCGCATGATCTGGTGGACTTAGGTCTTAATGGAACATAATGACATAAAATTTATGGGCCTTACTTATGGTTTGATGGACCAGCTCTTTAACAGACCGTGAATTTGACTTGTTCATTGTGTTTTTGTTGCTTAAATTATTAACTTTTACATGTATTTTTGTACTAATTTAAATTGTATCATTTTAGAAAAATATATTTATCACAATATATAATAATAACAATCACCATTTTATAAATGGTCAAAATAGAGTGAAAAGAATTTCATTTGCATCAGATAACAAAATTCATTTAAAAGTGACTCAAACGATCGACCCTAATAAGTTCGACTCCTCGTACTACATTGCAACTTAAAAGAATGTTTGAGGTTGATTAGACTGTTCAAATAAAATGTTAATATGTGTTTAACATATTTTAAATTTGTTTCGCTTTATTAACACATTTTTTTTATTCACTTAATTTGATTAATAAGTAATTGGTAGTTTAATAGGTTTTTAACACGTTTAATATGGTTCGACCATTTTAATATATTTTTGACTCAATTAACAATTACCATATGGTGAGAAAGGAAAGCAAGGGTGCACTCGAGAATAAGAAAAAGTATAGAGGAGACATGAAAAGACATAATATTCGATAGCAGCACAAATCTACACATGCTGAGATGAGTAACCATGACTGAGCAAAACTGGAAATTAAGCTGGAACTGGAAAATCACATTCAAAGAAGTCACGAAAACGGAATTTTTTTTAGTTAAATAAATGCTTTCAATTGTTTGTGTGTTGTGTAATTAATTTGTTTCAGACTGTTACGAACTAAATTCTTTTAGGTTTGTTTAAAAAAATACATAAACTCATCTAGTTTTTTTCTTTTTTGAAATTTTTTAATAAAATAACGTTAATTCGTTCTAAAAAAACAATTAACAAGTATATGACTCATTAATACATTTTCAATTTGGTTAACACAATAAAAAAAATGTTATTAACTGGTTTAATACATTTTGATATATTTTACATTTTCACTCCACATTTTAACCTTTTAAAATCTTCACCTATTTAAATTTAAGATGTTATTTAACTAATTAACCCATTCTGACCATTTAATACATTTTAGACTTTAATAGCATGTTTTTTTATTATACACAAAAATAAATTAATAATTTAAAAGTATTAAATCTAAAAATTCACATTTGTTTTTAATTATAATTAGGATAAGTAAGTTAATTTCCTTTTTACATTTTTTTATAATTTATAATAATATAATTAATGTGATTAACACTTATTTTAATTGAATATGATTAATATTATTTTATAAATGATAAAATATTTTAATAAGTTAAAAAAATCATTTTTTTTATAAAATAATAAATTATAACTCTTAAATGAATCAAAATAAAATATTTTAAATATTTTATCAGCCAAAAAATATTATTTTTTATAATTAATCTTACAAACAAACAAAAATCAACTTCTTAAATAATTTGAATTTATTTGTGTAATTCAAACTCAACCCCAAAATACTTATTTTAATAGTTTAATTTGAGTTTAAGTTAGTTTGGGATTCTTGTAAACCCATCAAATATTCACCATTACTTCACATCTATGTAATACAATTCAAATGATAAATAAATATTACAAAATAACATTTGCAATTAAGTTGACAGCTCCCTCAGAATTATTTTGCATTCCAAAACAAGATTCCTCTTATCATCATGTGACATTACAAACATGCATGTGACAGTTTAAACAATGCTTCACAATCTTTTTTTTAAAGCAAAATGCCAGGTAGAAAGTAATAAAAAAAAAATTTGTCAATGGTTTAGGGTTCATATATAGTTTGAATTTATTGCAATCAATTCTTATTTGTATAATCACATGGCTACAATAAACTATATTTCATTAAAAGCCTTATTCTGACAATGGAAGGTTCATAACATGTTGAGGATAAAATAATTATTTGATAGAATGTTTTGAGATAATCTTATGTGAAGGATGTTGTTGATGGCCATATTTTTCACCATTTTATAATTTAAAAACTTTCATTGAATTTGGAATCATCTCCTGGTTATTTTTTTTACTCTTCCATATTTTATATTTCTTTTTCTCAGAAAAATTAAATTAATTAAAATACCCCATTGGGTTGACATTGGGTTAAAATTTGACCCAAACTTTGATCTGAATTCAAAATGACTTAAAACTATTAGTTTCAATCCTCAACTTATTTTTTTCAATCAATTTTGACTCAGACTTCAAGTCAAATTAGCCAAAATGACTAAATTTATATTATAAAATGGCCATTAGCATTATATTTTGATTGAATTTGGGTGTTACTTCATCCGGAAGTCAAATCAATCCGAAAATAAAATTAGATTATTAGGAATTTATTTATCTAAAGTCGAAATAACTTATTTTATTACTTAATGTGTTTTACTGTTATTCTTTATTTGCCGTGTATTATCTCTAGAAGGTGAAAAGTAATTTTTATTCGTGCCCCTTTGGTGGCTTTTCGACATAGGAAGTTGCCTTGTTTCTACGATATGACATTATATTTAGTCGGATCGAATTTGTCGTCTCGAATTTTTATAATCTAAATATTACTCTCAGTTTTTAGTGAGTCGTTTATTGTTTATACATGTCGATTGTCCTGGTGATCTTTTCTTAAGTCTGTGTTCATCCTTTTTCTTAACAGCAAAGGAGATGAAGTTGCTAAATCTTGAGTTATTTTTCATTTGTTCAATAATTTGTTATTTGAACTTGTCTTTCATTTGGAGGATCTCTTACAGGTATTCTCACTTATTTTATTTATGAGTTTCTCATTATTTTGACTATATATGTAGATGGTCGGTTATCATTTGACAAGTCATTTATAGTGTTGCTTATCAACCCACGAACAAGAACAATTTTCACTGTCATCCAAACTATTAGGTGGAGATTCTTCCGACACCGCTTGATTGGTTTGTTCAATTTGCTCTACTTCGGAGTCACCTCAAAAAAATGCAAGATTGTTAAATGAATGATCTCCATTATAATTTTAATTTTTACAAATTTGATATATTATTTAACATTTAGATTATTATTTAATCATTTTAATTGTGTAAATATTATGTTGTATTATTTACAAATTAATTTTATATATGTAACTTCTTTTTTTAAAATTAATGAGAACTAACTCCGTATAAAAATAATAATAATAATTACAAAAGAGTAATTATTTCTCTTTATAGAAAAAAAAATTATAAATAATTTGTGAAGACATTTTTTTTATTAATGTTTGATTTTTTTCTAATCACTCAAATTTAATTTGGTGTTTTTTTTATCGGTTTAACATCATATTTAGTCGGATCAAAATTTTGCTCTTATTTTTATACTCCGAATCACATTCATTGTTTATGAATTTAAACGTGTATATTCTTGAAATAACCTTATGAATTTTCTCAATTGAGAATTTTAATTTTATAAATTATTCATATTTAAATATCAATTGATTAAATTAATTAGGTATGTTTTATTTTGTATTATTTATTTATTAATTTTTTTTATAGAACAATCCAACAAAAAGCCTCGGAAGCCCAGCCCAGCCCGATATTGTATATTCAATTACTAAAATTAAAAATGTTAACTATTTTTTTTTTGAGAACGCTGGGTTCCGCTGCTCCAATAGAGTGCAACAAATCCCCGCGGGTTAAGCATATAGCCCGCAAACACACTTAACCATTTAATCAGGCGCAAAACTTTCCGCTCGACGAGTTCGAGCTCAGGACCTCATGGAGGCCTGGGGGATATCCACATCTTGTTGCCGCTAGGCTAGAAGAGGAGATAATGTTAACTATTTTAAGTGAATTGGTGGGTTGAATAACTAGATTTTGATGACTGTATAATTGAATAATATTTCAAATAGTGATATATTAATTTAAAAGATTATAAAAGCTTGAAGATTCAAACTAATTTAGAATCTTCTTAGTTAGTACGTATATATAAAGTGCTATAATAATATATTTCAATAATTAAATCAAGACTTAAGAGGTTGTTTGATTTATGATTATTTGAAAACAAATTGAATTATGAATTCAAAATTTTTAATTCTGTTAAATATATTATTTTAATTAAATTATTAAAATATTATTTTATTAATAATTTTAAAGTTCATTAAAATTTAAGAATATATTAATATTTTAGTTGATAAATAAAATAATTTAATTATTGTATAAAAAAATATATAAAAAAATCAATAGCCAGAAACATACCGTTCTAAATTGAAAGAAAATGAATCAAAAGTTGCTTAAAGCTTTCAAATGAGTTAACCATCAATATTTTTATTTATCAATTAAAAGGATGGAAATAGATTATTTAATTAAATTAATATTTTATATTTAATAGTTAAACTGAGTGATTTGTATTTTGACAACCAACTTCAAATAATAAATAATGATCAGACAGAAAATTCTTTGGAAAATAACTAGAGTAAAAGATTCAATAGCAACTTCAATTACCATCGTTAAGCAATTAAGATAAGAATGAAAATATTGGAAAAAAAAATTCCACAATTGATTAAATTACCTCGTTAAAGATGAATAAGTATGTATTTATTAACCAAGAAATTGGAATTGAGAGATCTCATTTCAATTTATAATATTAAGAAATTTAATTAAAATTTTAAAAGAATTCTAATAAATTAATTTTTAATTCTACTATTTTTAGCTTAAAATTTATTTAAATATTTTTTATTCTTTTTATGATTTTTTTAAAAAAATATTTTGTTATTTTATCATTTACATTAACGTATTCATCCAATATATTTTTAATTTATGATAATAAAATATTGAACTAATATTTTTTTAATTTAGTAAGTTAACATTTTTATATCACTCAGAGATTCCGTATTTCGAAAAAACTCGATGTTCGAAAAATTTCAACCACGGTTTGGGGTTTCAAAACATTTTAAAAAAAAAATATTTTTGATATTTAAAATTAATTATAATAATAATAAATTATTAATCCAATTTAAATAATATTTTAAATTTAAAGATAATCAAATTACTATAATTTAATTAAAATTAATCTTTATTTTTAAATTAATTAGAAATAATTAATTTTAAAAAATTATTTATTTAAATGAAAAGTCGTTAATTAATTTTAATTTAAAATCAATACAAATATTTATATACATATAAATGTATATTTGATCATAGATTTGTTGAGTTTGATGTTTATTTATATAATCAGTAAAGCCTTTCACGTTATATATTCCGTACACGATAAAGAACGTTATCTAATTTATAAAAATTGGACTATTTTTTTAAAGTTGGTTTAATTACGTTTTATTTAATCAGTTATTTTTCAACATATATTTATTGAATTTAAAATTAGAAAATAATATTTAAATGTTGGTACTTGCGATTGATTGAGGTAGATAATCGTTAAGGAAGACACCTGAAAAATTAAATTTAAGGTGTTAGAAATTAAAAATAAGTTCAAATAGACATTTATCAAAATATTTTTAAAAATATATTCTAAAAATATTTTGTATTAACTTTTTACATTTTTTAAAAATAGTTTAGGGTTTATAATTATTAAAAAAAATTAAAAATTAAAAACTCTATTAGACAAACCCTTAAGCAGATGTTTGGGTCGCGAAAGGGGTCAAATACGCGGGTATGGATCGGTTTTTACCCAAAGTCAACGGGTTTGGGCGCCCATACAACATAGAGGCTAAAATTTGGTCTCGCGCGCTGCTCATCGGTCGCAAATCGTTTCTAGTTGGTTTTCTCTATCGAAAACCAAGCCACCATACTTATTTCTTCGTTCAAATTTCAGACGCTAACTGGTTTTCTCGGTCGAAAACCAAACCAAAGCAAAACACCTCGGTCCGACCGAGCTATTTTGGTCTGACGTCAAGAACATCAATATACATGTTTTTAAATTTTGATAGGAGCTTCTATATTTCGATTTGAATGTATGGAAAGGTTTGTCTAATCCTAAAGATCATTTTTAACATCGTCCCGATGTATCAATAATCAGGATGATGTTGAATTTAATTCAAACAGTTTTTGGTAAAATTCGGGATTTTGATTTTTGGGATTTGATTCAGGAATTAAAACTCACCAGCAACTTATATATGTATACTATAATTAAATAAGACCAAATCATGAGCACTAACTATTGATTTTAATCCATCAAAAACTGAAAATATTCTAAAATTTTGAAAATTTTAATTTTTAAACACATGTTTAAAATTGATTGGAATTGATCCAAAACTGCTACTAACATCTTTTAAAAGATGTTGTGAAGCTTTTTAAATCATAATTCTTGAGCTATAGCTTAAGAACAAAACCCTAATTTTAAAAAAAATTAAAATCAAATTTGTGTGTTTATGATATTGACTTGATTTGTTTGAATTAAATTCAGCAAAATGTTTTGAAATGATCTTAGTATTGAATTCAAATCAAGAAAACAGATAATCAAGCATTATTCAAGACTAATCGAAATGAAATATTAAAATTTCAATTTGAATTATAATGCAAATTAAAGCTTATTGTGAGTTGGACACTCTTGACTCTTTATGAAGTTTTAGGATATTCAGAAATGAAGTTAGAGATTTACATAAAAATTTTAAAAATTTCAAGAGCTTGAGAAATTTAATTAGATGATTCTAAGAAATTTAAATTGAAAGCTTGAGGTTGTGATTCTTGGATTCGTTTTGACTAGAGAATGTTATTTATAGCCTTTCTATGTCGGTTGTGGATACAAGTAAATCGAATTTCAGAGGTTATTAATAACTTTTGTCTATTCTTGGTCAACTTCATCCATTTAGGCAATGATCAAGCCTATGATCATAGGTGAAATAATCACCAAGTTAAGGTGATCATTTTAGCTTTTGAATCAGCCAATTTGGCTGAGTATTGATGGAGAAATCAAAGATTGCAACTGAAGTTCATAATGTTCGTCGCGACATGGATGAAAACGACGTTGTTTGTTTCTTCCGCATTTGAGCGTTGAGGGGATTTCAAACGACATCGTTTTTGGCCAAAGCGCGGACACCTAGGTGTTTCGTCCACGTTCCGTCAACGTCGTGCGCTCCTTTTGTGTTTGGGCTGACGGCGCTGAGGTGCGCATTAGTTGATCTGCTGTTGTACGGATGCGCTTTTCTCCCGTTGTAGCGGGTGGATGAGGCTTTGACACTCATCTGATGGTTGTGTGGTCTGCTGTAATCGTTTCTTCTATTTTCGATTGCACTAGATCACAACTCTTTTTCAGACTTGAACTTTGTTTGAAATTAATTTTTCTTTGCTCATTTTGAATTTAACTTTAATATATAAAATACACAAAATATTTAAATAGACAGAATATTTATTTTATATTTTGGGGTTTTATAAATAATTAATTTGGAGTTTAAATGAATATAACATTCGTATCAAATTATTTATTTGAGCCAATAAAATTAATTTGGGATAAAATGAATATAATATTTATCTTAATTTTTTTGTTTTAATTAATTGACATCTAATTAATATAATAATTGATCCAATTAATTGTTTAATCTTGATTTGGCCTTAATTTTAATTATTTTGAATTTATTTATTAAAAAAAATGTTTTAATATTTATAAATTAGGTAAGTAAAAGTCTAATTCTTACCATTTTGAACCGATATTATATTATATTATATTATATTATATTATATTATATATTTTTTTTTTAAAAAAATTTATGAAGTTAAGATTTTGAACCGATATTTTATTTTTAAAATTTGAAAGTTAAATGTTCAACTGATTTATTTTATTCTTACTATTAACATTTATGTTTTCTAATAGATTGAGTTAAATTAATATTTTAATAATATAGATAATACATATTAAAATTATTTTTATTATATTCTTTTTTTTTAAATATAAAAATTAAAATTCAATATAATTTATAATTTTTTCAAATATAAGAATTCAATTTTAAATTGATTTGAATTTTAGTAATATTGAAATTCTAATTTCAATGTTAATTTTACTCTTCAAACATATGGTTAGTCTTTACAAATTCCAATAAGTATTATACTAATGGTCACGTTTGTTACAAATATTTATTAAAAAAAATTATCAACAGTGACGTTTATTCATTTTCTAAGTCCTTGTTTGGAAATGTCTACATTTGAAACTGTATTTGAGTTTGAACCATTTTCTTTTATTATTTATAAACTTTTTTTTTAATATTACATTCTAATATTTATTTGGATATAATTATAAAATATACATTAATTATTTATATATATATATATATAAACAAATTTAATCATATTTATTTTTATTCTCAACTCTGATAAACCAACAGAAGAATGACTTTCAAGCTCTTACAGAACTATTTCAATTTAATCCAAATAACCTCAATTATTCCTCATTTAATTAATTTAAATGAACAACTAATTAAAATGTATAAAAGTATTATTATTTATTTTTATAATATTAAATATAAAATATTTTTAATTATTAAAATATAAGGTTGAAAAAATTATCATCCTTTAGAAAAATCGAAGTTGAAAAGTGAAAGTGTGGAACTGGATCACAAGTTGGTTTGAAATATAAGAAACCTTTATCCAGCGTGCAGACGGATATTTGAGAGATAATGTTTACTAGACTAATTTGATGAGGAGTTATATGAATTAAATACAAATATTCTCAGTTTATTCATTTTATAATTCATTAAAATATTTTATTTTATTTTCATAACATTTTAAAATATTAAATATAAAAATGTACTAATCATTCAATCGAAATAATATATTTTTTATCAAATAATTTCCCACAAAATAAATCAAATTATTTCATAAATAAACTACATTAAACAAGCTCAAAAGCCTAATTTGATTCTAAACATCGCAATATATCGATTGAACATCCAACCATAACAATAATAAAAATACTACTGAAATCACCTTAAGTTAGGAGCATATATAATTTTGAACTTTCTTATTAACTTTTTCAGAAAAATAGTCTTATTTCAACCATAAAAACACTCACCAATTTCAATTGATTAGAGTGATTAAACGATGTTAATTCAAATTCGACCAGTATTACTCATAAAACTTTGTAGCTGGTTGAATTAAGTTATTTTGAATTATTTCAAAAAATTAAATAATTGGACTACCATTAAATATAAAAATATAAAAAATTATTTATATCTCTAGCTAGGGAGATTTACTTACTAGCCGCACACGGATAAAAATATTAAAAAAATAGATTATTAAAAAAAGTTATAAAAATATTTATTTCAATATTTAAAATTTCTAATAAATCACGAACAATATATTAAAAATAAAAAATAAAATACTTTCGTTACCCACCCACCTATTTCATTGCAAATTTTAACCAATATCATTCACCTACAATCCGACATTCTTTATCCTCAATTCGGCTAACAATCCATATCATTCCACATTTATCCACCCCAATAATCGACTTCTTATGTGACCTTACACTTTTACTTCGGTCAAATCAACCATCTCCATTTACTCTCACATGTATATCTAAATTAACCACAACTCTCGACTCGGTTAAAAAGTTGAACTTATATTAGTCTAGTGTTGAATTTAAGCATCAAATTTGATGTTAATTTAAAATATAAAGTTTTATTAGTCTAGTTGGTTAAATGGTTATATTTGTTTTTGTTAGGTTGCTAGTTCAAAACATACATATAACATTTTTAATTTTATTTTTTAACCGTTTTAAGTTATGGGCGGGTCAACCCACAATTCGACTCAAGTATTCATTATTCTCACATATATATCTAAATTAACTACAACTATCGACCCGACAATCTAGACACTTTTGAAATTAAGCAGCATTAATTATATATATATATATATATATATATATATATATATATATATATATATATATATATATATATATATATATATATTAGTTAGTTAAAAAGTTGAACTTAAATTATTAAAATATCCCGCATTCATCAAATTTGGTGTTAAAATTAAAATATAAAGTCTTATTAGTCTAGTCGGTTAAAATGTTGTACTTATTTTGTTAGGTTACAAGTTTGAAACATACATATAGAATTTTTAATTTTATTTTTAGCCGTTTTAAGTTTATGGGCGGATCAACCCACAATCAGACCCAAGTATCCATTTACTCTCACATATATATCCAAATTAACCACAGTTCTCGACCCGGCAATACGAACACTTTGAAAAGTAAGCATCATTATATATAACATTTTTAATTTTATTTTTAACCGTTTTAAATTTATGTGTGGGTCAACCAACGATCCGACTCAAATATTCATTTACTCTCACATATATATCTAAATTAACCACAATTTTCGACCCGGTATATATATATATATATATATATATATATTAGTTAAAAAGTTAAACTTATATTGTTAAAATGTCAAACTTATATGGTTAAAATGTTCCGCGTTCATCAAATTTGGTGTTGAATTTAAAATATTAAAATCTTATTAACCTAGTTGGTTGAAGGGTTATACTTGTTTTTGTTAAGTTACAAGTTTGAAACATACTTATAGCATTTTTAATTTTATTTTTAACCGTTTTAAGTTTATGGGCGGATCAACTCACAATCCGACCCAAGTATTCATTTACTCTCACATATATATCCAAATTAACCATAACTATCGACCCAACAATTCAGAAACTTTTAAAATTAAGCATCATCTTTTTTATATATATATATATATATATATATATATATATATATATATATATATATATATATATATATATATATATATATAATATTTATCCACGTCTTGTTTTTTATTCAATAACCTTAAATAGCTTTATTTCTTATAGTTTATAACAAACGGTATTATTTGAATATAACAGGATGATTTGTCAAATAATTCATGATTAATCAAAATAGGTGATTATTTAAATAATTTCAATCCAATCAAACATTATTTTATTTTTCCTCTATAATTAAATATTTCAATTAATTAATCAAATACTAAAAATATATTTTATAATTATATATTAACTCAATTTTCTCAAAATCTTTTTTAACCAAATCAAATCATTTAAAAACTACATTACACCTTATTAGTTGGCCTTGTTTGGATTGAGTTTTTTTAAATAAAATAAAAGAAGAGTGAAATGATTTTTAATTATATTAGATTATTTAACCGAACAAGTCAACTATACAATTCTTACAAAATTAGGAATATCTTTCAATCTCTTTATTAGGCTTGGCTAGTTGTCCTTTTCCTTTGACCAGTATCAACAAACTCAAACATGCCGTGTCTTCTGCGGTCCTCTCTCCAATTTGGTTGTGGTTAGTATTCATTAGTTAAGTTGACATTTTCAATCGGTTTCTAGATATTAATCAAGTCAAATGGAATCATTTATTAGCAATTTATTACCAGGGACAAATCTTAACACTAAAATTAAAATTATATAATATATTTTTAGAATTAAATATCATTTTAAAAATGACAAAACAATTATTCCAAAAACAAAGTAAAAAGGAAAGGATAGACCAAAAATCAATGAATTAAAACTAATTGATACTAGGAAAGAAATTGGAGTAGGTAAAGTTGATCCATGATCATATCTTCATCATACAAAGCCTTCTCTATGCAAATATAGATTTGATTAACCAAATCAAGCCGAACTCGTGGGAGGTCACAATGGATTAGGTTCACGATGACCATGTTTGAAAATATTTGTGGATGTCAAGTTGTTGTATTTGGTTCTAAACAAAATTGAATATTGTGCTACTTGAAACACATTGTAGACATATACAATTTTGACCTTATAAACAACTAAAATTAGTTTCAAAAGGTGTTAGTAGTTCCCAACAATATGTAGTTAAATTTTCTAATTTAACAATATTGAAAATTAAAAGCTCAAAAAAAAAAAGTCAATGAAGATAAATCCACCGCAATCAAAAATTATTTGGGGTATATATGGATGACGAGAATTGAAATTTACATGAAAATTATAATTCCAAAATAACTGAAATTAAATTAAAATTCAATTCTTATGTTTGAAAGTTTTTTTAATAAAATTATTTATGTTATTAAAATATGTGTTTGACACAATTTACCATAATAACTCAAATGATTAAAAATAAATAAATAATATATCGGTTCAACCGTTAATTTTTTAAAATTAAAAATATATATATATATGTTCGACACGTTAATTGTTTCGTAAATGATAAACTAATAAGATATTTTTTTGATAAAAAATATATTAAAATTACAATTTCAAATTACAAAATTATATAATTTGAATTTTATTGGAAATCCATTTATAATTATTAATTTTAAATCCAATTAAAATTCTAGTGTTAACAAATACATCCTTAAGATATTTAATAATCGTATTTTGCAATACATTAACCTAAAATTTTAATATTGTTAATTACCTCGTTTTTTTATGTCGCAACAACTTTAATGCTGTAAAATCTTTAAACACAATTGTAACGTCATTTTATCGTCCCTTGAAAAAGAGACGAGATCTCTCGATGTCTCGTTTTAAAAGATGATTTATTAAGGTCGACTTTTAGACTAGTTTCGGTTTTGTAGAGTTGATACTTAATTTTTCTCTAGGAAAGAAAATGTTTTGCGTATTCAAACGCATGTTTGTTTGAGAATCTATTTTGTGATTATGGACTTGGTTACACATAGAAAAAGTTTTGACACTTTGTCTCTCATGCTCGTTAGTTTGACGATCTTTATATTATATATATATATATATAATTATCCAAATTATAATCATCATCGTATAAAAATTCAAAAAATTTAAACACACGTGTTGATAGGATAATGGGTCCAGGTTGAACCTAAAAAAAGATGATAACAATAAAGTTAATTTTCAAAAAATATAGATTTTTATTTGTAAACATGAGAAAATTTATTATTTAGTTTTAGAATTTTTTAAATGCAAATTATATGTACAAATATAATGGGAAAATAAATAAAAGGAACAAAGCCTTAAACAAATTTTTTTGTGTTTTTGTTTTAGTAATTATTTAAAAGCATTTTATATATTTTTTTTTTTATTTTTAAAGATCAAACAAAGGTTTAAAATGCTAAAAATATTAAAATGTATAAATTGGTAAGCAAACAAGCCTTAGGGCAGTTGGGTTGGGCATTTGGCCAACGGGTTTCAAATTTTGGACACAGGTTTCAGATTTTGGACTTGGGTTGATCCCTAATCAACTGAAAATGAAAAATTAGGCTATTTCAATTAGGATGTTTAATATTTAGAATAAAATATCTAACCGAATTCTTATTCACCGAATTCAAATAAATTCGAAACATTTTTGTTTTAAATCGAATTTTAAACCGATTCGAATTCAAATACAGTTTTCGGTTTGGTTTTCGAGTTTAGGTTTCAACTCGATACTAAATCAAAAACCGAATTCAAAATTTATTATTTATTTTTATTATATATTATATAATTTATTGTAATTATATATTAAATTATTATGGGTCTCCTACTATATCCTTAATATCCAGCCTAATAATTCAGTAAATTTATAATCCATAATTTCTCATTCCTTTTCCTTTTTTTCTAGTCGTCAACTTTCTTGCCATTTATCGTCCTTCCAGTTTCCCACCTCATCTCTAACCTTAAAAATATATAAATTCTTCCCATATCAATCTATTCCACTAGTAATATCACCATTTTCATTAACATTTCTCCACTGTCATATATTATCGTCGTCAACACTATTCTACTTCCGTCGTTCAATTGCTAATATTGACGGTGGGTCATTAAGCTTAATTTGCGTGATTTATAATTTTTTATAATTTAAATAGATAAGATTTTTTTAACAACTTATTTATTTTGTTAACTCTTTTAAGAAAATTTATTTTAAATCGAATATCCGATCGACTTCGAACTGAATTCGAATAAACCGATTTCAAATTTATTCAAATCGGTTCGGTTTTCGAATTTGCTTAAAAAAATAAATTCGAAGAACCCGAATCAAAAACTCGAATAATCCGAAAATTGAATCGATAAACACCCATAATGTCAACGCGAAAGTCTTTCTCAATCGCGGACAAGTCCCGCGCGTAGGAGCTCTCGGTCGATCATTCGATTTCTTCGGCTGTGAGGTAGGTGGGGATCCTCGGTAGAAATGGGAATCAGACACAGAAGGATCTCGATCGAATTGGAGGTCGCTTAGTCGAGGAGGAGGCAAGACTTCATCTTCAACCTCCAACTAGGCGCCTGAATGCATCAATTGGGATATTTTTGATTTTTCGTTCCCAACTTCCAACCTCGAAACCAAATATATAGGAAATACCTTCTTAACATGTTGAGTTTTTTCCCACTTACCTAAGGTCGTCATTCAACGTGCAAAAGATCGTCGAAGCTTTGACGGAAAGTCGAAGCTTCGACGGAAATCGAGCTCTTCGTTGGATACACGTGTTTCTTGATTTCATAACACAAATTGATTTATAAGCTTGTAGAAAGCTTCATATACCTGTTAAAATCAAAATGAGGAAACAAAAAGCAACCTAGTCTATATATTAATTACCAAATTGAAAACCGATAGCTTAACTAAATTTTGTGAATTTGAGAAAATCTTAACCAAATCGCTCGGGGATGATTTAGTAATACTCCAAATCACTTTTAAAAACGATTTGGATAATCATTGGGTTGCGATTCTTGAGCTGGACAACAACCTAAATTTCTTGAAATTTAAAATTAAAATTGAGCGTTACTTGTTTATGATGAATGGATCGATTCCAATTCGACAAAAAAAATCTAAATTATTAAAAGGATTGATTTCTAATCAACAAATGGAAGAACAATAATGTAGAATATAAGAACATAATAATTCAAATGTATAAAATTTAAGTTGTGTTTGTAACTTGTGTTATAGAGATAATGATAGCCAGGGGCGGAGCCAGGATGAAAAATTATCTGGGGCTGACTCCAACTTGCATCTCAGATTTAACTTTTTATGCTCCGCTTTTTTTCAATAAAATTTCCACGATTATTAGAAGATGGAGACTCGTCATGCCTTCAATGCACACGCTTGCAAAGTGAGCCACCGAGTGCTTTCAATAGTTGCGGTAAGCCGTAATCTGTTATTTTGTTTTTCATTTGAAGACTATGCATTTAGTACTTTGTCAATATAACAAAGTTATTCATTAGATTATCAAGATATTCAACTGCCTTATTATGTGGTGAAATATTACATCTTATATGCATAACAAAAGAGCATTTATTCCCATCATTAACTCGCTTTCAATATTTGAATCAATCTATTGTAAATATAGGTTTTTGAGGTTGCTTATGTTCAAACAAGAAACATGAGAAACAAAAAGAAGCATCTTTCAAAAGAGAGTATTATAACCAAGTAAATATTTAAACCAATGACTTTGGAACCGTCGATTTTGATTTCCAAATTTGGTCGGCGGGTACTCATCCTTAATAAGCTGATATGACCTCATCTTGATATAAGCTCGTCTAATTTCATCCATTTGATTAAAAGGATACTTTCATATCGGAATACGTAATGCTGGATCAAGTTTAAAGAACTTACATCAACATCAATTCTAGGAGATTTGTTAGGTTTTTTTGAGCAGGGATGTCAAATTCTTTATTTAAATACCGAATCAAACCAATGTAACTATTTTAACTTGTTTATTAATATTAATTTATATTTTCTTATAAATTTTTGAAATAGTTTAAAATTAAGAAATATAAAACACTATTATTATTTTAATTTTTATATTTTACCCTTATAAATAATTTGTATTATTAATTATATTGAAATAAATAATTTCACAGTTTAGTTACATAACCAACTGGGCTAAGAGTCACATGTCAAATACATATATAAAATGTTTTATTTTAAAATTTTAATTTAGGTGGGGCTGAAGCCCAACCTAGCCCATGTATGGCTCCGCCCCTGTATGGCTCCGCCCCTGATGATAGCTTACCCTCAATATAGAAATGTTCTTAGGAATTTAGTGAAGCATTTGAACTCTTTGGAACAACTTTCAATGTCCTTTCTCACAAAATAAAAAAAACAAGAAAAGTATAATGTCCTTTAATGTCGGAATTTAGTTCCGACTCTATTTTCTTCTTAAGCTCTCTTTTCCTCTTTGGAATGTTAGTGGAGTCCTTTTATAAAGGTCCAAGTCTCAGGATGTTCAACCTCTCCTTTCTAATCTCGCGAAAAAATAATTTTTATCTTATTTTCCAACACTGAATTTCACTTAACCAGTCAATGTGACGCCATATAGGGTAAGAGAAATGATCTTGATGTCATCGTGGCCATTTCCCTTCTTAAATTGCTCTATTGATTATGTATTCAAGAAGATAGAGTTTTTTAATTGTTTTCAAATAAGAATCACATGTTGATAAAAAGAAACCTATAAAAAGTAATGCAAAAAGATTAACCTCATAAAAAGTAGTGTGAAAAGATTGTTGTAGTTTTAGTGTTCCGTTTATAATCCATCAATATTTAATCAACCAAAGAAGTAACATAAATAAAAAGAGACGCGAGTTTTAGCGTGGAAAACTGTTTAACAAGAATAAATAACCACGAGACCTTTAAACCGCTTAAATCATCCACTATAATATCACTTATGATGAGTTACACAAATTTCTTAAAAAATAATGTTTACAATCTAACCAAATACTTAAACCTTTAAAACATCATCATTAACACATACATATACAATGTATATTTACCAATAGTAAAAACACCTAATTTTAAATGTTTTTATTATTGGTAAACACCTAAAACTAGGTATCTAGAAAGAAAAGAAAAAATAATTAAAGAAAAAAAAGTATTTCTGATTTCTTGTTTTCTTTTTTATTATCTATATCGACTGAAACACTTACTTCTTATTATATAGTATAAAATAATATATAATATATTATATTATATTATATTTAATATAATATATATTATTAATCTAAGCTCAATTGGTCACACACTCCAACATCACGTTTAGGCGGCGTCACGAGGAAGACGGAGGCCTCCAAGAGTTCGTTTGATGAACTGGTTTTTTGGGTTTTTCCAGGATTTTATCCTAAAACCCAAACATCTTTTCATCCATCATTTCAACTATCTTATCAATCATTTTATATATATAAATATTAAAATTACCCTTTATTTAATTATATAAAATTAATTTATATTTAAAACTAAAGGATATTTTTGACTTTTTAACTTTAAAAACTAGTTTTTTTAAAATTTCATCAAACAAGATTTTTTAGGACAAAACTCAGAAAAAACCCTAATAACCAAAGATCAAACAAGCCCCAAGAGAAACAATCCCTGTTTTAGGTAATAACTTTATTAAAATAAATTAAGCTTATATTAAACAAAATTATATTTTCAAAGAAACATGTTTTTTTTTATTTATGAAAAAATCCAAAGTCATACTTGCTCTTAATTAGGAGGAGAAAGATTGTTTTGTGTTGGATTTTCTTTTTTTAATGTTAATCATCAAACATTTTATTCATCAAAATCCTAAAATAATTAATATCTTTTTTTTCGATCTTTCTATCTCATCTATTTAAATAATATTAATTTAATTTTTAAAAATTAGTTTAAAAAAAAAATGAAGTCAAATAAATTTTTATACCCAAAACACATAAAATAAAATAAAATAAAAAAAAACTCTAAATCATAATGATGCAAAAGAAAGAGATAGTTGAAGTTAGCCATTCAGAACTAGATACTTACACTCAACAAACCAAATGCATGCAATTAATTGAATCCCTCTTTAATTTATATGTGTGATTTGTCCGTTTTGAAAATAGGGAAGGTAAATAATGAATTTTAGATATTAAATTAGTTTAGTAGTGTTAAAAAGAGTAAAGAGAAGAAATATTAAAATATAATAAAAACATTGTAAATATACATTGTCTATATTATTAAAATAATGTCTAATAGCTGGCTTGATCTTTTGGACAAAAAAAAAAATATTTGAAATATCTTAATTTATTTTTGTTTTAATTAGTTCAGTTAGTCCAGTGAATGCTTGTGAAAATTTTAATTGTTTTAGATTACAACCGTGAGTTAGTTGTATGCATGTGAATTCATTTAACAAATTGACCATGATTTTTTATTTTTATGTTTATAATGGTATATATGTATATAGTGGACTTTTATTTTATTTATTTTCAAAAGATTAAGCATATATATATCCACTTGTAGTGATGACTACCAAGCTAATGTGACGTCAATATCCAATAATCTAATCTAACTTTAAGTGATGACTATTAAGGCCTCGTTCGGTTGGGGTTATTTAAACAACCCAACCAACTCAAACATTTTTTCACTCCCCTCTTATCAATCACATCACTTAATTCATTACCCTAAATACAAAAAATACCTTCTATTTTAAATTACTATTTATTATTTTATTATTATTTTCAATACCCTTTAAATAATTTTACCAAAAATATTCTTACTACCTCAAAATAATCACCAATCATTATTTATTTTCCCCTCTAAGTTATTACAATAATCACAATCCGAACAAGGTCCAAGCTAATGTGACGTCAATATCCAATAATCTAATCTATACATTAATTAGGCTTAATTTCAAAGTGTCATGGGTAAGAGTAAATGAATATTTGGGTCGGATTATGGGTTAACCCGTCTATAAACTTAAAACGGTTAAAAATAAAATTAAAAATAATATATAATATATATATATATAATATATTATATATATATATATATATTTCAAAATTACAACATAACAAAATAATATAAAACCCTTTAATCAACTAGGCTAGTAAGACTTTGTATTTTAAATTTAACATCAAATTTGATTAACGCAAGACATTCTTAAATTCAATTTTGTAACTAACTAATCTATATATATATATAATGATTTTTTATTTTAAATTGTCCAAATTGTCGGGTCGAGAGTAAATAGATACTTGGATCGGATTGTGGGTTGACCCGCCCATAAACTTAAAACGGCTAAAAATAAAATTAAAAATAATATATGTATGTTTGGAACTTTCAACCTAAAAACAAGTATAAGTCTTTAACCAAGTGTGAGATGTGATTTGTCGAGGGATAATAGGCCGGTAACAATTGAAATTAGTTAAAAATATTGATCAAAGTGTGAGGTCACGATGCTAAATGTTAAAAAAATATGAATTAATTTTCGATTGATCAAAGTGAAAGTTTAAAGTCACGAGACGAGAGGTTTATTAAGATAAAATATGTTATAAGATATGTGAGAAAATGAGTTGTTTTACCGAAGTGAATAAAATATGTAATAAGAGTGTTTTATTTTTTATTTTAATATATTATTCGTGTGATTTAAAATATTAATATTTTGTTTATATTTTTATTCGTGTGTATTGCATGTGAATCTTTCACCAAAGTCCAGAGGTCATCCGATTCCAAACTTCGCCTTCTTCAAAATAAAGAGTAATTCTATCATGTGAATCTTTCTAGTTAAACTAGTTAAACTAAAATGACAATCTAAGAAAATAAAACAAGCTTTGAGGTGCATTTTGGAAATTTCTCAACTACTAACATTATAATTATAATTTTAATTTCATATTCACAAAAAAGAATTGACATTATTTACAATTAATTTCTAATATTTAAAAAAAATAAAAAATGATAATTCATTATCAATATAATAAAATTAATTTAAATATACATTTTCTATATTATTAATATATTTGTTTAATACAATTTATTAGAATTGTTTATCAGAATTGTTTAAGTGTCAAATAATTTTGTCGATTCTGTCTAAAATATAAAAAAATCGGACATATTAACTTTCTAAATTAAAAAAATAAATATTAATTTTACGTGTTAATTTTCTAGATTCAAATATATATATATATATATATATATATATATATATATATATATATATATATATATATATATATATATATATATATATATATATATATATAATATTAATTAAACCTCTAAACTTCCTAATTAAAATATATATATTATCAGTTGAAAACTTTAACGGTTAAAAGATAGTTTTTTTTAAAAAAAAATAAAAAAATTAAATATTAAAATTATAATTTCGAGTTAAAATAAAATAAAATTAATATTTATAAAATTATATTGAAATTTTAATTACAAATTCTTAATTTTAAATTATATACAAAAATTAAATATTTGAAATTACACTCACAATTTCATGATTAGCAGACGCACTCAATTTTGCTATTATAATATCTCTCTATACCCGACTATGCCAATTTCTTAATAATTATTAGTTTTTTAGATTATTAAAAAATGTAAATAAAGAGTTTGCGTATTTTTGTTTCTTAGATAGAGAATAATGTGTTTTAAATAATACTTACCATGATTTTTTAGGAAAGAATGAATGTAATTGGTATATATAAGGATTTGCATTGTACAATTATTATTAATTTTATATAAGCTTTATTTAATGGGTTAAATAACAGATTTAGGTACCATGTACTCGTTAAAAAACAATAAATATTAAATTAAAGTTTCACTCTTATAACATTTGTTATAGTTTTTATAAATTAATAAAAATAATTATTCAAAAATTAATAACTAATTAAAATAATTATCACCATCTATTATAAATCAAAATCAAATTCATTATTATGTGTATCAAAATGATCAAGTTTATTTATTTAAAAATAATATTAGTTATTAAATTGCTTGATAACGTATTTTGAATTTATAAATATAAATTCAATTATTTATATAAATTAATAAAAATAATGAGAGTTTATCTAATTAATTTAAAAGTTATTTAATAAGATTAGTTAACTAAAAGAAAATGTTTAAGTCAAAACTCAAAATTATAAATATTTTAATTTCCCTCTATCTATGTTATTGTTATGATTGAATTTTTTTGAAAAAATATGGTTCTTTAATTTTCAGGAGATAGTTGTAATTTTTTTTAATTATTTTTGTTTTTAAAGATTTTAATATATAACAATAAAATAAAAAATAATAATTTAAAATATATAATTTTTATTTTTTTTTTGTTAAGGAATTAATTAATATGACAAAAGAGAAGAGATTTAATATTTTTTTATTTAATTATTTAAATAATAAAATTAGAACAATCATTACTGTATATAACTTTCATTACAAGAATAATTCATTGGATTTGAGGATTTTTTTAAAAAATAATAATGATTATGAATTATTTTGATTTTGATGAGGTGATAATTATATATATTTTTTTTAAAAAAAAAACTTAAAAGTATTAATGTATATAAAAAAATAAAAAATAATAATTTAAAATAAATAATAATTTAATTAATTAAATAAGTGATGGGATTGTTAATAAATAATTAACTTTATTTGAGTTATTTTAAACACACTAAATATATTAAGTTGAAAGATTCAATTTATCATTGTGATTGTATCTGAGTATTCATACCAAAAAAAATTAAATAAATAAATACAAAAAGGACTTGTTGACGTAGACAAGTTGACTGTAACAAAATGAATTGATTATAAATATATAACATCCAACTAACACGGTCCGTTGATGTGATATATAGCATTCCAATAAATAAACAAATGATGTGTCCAATAAATTTGGTTAATTCATTAAGAAGGTTGGTGAAGCAACTATTATATTTATTAAATAAAATTATTGATAGGTGGATCTTTGGTAAAATTAATTGTAAGTGACTTTGTAAATATATTTATTTTGTTTTCTACAAACAATAATTTAAATTAAAAGATATTTAATATTTTAATTAATAAAATAAATGGTGTGATGAACGTGGATTAAGTAAAATAATGTTTAATTAATTTAAATATCACTATTCTGAATTATGCTTTAGTTTTTTTTTTAATTTAATTTTAATTAAATTATTGAAAGAATAAAAATCCTTGTAATAAATTCTCATCTATTAAAGTTCATCATTTAATAGGATATTAAAAGAACATTTCTGTGAAAAAGAAACTGATTGGTTACCATGTCAGCTATGGCATGGCTGGATTGGTGCAGAAGGTGATTCTTGTGAATATATTTGTTTGTACAGCTGTTTATAATATCGATGTAATAAATTTTATTGATGTAAAAAATAAATAAAAACTTACATTAATTTATTATTATAAATAATAAATTAATAAGATTGATAAAATATTTTTATACAAAAATAATAAAATAAAGAATATATATGAACTGAAATTATATTATATTATTTTAAGTGAACATTTGTTCATCTTAACAATTTTTTTTTTTGTTACAAATATTATAATTAATTATGTTTAATAGAAAAAATCAATATTTTTTTTTATATTTTCTCAAAAATTACTTTTTTCATCAACTTTTCACTCAATTTATTTTTTATTAATTCAATCGTTATCCAATAAAAAAAATATTTTATTATATTCTGACAATTTTTAAAATATTTATAATAGAAATTGACAACAAAATACTGATTTTTATATAACTTAAGTACTATAATATAATAATTTAAAAAATATTATTCTCTTGGAGCTGTTTGATTTGGGTTGTGTGGGGGTAATTACTGAGTTTTAAAAAAAATAGTTTGATATAATTTGGGAAAAAACCATATTCTTATGTAAATATATTACTTAAATACTTATCTTTAAGAAATAATAAAATATATAAATAAAAAATAATTTAATATTTTGTTTAATAAATTAATTAATTTGATTAGATCAAAGATAAGAGATTTGATGATTAAATTTTTAGGTAAAATTTTCGAATAACACAATTAAGACTAGTTATCGATGAAACATCATTAAACCGTGGTTTGAAAAAGTGTTCATTACTCGCAGCACCATATAGTCAATACAAATTTTCCAAACATTTGTTTTTCCATTAATGAAAATCACAACCAATTTAGTATGGAGTAGATGTAAGAAAATAAATCTAAATTATTCCTAGTCAACAATGATAAAATTAGCTTGAAGTAGTGGTACATTTTGGTCGCATTCAGGTAGGAATGACAACTCTATTCTCTTTTGATATATTTTTATTTTTTATTATTATTATTAACATTCCCCAAACTTTTGAGTCTAAAAAGAAATCTATAAGGAATTGTTTATATTATAAATAATATGTTACTTAAAAGAATTTATAATATAAATAATATAATAAATGCAATACTATTGTGATCATACTATCTTTATTTTTTAAAAGAAGAAAAAAAATGTATATTTCATTGATTTATTATTTCTGCCAATATCCCAATTTTTCGTTGTTGTTGTAAAAACCAATTAAAAATATCATCAAGTTGACCCAGGTCTTCTAGAGGAGACTTAAACATGATTGGAACAATTTTTTTAAAATTTAATTTACTATTTTTTTAACCTAATAAAAAGAAGAAAAGGTATAAAATCTTTCTAAACACGTTTTATTTATAATATTTTATTATTATTTTAATTTTATTTCTCGTGATTGGTCATCAAATGCTTAAACATTAGTGCTGATGTTATAATAGAGGACTCCCAATTCAATTATCATTTACACTAATGATATTGTATATTTGGTTGGTTTATTGACCGAAATACACATTCAAATCGTTGATATCGGTTTACTAAATTTTAAATTGTCGTTTTGTCGGTTTGTTAGTTTGATCGGTTCGGTTCAATTTTAACTGTTAGAAAATCAGTTTGATAAAAAGAAATCATAATGAATTCAGTTTGGTTTAAGCGGTTTCAATTTGATTTGAACGGTTTAGTCGTATACCCTCTATCATTTTCCGAGATCTCATGATTGATCTCATTATTGATATGTGCCAATTAGTTAAAATAAGTTGAGACATTGTCTATATAACTATGATCGAACAACCAAGTTTGAGGTACAGAAAGACACTAATGTTGAGTGCGGACAACTTACAACAGTAATTAGTTACTACTATTACTTTGGGCGCTTCCAAGAATAATGTTAGTGACCAAGGTAACACATAAAGATAGTGTCATAATCATCACTAATAATTTTAGTTAAAATATTATAGGTTATTTAAGAAATCTGAATCATAATCTATATATATAATGATGCTTAATTTTTAAAGGGTTCGAATTGTCGGAATCGAAATCTATGGTTAATTTGGATATATTTATGAGAGTAAATAGACACTTGGATCGGATTGTGGGTTGACCCGCTCATAAACTTAAAATGGTTAAAAGTAAAATTAAAAATGTTATACTTATGTTTCAAACTTGCAACCTAACAAAAACATGTACAATCATTTAACCAACTAGGTTAATAACGTTTTTTATTTTAAAATCAACACCAAAGACATTTAAAAAATATAATTTCAACTTTTTAACTAATTAATCTATCTATCTATCTATATATATATATATATATATAATGATGCTTAATTTTTAAAGTGTCCGGATTACCGGGTCGAAAACTGTGGTTAATTTAGATATATTTGTTAGAGTATATGAATACTTGGGTCGGATTGTGGGTTGACCCGCCATAAACTTAAAACGGTTAAAAATAAAAATAAAAATATTATATGTATGTTTCGAATTTGCAACCTAACAAAATAAGTACAACCCTTTAACCAAGTGTGATTGAGATTTGATTTGCCGAAGAATAATATGTCGGTATCAATTGAAAGTGGTTATAAAAATATGAATCAAATATTTAATTGATCAATGTGTGATGTGTGAGGTCATCATGTTAAATATTAAAAAATATTAATCAAATATTTGATTGCTAAAATTAAACATTTAAAAAAATAAAAAATATTTGATGAGATATGCGAGAAGATAAGTTGTTTAACAAAGTGAATAAAATTTGGAATAAAAGCGTTTTATTTTTTATTTTAATATATTATTCGTAATTTATTAAAAAAATTAAATATTAAATACATATTATTATTTTTTATTAAATTTATTTTATTTATATTTTTATCCTTGTCTAGTTAGGCTTAAAAACATTTAAAAGAGTTAAAAAAAAAACTAATGTAGAAACGTCTGACTCATCAATGTTCTACTCTTTAATTAGATTGTACGGGTAGTTAGAGAGATTAAGTGATCCATACTTTTATTGGAAGTGAAAATTTTAATTTTAATTTTGTATAAATTACATATATTGATTTTTTTTTTTCTCTCTTGAATTGATTTATGTTATTTCTTGAATTATTTTCATGTCATAACTGGTACTAAACTCTTTATTTGAGGCTACCTTAATTTAACTTATTTGTTAAAAACTCATACATATGTTGGATAATATTCTAACATATTCAAATCATTATCATGTGTTTAATTATTTTAATTTATCATTCTTATTTGTTTAAATTTATTCGCCAAATGCTTATATATTTAATATTTATTCACATGACAATATTTTCTAAATTACTATAAAAAATTATTATAAGATTGCAACTTATTTATACTCATAAACTTAATCAAATGTGTACTAAATAAAGTGTAACAACTAAGCTGAAACAAACTAATCCTTAAATTCCCATCTGAAATTTCCAATAACACTGTTACATCATTGAGACACAAAGACTTTTGACTTATGAGTCTGAACACACCTTTATCTTCTTTTCTTTTTGTTGAGCAGTTTGAACACAATGTTATATCATTGATTTTATGAATATGAATCTGGATGATCATTGCAGAAAATCATTAACAATTTGACTAGAAAATTGTATTTAGTTCACTTATTACAACTAAATACTTATGGATATACATAGTTATTTATATTTATTTGTATAATAAATGGAAAATAAATAAATTCATTTCTAAATTTAATGAAAAAACTTATTCTATTTTAAATATATTCAAGGACACAAATTTAATTAAAAATTACCCACTTAACAATAATAGTTCGATTATCACTTTTAACGCCTTAAATAACTTTAAATAAAGTGAGTTATAAACTGAGTTGTCATTCTAGTTTCTTATAATAAAAAATAAATTTAATTAAAAATTATTTAAATTATTTCTTATCAATTATTACTTAAAAAATTTATAAAAAAAAATTAAATTAATTGTACATAATTTTTCAATTTCTTAATTAACAATTTTTCACTAAGATAATTAAATTTAATTTATATATAATGACTTTAATTTATAATGTCTTAAATTTAAATAAAAAATAACAACTAAAGTCATATGTTAAATTTTTATATTAACTAAAAAAACATTAATGTTAAAAAGTTTAAAATAAATAAGTGAGACAAATTTTGAA
The DNA here is from genome assembly GCF_907164915.1 of Impatiens glandulifera. Classification (NCBI taxonomy): domain Eukaryota; kingdom Viridiplantae; phylum Streptophyta; class Magnoliopsida; order Ericales; family Balsaminaceae; genus Impatiens; species Impatiens glandulifera. The sequence continues at coordinate 35,585,417 of NC_061866.1, forward strand.
CCATTTTAATTTTTTTATTTTATCAAAAATAATAATTTAAAGTTAAAAAGCATTTAGGTGAGACAAATTTAAGCTATAAAAACACTTTAATTTTAATTATCACTACTGTTTATAAAATAATAAAATTTAAAAATATTATAATTATGACGTTGATAATAATAATAAAATATTACTTGATAAAAAAAATAATTATTTTAAAATAATAATAATTAATAAAAAAAAAATCATTTTCAAACTTAAAAGAATAGATTCGTATATAAATATAGGCGAAGTTATCCAAGTGGCTAAAAACAATTCTCTTTCTTCTTCTTCTTCTATATAGAGATCCCCAAATCGATCGATCTCCATAACTCCATTGTTAACCTGGTTCAAATTCATGGAGAGATCCACCAGTGTATCCAAAAGAGAAAACAATCATCAAGTTTACGATACCGAAGCAATCAACGGTGTCGATAATAATGATAAGGATATGAAAGGAGAAAGAGGTGTTCAGGATTTGAACACCGCAGAACCACCTGAATCAGTTGAAAGAATATTCGAGGTCTTGGAAGTTCCATCGTGGAAACAACAGCTTACTGTTAGAGCTTTCATTATCTCCTTTATTCTCTCAATCCTTTTCACTTTCATTGTTATGAAACTAAATCTCACCACTGGAATTATCCCCTCGCTCAACATATCAGCCGGATTACTTGGATTCTTCTTCGTCAAGACTTGGACGAAGTTTCTAGACAAATCTGGATTACTTCGTCAACCGTTTACTCGTCAAGAGAATACTGTTATTCAAACTTGTGTTGTTGCTAGCTCCGGCATCGCCTTCAGCGGTACGTTCCTTTCTATCAAACTTAAAACTCTTCAATCTGAACTAATCAAATCGATGAGATATGAACTCTAGCTTTCTGAAACTTCCTGTAATTGTGAAGATTAAGAAAAAACTGTTGAGATTCCATTCAATCTTAGTATTAACAGAGATTACGAGCTTTTCAATCGGTGCTAGTCGTCGTCGTTAGGTTTCCGGCTGCAATTTCCTTCAAATCACTACTGAAATTGGCCAATTCTTACTAATCTTAACAACAAACTTCATCAGATTTCTTCAGATTTCTGCATTTGTTTCATTAGGAAAATCCAGATACCATGGGAATACAATTAAGTTTGATAAGTGAGTTTTAACTATAAACCCTAATTGAATGATCCTATTTTGGTTGGTTAATTATTTCAAAATTTTCTTTTATATTTATTATTTTTTAAATTGAGCATATAATGTCAATTTTATATTTTTTTATAAAATAAATTAGCAAACTTTGGAAATATATATAATAAAATAGTTAAAAAAATTAATGTTGATGGGTAATGATTTATTTTTTAATGCCACTAGTTCCTATAGGATTTGTTCCAATTTTAATTTTGGAATTTGAAAGATCATTATCAAAATATTGTTAAATATTTTTAATATAAAATAATCATTATAAAAATGGATAATTCTAATGGATATAACTATTTTAATTGTTTAATTTTCTTTCTTTGTTTTTAGTGATAGTTGCTTAATGTGAAAGGCAAGACTTGTGATTATTTTATTTAAGAGTATCTGATAGTTGACTGATTTTTCTAGGGTGAAATCATCATTTTTTAAATAAACCTAAAATCTTATTTAAAATTTGAAATCAAATATTAATATATAAATGAAAAAATAATAAAAAAAGATTTCACAACCTGTTCATGTCATTAGTTGTGGATGATATTGAAGAGACAGGTGTTTAATTATTGTTTTAAAATGAATATTACCAGTTTTTATTTTTAAATATTTTTACTATTTGATTAAATCTGATTATTTAGTGAATATATGATTTGAATTATTTAATTAATAAAAATTAATTGGGTTTGGATTATTAAAATGTCATACAGGTTCCTCCAGATCCATTTAAAAAACTTTTAAATTTGATAAAGAAAAGTAAATAAATTTTTAAATGATCTCCTACTTATTTTAGTTTTTATTTTTATAACTAAAAAGATTAAGACTCAAGAGATTAAGTTAGCATGTCCTTTTCACACTGCATATCACGAGCAATCCGATTCAAGGGGAAAAAGATGGCACTAGTTTGGTATTGGGTTGGTGGGTAGTGTATGACTTTAGGTTACCAAGTTTGACTAAAAGTGAGGAATTTGAATTATATTAATTTCATTCTCACTTTTATTTTAAATAATTGATTATGATTATTGCTAATCTTTATTTGAAAATTTCTCTAAAAAGTTAATTTAATGTTTTAGGTAATTGTCATAGAAATATTAAAAAACAAAACTAACACCACTACTAGACTAAGAACAGGATCTCACAAATTGTGGGTTGATCAAAGTAATCAACAACATTGGATGACCGTCTACACTGAATTTGATTTTTGTTTTCGAAAAATAAATTAAGAATGACCGTCTGATGCTCTCCCGACTGAGCTATCCCCGCCTTACATTGGATTGGATTTAACAGGAGGTTTTGGGAGCTATCTTTTTGGCATGAGCGAAACCATTGCGAAACAGGCTACTGAAGCTAATGATCCTAGTAATATCAAGAACCCTGCTTTGGGTTGGATGATTGGATTTCTTTTCATTGTCAGCTTTCTTGGACTTTTTTCTGTGTTGCCTCTTCGCAAGGTATGAATTAATTATGAATAATAACATTATGTATCAATGCTTTGTGACTGAAAGTGTAAAAATCTGTTTAGATAATGATTCTTGACTTCAAGCTTGTATATCCAAGTGGAACTGCTACTGCTTACCTTATTAACAGCTTCCACACTCCTCGGGGAGCCAAGCTAGCAAAGTAAGGAGTTTTGACAAAATATAATAATTAGTCGATTTTAAACAGAAGCCAGTCTTTCTCATCATCCTTCTACTATTTTTGATAACATTCAGGAAGCAAGTGAAAACTCTAGGCAAGTTCTTCTCCTTTAGTTTCTTGTGGAGTTTTTTCCAGTGGTTCTTCACTGGAGGAGATCAATGTGGATTTACAGCTTTCCCTTCATTGGGTCTCAAGGCGTATCAGAATAGGTGAGTACCCATCATTTACATTTGATGCAAATCTCTGAGTTATGATTGAAATCTGATCCACAAATAAAAATACAGGTTTTACTTTGACTTCTCGGCTCTCTATGTTGGTGTTGGAATGATTTGCCCATATCTAGTGAATATATCTTTGCTGGTTGGAGCTATCTTATCTTGGGGCATAATGTGGCCTTTGATAGGAAACCAGAAAGGCAATTGGTATTCTGCTGAATTTAAACAATCCAGCCTTCATGGCCTGCAAGGTTACAGGGTAAGTTCTTAAGCGTTCCTAAGACTTTGTTTGATGTGGGTTAGTTGATCTAAAATTCATCTTCCTTTTGTCTCCCAGGTCTTCATAGGCATTGCAATGATCCTAGGTGATGGCCTCTACAACTTCGTCAAGGTACTAAAACACACATTAACCGGTCTCTATCGCGATTTCTTCGTCAAAGGATCCCAACCCACTATTCCAATAACCGGTCAAACCCCTCAAGAGAAAATAAAATCCTTCGACGACCAACGACGAACACAACTCTTCCTCAGAGACGACATCCCGTCTTGTTTCCCCGTGGTCTTCTATTGCGGTATCGCAGTCATCTCCACCGCGGTTCTCCCACACATATTCCCACAGCTGAGATGGTACTACATCGCAGTTATGTACGCTATAGCCCCTGTACTCGCCTTTTGTAATGCCTACGGATGTGGTCTAACCGACTGGTCCCTAGCATCTACCTACGGAAAACTAGCCATCTTCAGCATTGGTGCATGGGCAGGAGCTTCCCAAGGCGGTGTTCTAGCCGGTCTAGCTGCATGTGGAGTGATGATGAATATTGTATCGACCGCTTCTGATTTAATGCAGGACTTTAAAACCGGTTACATGACATTATCGTCACCAAAATCTATGTTTGTTAGCCAAGTGATTGGAACTGCAATGGGCTGCGTTATTTCGCCATGTGTGTTTTGGATATTCGTGAACGCATTTAAGGATCTGGGGACTGATGGATCGGAATATCCTGCTCCTTACGCTATAATATACAGGAGCATGTCGATTTTGGGAGTTAAAGGGTTTGGTTCATTGCCAAAGCATTGTCTTACACTATGTTATGTTTTCTTTGCGGGAGCTATGTTAGTGAATGCGGTTAGAGATTTAGTTGGACCTAGAGTTGCAAAGTATATTCCAATTCCGATGGCTATGGCGATTCCTTTCTACATTGGACCGTATTTTGCTATTGATATGTGTGTTGGGAGTTTTATTCTGTTTGTGTGGCAGAAACTGAACCGGGCTAAGGCTGATGCGTTTGGACCTGCGGTTGCTTCAGGTTTGATTTGTGGAGATGGACTTTGGACTCTGCCTAGTTCGATTTTAGCGCTTGCAGGCGTGAATCCTCCGATTTGTATGAAGTTTCTTTCGAGGAAGACGAATATTATGGTAGATGGTTTCTTGAATTCCTAAAGGAATAGATTTAGATTGTTATATATAAGTGTGTATGTACAAGTGAAAGTAAGTTAAGCTAAAAAAGTCATGATGTAATGTGTTGGGCAACTCATTATTATTATGTTATCTTAAGCTTTCTATCATCATCTCCTTTAAACTTGGCTATGGTGTAAGGTTGCTTACATTGAGTTTAAATTGCTTAATGAGCTGCAAATTGTTATCTAATATGAAGCAACTAATTGCAAATCAAGAAGTAGATAACACAATCCCATTATCAATTAATGACATTGATAAGTGTTAAATACAAAATTCTCAAATTTATTGTTGTTATTAATTGAAATATAACATTTTAGCAACAATAATATTATCGGTTACTTAAGCAATTTGTTAATCTATTTAAATTGATTAATAGTGCAAGTTAAGAACGTTTCAAAACTGCGTCGGTTGAGTAAAGGGAGATATCAAACTTATAAAATTATAAAATTATCATCGTCATCGGAAATCATTTGTCATTTTGGACGTCATCGGAAATCATTTGTCATTTTGGACGTCTTGGAGACTTCAGCGTAATCCCAATGCAAGAGAGTCATCGAAAATCATTTGTCATTTTGGACGTCTTGGAGACTTCAGCGTAATCCCAATACAAGAGAGAAATGTTTTTAGTAGAAGAATATACTCAAAAAAATTAGAATGAATTATTGAGTAACAAAGAAATTAACAATTTTGTGAAAATTTCAGAATTCCTAAAATTCAAATGAATTGGAGGTAGGGAAAGATGCAGAGCTCTTTGGAATTATAAGATTATCTATATGTATCTCAATATTTATACTAGAGAATGAAATCATAAAATTGAAATTTTGTATCTCAATATTTATACTAGAGAATGAAATCATAGAATTGAAATTTTGAACATTTTAAATCTTATTGAATTTTTACAAATTTAGTAAATGGGATAACACTTTATCTAAAAAACGAGACATTGGATGGAATTTTTAACTCATAAAGTTTCTCCTAACAAAAATCATATGAATCATCTTAGAGAACAAATTGTAGCCATGCCCCAAATAAAAACTATATATGTCTTGCCCAACGCATAACATTTTGTTTAGACAGGGACACTTATTTGCGTCCTAAAAAAAACTTTATTATAGAAAAAAAAAACTTTCTCTAATGTTTAATCTATTTATATTATCTAATCCCCTTTCTTAGCCTAGCGATAAAAAGAGGTGGATATCTCCATCTTCCTCGTGAGGTTTGAGTTCGAGCCTGTCAACTATGTGTTTAACCCCCTTGTGGCCACATTTTTTTTTAATTTATATTATCTAATTTGGCTAACGAAACCATTATACCGAGAATCAAACATGTCATTAACTATGATATTTCTACATATATCAATGGAAAAACAAATTCATAATATGACGCAACTAGACTTTTGATACCACACTAAATGTCGTTCCAAAAACTAATCGAAATTCATCCCACATAATGAATTTAGATTGCTCGCGAAATTTTTTCTAAATATAATAATTTTCATTCCAAATGCTACACTCCGCTAGATAATTAGATATTTTTGTGAACCAACCAAACCAATTTTGATTATACTTAAATCTGATCATTGATACCCAAAAACTATTCGGCTCTATGCAAATCCACTATACCATTTCAACGAAAAAGGTTTATTAAATTAAACAAGACATCGTATATCTAGACCTACTTAATCTTTAAAATATTTAATATTATCCATACTAATTAAATGACAAAACGACGAGTTAAAAGATCCCCATAAAAGTTTAAACACAATTCTCTCAATTTTTACTACCACACTTTTGAGAAGACTGAATTAAAACACATATATGTGAACATAAATCACAACACACTCTTAATGAGGTTTAACCAAATCTCTTTCGATATTATTTTGTTTTTTCATTTAGATAACTCATATTTCGATTTAGTGATAATCGAGTCACAAGAGGCAATGAATCGTAATTTAGCATCCAATGGTATACCAAGATAGGTTGACAAAAAAACACCAAATATGAACCTTAAAACATTTGTCATTCTCATCCTTCTCCTATTTGAAATAGAATGACAAAAAGATGTATAATTTATTAATATTAACTTGAAGACCAGAACAAACATCGAATAATAATAAAATATCTCTATAGACACTGATTTTTCACTCTCTAATTTTATAGTTTATATATTTTTAATAAATCTCGAGTTAATTATTTTTTAAAATTCATATACAGGCTTATTACATAGATTTTTAAATAAATAATTAATTTTGGAAACATTGTCGTGTCGATTAGACATCGAAATAATTAATTTTGGTCTATAAAATAAATGATAAGATAGTAATATGTTAGATTTAAATAATTTAATCTATTAATAATATATATATATTTTTTAAATAAATAATGATTTTTAGAGACAACGTCGTGTCAATCGGGTTCTGAAAATAATTAATTTCGGACTTTAAAATAAATTATAAGACAATAAATATGTCAATCGGGTTCTGAAAATAATTAATTTCGGACTTTAAAATAAATTATAAGACAATAAATATGTTAAATTTGAATAGTTTAATTTAATATTAATAAAAATTATTTTTCTTAACTATTTTAAGAGACATCTTCGTATCAATCTGACTCCACAAATAATTAATTACAAAAACTAGATAAAACCAAAGTATATCAAATAAGTGATATATTAATAAATAGATGAATTTTAAATTAATTTATTTGTTGTTAATGTGATATTATTTATTTTTAGATATTATGAAAAGTGAAAATAAAATATATATGTCGCCGGATTTTTTTATGGAAAAGTCGTCGCCGATGAGCCTCCAGTAAATCCTCGGCAAGGTCCTATCGGGTGAAGTCAACGAGCCCTAGTGTGTGCTCAACTAACCCCAAACCTAGGCATATGTGCGCCCAAACCCAGGTCCTGGCCAAAGGAGCGACTGAGAGGCCTAAACCAAGAAAGCCCAATGCAATCTTCAAGGGGTTGTTCTTCATGTTCTTGGCGGTGTTCAACGCGCTCTTCGTGTGTTCTTCGCAAATGGCAACAACTAAATCGCGTGAACTCCACGTAGAACAACAATATCTTCCTCAAATTTTGAGAGATTTGAGCTTTGAAAAATGTTGCATCACCAAACAGATGTAAGGAATCCAATAGCGCCAATAATTTTGAAAAAAAGAGTAATTTGATCTCCAAATAATGCGGAAAGGCCAGTGGTCATTTAGAGCCTAGAGCGCAATGCTTAGAATTAGACGCTACAGTTTTTACCATATTTGATTTATATTCTAGGCTAGCTATCATAGCAATGACACCCTTCTAGTTTTACTAGAACCTCGATTTTTGAATTTTCTAAAAAATCACCAATTCTATCTTCATAGTAGTTATATCTAAGTATTTTGTTTTGAAAATTTGTAGAGCTACTCTTTAAGAGATCCATAAGCACTTTAAGGACTCATTTTCATTTCATTTATCGTTTTATAAGTCCAATTTAATAAATTAGTATATTAATTAGTATATTGACATTTTAAAAATTGTGTATGCTTGTAATGCATTGATTTCTGAAATTTGTTGCATGGTTTGATTGTATAAGTGATTTAGAAACTTTTCATTCTTACAGTTTTCATCAATTCAACTTAGTTTAAAAACGACCAATTTTGAAAAAAGAATTAAATTAAATTAAATTAAATTAAATTGTGTTCTTGGGCTTTGTCCGAGTTCAAGAGCTCAAGAACATGTATGTTGTTGTATATGATATAAATGATGTGCTTGTTGCCCTTAAAAACAAAGTTTGGAATAACTTTAATTTTTTTATAATTTTGTTCAAAGAATGTTCTTGATGATCTCTAATTTTCCTTAATTTTGGATGTTATGAATGATGATTTGATGTTGGATTATTATTTTTTATCATGAATTAACATTAATGTATAGTTAGATTTCGATTTAGGATTTTTGTTATGTATTAGGCATTTTTAATGTTCTTGGCCAAGAACACTTGATTGTAATAGGGACTAGTGGCGAGATTTTCTAGCCATATCCTAGTTTTCGACCGAGAAAACCAATCATGCCATGGTTTCTAACCGTAAAATGGGAGCAACAATCGATAATTTTGGTCATGGCCTGGTTTTCGAACGAGAAAATTAGCAATGCCTTGTTTTTTTGACCGAGTTTTTGAGGGACAACCAAGAAAACTAGCTAGACTAGCCATCCAATCGTACTTCTTATCCGCGCCTAACATTCAACCGCATTTTAATGCCATGGCCTAGTTTCGATTGAGAAAACCAGCCATGACATGGTTTTTGACATGGCTTTTCTTAAGTCGACCGAGAAAGGAATTCCAGTCCGTTAGCCTCTAAGACTTACAACCCGACTACTTTGAATCCTAGGCCTGCTTGTTTGATTTTTTTCATTTATTTTATTAGTTTAATTAATAATAAGAAATAGAAAATGCCTGAAAATATTGTAGGTAATCTTATCTCGTGACAATTACACGTAAATATTATATGAATATAGTATAAAGATACTAGAACAAATACAATAGATTATTTAATGAGATGAAGAAAAGTCTTCTTGTTTGCTCATAGGCCTGTGAAATCACAGTTCCCTTAAAACAGTTTCACCGTCTCCCATTTGTGTTGGAGAGTTTTGTCGATGATTGATTCCCAAGGTACAACAAAACCTGCAATGATTTAATATAGAAAAACAACTACAACATCGAACTACACAAAATACTTGAATCACAATCACCTAGTTTCGCACAGAAATGACCGAGTCAAGAAACTTGAAGAACACTCACAAAGATCAGGAAAAACTGTTAGAAGTTTAGAGTAAGAAATTGTTAGGTGGTGTGTAGAGAGAAATTCAAGGTGAAGAGATATTTATAGTTGAAAATTAAACTCTAAAACCATTAATCAATTCTTTAATCCAACGACCACTAATCCATCATCCATTCATCCAATGGTTATCTTTGCTTACTTTTCATTATCCTTACAAGTTACCTCCAACAATAAATATTTTGTAGTGACAATAACAATTAACATCATTTTTCAATTGCCTCATTCAATGCATTAATGTTAATTGTAACAATTAACAAAAATTCATTTTTATTTGGATTAAATTTCACCTTAATTCATAATGAATTTGATAAAAATTTCATTTAGATTAATTTCACCTTAATTCATATTTGAATTTGGTGTGAATTTCATTTTGATTAATTTCACATTAATTCACATTTGAATCTGGTGTGAATTTCATTTAGATTAAATTTCATAATTAATTCATATTTGAATTTGGTGTGAATTTCATTTGGATTAAATTTCACCATTAATTCACATTTGAATTTGGTGTGAATTTCATTTACCCAAATATTATTTCCTTTAAATAATGGAATTAGTTTAATTCCATCAATCTCCCACATTAATGAAAATTAAAATATTAACCTTGTGAAAGGTTCAACAATTATATCCTACATAAGATAGGTAAGTTGTAAACCTTTGAACATTTCCTTATGAAAGTAAATAATTTTACTAACCGATTAGTAGAATCGACGTCTTTAAATTTTTTTGCCTTTTGTGTAAACAATTACACACGTTCTTATAGAATTCTTCTTGATACATGCCAATTCTCATGATTATGTTCGTTTTGGCCATGAACACTCGCCTGGTTTAGTGAGAGGGTCTAGAATTGAGCCGTAGAATTCTTTCGAAGTGACCCCACTTTTATCTCACATAGGAGATCTATTTGTTTATAAAGAATCATTAAAATCATGTATGCTTATCCTTTCCCGAAATGTTATTTTATCGTAAGATTTTTCACCCATAGAATTATACCAAGTTTAGGAGTGGGAGGATCCTCCGTGAGAAATCGTGCGAGACTCAAGGTCGTAAGGTAGAAGAACATTTTCTACTGCCATTTCTTATAGTTTGAGCCATCAAACTTTTCTAGCTTATCTGGATGGTTAGCGAGAACCGACATCCTCATGTTAGAAGTAGGTGTTTCGATAGTCATTTCAACATAAATGTGTAAATATCCGATATAAGTAATATAAAAACTATTTTAAGATTGTTGGTAATCTTATCTCGTAACAATTACACGTAAATATTATATGAATACAATACAATGATAATAGAACAAATACATTAGATTATTTAATGAGATGAAGAAAAATCTTCTCGTTTACTCTAAGGCCTGTGAAATCACAGTTCCCTTAAAACAGTTTCACCGTCTCCCATTTGTGGTGAAGAGTTTTTTTCGATGATTACTTCCCATGGTACAATGGAACCTACAATGATTTATTATAAAAAACCACTACAACAACAACGAACTAAATAAAATACCTGAATCCCAATCACCAGGTTTCATACAGAAATGATCGAATCAAGAAATTCGAAGAACACTCACAAAGAACAGGAAAACCTTTTAGAAATCTAGAGTGAGATATTGTAAGACGATGTGTAGAGAGGAATACAAGGTGAAGAGATATTAATAATTGAAAATTAAACTCTAAAACCATTAATCAATTCTTTAATTCAACGACCACTAATCTATCATCTATTAATCCAATGGTTATCCTTGCTTGCCTTTTCATTATCCTTGCAAGTTACATTCAACATTTTTCCCAAAAAAAAGTTACATTCAACAATAAATATTTTGTACTAACAATAGCAATTAACACCATTTGTTAATTGCCTCATTCAATGCATTTATTTTAATTGTAACAATTAACACATTCATTTTTATTTGAATTAAATTTCACCTTAATTCATAATGAATTTGATGTGAATTTTATTTTGATTAATTTCACTTTAATTCACATTTGAATTTGGTGTGAATTTTATTTGAATTAATTTCACATTAATTCACATTTGAATTAAATTTTACAATTAATTCACATTTAAATTTGGTGTGAATTTCATTTGAATTAATTTCACATTAATTCACATTTGAATTAAATTTATAATTAATTCACATTTGAATTTGGTGTGAATTTCATTTGGATTAAATTTCATCATTAATTCATATTTGAATCTGGTGTGAATTTCATTTGCCTAAATATTATTTTTATTTAAATAATAAAATTAGTTTAATTTCAACAATCTCCCACATTATTGGAAATTAAAAGATTAACCCGGTGAAATGTTTAACAGTTGAATTTTACATAGGATAGGTAAGTGTAACCCGTTGAACCTTCCCATATGAAAGTATATATAACTTTACTAACCGATTAGTAGACTCGATGTCCTTGAACTATTCTGCCTTTTGTGTAAACGATTATACACTTTCACAAAAAAATCTTCTTGATACACGTTAGTTCTCATGATTGTGTTCGTTTTGTCCATGAACTTTGACCTATATTTTACACTATTTAATATGTTTTTTATTTATTTATTTTTACGTGTGAAATTTATTCCTTTAATGACATCGATAAATAAAGCGATGAAAACATCGACTTTATAGTCAACCCCATAACTAAAATTCTCGTCGAATCTCATCAGAGATTGAGATTTTAATGCAAGGTTGACATAGGTCTTTTTAACTTTTTTTGATTAACAACATCCTCATAACTAGAGAGTCGACACATAATTTTTTTAAATTAGGAAAATAATTGAGGCGTATGCACGCCATATTAGATATTCTTTTATGAGTGTGGTGCTTGATTACATGTGAGAAATGAATAAATGCAATATGTCCCACAGCGCCCCGTAGGTCTCTACTTTAACAATTTTGGTCTTTAAAAAAATATTATTACACTTACATCTTAGACATTTGGAATTTTGTATCCTACCGTGTTAAGCATTAATACTAAGGATATATCTTATTAATGTTTGAAAGAATATAATAAATCATTATATAATACATATATACAATGAATTTTCAATAAAATAACATTTAAATATATTTAGACATAACAACCGTGTTAATCATTCATAATTCATAACACATAGGTATTAATAACTAAATGAAGCATGTAGATCATATAAATATATAATGAATATATTAAAATAAAGAGATTATAAAAAATATTTAATTCATAAACCTAATAATAATGTGGGATATTTTTTTTTTAATCATGTTAAACATAGACTATTAGAATATTAATAGGCATGCATTAAAATATTAATTTATAATTATATATATATATATATATATATATATAAATAAAAGGTTAGTTTTATGATTTTTGGAGCCTAAAATAAAAATAAAATAATTAAATATAAAAAGTCATGATCAAACTGGTCCTTTATTAAATAATAAAATTTAATTTTTATAAAAATATCACTTTCTTAATTAATTTTGATTTTTTCAACAATTTAAGTAATTAATTAATAATAATATTTTATAATAAAATAATAAAATTAACAAGAATGGACATAAATAGGCCCGCATTGGGCCGTTCATGGATTTTAAGCCAAAATTTCAAATATGGGTTTGGACAAGAGTCTGGGCCAATAAGTCAATGAGCTGGTCATAGTTGGGTTTAAGTTAATATAGAACATCTGATTTTCCCAAAAAAAAAATATAGAACATCTGGGGACTGAGGATCAATGGACATCATCCTCAATTTAGTCTACCACAAATAAACTAGACTAGACTCTGGACTTTATCTTAATGAGCCAAATTCAGGAACAAAAATTCAGGTAGCGGGGTTCATAGGTAGCAGGGTTCATTTTCCTCTTCTGGCTTCAATTGTAGCCTATTTATTTGCTTATTTATTTTAGCATATAAAATAAAATAATATTTTTAATAACAAATTAAATCATTTAAAATTCAACATATTTATCAAACTATTATTTATTTTATTTATGACACTTAGTTTTATTAATAATAATCGTATAAAATTTATTTTTGAATTAATGAATACTATATTATTCCTCCAAAGTAATATTATTTTTCAAAAAAAAAAATAATTTAGTAAATTGCAAATTGATTTAAAAGTATAAATATGAGAAACAAAAATAAGTGTTTACAAAATTTAACTTTTTTTCAACTTGCATGAGTTATAATTATTTATCTATTTGTAAAAAAAATATAAAGTTGTTTATTTGCACTTACAAAATTATTTCCAACCAAAGAAATCAACATCATATGATTTTTCGACTATTTAGACTTTTTTTTTCTCGCTATTTTATGACATGTCTCTATACTTGGAATGTAAAATAAATATCTATGGATTTTTATATGAAATAAAATTTATTTTTGCAGAGCTTGCATGAGTTTTCTAATATACAATTTTATTATCCATTATTTCTATTCTATTTTAGCACTTATTCCTTATACTTATTAATGTACACTTGTATATTTTCATATATTGTTGTATATCTCATATACCCATTCTGACTTAGGTATAATTTTCTAGTATTATTCATATTGAACCGACGAAGGACTTTTTCAATATATCCTTTCTGACTTAAGTATAATTTTCTAGTTGCTCTATCTCTAGAAATCTCCATTTTGAGTATTTTCTTTGCAGATCCTAAATCCTTCACATCAAACTCTCTACTATGTTGCATCTCTACTTTCTTTATTTGCTTCTGATCATTAGCCGCTATCAGCATATCATCAACGTACAAGAGAAGATAAACAAACGATCCACCGTTACCAATTTTAAAATAGACACAACTATCAAAATCACTTCTTTTGAAGTTATGAGTGATCATAAAAGAATTAAATATTTTATGCCAGAACCTTGACGATTGTTGTAAACCATAGAGAGATTTATTCAAATAACATAAGTATTCTTATTGTTCTAAGACTGTAAATCTATTAGGTTGATGCATATAGATGTCATCATCTAAATCTCCATGCAGAAATGTGGTCTTCACATCTAGCTCCTCAAGTTCCACATTATCCATTACCACGATACCAAGTAATACTCGAATTGAAGTATGCTTCACAACCGGAGAAAACACGTAAGTAAAATCAATCATTGGAATTTGACTGCAACCTTTCGCAACTAATCTCGCATTAAACTTTGTATCTTCAATGCCATGTGTACCTTCATTTCTTTTATACACCCACTTACAACGAATAACCTTTTTTCCAACGGGTAATTTTATTAGGCTCCACATACCATTTTTTTTGAAGAGATTCCATCTCTTCTTGCATGAGAATCATCCACTTATCAGAGTCATCACTAGTGACTGCATTAGAATATGAAGAAGGTTCTTCATAAGAATCAATATCTTCTGCAACACTCAATGCAATTAGCTTCACTGAGTCTTTCGAGAAGGTCTAATATCACGTTTTGGCATATCAGTAGCAATAAAATATTGTGGTGGTGCAGACGGTGGTGAAGTATCAGACAACTCTGGTGTAGTTGACAGTAATATTACATGTTCAGATTCTGATATGTTCTCAAACTCTACATGTGTACTAGGTTCTTGTTGAATATTATTACTAGAAGTGTTAGATTCTTGTTGAACCTTATTGCAAAAAGATATAGAGGATGTAACATGTAACATAGGTGTTTAATCAAAAGTAACATCTTGACTAATTATTACCTTTCTAGTTTCTGGACACTATAACTTGTACCCCTTTATCCCAAATTTATAACCGATTAAAATACACTTCACATACCAAGCTTCCAATTGTCCTTGATCAACATGAGCATACACTGAAAAACAAAAAATTCTTAAATCAGAATAACTAGAATGAATACCAAACCATACTTCTTACGGAGTTTGTTTATTAATTGCAGTTGACGGAGAACGGTTAACGATGAAACATGTTAAAGCTGCAGATTAGCCCAAAAATACTTTGATAAATCAACATTAAGGAGCACTCCATCAAAGTTCTATTCATCCTCTCTTCCACACCATTATGTTGTGGATTCTTAGGCACTATGTGGTGACTTACGATTCCTTTAGTTCTGCATAGAGCATTAAATTCTTCAAAACATAACTTTAAAAACCATTATCAGTACGTAAAGTTTTATTGGGTTCCCTGTCTATTTCTCAATCATAGTCTTCCATTCCTTAAACTTAGAGAACACATCACTCTTTTGCTTCAAGAAGAAAACCCAAATTTTTTTGGAAAAATCATCGATAATCGTCAACATATAATAAGCACTTCCCATAGAAGGCACCCTAGATGGTCCCCATAGATCAGAGTGAATATAATCAAGTATTTTTCAGTATTGTGGATGCCTTTAGAGAATTTGACTATTTTCTACTTGCCGAGAACATAGTGCTCACAAAACTTTAATTTGGTAATAATTTTCCCATCAAGAAGTCCTTGTTTGCTTAATTCGGTCATTCCATTTTCACTCATATGACAAAGTCGCATAGGCCACAATTTTGTGACATCATCATCAGATAAGAAAGAGGTGGCGACAACAACATCGCCTAAAATGGTAGAGCCTTTCAAAATATATAACATGTTAGATTTTCTTTCACCCTTCATCACGAAAAGAACACCTTTACTAATCTTCATCACTCCACCTTCAACCGTGTACTTGTACCATTTTAAATCGAGAGTACTAAGAGAAATTAGATTTCTCTTAAAACCAGGAACATGTCTTACATCATCAAGTGTCCGTGTAGCTTCATTAAATATCTTAATTTTGATTGTTCCTATACCCATGACCTTACATGATGAACTGTTTTCTATTAATAAGAAATTGTATCATATTTTGAAAACTAGTTCCGATTGGGACACATATGATACGTACAACCAGAATTGAGTATCCATTTATCTTGCAATCTTGTGTCGCAAACAGAAGACAAATAGAATAGTATCCCAAAAAGTGATATAGTATGGGGGAAACGAGCATAGAAGAATCAAGGTTAAATCTTCATCGTCATACTTAACTTTTAAGGCTTCATAATCAGTAACTGTTTCTTTAAATCCCAATATATGCTCTTGTAGAGGCGTATCTTCTGACATACGATGAAAATATAACCGTTGCTTCAGATGCAACTTACTAGTAATACTTTTTTTTCATACATAATTGTTCCAGCTTCAGCCATAACCCAACAACACTAGTCTCCTTCAAAACATCTTGTAAAATATTGTTTGATAAATGTAGATGTATATGAGACAATGACTTATGTTCCTCTCATTTTCTCTTCTCATGTACATGAAATGAGCATCGTATCAAACCCTAGTAGAGTTTTGTCCAAGTCCATCTGAGTGAGAAAATATCGCATCTTTATCTGCAATAAAAAAATTGGTGTTGCGATCCATTATTGGAATGTCGTACTTCATACTTGACATATCCAAAAATAGATACAGTCTCAAAATAAAAATAAAAACCTCAAGGCTTTGATACCAATTGTTGTAAAATAATATATGAATCTGAGACTAATAAGATAAAGAAGAGACGAAGTATTAACTAAGAAAACACGATAAATAATATAAGATTTATGTGGAAACCCAAAACAGGAAAAACTACGGGAATATGAGGAAAAATTCACTTTGGTTAAAGTAAAAGATTACAAATTAGAGAGAGAAAAAAATAATTATAGAAAAGAATAAAGTAAAATACAACTTAGTGAATGATGTAAATTAAACTCTAATTAAGACCATATATTTATAGTCACATAATTGGGCCTAGTGAGAGTAATATCATATAGTCAGGATTTTATTTTATTAAATCGCGGGCCTGGGCCTAGACCTCGATCAAATCCCATCTAGGTCACCATAATCTAACAACTTATCGGTCCACCTCCTTGTGACGACGGTTCTGCCAATTAATTGCAGGTTATTGCATTCTTGTTCGTGTACTCTTTTGTTTCGCGAATAAATCCATTATGAATAATTTAATAATAAAAATTTAAATAAGAGATAAATTGGTAAGGTGAGTTGTCACCTCATTCACATCAAATTATTTATTTTTAGGTTGGTATTTAGGATGAACTCTACAATAACAACTATTCCCGGCAAATGTTTGACTATCATATCATTAAAATTCAAATTATATAAGATCTTATGAACGTGTGATATATTAATATAAGTTAATTTCAAATACGAACTTATTTGAGTTCAATAATAATGAGTGATGAAATAGTGCAAGCTGAATGAATCAGAAGAATTTCTACAAAATATTTTAAACCGCGGAGAAAATTCACTTGCACAATTGTTGTTAATCACACTAGTAGAAACATGATTTTTAATGACGAACATTAACGACTATGAACATACATTGTGATTAATAATAATTATTAGTGTCGGCGATCATTCCGCCGTGGTTAATAATATTTATTATTTTTGGCGATTTAACGTTGACACTAATAAATATTATTAACCACGAATTTCGTTGTCTTTGTTGTGGCTAATGTTCTGGCTTTCCCGCCACTCTCCCTACATTATAATTAACCACGACTTTCATTGTCTTCGTCGTGGCTAATGTTCTGGCTTTCCCTCTATTATTATCAACCATGAATTTTGTCATGAATGTCGTGGCTAAATGTTAGGTTTCTCTGCCATTTTTAAAGATATAGTCACGAGATTATGCTAAAATTGTGGCTAATAATCAATAATATTAGCAACAACGATAACTTAACACCGTGACTAATATTCCAAAACTATTAGAGACGGCGATAACATAAAGTCGTGGCTAATATTATATATTATTACCCACGGCTTTATGCTAACGCCGTCCTTAATAATTGTTACCGACAAGATATTTTTTCCAAATAATTTTCAAGGGTCCTACAAATATTAAGGACGACGTTAGCATAAAGCTATGGCTAATAATATTATTATTAGCCACGATTTTATGCTATCGTCGTCCATAATACTTTTCACCGATAAGATTTTTTTGTCCAAATAATTTTTAAGGAAACTACAAATACTAGGGACGCCATTAGCATAAAGCCGTGGCTAATAATATTATTATTAGCCACGATTTTATGCTAATGTCATCCTTAATAATTGTCACCGACAAGATTCTTTTGTCCAAATATTAAGGACGACATTAGCATAGAGTCGTGACTAATAATATTATTATTAGCCACGGTTTATCCTAACGCCATCCCTAATAATCAATATTCAGGCTATTTACGACCCACCAACAAATATTGTCGCTGATAGTCTTTGCTGGATAATTTTCAAGTCCTATAAATAGAACACTCTTTCTTCATTTCTCCATAAAGAATTTTAGATTCTCCTAAATTACTAATTTCCTTCTGACTAATATGCAATAGGGGTTCTTCTAATATATCTCTATCTTCAATTTGTTAAAATGAAATTGAAGATTTCTCAAAAGACCCTGATTGTGTATTGGTTAGAAGCACATTGGTTGAAAATCACAAGGAGAAACTAATTCCTTACAAAATCTATTAGTTTGAAACACTGTCTTCTTAAAGAATTTTTCCAATGATAATCAATCTCTTCTTGGGCATCTCCATCGATCTTGAATTAGTTAGAATGAATTAATTGATGATGGAGATGGATTTTCAAGAAGAGTCTGATTATCTATTGGTTAAAACCAATTCTCCTTAAGGAATTTTCTCAATGATCATCAATCTCTTCTGGGAAATCTCTATCTTCAATTGATTAGAATGAAATTGAAGATGAAGATTTACCATAAAAGTCTGATTGTTAATTGTCTATTCAAGTTATCCATTAAGTGTTTAATTATGATTCCAAAACAAATAATTGATGAATGTGATGTGTACTAGTAATATTTGATCTTGAAATATTCAACTTAAAACTCTTATATTTTTCATTTGAAGTATATTAATACTCAACAAATAATTGAGGATTATCACAAACTTTTCAATATTTCTCAAATTTCTATATTTAAAAACAATTCCATATGGAAACATTATTTATTTATTTTCTTTCTTTTATACATGTTATCCAGAAAGTAAAGAAAATTCTCGTTTGGACTATTAATTTATTATTAAATGTGAGCATCTATCAATTATATATATATATATATATATATATATATATATATATATATATATATATATATATATATAATGGCTACACTCAGAGAGAAAGTAAATTAATTAAAAGAGAACCATTTAAAGTTGTTTCAAACTTTGTTTGATTATAATTTAATTTGGGGATTGAAAATTACATTTTAAAAAATTAATATGTCCGGTTGAAAGTTAGTCGACTCACTTTGAATAAGGATCATTTACATTATTGATAATATTTACGCTAATTAGAAAGTTTATGGTTGAATTTAATTAATAGACAACAAAGCTAGAAAAACAATATAATTAATTATTAGCGCCGACTCTATGGTAAAGTCGACGTTAATAAATCATTTTTTAATATTAATGTCGGCTTTACCATAAAGCCAACGTTGATAACCTATATAATAGTAAAGCCGACGTTAATAACGAAGACTTACTGGAAAATGAAATATTTTTAATAGTAACGTCGACTTTTACCATAAAGCCAACGTTAATATTCATTTAATTAATATTAATGTCGGCTTTATGGTAAAAACCGACGTTGATAACGTGTATAAATCAAATCAGCATCTTCTTTTTTTCCTTCTTCTTTCTATCTTCTCCGCAACTACCATCTTTCCTCTCTCGCGCGATTCTTTCTTCCGCCTCCATCCATCGTTCATCCAACTTACCGAATACAGGTTCAAGCCAACGATCTATCGTTACACTCTTGTCCTCCCTTCCTTCTTCATCCAATGATGATTCTAACCCCTTGTTTGAATCTATGAATCTTGAATTTTTCGATGACGTCCAATTGGAAAAGAAGCATCAAGACTCCTTTTGACGTCCATCATTCGTCCACCGCGCCGCCTCCTTCCTCTGTCCATCGTTCGTCCGCCGCACCGCCTTCTTCTTCCGCCCGTCCGCTGTGCAACTTTCTTCTTCCCCCGCCCGTCCACCCATCTCCTTTCTTATTCCGAACCTCACTTAGCCATGTATGAATTTTGTAAACAATATGTTATACTCCAATGAGTTAATGTGTATGAAGAAACTGAATTATTCTATTTAGACTTACTTTAATATCAATGTAGAAAATTTGGGTTTCTTTTGTCTCAATTGATTTTGTTGAATAAAGTCTATTTTACAATTACATGAAACACAAATTTGACAAAAATTCCTAGGATTGTTAGAAATAGAATATTGTATGTTCTAAATCCTTTTGTTTATCTAACTATTTGGTTTGATACATTGATATGTACTTGTTTGAGGTCTATTTGAAAATCAGTTTTGAATTTCGCTTAAAGCAATATTTTAGTTATTTAGTGGTTTGATTGGTTGATTTTAGGGTGTATATGAAAACCTTGTTAGTTTGGTTTTGAGTTGGTGTTGGTTTTGAATTTTATGGTTTTGATTTATATTTTATTTATATTAGATATTGATTGATTAGGTTGTTTGATAGATTTTATTGATAGAATTAGGTTTGCTTTTGGTTGATAGATATTATTTGTTAGGATCGGGATCGACAATGGAAACTGGGGTCTCACAAAGTTGAACGCTCACACACACTTCGTTTGATATTAACTCGGTTAGAAGTTAATATCAGTTTTTATTCTTCGCAAGACGTCACAAACTCTTGAACCGAGTTCAAGTGCGGAAATATTTGTTTCGACTTGAAGCACACTACAAGATTATCGTAATGTAATAGGAAAGAACACACGACACAAAGGATGTTTATGGATGTTCGGAGATAAAGCTCCTACGTCACCCCTTATTCTCAACATTGAGAAGCATATCCACTATAAGATTTGATTGAATACAACACTTGTACACAACCCAGTCAAACAACCAGGACTTAGTTACTGTCTGTTTTCGAACTCCTAGCACACACGCTCTATTGAATAGAAAGAAATTCTGTCAACTTACAATACTAACAAACTCACACATAATAAGTAGAATTATAATACAAATTTAGAACTCTAACACACTTAAAGGCTTATGACATTCTAGATCTTGAAAGAGTTGATAGCTTTTTGGTTCGTGAAATGATTGTTCAAAAAAACCGGTGTGAAGCAAGTTATCCTTTGTCTTCTTAAGTAGGCAAATGTCAACGAACATATTTTGCTTTTCAACGAACATATTTTGCTTCATAATACATTTGTCTTGATTTTGATTGGTTGAGTTTCCAGGAAAGTACCCTAGGGAGGATCCTCTATGATCTTGTATGTACTTGGATGATAATAAGCCAAGATATTCATTAATGTGATTTCAATCTCCAAGGAATATGTATCTCAGAATGTTTGACTTGTCTTTGATTCTTTTATCATAGTTCTGCTACTATAGAGAGATTTTCACAAGTCTTTGCACAAAAAGGAAGTATAAAGCTAACGCCTGCAAAAGCTGGAAGCGTCCTCATATATTACAGAGGTTGGTAAATTGTAGGAAGTATAAAAAATTGGAATCACTTCAACTAAATGACGGACGCGTGCTTTTGTAAAATTCTGATTTGTCAAAATGTCAGACACGTGCTTTTGCAAAATGCCGATTTGCCAAAATGACGGACGCGTGCTTTTGCAAAATGTCGATTTGCCAAAATGTCGGACGCGTGCTTTTGTAAAATGTCGATTTGCCAAAATGTCGGACACGTGATTTTGCAAAATTCCGATTTGCCAAAATGTCGGACGCGTGCTTTTGCAAAATGCCGATTTATAAAGTGTCGATTTCATAAATAACCGACTACGTCTCTTCAAAAAGTCGATCTTATAAAATACCGATTTCATGAATAACCAGCCACGTCTCTTCATAAAGTCGGTGTTATGAATGTCGATTTCATGAATAACCGACTACGTCTCTTCAAAAAGCCGATCTTATAAAATGTTGATTTCATGAAATGCCGAACTTTGATCAAAGACTATTTTTAATCTGCCGATCATCTTTTTCTTTAATCTGCACAGGATTGAATTAACTCGATTAAATTTTTATTTAATAGTTATTTAGTACTTATACTTAATTAACTATTTTTACTTAATAATTTATCCCCTTTGATTATTTAAAATGAATATTCAAAACTTGGTAAACTTGGTAACTTTATAATCGTTGGCTAATTTAATCTTACATTATTGATAGATTTATGTTTGGTTTAGGTTTATAGATATTATTGATAGATTGATAAATTGATAGATTTATGTTTTATTTGATCTATTTCCAAATAATGTTTGTTGATAGATTGTCGTTCTTTTTTTTTCAGTATTACCTGTTGGAATCAAATACAAGTATTCAAGATTTAATTTTTGTGCATTTTTCATTTGGTAAGTTCTAAAATTTGACTATGTTTTTTATGATTAGGGTTACATGTTTAGAGAAATAACTTACTTGGATTGTTAGGGTTGCATATTTAGAGAAATGACTTACTTCGATTGTTAGGGTTGTATGTTTAGAGAAATAACTTACTTGAATTATTAGGGTTGCATGTTTAGAGAAATTACTTAAAATATTAAGGTTGCATGTTTAAATAAATGACTTACTTGGATTAGTATTTTGATTAATTGATTATAGGCGGATGTTAATTTCATTATTTGTTGTTAATTCCTAGTTCAAATGGAATTCCCCGATAAAAGTTGGATGACTCTACGCCGATATGATCCAAATTATATTCAAGGTGTTGAAATATTCATAGACTTCGTGATTAGGTCTACTAACATAAATTCAATTGTTTGTTCGTGTGTAAAATTTGAAAATCAAACCTATGAGAATAGAATATTGGTGAGAGATCATCTAATTGTGATCCAAATCCTTCAAAATCATAATTTTTTGTACTATCATGGAGAAACGAGATTTTCGAATGTAAGGGTCGACGATGATAATGTTTTTTTTAGAAAACAGTTAGAACCATTTCATTAAAGTCCCAAAAATGGGAGGGTTAGAAATCAAAGTTAGACAAACCCTAGCTATGATTAAGGATGACAATCAAAAGACTCTAAAAAACTAGTTAGTAACATTCATACATTCTAAAAAAAAAGATTACAAACAGAAAAGACTACATTAAAACATAACTATCCCAGTCTAGCATTTTCTCATGCCATCCGTTTTCATTGAGAAGCTTTCTTCCCCTTCCTCCAACGATGAAAGGAGGTTGTATTGAAGAGGATGATGAGTATTGTTGTTTCTCATTTTAAATTCTCTCTTTGTATGAGCCCGTTCTGATTTGATAGAAAAAATTGTTTCTAAGAATTTCAGGGTTTTTATCTTTGTTATCTTCAACTTAAATTTATGTGTTCTTGTCTTCCTTATCTTCAGTTTCAGCTTCAGACTCCACATTGGTTTTGAAATCTTCTTTATTGGTTTTAGAATTTTCTGTTTCAGCATTGAAATTATGGGTATCTTCCTCTTGAGTTCCTCAACAACAACTTGATGTTCATATTCCATTTCCATCATGTTCCTTCGCATTATAGAAAATTTTATTTTCCTCTTCACCTTGATTCCCTTTACTTTCTTTCATTCACCGCTTTCCTTTTTCCTAGAATCCTTCTTACTTCCTTATACATCTGTTTGATCTTTGAGTTTAACCTCCTTTGTTTTCTTCTTTTTCTTTTCTGCTTCTTAGCTTTTTTGGCCTTTCTTCTCTTCTTTATTAGTTTTATCACATTTATTGTGCAGGAAAGTGTTACAAAAAGCACACCTCTTTGTTTTTCATTCATAAGAGATTTTCATGACATTATTCTTTCATTTCCTGTCAACAACTATCATTTTCATTGGCAGAACAATCCTAGGATGCACTTCAATTCTAATTCTAGTAAAGGACAAGTGCTCTCCTACTTTAGTTATTGAGTCCATATATAATGGTTTCCCAATTGTACCTACAAAATGTCTAATTGCTTCAGCATTGTAAATGTGGGCTAGAATGTTCTAGAGCTTGAACCAAATCTGGGTCGTTTCCTTTGGTTTACTCTATAGATTTATCTCTTCTGACCATTTTTCCAGCTTCATGCAATTTGATCCTATGTATGTATGCCCTTTCTCTAGGATTTCTTTCAGATTTGAGTTTTTTCTTTTAGATTTGAACCCGGTGATGATGAATTAGATGACCTTAGAGATGAAAATCAGGTTGGAATAGGAGATAATACCGTTAAAGAAATGAACGAAGAAATTGATCAAGATAATGATCAATTTATGAAAGACATCATAAATGATTTGTATCCAACCGCTGAAACCTCAAATAATGAACGCCATATCGACGATGCTAAAGCATTCTACAAGTTGTTGGATGATTTAAAACTTCCATTGTATGAAGAATCCCGAATTTCAAAAGCCGCCACCATACTTAAATTACTCAAAATAAAAATTGTTGGTCAATGGACCAACACGTCATATATCTTGTTGTTAAAATTGCTCAAAGAGGAAATAGTACCAACTAATTTCGAGTTGCCAAGTTCATACTATGAGAGCAATAAATTTATTACAGACACCGGTTTAACGTATGAAAAAAATTATGCTTGTAAAAATGATTGTATGCTCTTCCGTAAAAAAGACAAAGATTTTGAAGAATGTGAAGTTTGTGGTGTGTCTAGATGGAAGATTAACTAATCAAGTGGTACGCTTCGGAAAAAGGCGAATAGAAAGTTCATTCCAAATAAAAATTTTACGATATTTTCCGCTTACACTAAAGTTGCAAAGGTTGTACATGTGCTATAAAACCGCTCCTCAGATGACTTGGCATAAAGATAATATTAATGTTGACGATGAATTCTTAAGGAATCCAGCTAATTCAATGACATGGATGTCCTTCGATGAAAAGTTCAAAGATTTCTCCTCCGAGCCTCGGAATGTAAGACTTTATATTGCAAGTTATGGGTTCTAACCTTTTGCAAATGGAAAGACTTCACATAACATTTGGAACGTTATTATTATCTCTTGCAACGTCTCTTCTACAATTTGTATGGATAAAAATAACTTCATTATTTCCATGTTAATCCCCGGGCTAAAAAGTCCTAGGGATTCGATTGACGTATTTCTCCAGCCATTGGTTGACGAGTTAAAAGAGTTGTGGCATGCCGGTGTTATGACATACGACGCAAATTATAAAGAATATTTCAATATGTGGGAAGCTATGTTGTGGACTATTAACAATTTTCCGGTATATGTAAATTTATCGAGATGGAGTATGAAGGAAAAACTTGCATGTCTGTGTTGTAATAAGGATACAACTTCGTTGAGATTGGTACACGACAAGAAAGAGTGTTACATGAGTCATCGACAATTTCTTCCACCTACTCATCGTTGGCGCAGATAAAGATATTCTTTTGATGGTAATACATAGTTAAGACCGCCACATAATCTCTTGTTTAGAAACAAATTATTAATGCATGCAAGAAATTTAACAAGCATATGTTTGACTAAATACCTTCCCAAGAAGGTAAATATTTAGCATTAATCTCGTGGTGATAATGGAAAATAAACTCAGCATATTTTTCGAACTACCATACTGGAAAACGTTGTTATTGAGGCATAATTTGGATGTGATGCATATTGAGAAAAATATTTTTGATAGCGTGTTGGGACTATAATGGATTTCAAAGAGAAAACAAAGGATGGACTCAAAGCTCGTAAAGATTTGGAATTACTAAACATAAAGCATTCATTGCATCTCGTTGAGGTCAATGGTGTTCTTCAATGTCCGGCAGCCACATACGCACTTTTATTAGATTAGAATAAATGATTATGTATGTTTCTTAAAGATATAAAAATGCCAAAAGGGTTATATTCCAATATTGGAGGGTATGTAAACGTAATTGATAAAAAAAAATCTAGATTGAAGAGTTACGATTGTCACATCCTTTTACATTATTTGATTCCACTTGCCACACGTGCTTTACTTCTAGATGATGTGTATGATGCTCTAGTGCACTTGTCTAGGTTCTTTGATATAATGGTACAAAAATCTATAAATCGATATGAATTGGAAGAGTTACAAGATGACATTGTTTTGACCCTTTGTAAATTGGAAAAAATATTTTCACATTCATTATTTGATATAATGGTACATTTGTCTGTACACTTGGCCCTTGAGGCTTTGTTAGGGGGCCTGTCCAGTATCAATGGATGTATCCAATTAAAAATATATGGGTACTTTGAAAAAGTACCTTCGAAATAAAACTTTTCCGAAGGGTCAATTAGTGAGATTTACCTTTAGCACGAGAGTATGAGTTTATGTGCTCGATATTTAGAAGATCAAGATTTAATAGAGACATCGATACAACCAACTTCAACACTTTCTATATTCTTAACAATGGCAGATTTATCGATTGCAACACTTTACACATACGAACTGGGTGATCGGGAGCGTGCTCACGTATACATTTTGAGAAATTGTATCAAAGTCGAACAATATTACAAGTAAGAGTTCATAATCTAATTAATGATTAATTGTATGAATTTTGTAATTAACTAATTATAATTAAATTTCATTATATGCTACGAATTCACGCAAGAGTTGACCGATTTAGGGCAACTCAATCTTTCTAATCTTGAACACGATAAACTTTACATAAGTATTTTCAAGACAAAATTGAGGCAAGTGAATGATGAATCAGATCAAACTTTGAGTCTAAAGATTCTTGGGAGTGACCCGACAATTTATGCTAAGAAGTATAAATCATGTAAAATAAATGGGTTGAAGTTCAACACTAAGAAGCATGATGAAGGGTTAAACACATAAAATAGTGGTGTCTGTGTAATTGGCAACAATGGGGCCGAAAAGATAAATTACTACTGAGTACACACAGATATCATAAAAGTTTAGTATTTTGGAGGTAACCGAGTAATTCTTTTTAAATGTGGGTTTGTAAGTATTAATGTGAATATGACATTGAGAACTCAAAGTCATGATCCGTTTTTTATGTTACGGATATGGCATCTATGTATAAATGGAAAATTGTCAAAAAGACAAATCCCCGTTATTCGAACACCTAGACATGTTTTATTTATGTGTGTCAAATAGGATTACTTATTTAAAATTTAACTTTATTTTTTTGCAGATATCATGGCACATAAACGGGATACTAGATCACTATCGAGACATTTGGACAAGCTCCGAAAACGAGCACTATCGAGATATTTGGACGAGCTTTGAGCTCGTACAGATAATGTAGAGTCCGATGATCCAATGCACTTTATGGGCTCCCAACTTCATGATATTGAGAGACTGGATGATCCAGATTCCAGCATTCCTAAGGAGTCTGTCACCCGGAGGGGGATTCTTCCGTTCCCGAGACTGTAGGTAGTTAATAATAACTTATACGTGATATTTAAATGATTATATAAAATTTAACAAATGTTGTTCTAATTTTATTTTGTAGGGTCTTCATCGAGGAGGGGACGAGGACAGACCAAAAATAGGGTTCTTGCGAAAATGGAAACCGGAGAGAAGATGAGGTTGGAGTTTAGGAAATTGGATGGTAAGCCTATATGAAATAATGCCTATTATTGGTGTCTCCATATTGGAAGTGTTATCTGGAAACCCGAGGTTGTGCCACATCGTCTTAAAAATCGGTCTGATATGTCCAAATCCCAATTAAACTATATATGGCAGTCTATCTCCGTGAGTTTGATATTTTTAACGTGTTATGTTATAATTTAAAACTTTCACAATCCTAAAATATATTGTTATTTTTTAGGATCCTTTTGAGTCTTCATCATCTATTCACATTGACCACTATATAGATAAGATGATGCCACAAACAAAGAAAACATGGGATAGGTGGATATATGAACAAGAGGGATTACATCGACCCATATATTGAGGACGAAGACAGAATCAGATTAAACCCTCCTCGGGAATTTTATTCCGATAATTGGAATTATTTGCTTGACAATCACTACTTCACGCCTGAATTTAAGGTATATTACGTAGTTATTTATATTTCATTATATATTTTTTCGAATATTAATTAACAACTACTATCTTATAATTGCATAAAAAAGTAAGATCAACAATGACAAAAGAGCAAAATTGTTATACCCCACCACACCGACAGCAAACCATTTTTGCAAATGGAGCAACAAATGGTAAGTTTTAGTAAGAGTATTAAAATTTTATAATATCTAACAAATGATATATGTATGTTATTTGTACAAGAGAGGGGGATGGGACACCCCCTAGTCAAGAAGACTTCTTCCTACAAACACATACTAGAGGGGCAACCGCCGATAATCTAACTCCCGTGCCTTTTCCACAAGTTCAGTAGGCCATTGTAAGTTGTTATCCATTCCATCGTTTTAGTTTTCCTGTCTAAGTTAAAATTACTAACATTAATGTTGTAAATGATTGTAGACTGTGATGCGCGAGCGGCTAAAAGAAAATCCTAATATGACATCGCTTAAGGTCCTTGAGTCTACTTTGGGACCATATGGAACGGAAGAGTGACCGGGATGGGATTAGGAATACGTCCAACTCATTTTAGACCCGATCAACGAGAAAGTTCTTCCTCGCGTCAACTCACGTATGTCTCAACGTCAACAACATGAAACGCTCATGGAGGAGAACAAGAACATGCAACAACTGATGGAAGAAAAGAGTAAGCAATAGAAACGTGATCAGGAGATTCGCGAAGAACAGACACGTCAAATACAAGAGATACAAAAACGTGAACATGAGATTCACGAAGAGCAGGCACGTCAAATACAAGAGATGCGCACACAACAAACACGTGAAATGGAATAGATGTGTGCACTGGTGTTTGCACAACAAGAGTATAAGGACACTCATGTCTAGGATGCCCCCTCCTCACCCGATCAGTAGTGATTAACGTAGATTTCAGATTTTTATACGAATACGATTTTAGACGATTTTAGATTTTTAAAACTTGGAATTGATTTTTATTTATGATTGTTCTTTTTTATTTATGAAACAGGTTGTCTAAAATAAAAAAAATGCCAAAAACTCAAGAACAACAATTATCAACGTTTGCGTTAATGGAGTGCCGACGTTGATAAAGAACAACATTAACGTCGGCGTTGGGGAGTGCCGACGTTAATAAGAGAACCATAAAGGTTCAAACAATCCGAGAGAAACGGATATTAACGTCGACGTTAGGAGGATAGCCGCCGTTAATATCCATGTATATCAACATCGACGTTAGGAGGATAGCCGACAATAATATCTATGTGTATCAATGTCGGTGTTTAGGAGGATAGCCGACATTAATATCTATGTGTATCAACGTCGGCGTTAGGAGAATAGCATACGCTAATATCCATGTGTATCAACGTCACCGTTAGGATGATAGTCGACGTTAATATCCATGTGTATCAGCGTCGGCTATCCTCTTAATGGAAACGTTAATATCCATGGATTTTAACGTCGGCTATCCACCTAATGCCAACGTTGATAATTAAACTATCAACGTCGGCTCTCCTCACCTAATGTTGTGGTTAAAAATCATAATATTTTAACGTCGAATTCTTTAGTGTTCACGGTCGATGGGTTTGGTCGTCGACGCTAATGACTATTAACGTCGGCAATGGGGCTTTTAACGACAGCATAAATCATCATTAATGATGTAATTTCCAGCAGTGGCAAATATTTTATCAAATAGTGATAATTAGATTATATGAACAACAAACAACCCAAAAAGGCTAAGAATATTATTTGTATTAAAAAATTAATATTAATAAAACCTTCTATAAAAAAAAATGAAAAATAAACTATTGATGAAATAAAATGAAAAAGTTATTATTGCAAACAAATTTTGAGAAAAAGATAGTGAAATATTTTATATAAAATTATTAAAGGTAATCTTTAATTTAGAGGAGAGTGTATAATTTGAGATAACCTTTAGATGGAAACGAATCATCCCAATTCCCAAGCCTAAACAATCCAAACATTTGTTACACCAGATTTGGGTTGTACGTGCATTTTGGTATGCAAATTCATCACTTTTATTAAAAAAAAATAAGAAAAATCATTTTCCAAAAATTGTCATGAAAATTTTGTTTTTCATCAAGATAAAAATATATATTTTTTACACTTTTTTTTATTTTACAAAAAAATCACTTATTAAATCACATTTGACTAAATATTAAAATAATTATTTTCAATTTTCTTTTACAATGTTTGAGTGTGTTTGTGTTGTAAAATATCACTGTTCAAATAAGTTGTTTATCAAAAGTGGCAAACCGTTTCATGAGTTGAACTTGGTTAGTGTCACAAAGGCAATTATGCAGCGGAATTTTTCTAACTTTTTGCCCTTGTGCGGCCTGTTTTGCGCACCAAAACAGTCAGCCCAACTCCAACACCGAGATTAGTTTTTCGCACAGAAACTAACCAGCAAGCTCACAACACAATCAAGAAGTATGCAAAAAATTAAAGACACAGAATTATGGGCAAATGCCCAACTTTGTAATATATTCACTCACAAATATCGGTTACAAAGAAGGCTATAAATTCTCAAGGCTGCACACAAAATGACGCTCACTAGTTGTGGGTATTTCTCTACCAAAACTTAACTATCTCGTCTTGTGCAGCTCATGATATATTTATAGCCCTAAAGAATAACAATGGGAAACCTAGAGACTGAGGCAGCAAGCCCTTGGCCAAGTCGTGGCTGAAAAAGTCATCCAAGACTTGGCTCTCCGAAATTATAGGGTCTTGACCGGGCCCTCCCGAAATACTCGGTCGTGGCTGAGACTGATTCCATCTTTGACCTAGCGCTGCGCCTCTCTTCGGTCGCCCAGTGGGTCGGGGCGGGTACCGGTCCAAAACCGGCCCAATGTCCGACCCATGGTCGAGGCCTGACCCATGCACAATGATCCAGCCCATGTCTGAAACACTCGGTCCTCAGTCCTCGGTCCTCGGTCTGATGCTTACGCTTAGTCAGCTTTCCCCCTCGGTCGGATGCTTCCGCAAGGCTGACCTTCACTCGGTCTGATGCTTCCTTCTCCACACTTTTCCCACCTGCTGCGCGCACACTCCATGCGCTGGCTGTTGTTACTCTTTCCGCCCTAGGTCGCACGCACACGACCCCCTTCGGCTCGGTTTCGACACTCCTCATCGTGCCGAGACAAAACCCGCATGCTAGTATCTATCTCTCGGTCCTTGTCTTTTAAAACTCGCGCCCCGACAGAATCTTTCGACACTTCGCATTTCGCCACTCCGGTGCCCATGCCACTTACCTGCGACATTATTTTTAGGCACCTCTCAGTCCCGGCCCTCCGCAATCAAGTCAAGACCGAGGCCAGCAAGTTACGCTTGTAACAGTTAGAGGCAATGCAATTTAACTGTTTTATCCTGAGAATTCTTTGAATCAATTTATATTATTTAAAAAATCTTGATTTGGTGTGATATTATATAATATATTTTTGTTGAAAATTTCAATGATTAATATATAATAATAAAATATTATTTAAATAATAAAAATATATTGATTAATATATAATAATAAAATATTATTTAAAAATAAATTAAAGATATTTTAATATATTTGACTATAAATTGAAAGATTTGATTAATAATGTTTAATTAAGTAATTTTTTTCATAAAAAAAAAAAATACGAACCTAAACCTTATATTGTTGAGTCTCCCCTAACAATAAAGTGTTGATAACAAATTTAGAGAAAAATAAAACCCAAAATAACAATCAACTTGGTACATAAATTGAATAATCCTCTTTGCTAAAAAAAGAAAAAGAAAAAGAATGAGTTGGTTGAAGGAAATTTGCTTGGATATTAGATGTAAACTTTCTTCATTGCCTATTCTAGACGTTAACTACTCCAATAGATCTATGAGAACCTTACAACATAAAAGAAAAGGATATAACTGATCAAATTGATTCAAATAAACATTTTTGGCGTGCGATAAATTCGAATTATTCATTACTATCATAAATGTCGTTGTACATGGATGCGATTCACCAAAGATGCATGTTCACTATTCCCCACACGGAGAGTCATTCTAATTCCGGAATGCTTCCTTAGCATACCACTCATGGCCATCACACACCTCAAGCAACAAACATTTTGACCAACGTGTTGTGGTGCGTTCCGTGTCGAAACCTTTCTCAAATGGCTTAAACATTAATTAATGTTTATTTAGATTTAGAGGGAAAACGAGTGTCTATATTAACATCAAATGAAGGTTACTGAGCTACTTCATTGTCTTCTGCGAGACAACTAGACGTAACAACAAATTACTACCTTGTTGGCTTTCCCTCAAGTGTCGGCCTCGTCTATATACGGCAAAGTTTGTAAGTCTACCAATTATTACATATTTTCTTGGATAAAAATAGATTATATATTGTGAAAAATATTTCACAAGAATTTTTTTATATAGATTTTCTTATAAATATATAGTCACTAAAATATGGGAACTAAAAAAGATAATATTTTTAAC
This sequence comes from Impatiens glandulifera, assembly GCF_907164915.1. Classification (NCBI taxonomy): domain Eukaryota; kingdom Viridiplantae; phylum Streptophyta; class Magnoliopsida; order Ericales; family Balsaminaceae; genus Impatiens; species Impatiens glandulifera. The sequence goes on from NC_061866.1 coordinate 35,618,130, forward strand.
CCTATTTGGTAAATAAAATTTTAAGATTCCTGAAATCATAAAAAAAAAATCTGATTGATTCAAAATATTTATCAAAAAAAAAATTATGTACCATAATTTAAATTTTACCAAAAATGTATAATTTTTATTTATTTTTTACTTAAAAAAGTTAATATAATACATATCTTACCAAATACAAATAATCAATTCCACTTTTTTTATTTTGACCTTTTTAAAAGTAATATTATTATACAATAAAATAACAAAATATTTTTTTCAAAAAGTTGGATGAATTAATATTTTATCAATTAAAGTTTTTAATATATGTTTGACAAGAAATTTAATGGATGGTGAGAAGTGGCCATGAAATCTGGCCATTAATAGTGTAATTTAATATAAAGATCCCAATAAATATATTTAAAAAATAAAATTAAAAAATAATTTCTCGCTAGGTCTTCGTACTTCTTCCTGTCAGAGCCTCTTTTCCTTTCTCTCTCTATCTGTCTCTATCTTACAGTATCTGTGTCTGACCTTGGAAGAAGAAGAAGAAAGAAAATGGTAAAACATTCTCCTTTGTTTATTATAACTAGATCTTTAATTTTCTTCTTCATTCCAGATTATTTTAAGACATTTATATTCTTAATTATATGTTTATGATTCGTTCATATGTTTATTAATTTGTCTGATTTCGATATAGAGTTGAACCCCTATAGAGATATACATGATATAAATTTCTTTATGTATATCTGAAATTCTGGTTTCTGCAATTCTTTTTTGATCCCTTCATATATCTATCTTGTTTTTACTAATTGATGAGATGGTCATTCATCAAACAAAGTCTTAAGTCTCTTTTATTTGGTAAATAATCTTATTATGCTTATGTTAATTATTTAAAAGTTGAGTTCTTTGGATGGATGTTTGATTGAATGGTGAATTGCTTAGATTAGTTTTAAATAATCCAATTCGAATAAGGACTAAAGGGTAACTAGAAAAATAGAGTCTTGTTTTGAGACTACTTGTGTAAAGTTTATATATATATATATATATAGATTATGGAGCTAGATTTGATGTCTTGATCTATATTTGGTTTTAAATTTCATATACAATTGTTGCTGAAATGAATTTGAAGTGAATGTATCTTTTTTGTTTGATTAATTCATGTGAAGACAACTTCAAAGAGGCTGGCTGAGAGGAAGATTGAAAAGTTTGAGAGGAACATCACAAAAAGAGGCTTAAATAAGAAGGGTGATTGGAAAACTGGAGTTCTTATTCTTGGGGTATTTGCTGTCTTGGTTGTTGGCTCATGTAAGTTTACTAAACTAACTTTTTGTTGATTCTTTGTCTTTTCTCTTCTTCTCTTAAGCTCGTATTGGGTATTGGGTTTTCGAAGTTGAAGCTTTATTTCTAACCAATTGTGAGAAACCAAAAAGTTGAAGCTTTATTTCTAACCAATTGTGAGAAACGTGTATTGGGTTTTCGAAGTTGAAGCTTTATTTCTAATCAATTGTGAGAAACCTTTATTGGTTTTCGAAGTTAAAGCTTTATTTCTAACCAATTGTGAGAAACTCTTATTTGATTTTCGGAGTTTTCAAAGTTGAAGCTTTATTTCTAACTAACGGTGAGAAACCCTTATTGGTTTTCGAAGTTAAAGCTTTATTTCTAACCAATTGTGAGAAACACTTATTTGATTTTCGAAGTTAAGTTTTATTTCTAACCAATTGTGAGAAAATGTTTTAATATAAAAATTGTGTCAAATTTGTAGCTTTTACTTTAAAACTTATTCTCTATTCTAATAGTAACATATTAGATTATGCTTGACAATCACTTTGGAATAACTTATCTTAGTTGTGATTTTGACTTAACTATGTGGTGATGATAATTCTTGTTTTCTTTTGTTTTTCTTTTCTCAAAAGGAATGAAACATCTAATACTTATGTATTTGGTTATAATCATTTATATGGTTGACATTATAGATATTGGTCTTTCTAACAATTTTAATGTTCTTATTTTATTTTTACTAATAATTTTCTTGTTATTGGCAGATTTGTTTCAGGTTATCAGGGCTACTCTCAATGATTAAAACACTGATAATATGCATTCAAAACTCTTAAATAAAAACTTTTAAATTTACAATATCAATGGCTTATATTTAGTCCAATGTATCCATGATATTCGAATTATAGTTTACAGAGATTTTATGGATAAAAATATGTTATGGATAGTTTTGTTGTTTTATTCTTTATTTTGTTTTGATGCTTGGATGATATTTGTTGATGTTCTTATATATATTAAGTTATTTGTTTCGTTTTGCTCCTAAATAAAATCAACATTTATTAAAATTATCCACATTAATATTTTTAAAATTAAATAAAATTGTTTGATTATGAATTTATTTGAACCATTATCCAAAAACAAAAGGCATATAGAGGTAAGATTTTAAGCTTTACTAATAACTAACCTAAACTAGTCTTATAAACTATGATCTGTAAGCAAATACTTTATGATATTTGTTGACAAAATGCAAATTCTATGTTTATGTGGTAAATTAATCTATTTATTGAATTTGATTTACGATATGTACTTGAGAAATCTACAAAACGTACAGAGATGTAGTAAATAAGAACGAGGGATATATATAACATATTTTTCTTAAAAAAAACTATTGCTACATCGCGACCTTATGCGTTACTAGTAGATGGTTCAAACCGAGGTGTTTGTTTTGATAGTAACAAGAAAACACATTGACACTAATTGTAAATTGATTTGCTTATGTATTTATCTAAAAACAAATGTTTTATACGAGAATAATATATATAGATGTTAAGAACTCACATAGACAATTGAATCTCTTGCCTCTTATAATATATTTAAAAATCATTTTGAGTTAATTGTTTAAAAAATGTGAATATATATAGTGATAGATGTGAAAATATTTGAAATTTTATTTTATGAATTAGTTAGAAAAGAAATCTCCGTTGATGTGTGAAATTGTTTCCAATGGGATTATTAGTCTTGTGCTAAGGAACAAGAAAATTAACAAAATGATGTCCAATTAGATGGTAATAGATACATAAAAAACATGATATTCACTAGTATTTTTTCGGACGGAGTTGAGATGAATAATTCAAATTGGGTTCAGGTTCGAGGCCGTGGGATTCGGATAGATCGGGAATAGATAATGGGTGATAACATACTCCTAAATCCATATCCATATCCATATCCGATTCATACATAAAAATAGCCTACATTAAAATTATCATATTTAATATTAAGAACTTTTTTATTCTCTTACATTCTTCCCTAATCCTAAGTTTAGTCTTTATTTATATTATTTTCTATTCTTATTTTCTATTCGAGGTATTTGTGAGGAATCAAATACCCAAGCTATCGGGACAATGACTAAATATAAGGTACATATGGGGAACAAAATCGAATGGATAAATATATTAAAATCGGGTACGAATCGTGTACAATATTTAATGTCAATTTTAAAATGTCGCTACAGAAGTAAAAGTACTAGCAAACGGAAATACATTTCCAACCATTTGTGCCAATGAACTGCTAGACTTGTTGCAAATTTTCAACAATAATCATTTTCTGAAAAATAAACTTATCTTCATCTGAAATAATTTTCTTATGTGTTAATAGATTATCGTTTAAGCATAATAACAGCAAGTATTTACATGTAAACAAACCCTTTCATTCATTCATTTTCAAAAAAAATAAAAAAATCAAACTCAACAAATATCATTATGATACATAAAAATCGTTCTTCAAACACATACAAACAAAAGATTAAAATTAAAATGTATTATAAAAATATGACTCACTAACAAACGCATACATGTGTATCAATTTCAACTGGGAGAAATATACGAGTTGTACTATAGTAAAATCTATTATTTTTAATATAGGAATTAACACACCCTTTAGAGTCAATTAAAAATATTCTTTATAGTCATACCACATTCACTTCGATTTAAGATAAACATAAATTCAGTTAAAAAGAATTATTATTTTTACCAAATTTTGTTTTTATTCAAAGGTATTTGTTATTAAGAAATGACAACAACTAAAATACGGTTGATCAAGGGGAACCACTCCAATTGATATGCTATATAATATGTAATTAAATAACATCATATTTGATTACCTTCTGTATAATCAGCCAAGAGGTACAACAAACCATATTATAATATATTATATAATATATTTATTCATAACTAAACAACTAATTTATTATATTATTTACTATATTTATTTATAATTAAATAATATCTTAATTTATTAAGTCTTAAATAAATAACTCAACTATAATATATTCTTTCTAATTAAAAAGCTTAGGTTACCATTAAACTATATATAATTTATTTTGCTTAACTAAAATTAGGAAGATTTCGTACGCGATACACAAATAAAAATATAAATAAAACAAATTTAATAAAAAAATAATAATAATATGTATTCAATGTTTAAAATTCTTAATAAATCACAAATAATATATTATAATGAAAAATAAAATGCTCTCATTCCACATTTTATTTATTTCGGTAAAACAACTTATCTTCTCATATATCTCATCACATATTTTTCGAAATTAACCTCTCATCTCGTGACCTAACACTTTCACTTTAGTCAATCAAATATTTTATTCATATTTTTTAATATTTAACATTGTGACCTCACTTTGGTCAATAAAATATTTAATTTATATTTTTTAACAATTTTCAATTGATACCGATAAATCACATCACAATTACACTTGGTTAAAGAGTTGTACTTATTTTTTTAGGTTGCAAGTTCGAAACATAAATATATCGTTTTTATTTTATTTTTAACCGTTTTAAGTTTATGGGCGGGTCAATCCACAATCCGACCCAAATATCCATTTACTCTCACATATATATCCAAATTAACCACAACTCTCGGCCCGGAAATCCAGACACTTTGAAAATTAAGCATCGTTATATATATATATAGATTAGTTAATTAAAAAGTTGAACTTCATCAAATTTGGTGTTGAATTTAAAATATAAAGTCTTATTAGCCTAGGTGGTTAAATGATTGTATTTGTTTTGTTAGGTTACAAGTTTGAAATATACCTATAGCATTTTTTATTTTATTTTTAACCGTTTTAAGTTTATGGGCGAGTCAACCCACAATCTGAACCAAATATCTATTTACTCTCACATACATATTCAAATTAACCACAACTCTCGACCCGTCAATCTAAACACTTTGAAAATTAAGCATCATTATATTATATATATATATATATTGATAGGAACGACATAATCGATAGAGACGGGGGTCTGGCTATTGATGACGGCTTAGGAAAAACAGTTTGATAGAAATCCTGTTAGAGATTTAAATCACTTTCCATTCTGCACAAACCCTTGCAAACTCTTGAACGATTTAAGTGCGGAAATGTTTTCTAAGGTTTGAAGCTAAGAACCAAGAATAAGAAGATGACAGTATGAAAAAGACACAACAATTTGTTTATGGATGTTCGGAGCTAACTCTCCTATGTCACCCCTTTTTCCAACCACCAGAAGGATTCACTGTACTTTCGAATCAAATACAGTTGCACGAATAGCTCACTATTGAACAGAACAGACTCTGTTCAACTTACAATATGAAGAATATCACTTAGGTAAAACAATGCTTTGATTCTAACTCTCTCTTGATTGAACACACAGTAAAAACAAGAAAGCAGGTCGCTCAATATACGTAGATTGAATAATCTGATAGATCGATTTGTTCGCTCAAAGTTCTGGCAGTTCTTCCGTTGTCCTTTAGAATCTTTAAATAAGGAGCAAGTATCAATGGCCGAATCTTTCATAATGACACGTGGCGAGCTTCCATTGGAACGCCTCCATAGTACATAATAGACTCTAAGCACTAGGATCGTGGCCGTACCAATCTAGTATTGCGCCAAATATTCTTCTAGGATATTCCTGCAAAAACGAGTAGTAGGAAGAATATTTGCTTACGAGGAATTAATCAATTGGTTGCAACTGGCTGTCATACTAATCTTCACTAGAAAGTGAAGCAGGAGTAGCGTACAGCTAGTTGATCGTGGGTAGATGGGTGCTAGCTTCAAGCAACTACTTAAGCATAGAATTATACGTATTTCACTTAGACGACCTTGTCTAATGAAATTAGACGCCCCCGTTTAATAGAAGGTTCCATTAGACCACCTAGTCTAATGGGATTAGACAACACGTCTAATAACATATCCCTTTAGACTAATCTGAAGGAGTTAGACTGCACGTATAACTTCCATTAGTTAGACTGCACGTCTAATTATACATCCCTTCAGATTAATCTGAAGGAGTTAGACCGCACGTCTAAATCTCATCTGTTAGACTGCACGTCTAACTACGTCTGTTAGATTGCACGTCTAACTCCGTCTGTTAGACTGCACGTCTAACTACGTCTGTTAGACTGCACGTCTAACTCCTTCTATTAGATTGCACGTCTAATTCCGTCTGTTAGACTACACGTCTAACTACGTCTGTTAGACTGCATGTCTAACTACGTCTGTTAGACTGCACGTCTAACTTCGTTTGTTAGACTGCACGTCTAACTCCATGTATCTCAATGCATCTAATACCCAATCAGTCTAATGACCCTCATTAAGACTAAGTCTAATATAGCCTGTTTTCGATACACCTACACCAAAAACGATTAGACAGAATAGATTGAGTTTTATATACATTCATCATCAAAATTCCAATAGTCAAACTACTTTGACACTTAGTCAAAATAATTTGACCCAATAATTTTCCCCTTTTTGATGATGATGTTAAAACTTTGCATAAGTAACAAATTAAACACCCGTCATATAAAATGCAGAGTTAAACTTGTTCATCCATCTTACACAAACATTTTCCAAAATAAATGTTCAAAAACAGAATTCAAGAAAAAGAGTTCATAAACAAACAGGGGAGAAGAAAGGAGATTATTGTTCTTCCCTTTTTACGTGAGGGTCGATCGGGAAACGAGATCCTTCATAGCTCATCCCTTCACCAGTCATCTATTGACCAGTTAGCAAATTGCGAAATGGAGGAAGAGGGCGACTTCCACGACCAGTTCCATCACTTTGGCCACCACGAGCGGCTTCATCACTTTGGCCACCACGAGCGACTCCATCACTTCGGCCACCACGAGTGCCGCTAGTGCTTCTGCCACCGCGATCACTGCTGCGACCTCCGCCTCTTTTAGTTGGTCTGCCGCTATCATCACTGCTTTTTTGTCGCTTGGATCTGGTGCCTGTTGAAACACCATCACCTCTTCTATCTCTATCTGTCTCGCCCTGAGTAATGAGATTCTGCTCTTTCTCAGCATCAGCTTTAGCATTCTATTCGGCTTGAAATTTCCTTGCAATGGAATTAGCATACTCTAGTCTTTCAACATCAGTTCTTCTTATACTGCCTTGAATTTCAACCATCTGATTTTAAAACAAGCTTATTCCATCCATAACTTCACGTTGAAGATCAACATTGATTTGTCTTTCAACGTTCATCATTTCGGATTGTCGATTGAAGAGTTTCTTTTCAAATATTGAAAAATTCGTATTGGCGACATGAACCTCGTAAGTGTTCTTCTTTAACGTTTGCTCCAACTCTTTATGAGTTTTAACTAGATCAGCAAAATCTTTCCTGTCCTCTTTCTTGGTCTTCATGATTTTCGTCATATTAGATTTCATTACTGCCACATTCTTCTGGAGCGTTGCTAACACAGCTGACATGGACTTTATGAGCTTCGTACCATCAACCGAAGATCCTTCATTAGATGAGTTCTCTTGCGAATCTACTGCAACGGTCTGAATAGGGCTGATGTGATCATGAACTTGCATTTATTTCTCCAGTTCATCTGACTTACTTTCAGATTTATCTTCTTCTTCATTTTCCATTTCTTCATATGCCCTGTCAATTCTCTAGGACAGATTTCCTGAAGAGTGATAAGGGTGGAGAAATATTATCATAAATGTTTGCAACATTTATAGCCAGAAATGGTAGAGGCTTGGATGAATTAACATTAGCTCGTTCCCCCTCAGATGAGGAACTCTTCTCTGCTTCTTTGTCTTTTGAGGGTTCTCCCTATGAATGAACTGTACTAGGTTGAACAACATCAACCTCCTTTACTCGAGAAACCTCTGCTCTGACAATAGGAGATTCCACCACTCCTTCTTCATGGGTTATAAGAGCTTGAACTGGTTCTTCAACAATTTCTTTTTCTTTCGAGACAAGAGCTTGAATATGCTCTTGAATAACTTCTTTTTCTTTTTCAATAGATGAGTTCGTTTGAATGGGTTCCAAAACTTTCTCCATTACAGGTTGAGCCATTAAACATTTTTTTTATGCTGAAAAACATCCCATTTCAATCAGAAGAGAAGCAACTTGCTCATCTTCTTCAACATTACAGTCATCTGACAAATCCATGATCTCATCTTCATCTGAAGAGCTTTTAAAAGGATTGGCTCCTGAGCAATTTGCTCCATGAACATAACGGGTAACAACCGAAATATAATCCTCCATAATCTCGTCCAATCTTTTCAAGGCTTTCTCTTCAGCTTTAGCACTCTTCTCTAGAGGATTGAAGTTTGCTCTTCTGGCCTGCAGAATAGGAAAGAGAGATCTTCCTCTCAGATTTTCTTCAACTAGCTCTTTTCTCTTAAGAGCTTCATATACCTCTGAAGTCTTGGCCCATTTCAAGACTCTCTTCTCATTTTTGACGAGCTTTAACCAATGACTGGTTAAATCTTTGTCTTTGATGACCCCATCATATTTAATCGACATTCTGTTCAGGACCCAAGAATCGAAGATCTCTATCTTTTCAGCAGCAATTGCCTTGGCCTGATTCATCATAAAGTGAACAATGCACGTTGCCTCAGAAACTTCCTCATTTTTTATGGTTACAATATCCTTTCCTTTTCCAATTACCTCAACCAACTTTGGAGTAGGTCTAGGTTTCCCAAAAACGATTCCAGCGGATTGTCTTGTGGAACGCATGATTTCATGGGCAGACAGGGGTTTGACGAAGAGTCCTAGCGAGGGTTCGGCTGGAACTATCTTGCCAGTCACCAATGACTCCGTTGGGACAATATTTGGAACGTGAGGCAGTTCTATAATCATAGAAGTAGCCTTTTCGGATTCACCACCAACAGCAGAGGTATGAACTACACTTAGCTCTAATTCAGCACGTTCTGTAGCACCCGCGGCTACAAGATCAGGTTGACGAATAGGAGACGCAACCCTGTCAAAATTTTCATTGTTTTGACCAACTAGCTCAACATTTGGCCCGACAGTAGATTCCTCAATAGGAATAAAATTAGACTTATCTTGTTCCATCTCAGAAACATTGAATTTGGGCACTTCGGCCGGAGATTGAGGAGAGGTTACCTTTGATGACGCTTTCATTGATTTAGACGCGCGGGGTACCTTTGATTTTTCTCCTTTTGAAATAGAGGACCTTGAAGATTTTCTCAACTGACTCGCAGCCGGAGACAAGGGAGACATGGGAATGCTGGCAAGTTCGATTGGACCTTGCCTGACTTTGGAATCAACTATTCCAGAATACTTCTTCGAAGAGCTCTTAAGGCTGGTAGAACTAGCCTAAGACTTGTTGACAGTTTTGGATCGTTTGGCTCCTGTAGATAGGATAGATGTCGCTGGATGTTTGGACCTGGTTACAGACCTTCCTGTTGTCTGATGGCTTGAGGCTCCCGAGAGCGACTCATTGTTGTTCTTCATTCTGACAAGGGTGTGAGAAACTATGAAGACAATGTACACCCTAGTTAAGTTTATCGGTTCCGAATCCTCCATAGGGACCTCCAAATACTCCAACAATCGACTTAGTTGGGCATCAAAGTTTATGCTTTCCTTGTTCTCCTAATTAATTACAAAACAAAGATTTTGGTACAACGTTGAAGCCCAATTGACCTGAATCCCTTTTGAAATAGTAGACATGTAGTCAAAACGATCTTGACAATATAGGTGGAAGGACTCCGCCTTCCCTTGAAGAGCTTTAGCCACAACGTCATTTAGTAAAATAAATTGTGGTTTGAGAGCCTTCTTGCTCCCGTTGAGTCGAATGGCTGATCCGTCAGCTGAGAAAACCTTCCTCATTTCTTCCGTAACTGCCGATGGTAGATGCAAGTTGAAAGTGTGTCCTTCTGATGGAAGTTCAAAGAACTCCGCATAGACCGCTTCGTTGAAGGAGATTTCGGTTCCATTCATAGTTCTATAATAGAGTCGCCCACCATTGTTGCAGATTTGAAGAATTCCCTCACTTCTTTTTCGTGGAAGATGAACGACCCTCCAAGATACTTTCCAGACTGGAATATTCAAGGGATCTGAACATTTCGACCACCTCTTGCTGATCGAACGTGTACACAGAAGGAAAATCCACCTACGGAGTACAATGACCAAGCGTGATTCTTTTGTTTCCCATTTTCAGAAGAATACGAATAGTCACGCAGAGAACAAAGATTTTTGAGAGAGAAGATCAAAGAAATCTAGGGTTCTTAAAAATCTTGAGTGAGAAAAAGTTTTCAATCTCATGCAAAACCATCCTTATATAGACTACCAAGAGTCATATAGGATAACCGTCGTTTTTCCTAGGGGTATGGCCCATCAATTAATTTTAGACGTTCTTTCCAAAGAGTCATCATTATATTGAGGGTATATTAGTCAATCTCTCTTAACTCTGAAAGACACGTGTCTTCATGTTATTCGGAGATGACTGTTTTTATGTTTGAGCGGGAAAAATAGATATCTCCTCACGTGGGACAGTTGTCCTTGATCGGTCTAATACACACGTAGTTATACATTTTTCTTACTACACCCATCTATGAAATATAAACGCATATTAGACGCATGGGTTTATTAGACGCGAGCGTCTAATAACATGTCTTAAAAACGTCTAACGTCTATTAGACGTGTACGTCTAATTATGCATGAACAACACGTATTAGACGCGTGTTTGGTTAGACGTGAGCATCCACTTGCTCTTGACGTAAAAACGTCTAACGTTTATTAGACGTGTACATCTAACTGCGCAAGTTATAAACCAAAACACATAAACTTAGATGCATAGAGTGTGAGCAAAAATACGTCTAAGTACACGCTTGTTCTTTTAGATGACCTCGTCTAATAGACCGATTAAGGCCTTTCGTCTGAGTGTATCTTTATTTTCAAAATAATTTCTCCCTCTCATTTTGTGCACGTACAAAATGAACAATCAAATGTTTTGAGGTCCTTAGGACCAAAAATATTTTTAATACAAAAACAAAGAAAACATTTAGTCTTCTGGAATGGCAAAGGCCATTTTTGATCTTCTATGATGTATACTCAAAAGTGTATTCTCCATGCTTCCTTCCTGTAGCCCTCCTGCATTACCTACAAATGAAACTATTTACAAACTTTGGTACCCACATTCAATTGGGTCCTCGATCAATTAGTCCCTTAGGAATCCATATTTGAGATATTCTAATGGATTTCCCATTTTGTGTGGTGATTAATGCGTATGATTTTGACTTAGCAGACGCCTTCCTGCTAGCCACTGATCCCTTAGCTTTTGAAGACGATTTTCTTTTAAAACTCCTTGACTTAGAGCCAGGTTTTAGATTGCCAGACTTGATAGCTACTTCTAACTTATTTTTCAGTCAGCTGACAGTCGGCGGAACATAAGTTATTTCATTCTTAAAAACTACTTCTTCATGAATGGGATCAGATTCAATATCAGTTAAGCTCCCTTTAACAAAGCTTGTTGGATTAAGCTTGTTATTCGATGAGTTTGACTTTTTGCAAGACCGGTTTGGGTCATCGCCATCAAATCCTAGACCGGATCTAGACCCAGCAGGTTTTAACATGATGATCTGATGTTTGACAACTTCTCCAGACCTTGTCCATGCACTAACAACATAGTTTAGTCTATTGTTTTCAGCATAAATAGTTTGAATCCGTTCTTTGAGCATCTCATTCTCAGATGAGATCTATACAATTTTATTTTCAAAAACATTTGATTCAGAAATTTGAGGTGAAATTGGTTGAGATACTTCAGGTGACGATTTTGTTTTATTTAGGGATTCTGCTAGCTTTCTGTACTTTATGACCATGTCATCTAGTGCAGCTACCAGTTGTTCCCTTGAAAACTTTTCAGAAGAGAAGTCAAATACCTCAGTTTCCTAATTCTCTTCTTCATCTTCTCTTGCCATGAAGCAAGCCACTTCTTCTTCATCACTATCACTTGATGAGAAGTAAGAATCACGGTGGTTTCGTCTGTTCTTCCCATCTCCTGCCATAAGAGCCTTCAACTCTTTTTCATCATCCTTCTTATCTTCACGCTTAGACTTCCGACATTCCGATTGGTAATGACCTGCAATTCCACAGTTATAACATTTAACTTTAGCCTTGGATTTCTTATTGTCATTAGAATTTGAAGAGCTTGAGTTATAGTTGCTCTTCTTCATGAAGTTGCCAAACTTCTTTACGAAGAGAGACATGACATCGCTGCTTAGTTGTTGAGCTGTCATTTTCACATCAGTAGCAACTGGTGGCTTTTCAGAAGTCACCAACGCTTTGGAAATGATAATGGAGGAGGATTGATCTTCTTCAATCCTACAGTTCAACTCGAACTCGTAGGCCGTGAGATCAGCAAACAGGTTGAAGAGCGAGATCTTAATGAGGTCTTTGGATTCCCTCATATCCATCGTCTTTATGTCCCATTCCCTCGGAAGAGCGCGCATGACCTTAATAGCAAGCTCCCTATTGCTATACTTCTTGCCAAGGAAAGATAAAGAGGAGACAATCTTGTTGAATCTGGTGTCGAGCTCGTTCATAGTTTCACCGGGACGCATTTTAAAACTGTCAAACTGTTGAGTGGCAACCATGATCTTGTTTTCCTTGGTTTTCTCATTTCCCTCACACAGTTGAGTGAGTCTGTCCCAGACCTCTTTAGCAGTATCACACTCGATGATGTAGTTGAACATGTTGTCATCAAGACATATGTACAGAACATAAAAGGCCATGTTGTTGAGGTTGTTCTTCCTCTTGTCTTCACTGGTCCATTTAGATTTCTCCTTATCGATCTTGATAGGACCATTTGTGATGACACTTCACATGTCGTCATAGAGAGAAGAGATGAGCACGAACTCTGTTTTTCCACACGATATAGTTTTCTCTAGAGATGAGCACTGGCATCTTTGCGACATTCTTGGAAAAGACTTGAGAATAAAAACAGAGCTCTGATACCAATTGATAGGATCGGCTTAATCGATAGAGATAGAGGTCTAGCTATTGATGACGGCTTAGGAAAAACTGTTTGATAGAAATCCTGTTAGGGATGTAAATCAATTTCTATTCTGCACAAACCCTTGCAAACTCTTGAACAATTCAAGTGCGGAAATGTTTGCTAATGTTTGAATCTAAGAACCAAGAAAAAGAAGATGACAGTATGAAAAAGACACATCAATTTGTTTATGGATGTTCGGAGCTAACTCTCCTATGTCACCCCTTCTTCCAACCACCGGAAAAATTCACTATACTTTCGAATCAAATACAGTTGCATGAATAGCTCACTGTTGAACAGAACAAACTCTGTTCAACTTACAATATGAAGAGTATCACTCAGCTAAAACTAAGCTTTGATTCTAAATCTCTCTTGATTGAACACACAGTAAAAACAAGAAAGCAGCTCGCTCAATATATGTAGATTGAATAATCTGATAGATCGATTTGTTCGCTTAAAGTTCTGGCAGTTCTTCCGTTGTCCTTCAGAATCTTTAAATAAGGAACAAGTATCAACGGTCGAATCTTTCATAATGACATGTGGCGAGGTTCCATTGGAACGCCTCCATAGTACACAGTAGACTCTAAGCACTAGGATCGTGGCCGTACCAATCTGGTAGTGCGCCAAATATTCTTCTAGGATATTCCTAGAAAAACGAGTAGTGGGAAGAATATTTGCTTACGTGGCATTAATCAATTGTTTGCAACTGACTGTCGTACTGATCTTCACTAGAAAGTGGAGTACGAGTAGCGTACAGCTAGTTGATCGTGGGTAGATGGGTGCTAGCTTCAAGCAACTGCTTAAGCATTGCATTAGACGTATTTCACTTAGACGACCTCGTCTAATGAAATTAAACACCCCGTCTAATAGCATGATCCATTAGACCACCTAGTCTAATGGGATTAGACAACACATCTTATCCCTTCAGATTAATCTGAAGGAGGTAGACTGCACGTCTAACTTCCATTAGTTAGATTGCACGTCTAACTATAAATCCCTTCAGACTAATCTGAAGGAGTTAGACCGCACGTATAACTCTCATCTGTTAGACTGCACGTCTAACTACGTCTGTTAGATTGCACGTCTAACTACGTCTGTTAGACTGCACGTGTAACTACGTCTGTTAGACTGCACGTCTAACTCCGGCTGTTAGACTACACGTCTAACTCCGGCTGTTAGACTGCACGTCTAACTACGTCTGTTAGACTGCACGTCTAACTTCGTCTATTAGACTGCACGTTTAACTCTAGACTGCACGTCTAACTCCGTCTGTTAGACTACACGTCTAACTGTCTGTTAGACTGCACGTCTAACTCTGTCTGTTAGACTGCACGTCTAACTACGTTTGTTAGACTACACATTTAACTACGTCTGTTAGACTGCACGTCTAACTACGTCTGTTAGACTACACGTCTAACTCCGTGTATCTCAATGCATCTAAAACCCAATCAGTCTAATGACCCTCATTAAGACTAAGTCTAATATAGCCTGTTTTCGATACACCTGCACCAAAAACAATTAGACGGAATAGATTGAGTTTTATATACATTCAGCATCAAAATTCCAATAGTCAAACTACTTTGACACTTAGTCAAAATAATTTGACCCAACATATATATATATAGATTTGTCATAACAATAATAGTTTGTAAAAGTTTGAAATATTGAATTTTTTCTCTCTCTATTATTTGTAAGGCTAAATCGGAAAACCGTATTCTGACGGCTTAGATTGAAATTCATTCTCTCAACAGATTTGTATAATTTACTTTTATAGTCATTTGTGTCTATGTAAATTGTTTTTATATTATTCATTTTTCGATGGTAAATTTCTTAGTATCTAATAGATTAAGAAATTCAACAACTTTTTTAATGTCAGTTTCAGATAAGAAGTGGAAAAAAATGTTTTATATTTTTTTAAACCAAGAATTAATTTTTTTGTATTTTTGGCCTAAGATCTTTATTTTTCGGTATTTTTATTTTTCTGATGTCATGCTTTGTTTCGTAGTGCTTAAACGATTCCTATTTTTTAATATTTCATGGATTATTTAAAAAATAATATTGTGTTATATTAGTTTGTGTGAAAAATATTTTAGTCCCGGTAGATTTTAAATTCTACCTCCTCCCTTGCGGTTGATATTTCTCGTTTCTGTAATATCTACGGAAGACTTTGTATATGATTGTCAACTGCCTTTTGCGTAGTTATTAATATTGTTCAATTCTAACCTTTTCTAATTTATTACCAACGGATAATTCAGTTAGTATTGACGTTTTTTTCTACTAGTAAATCTTGTATTAGTAAGATAAATATCATATACTTCATTCATTAAATTTTCTTCAAGTCCATATTTTAAAATTTTTCTTATAGTAAATTTAAATATGTTTTTCCTCTAACCCACCAAGGTAGTCTAATGGTAAGAGTCGACTTAAAAGATAAAAATGTTGTGGATTCGATTTCATCTGAAAGTGCTTTAAGTTGAAGTGGAGAACCATGACTTTGGATGTCATACTAGTTCTCCTTAATTAAAAAGAATCCTTCTATCTCTATTTTTTGACTTTACTCCATTCATCCTTTAAACTAAACTTTGGATTAATCATAATCTATGGTGACATGAGTTATTAAAATAATTGAAATAATTCAAGCCCTTTAACTCCACTAAAAACTAAGAGATTGTAACAAAGTGTTGGGTACTATTGTGATTGAACAAGCAACAATTACTACACCTTTACACCTTTATGTAGTACAATTGGAAGGTTAACAAGTATATGACCTTGTTCAGATTGAAGTTATTTGAAAATTATAAAGAGAGAAAAAATAATAATTATTCATAATTTTGAGGAGATGATGATCATTTTTGATAAAAAGATTTAAAGGTTATTGATATATATATATAAATAAAATAAAAATAATTTAAAATAGTGGATATTTTAGTATTTTAGTTAATTAATTGAGTGATGTGATGTATGAGATGAGAATGAAATAACATTTAATTTTATTTGGGTTATTAAAATAATTCAAACCGAACCAGACCTAAGTTAATTTCCCTAAGAACTCGGCAATTTCACTCGAGAATAAATTATAGTACTACAAAGAACTAAGGGAATGTCCTCCAAGAACTATTTCATTTATTAGGGTAAAATTTGAGCAATTTGAAATATTTTATTATTGTATAAGAAACATTAAATATTTCAAAAAGTATTGTCTAAGTTTTAAATATTTGAAAATTTTATAATAAGACTAGAATATATTTGTAGACATTCATTTTTTACTTCCAAATTTTATAATATATTTTATATTATTCCAAGTCAATAAATAACTTTTCTAAAATTTATATACTAGCTCATTACACAAATTTAAAATAAATAATTATTTTGTGAGACGATGGATCCCAAAAATAATTATTTTGTGGGACGATATTTTTAAATAAAATTATAAATATATAAATTAATAAGTTATAAATATGATGAATGTATCTAGCTATTATTAATGTTATTTTATTTGTTATTTTAGGTTTTTGAAAAATAATGGGCATCGTATTTGGCTGAAAAACCGACGGACCGGCGAACCTCCGGTAGAATCCAGGCGAGCAGGTCAACAGACTTAGGTGCAATCAAGGTAGCGATTCATGTCAAAAGGCGCATATAAGAGTTAACCAATGGGAGGTCAACGTAAGCAGTACCTAAATCGTGAAGTAACCTTGAGCATCGGATCAGGGACACACGAATTTCTAGCGTCAATAACACTTGATCGTCAAATGGGTCATCTACATCGTTAACTTGAAAGAACATGGGTCGTTGGATCAATTTGGGTTAGGCCCATTGGGTTGGCCCGCCTCGCTAAATAATTTAGACGGGTTGAGTTGAAATATTAGCAATCATTTGGAAATGGGCCTACATGGGCCAAACCGCTCGGGTCGTGAGCCTAGGCGAATCGGGCTTGGGTTGGCCCGTGGGTTGACAAAAAAATCTAATCTAATTTATAGCCTTATAGGCATATGCCGCATAACCCTAGTTTTTTTCTCTCCTAGGCAGCACTGCAACAGTCAATACTCAATAGTTTGCACATTGGTCGTCGACTATTTATTTGTTACGTCTTTCTTCTCTTTGTTCTCACCTTCAAGGGTTCATGGATTCAAATTTGGTTCTATACTGCAGTATTCAATACTCAATACTTCACCCATTGGTCACCGAATACTTATTTGTTCGCCTTTCTTCTTTTCGTTCTCGCTTTCAAGGGTTCGTAGATTCAAACTTGATTCCAGTTCCAGAATCTTCACACTAAAAGTCTGAAACATAATATTCTGTTAAATAACATATTCATTTTTGTGTATTTCATATGTAGATAGAAATCAAGAAGACAACGTAATAGTTACATCAATATTTTCCAAGCAAGGATCAAATGTTCTGGAAGATGTTGATGTAGACATTGAAGAAGATTACGATGAATGAGAAGGATTTGACATGGATTATATATCGATTTATGATATTTAAAGAATGTTGACTTTACTAAAATTTATATTTTATGAATTTTTCAAATTTTAGTCACTATATTGAACTATTTGGTCAATTAATGTGTAACGATAGACAAGACTCTTGTTTGGTGTGTATTATGACTATTTGATCATGTTCTTGAACTCTTATTTTCTAGAACTATTAATGATTTTATTTTTTTTATTAGTAGTGAGACAAACCGCGGGCTGGCTTGCCTAACCCGCAACTCACCTTGCGTTGGGTTGGGAATTTTCAGCCTGTCGGGATGGTGGGCCGGCCCATCATTAAACCGTCAAACGATGGGTTTTAATGGGTAGGTCCACCCCGCCATGGATTGGCACATCTGACCGCTCTAATACGGATCGTTGTCCGTCTCTTTTTCTTCTCGCGCAACAAATCTATGTTAGATTAAATTAACTAATTAACTTAGGATAATTAGCCAACGATTATAAAACTACCAAGTTTTGAATATTTATTTTAAATAATCAAAAATGGAGAAATTGTTAGATTATAATTTATGAAAATATTTTGATAATGAATGGACAAAACTAAGTTCAATTATGTATATAAGTTAAAGATATATATATATATATATATATATATATAATTGTTAAGTCATATCAAGTATATTAATTTATTTAAAGATAACAACAAGGTGTTGTAGTATAGTGATAAGTATTCTTGTCTATCACACGGGTGACCAATGTTTGAATCTCACCAGCTGTAAATAATAATTGAAGTTTTATTATTTTAGGGAAAAGTACAGCTGGATGTCTGAAAAGCGCGTCCGGTTCGGTTAGAAGTCCTGAAAAACTGAACTCCAAAATATCGAAATTGCCATGTAGGCACTTCCGCTATTAAATGACTTCGGTATTTAAGATGCGCATCCGGTATTTTACCATTTCGGTATTATACAAGCGTTCCCGACATCTGATTAAACATCCTTTATGGATAGTCTGACACAGCAACAGAACCAGACCTAAAAGAATGTCATGTACCACATTCCATTAATTAATATTTTGGATTATTATCATCTAGTATAGACGAGATCAAAGAAGGATATTTTATGATGTACTATCCTGTAACTCAACAAATCAAATTAGGACAGGTGTCCTCTGAAGCAAATACGACTGTTGTTGTGCCTTGGATATAAAAAACATCAAAGGAAAAACATAAGCAGACTGCGGAGATCTAGGATCTCTTGTTAATTAATTCTTATATGAGAGATTGTTCATGCCAAAAATTATTGTATCACTTTTCTATATTGTGAAATCTTTGTAAGTTGATAGAGTGTCTATCAACAAGTATTGTGTGTGCTAGAAGTTCAGAAACAGGTAGTGTTTAAGACCTGGTTGTCCGACTGAATTTGTACAAATGTTGTATTCAAACCAAATCTTCTAGTGAATATCCTTCTCGAGGTCGAGAAGAAGGGGTGACATAGGAGAGTTTGCTCCAAACATCCATAAACAAACTTTGTGTCTTGTGTTCTTTACTTTATAAATATTCCAACCCTTTATCTATCGCTTCAAGTCTAAACAAACATTTCCGCACTTGAACTTCGTTCAAGAGTTTATGACGACTTGTGAAGAATAGAAACGGATATTAACTTCTAATAGAGTTAATATCAAACGAAGTGTATAAGCTTTTAACATAGTCAGACCCCCATCTCTATCATTGTACCCGATCCTAACAAGTGGTATCAGATCATCTTGTTTCTATTCTCAAAGCATTCAAATATCATCATGTCTTCCTCCAACAAGCCCCCAATGTTCCGAAGTGAAGATTTTATTGACGGGAAGATCTGTATGCAAGTGTATTTGGAATCACAAGACGATGATATGTGGTATGTAATCACTGACAGCCCGATAAAGATTGAAAAGGAAAGAAGTGAGTGGACTAATGAAGACAAAAGGAAGAACAACCTTGACAACTTGGTAAAGGACTTTATGTATAAGACTCTTGATAAAAACATGTTTGCAAAGATTAGAGCATGTGCCACCTCTAAGGAAGTATGGTAGAAGATCATTCAACTCAATGAGGGCAACAAACAAACTAGAGAGAACAAAATCATGGTTTCTACTCAGAATATTGATAACATCAAGATATGTCCCGGAGAAATAATGAACGAATTTGACGAATGCTTCACCAGCATTGTCCTTGAACTTTCCACTCTAGGAAAGGTCTATGGCAACAAAGAATTCATCGGCAAGGCGTTGAAGGCTCTTCCCATTGCTTGGGACATTATGGATACAGTGATGAGGGAGTCTAGAAATATCCATAAAATGGAGTTGCACGATCTTTTCGCTGATCTAAAAGTCTACGAGTTTGAGATGAACTCGAGAAATGAGGAGGAGCCATCAACTTCCATCATCACTAAAGCCTTAGTGACTACTAAAGAGCCCTCTTCATCAAAGGTTGTTGAAGAGATCAGCGAAGATGCGATGTCTTTACTTATCAAGAATTTTGGCAAATATATGAGGAAGAATCATTCTAACTCATCTTTCAATAATAACTCTAATGACTCTAAGGATAACATACGGTATTTTAATTGTGATACTCTAGGTCACTACAAGTACGAATGCCGAAAGCTAAGAAAAGACGACAAGAAGCTTCTGATCAGAAACATAAGAAGGATCATAAAGCATCCAAGCATAAGAAGGATCAAAAGATGCTGATTGCTGAAAAAAGAAAAAATAAATGGGCCGAAAGCGATTCGGACTCAAGATCGTCCAGCGATAGTGATGATGAGAACATCAAATGCTTCATAGCAGATGATGAATACGAGGTACTTGATTTCACCTCAAATGAGTTTACCAGAGATTATCTAACTGCTGCACTCGATGACATGGTCATTGAGTACAGAAAACTATCAAACTCCGTTAATCAAATCATTTCAAAAAGAAAGTCTGATAGTTCAAGTTATTCATCTCAAATCAATGAGGCTCATGTTTCAACAAATGAGCTCTCATCTTAGAATGAGAAGCTAAAAAAAACAATCAGAACTCTTTCTGCCGAAAACTAAAGATTGGAATATATGATTAAATCTTGGACAAAATCTGGAGATGCGGTTAGACTGATGATCAGTCAGCAAAGACCTGTTGCTATAAAATCCGGTTTGGGATTCGACAATGCAAATCCAGATAAATCCAACAAAAAGTTGACTTTTGATAAAGGCAAGCTTAAATCTTTAAGCTTTGTCAAAGGAACATCAACCAATACAGAATCCAATCCAATATGTGATGATTTGACTTCAAAGGATGAAGTGATTTATGTTAAATCAACTTCAAACTGGCTGAAACCTGGGAGAAGGATAGCTAATTAGTATGACAAGGAAAAAATTGACAGGAAGTCAAAAAATATTTACCAAAAATCATCCTTTGAAGCTACAGAATCATCAACAGGTAGTAATAGATCTGCCAAATTTACCACACACGCACACAATGGGAAATCCATAAACATAATTAAGGTATGGATTCCCAATGAACTAATCCATCAAGGACCCAAAGAAAAATGGGTACTAGATTTGTTATTGTCTATGAATACAGATAAAACAAGACTACATCGTGGAAGACTATGTATGACATCTAGACAGTCGGCTACTAACAAACATAACATATGAAGGCAACAAGCATGAAGTGGCTAACATCCTCACCAAACCACTTCCCGAGTCTAAATTTTCTTACCTTAGAAATATTTTAGGATTGTTAGATTACGGTAATGTCTAAACTGATTTAATTATAAACTCGCCTGATTTTGATAATTTATTTCAAATAATCAAAAAGGGAGAAATTGTTAGATTAAAATAACTAATTAACTTTTGATAATTAGCCAACAATTATAAAACTACATGGTTTTGATAATTTATTTTAAATAATTAAAAAGGGAGAAATCGTTATATTAAATTAGCTAATTAACTTAGGATAATTAGCCAACGATTATAAAACTACCAGGTTTGAATATTTATTTTAAATCATCAAAAAGGGAGAAATTATTAGATTATAATTTATGAAAATGTTTTGATAATAAATGGATAAAACTAAGATCAATTATATATATAAGTTAAATTATATATATATATATATAATTGTTAAGTCATATCAAATATATTAATATATTTAAAGATAACAACAATGTGTTGTAGTACATAGGTAAGTACTTTCGTCTATCACACGGGTGACTATCAAATAATAATTGGAGTTTTATTATTTCAGGGAAGCGTACAGCTGGATGTCTAAAAAGCACGTCTGGTTCGGCTAGATGCGAGTTCAGTTGTGCGCGTCTGGTTCGGCTGGAATTCATGAAAAAACAAACTCCAAAATACCGAAATTGCCAGGTAGGCGCTCCCGGTATTAAATGACTTCGGTATTTAAGAGGTGCTTCCGATATTAAATGACTTTGGTATTTTAGATGCGCATCCGGTATTTTACCATTTTGGTACTATACAAGCGTTTCCGGTTATTGATCAAATGTGACATTTGATCAAGCATCTTTTATGAACAGTCTGACACAGTAGTAGAACCAGACCTAAAAGAATATCATGTACCAAGAAAATTCAAATCCTCTGAGCTATACGTTCCTCGTATACCACATTCCATTAATTAATATTTTAGATTACTATCATCTAGTACAAACAAGGTCAAAGGAGGAAATTTTCTGATGTACTATCCTGGAACTCAACAAATCAAATTAGGACAGGTGTCCTCTGAAGCAAATACGACTGTTGTTGTGCCTTGGATATAAAATAAGATCAAAGAAAAAACAGAAGCAGACCGTGGAGATCTGGGCTCTCTTGTTAATTAAAAACTCTCTCTCCAAAAATATATTTAAGCTTTTGCCTTTACAATTCTTCCGTGAGAGATTGTTCATACCGAAAATCATTGTATCACTTTTCTATATTGTGATCTCTTTGTAAGTTGATAGAGTATTTATCAACAAGTGCTTTATGTACTAGGAGTTCGGAAACAGACAGTGTTTAAGACCTGATTGTCCGATTGGGTTTGTACAAGTGTTCTATTCAAAACAAATCTTCAAGTGAATATCCTTCTTG
Source organism: Impatiens glandulifera (assembly GCF_907164915.1). Lineage (NCBI taxonomy): Eukaryota > Viridiplantae > Streptophyta > Magnoliopsida > Ericales > Balsaminaceae > Impatiens > Impatiens glandulifera. The sequence continues at coordinate 35,640,940 of NC_061866.1, forward strand.
AGGTCGAGAAGAAGGGGTGACATAGGAGTGTTTGCTCCGAACATCGATAAACAAACTTTGTGTCTTGTGTTCTTTACTTTTTAAATCTTCCAACCCTTTATTTGCCGCTTCAAATCTAAACAAATATTTCCGCACTTGAACTTCTTTCAAGAGTTTGTGACAACATGTGCAGAATAGAAACGAATATTAACTTCTAACAGAGTTAATATCAAACGAAGTTTGTAAGCGTTCAACATAGTCAGACCCTCGTCTCTATCATTGTACCCGATCCTAACAATCTGTATTTTTTGAAAAAATTATAAAAGTTATAACTTTTTATAGGGCAATGAACCTATAAAAAACTACATGACCGAGGGAATATAAGGATCTTAGATATGACTACTATTTCAACTAGTTTATATAAACTATGAAGATTCTCAAGTGATGCACACGGATAAAAATATAAACAAAATAAATTTAATAAAAAAATAATAATAATATGTATTCAATGTTTAATATTCTTAATAAATCACGAATAATATATTAAACTAAAAAATAAAACACTTTTATTTCACATTTTGTTCATTTCGATAAAACAATTCAGTTTCTCATATATCTCATCACATATTTTTTTTCCCAATGAATCACTTATCTTGTGACCTTACACTTTCGTTTTGGTCAATCAAATATTTGATTGATATTTTTTAACATTTATCAACGTGACCTCACACTTTTGTCAATCAAATATTTGATTCATATTTTTTAACCATTTTCAATTTTTACCGGTCTATTATCTCTCGCCAAACCACATCACAATCACACTTGGTTAAAATGTTGTACTTGTTTTGTTAGGTTACAAGTTAAAACATACCTATAGCATTTTCAATTTTATTTTTAACCTTTTTAAGATTATGGGTGGGTCAACCCATAATTTGACACAAGTATCCATTTACTCTCATATATATCCAAAAATATATGATAAAATAAATTAGAATTCATAGTCAATCCCATAATGTATATTCCTGTCGAATCTCAAACAAGATGGGGAATAAAATGGTAAGTTGTCATATGTCTCTTTTTAGATTTTAAGAATACAATCTCACGACAAATAGTTGACAGGTAATTTTTCTCACAAAATTAAGAAAAGATAATTTAGGTGTATAAACACCAAAAAATAGAGTTTCTATTTATAAGTCCGATGCTTGATTACGTGAGGAAAATGACTAAAAGCGTTATGTCTCATTACACTAATCGATATCAATGGTCTTTCCTACGACAATTTTGGCTTTTTAGAATATATTGCTACACTTTATATTTTATTCAATTTTTTTAATCATGTTAAATTTAGTGTTAAGGGTGATTATCTATATTTGTGTGATTCTTTTGAAACGGATTCAAGTGCGGAAGTGTTCGTCGGATTTGAAGCTTTGAACACATGGAGTTTTATAGATGTTCGGAGATAAAATTACTACATCATCCCTTCTTCCACAACTGGAAGAATATCCACTAAATACTTTGAATCGAATACAACTTATTGAGCTAGCTAACTCTCTGTTGAATAGAACAATCTCTGTTCAACATACAATATTCTCAGACAGCCATGCAGTAATTGAATTTCTCTCTTGATCGTGAAGGATGTAAGAATTCAGTAAGAGCAAGAGTAAAACAATGAGTAGGTTAATTCGTAAGTGAACAACTTGTTGAGTAAGTAATTCAGTTATCAAATCATCTAGTAATTCGTTCGTTGTCCTTGAGCATCTATTTGAGTAGAAGGATACCAACAGTTCAATCTTCTTAATGGACACGTGGTAGGTGTCCGTTAGAAGGCCGCCCATAGTACTAGAATACAACAGACACTCAGCAAATGGATCGTGGTCATATTGAACTGGTAGTGCGTTGAATATCCTTTGATATTATCTTGTACTGGACAGACAGTTGGAGGGATATTCGCGTACGTGGCGTTCGTTCATTTGATACAATTAGTAGGCTTGTCAGGTTGCACAGAAGTGAGTGGAGCAGGAGTAGCATATAGTTAGTTGATCGTGGTTAGACGTATTCTTTCTTCAGACGACTACTAAATCAAGGCATTAGACGTGCTCCTTTAGACCTCGTCTAAGGGAGTTAGACGTCCTCGTCTAACTACACATTCCTTTAGACCTCGTCTAAAGGAGTTAGACGACCTTGTCTAACTACGCTTCCCTTTAGACCTTGTGTAAAGGAGTTAGACATCCTCGTCTAACTACGCTTCCCTTTAGACCTCGTCTAAAGGAGTTAGACTACCTCATATAACTACGCATTCCTTTAGACCTCGTCTAAAGGAGTTAGACGTCCTCGTCTAACTACGTTTCCCTTTAGACCTCGTCTAAAGGAGTTAGACAACCTCGTCTAACTACGCATTCCTTTAGACCTCGTCTAAAGGAGTTAGACGTCCTCATCTAACTATGCTTCCCTTTAGACCTCGTCTAAAGGAGTTAGACGACCTCGTCTAACTAAGCTTCCCTTTAGACCTCATCTAACTATGCTTCCCTTTAGACCTCGTTTAAAGGAGTTAGTCTATATATGCACTTGATAAAAAAAATAGTCAACTTAGATTTATTCACAGCTAAGTTTTAACAAAGATCATCAAAATTAGGTCAGCATAAAATAAGCTTATTCTCTAGTTTATTTTAGTCAAAATAATTTGATCCAACAATTTTCCAATTTTTTATGATGTTAAAAATTAGTTAAAAAATTAAGACAGATAAACACAATCAATAGACAGCAAATTAGCATATATTTATATATTTGCAAAAGATCTCGGGAGGATAAACAACTTAAACGAAAATTGCCCAAAAACTACAAAAAAAAAAGGTTGGGTCTTTTCTATCCCTTTCTACCCTTAATTCCTCATGGGCCTTAAGCCGCTTCTTTTCCCCCTTTTTAACATCATCGGAATCCTAATAAGCCCTTTCAGCTCTTAGGAGCGCCAGATTTTCTTTTCAGCTTTAGTCTTCCTATCCTAAGAACGTAGTCATGAACTCTATGGTTGTTCAGGACTCTGGAAGGTTTGAAATGGACACCATGTCCAATGTCAGTGAGGAGACAATAGAGAAGCATGTTGAGAGGAGCAACATATCGTTTCTTTGGAGAAAAGATCATCTTCGCCAAGTTGTAGAAAAGAATCTTCGACCAGTTGATGGCTACACCCCTGGTAATAGCCACCATCATTTCAAAAACTTTGTTACAGTAGGTGTAAGAGGATTCCTTGGAAAGAAGGGACTTGGAGATTATATCGTTGAGTAGGGTGAACTCGACTTTTAGACAGGAGCTCTTCCCATGAGATTCAACGGGAAAGAGATGTCCTTCGAATGATTGGTCTAAGAAGATGAGTTTCATCTCGGACAGAATTTCATTGGAGGAGGAAGGAAGCTCAGATTTCCCTTCCGATGGAAGCTTGAAGAAAAGAGCGAATGTTTCCTCTCCTAAACAGATACTTTTACCGTGGATTGTTGCACGGATGAACTTGTTTTTGATAAAATTTGCAGACTTGAAGAATTCACGAATCACCTGTTCGTGAAAGATGCAATGAAAGCCCAGAAATTTCCTCAATCCAGAATTTTCAAGAGATTTAAACATAGTGACCATTTTTGGAATCACTAGAGAAGAGACCGATGCAAAATCTATTTGGAGAGATTTTTCAACAAGAGAGTCCATTTTTATATGTTGTTTGAGAACTAGGGATTTAGATTACTAAGAGACACAAGAAAATTTCTTAGAGAGAGAAGACGAAGATTCATAAGAAGGATATTAAATCTCCTCGGATATGAACATTACTTTTATAGATAGAAACTGACGAATGAGAATTAAAGACATTGAGTAGATAAACCGTCAAAAATGTAGAAATCTGTTCCCAAGAAACTCATCATTTAAAGATGCAGCATTTAAATTTAATCATAAAAGTTAATCATTAATGCAAAGGCGTGAAGTAGAGGGACATTAGAAATTTTAGTCATATTTTTAACGTTGAAAGACATGTGTCTTCAAGTTATTAGATAAATTACTATTCAATTTTGGCTGGAATATGCATAGACAGCTCATGTAGCGGTGCACAGCTATTCCACTCGTCTAAAGATGAAGAGTCTAAATATATATGTAGTTAGACGACCTCGACTAACTCCTTGCGTTTAAGTTGGGTAGGCGTCTATTTAGACATGGGCGTCTAACTACATTTGTCTGACAGACGTCTAATAGACGTCAGCCTAAACCATAGACGTTTAGCCAACCTAAAGGAGCAAGTTGCATAAACAAGTATACGTCTAAGTAGGTATTTTCTTTAGACGACTAATCTATTAGACCGATTGAGACCTCTGTCTACACACGTCTGTCTAGTTACTTTTAAACAACAAATTCCCCCTGGATTTATGCATGATTAGTTCAAATAAATTACTCAAGATTTACAAGTCCTAAAATATTTCTAAAGTGAGAAAACTTAGTCTCGGGTAGTGGCTTTGTGAACACGTCTGCAACTTGTTGATCTATTGGGACATATTCAAGGCGAATAAGCTTCTGATTGACATTCTCTCGGATGAAAAGATGTCTAATTTCGATATGCTTTGTCTGAGAGTGTAACATAGGGTTGTAGGTTATTGCAATTGCACTTGTGTTATCGTAGAAAATCGGAGATTCTTCTGCCTCAATTCCATAATCCCTTAGTTGTTGTTGAACCCACAGAATTTGAGAACAGCAACTCCCTGCTGCAAGATATTCGGCTTCAGTAGTAGACATGGCAACAGACGTCTACTTCTTGTTAAACTAGGAGATCAGACGATCACCAAGGAACTGGAAAGTTCCACTAGTGCTCTTTCGATCAATCTTGCACCCTGCATAATCTGCATGTAAAAAGCTAGTAAGATTGCAACGGGAATCCTTCGGATACCACAGTCCCCCATTTTGAGTTCTCTTTAAATATTTCAAAATACACTTAGCATCCACATAATGAGATTATTTAGGATTAGCCTGGAATCTTCCATAGACACCAACAACAAACAGGATGTTTGGTCGGCTGGCAGTAAGATAGAGCAAGGAGACGATGATTCCTCTATAGGCAGTGATGTATACACTTTGTCCATATTCATCTTTGTCTAGCTTTCTAGAGGAGCTCATTGGAGTGGTTGTAGTCGAGCAGCTCTCCATTCCAAACTTCTTTAATAGCTCTCTATTGTATTTAGATTCGTTGATGAATGTTCCTTTTTCAAGTTGACGAACTTGAAGACTGAGGAAGAAGGTTAATTCTCTCATCATGCTTATCTCGAATTTATCATGCATTAACTTAGCAAATTTCTCACATAATTTAGGGTTAGTTGACCCAAATATGATATCATCAACATAGACTTGAATAAATAGAATATGAGAGTCTTTAACAAATCTAAACAGAGTTTTATCAACTATGTCAATGACAAAATCATGATCAAACAAAAATTTAGTTAAAGTGTCATACCAAGCTCTTGGAGCTTGTTTCAAACCATATAAAGTTTTATCAAGTTTAAAAATGTGATTTGGTAAAGAGTGATCTATAAAACTAGGAGATTGTTCAACATATACATCTTCATTTAAAGTATCATTTAAAAATGCACTTTTCACATCCATTTGAAATACTTTAAAATTCTTAAAAGATGCATAAGCTAGGAAGATTTCGATTGCCTCAAGTCTAGCTACAGGTGCAAATGACTCCTCAAAGTCGATTACTTCCTCATGTCTATATCCTTGAGCAACCAACCTGACTTTGTTTCTCACAACTAAACCATCTTCATTGAGCTTGTTTCGAAAAACTCATCTTGTTCCAATGACCGATTGATCAATCGGCCTTGGAGTTAGATGCCACACTTTATTTCTCTCAAATTGGTTTAGCTCCTCTTGCATTGCATTGATCCAATCTGGATCAAGCACTACTTAATCGTTTTTCTATGGCTCAATTTGAGAAATAAAGGCAGAGTTTGCCCTTTCATCCAATAATTGACGTCTTGTCCTACGAGGAGAGTTAAGATTTCCAATTATCAATTCTGGTGGATGATTTTTGTTCCATCTGAAGTTGTATCCTAAAGGATTAGACGTCTGATTAGATGGCCTTGCGACGTCCAAACTTTCAATACTCTGTTGACTGGAAGTTTGGACGTCTGGTTAATTCTCAACCGGATCATCCACCTGATCGGACGAATAATTCCTTTTGACAAGAGCTTCATCTTCACTATTAGATTCAAAACTTTTCGCTTCTAATTTGTTAGTAGTGTCAATGGAGTCGATAGAATTGTTTTCAACAGATTCATCACAAATAATATGAAAGGATTCCTCAACAGTTTGTGTTCGATTATTGTATACTCTGAAATCTTTACTAACTGAAGAGTAGCCTAACATGATTCCAGCATCTGCTTTAGCATTAAAGGCAGTCAAATAATATTTCCCATTGTTATGAATGAAACACTTACACCTGAAGATTCGAAAATAAGAAACTGTAGGAATTCTCCCATAAAATAGTTCATAGGGTGTTTTGTCAAAGTGTTTATTAACTATTGACCGATTTTGAGTATAGCATGTTGTGCCTATAGTTTCTGCCCAAAACTTTTGAGGAACACCTGAGTCGGCAAGCATAGATCTCGCTGCTTCCTTTAGTGTTGACTTTTCTCTCAGTAATACAATTTTGCTGTGGAGTTCTAGCACTAGAAAACTCGCGTCTAATACCAGACTCCTCGAGATAGGAAGTTAGGCGTCTATTGGTGAACTCGGTTCCCCGATCACTTTTAATTGAGATAATGCTTAAAGATTTTTGGTTTTGAAGTCTTCTAAGGATCTTAATCAAATTCTCAACCGTTTGATCCTTAGATTGCAAAAAAATAACCCACGTAAATATTGAAAAATCATTAATAATGACTAGGGTGAATCTCATTCCTCCTAAACTCTTTACAGGAATTGGACCAAAATGATCCATATGTAAAAGTTTCAAGCACCGGTTGGACTGAGATTTCCCTTTACTTTTGAACGATGATTTACTCTACTTATCTGACTGGCAGGCAGGATAATCTGTGTCCTTTGAAAACTTCAAATCAGGTAAACCAAAAAATAAATTATGCGAAAAAATGTTGTTAATGGTTTTAAAATTAAGATGGTTTAACCTCTAATGTCATAGCCAGTTTTGATCATTTTTGTCAATCATGCATATGAGATTAAATATCTTATTTTTCTAGTTCATTTTGTAAGAGTTTCTTACCCTACTTCCGGTCAGAAGAGTGTTACCCTGTTGATCCTTAACTAGGCATGCATTCGTTTGAAAATCGTCAGAAAATCCGTTATCACATAATTGGCTAATACTAATCAGGTTATAATACAAGTTTTCAACAAGTAGCATGTTGTTGATGGTTAGATTTCAATGGATAATCTTACCCTTACCCATGGTCTTACCCTTGCTGTTATCCCTAAAAGTGATCTTAGGCCCTAAGCAGTATGTAATTTTATTTTAAAGTCGTCTATCTCCGGTCATGTGTCTGGAACATTCACTGTCCACATATCAAATTAAATCTTCCAGGCAGTTAATCTGATATACCTACACAAAAACATATTTACAATCTTTTGGTAACCACATTCACTTGGGTCCTCGGTCAATTAGTCCCTTAGGAATCTATATTTGAGTAACTTCGATGGATTTCCCTTTTTTTGTTGTAATAAGTACGTATAATTTATGCTTAGCAGTCGTCTTCCTACTAGCATCTAATCCCTTAACTTTAGAGGATGGTTTTTATTTAAAACTCCTTGACTTCTTGTCAGGTTTTGATATGCCAGACTTGCTGGTTGCTTCCTTCCTAGGTTTCAATCAGCTTATAGTTGACGGAATATAAATAATCTCATCCTTTAAGGTTAGATCATCACGGCTTGGATCAGTTCCTTTATCAGTTAAGATCACTTTGACAAAATTTATTGGCTTAAACTTGTCTGTTGTTACAGGACTTGTCTGAGTTGTCATTGTCAAATTCTAAACCGGATTTTCATCCGGCAGGCCTTAGCATATAAATTTGTTGTCTAACAGAATCTTCAAACTTTGTCCAGGAACTGACTATATATGTTAAACGTTGGTTTTCAGATGAAAGAGTTTTAATATTTTCCTTGAGCATCTCATTCTCAGATGAGAGCTCAACTACTTTATTTTCAGAAACTTTTGGTTCAAAATCTTGAAATGAAAGAGAGTTATTGGTCTCATATTTTGATTTCATTTCATTAAATGAGTTTGATAACTTCTTGTACTCAATGACATGTCAATTAGATCATCTCTTGTAAATTATTTCGAAGAAAAGTCAAATACCTTAGATTGGTCATTTTTCATCAAGAATGTGACGACTTCGTTATTGATATCGCTAGATGAGTCCTCTAAGTCGTTATTGGCCCACTTGGACTTGCTTTCAATGCTCATAAGAACTTTCTGCTCTTTTCGGTTCTTCGTTATCTAATCGTTACAGCCATATATTTGAATTCAGCTTCTCCCAAATTTCTTTAGCGGAGGAGCATGACTTGATCTTATTGAATATATTCATGTCGATCGACTTGTATAAAATATCTTTGGTAACATTATTCAGGATGTTCATCATCTTTTCTTCAGTTGTCCATTCACATCTTGGTTTCTCAATCTTTATAGGACCATTAGTGATGACATACCACATGTCACAATCGATGGTAGTCAAATGAGCTTTCATTCTCATCATCCAATATTCATTGTTTTCTTTCGAGAGTAGAGGAATGTGGTTGACGACAGACATGTTTGAGGTTGTTGTTGGTGCTTGATAATAGAAAACGAGGCTCTAATACCACTTGTTTGGATCAGTACTAACAATAGAGACTAGGGTTTGACTATTGTTAACAGTTTATGATAAATTCTTCGATAGTAATCATATAAGGGATTAGTATCTGTTTCTATTCTTCACAAATACTTCAAACTCTTGAAACAAATTTAAGTGCAGAAGTGTTCGTCGGATTTGAAGCTTTGAACAACCGAATGTAAATGGTAGAAAGTAAAGAACACAAGGAGTTTTATGGATGTTCGAAGATAAAACTTTTACATCATCCCTTCTTCCACAACCAGAAGGATATCCACTAAATACTTTGAATTGAATATAACTTACTGATCTAGCTAACTCTCTATTGAATAGAACAATCTCTGTTTAACTTACAATATTCTCAGACAGCTATGCAGTAATTGAATTTCTCTCTTGATCTTGAAGGATGTAAGAATTCAGTAAGAGCAAGAGTAAAACAATGAGTTGGTTAATTCGAAGTGAACAACTTGTTGAGTAAGTAATTCAGTTATCAATTCATTCAGTAATTTATCCGTTGTCCTTGAGCATATATTTGTAGTACAAGGATACCAACAGTCGAATCTTCTTAATGGACACGTGGCAGGTGTCCGTTAGAAGGCCGCTCATAGTACCATAATACAAAAGACTCTAAGCAAATGGATCATGGTCGTACTAAACTGGTAGTGCGCTGAATATCCTTTGATATTGTCTTGTACTGGACAGGCAGTTGGAGGAATATTCACGTACATGCCATTCGTTCATTTGATACAATTAGTTGGCTTGTCAGGTTTCACAGAAGTGAGTGGAGCAGGAGTAGCAGACAGCTAGTTGATCGTTGTTAGACGTATACTTTCTTCAGACGGCTGCTAAAGCAAGACATTAGACGTGCTCCTTTAGACCTCGTCTAAGGGAGTTAGACGTCCTCGTCTAACTACGCATTCATTTATACCTCGTCTAAAGGAGTTAGACGACCTCGTCTAACTATGCTTCCTTTTAGACCTCTAAAGGAGTTAGACGACCTCGTCTAACTACGTTTCCCTTTAGACCTCGTCTAAAGGAGTTAGACTACCACATATAACTGCGTTTGACGTCTAATAAAGCCTACTTTAGACCACGTCTAAAGTAGCATAGTCTATATATGCACCTGCATAAAACAAATAGTCAACTTAGATTTATTCACAACTAAGTTTTAACAAAGATCATCAAAATCAGATCAGCATAAAATAAACTTATTTTCTAGTTTATTTTAGTCAAAATAATTTGACCCAACATCATGCGTAAAAATTCGGTTAGAAAGTTAGTCAAAAGCTAACGGTCGGATGACTTTAGTCAAAAACACCTACTAAGCCAAAAACACTACACAAAAATTGACTCAATTCGAAATATAGCTTAACACAAATGTTAGTTTATGTTTATTTAACAACAATATAACATCAAATTCACTTCCAATAATTAATTGATCATGAAGATAAATAAAATCACCCAAATTTCAAGAATAATTTTAAATTAAAAGGTGTTCTTAAAAATTGCAATCATTTTATTTAACTAATATACAACATTATACATATTTTAAAGTATTTCCTTTTAAACAACAAACTCAAGAACACACTTTATTTAACCACTTTAAGTCAATTTGCGCGTTTTTGATTTGATGTGAATTTGAGAATTCTATGTACAGAGAAATGTTCTAATACACTTCAATTGACAATATGCAAATTCAATTTAACAATCCAAGCATCATACATACATCAAAAATAAAGAAAATCGAAACTGCTATTTATTGAAATTGAAATACAAAACAAAAGTAGATTTGATAGAATTCCTTACAAAGGTTATTAATATTCTTATCAAGTTAGTCACGAAATTTCAAAACAAAATAATTTGATTAAGATACAATGAGACAAGTTTGGCTATTTTGCTTTGAAAACTAAAAAATCAGGATATGGATAGTTGTATTTTTTTTTATAGGTAGCTTAGGGTATTTATAAGGTGACCTAAAAAAAATAGGTAAAAAATCATAGTCAAACTCCAGAAATTTTGTTTTTGGCTTTTTTTTTTTTTTTTATCTAGAATCTTCTTCTCTGGTTGGATAATTTGTGGTTATTGATTGGTTGAATGTGTTAATAAATTTTAAATTCTGCACATCCATAGCTTTTCACAGCACTTATGGTTTTTAGTATGTCTCTAGTTAAAACAAGTGAGAAAAACACATTTAAAGAAATTAAAGAAGATTGCATGCGGCTTTGATAGAGTCTTCCTAAAATCCGTTGGAGAACACCCAAAAATATTTCATAAGTCGATTGGTCGAAATAGAGAAATGATAGAGAGAATTTGGAAAATAGAATGAGAGACGGAATGATATGGTGCAATCTGATTGCCTGAAAAAAAAAAAATTCTTTCTTCTCTCCCTACTCGCACTTTTTATTATTTCCATCAATTAGGTGATAACACACCATTCCCTCCCGGTCAGTTCGATCCTGTCATTATAGGCATTAAATTTATCCACTAAGGCAACGCCACCTATATAAATAAAAATAGAAAAAATCGACAAATGAGGGTGATACTTCAATTTTGTGTATATATTGTCTGTACGAATAGGATGGAAGTAACATTTATCTTCCCTTCCCCTATCATTCCTCGTCCATATATTTATATATATATATATAAATAAATATCCCTTTTCTAAAAATACCTTCAAAACAAAATAAACACATTAATAATAAATAAACACATTAATAATAAATAAATTTGTTTATATATTAATATATCATTTATTTTATATATTTTAGCCTATTCTCCAAAATTGCCTTCAATTGACATGATAAATTGCTCTCAAAATAATTATTTATTTAATAATTCGTACAAATAGTATGTATATGAATTTTATAAAACCATAAGCTGAGAATTTATTAAAAAAATATAAATTATAAAATTGGAGAGGACAAATTAGTGTCTACCCTCTCTTTAACTAACGTCCAAACTTGAAAGATTATTCTAAATTTTTTATTTTTCTTAAATCTCAATTATGCAAGTTTTTAATAGAAGATATAAATTTAAGAATTTTTAAAAATAAAACATTACATTTATAGAATTATTGTCATCAAATATTTCTAAAACTTACTTGTTTAAATATAAATTATATGGACCAATCATAAATTTAATATAAAATAACAAACACACAAATTAATATAGACTTTAACAAATAAAATAATTTACATCTTAAAATATTTATAATTTATTTGTTTCATATAATATTTGAATATGCACAAAAGTTAACATCGTGGATGGTGATGAAACCCAGGAAAGGGCGGAATAGAAAGCGCAATAAACTATGACTTCTTCTCTCTAGTCAAAGGTTTATTGTTTGAATGGTTCACATTTATAAAAATTGTAACTAGATACAAATTTAATACGTTTCATAATTTCTCATTCAAATCAATACATCTTTATAAAAAATATATATATATAATTATTTCCAAATAGTATAGTTGTTGAATAGTTGTTGAATTATTTGAATTTTTGGACTTGTTTGATATACATTATTATTTGAATAAAATTTAACTATTAATCAATTCATCCAATATATTGTCAAAATCTATTTTTGATGATAGTAAGCCAAACCAAACAAACAAGTTCATTTGATTTAGATTTGTTTGAATTTTTTTTAGTCAACTATTTTTTTTATATTTTAACAATTAAATTATTAGATGAAAAATGAAAAATGATTAGGCGAGAAATTTGGTAAGAGAATGACTTGACATAATTTAAAATAAAATAATTTCTCTCTTTTCTCTCACTTTTACATTTTTCATTAATGAAGTGATGCCCTTCTCTCTCTATCACTTCTCTTAAATCATTTAATTTATCAATTAAAATAATTAAACACCTATATTTTATTTTTAAAATTTAAATTAAAAAATATTATAATAATTTAAAAATTATAAACTACATTGAGATTAAATAAATAACTCAATTAATAAAATATTCTTTCACTTCCTCTCATCTACCGAATACTAAAATACATTATATTTTAAATTATTATTTTTTATTTTATCATTATATATTAATATTTTTAAATTTTTTAACAAAAAAAATAACTATACATTTTCAAAATCATCACCAATCAATAATTTTTAAATAATTCATATATTTAAAAAACAAACAAGCCCTAACTTATTTTTCATCCAACAAACTATTTTTTTTTTTTATAAATATCATAAAACATTCATAAATATCCAACATAAAATCCTATAAACAAGCCCTTAACTTATTTTTCATCAAAAAAAAAAAATTTAAAAAATATCCAATAAAACATACCCAAATATACAACATCAAACAAACCCTTATGTTAATTTAATTTATTTCTTTATGAAAATAAACTTCATCAAACTTAATATAAAATAAACCAAATAGGACAGGCCCTTTATATAGAAAACTTTTAAAAAGAAAAGGTTGAATAATTTAATGGAACTAAACGACTTCACGATGACTTAATACAGTGGAATACTAAACGGGCGCGAAAAGTCTCTAATTTTACGCTTAGAATTCTGCTATTGACTCGTTTGATCATTGTTCATGAGAATACACTTTAAATTCTTTCCAACATGAAATGGGTTTGCTTTTCTTGTATACATATTATATAATAATCGAGAAAAAGCTAATGCAGAATCGTACTATAGTTCTTTCTTTCTTGTCATTGTCATATAAAATCACTACCTTTCTTTTCCTTGGTCAGTAAGACTCCCTCTCTATCTCTATCTCTCTTCTCCATCTCTGTTTTTGCATTTTGGAGTTTGAACAGAGATGTCGACGACGAAGACGAAAGACGTAAACTTGATCGATTGGGTCTTCTCTTGGTCTATTTCAGACATATGTAATAAAAATCTTTACAAGGATCAGGTATGTTTTGTTTGATTTTGATCTTTGATCTTTGTTTGTTTTGTGGGAAATATGGTGTTCTAGTTCTTGTTCTTTATTGAAACAGGTGAGAGAGATTCCTAGGACCTTTTCATCGACCAAAGAGTATTTGGATTCGTTCAAAATGCCTTTGATTGAGGAAACCCATGCTGATTTATTTTCAAAGTTCGCTGCTTTAGCTCAAGCTCCTCTTTTTAAAAGTTTTTCAATAGAACCAGCCAAAGATTTCCGTCCTCCCAATCTCTTGAACTACAAAATCGAATGTCCTAGAATGAAGGAAACTGTTAACGATGACCCATTATATGAACCGGAAGTGGGTGATCTCATAGCTTTGACTGAAGTCAAGCCGAAATGTATTGATGATCTTAACGGACGCAAAATTCCATATACTATAGGTATAGTTGAAGATGTAGGTTTAGATGAATTTCAAGATAAACCTGTCTGTTGTACTATAAAATCGTCTAAAATGATCGATCTTGAATGTTTTAAAGAAGAACATTCAAGTAGGATGATGATGATGAAGAAGAATGATAAGAATAACCTTTATGTTGTTCATCTTACCAACTTGGTCACGAATGAACGTATATGGACATCATTGAATAGTAGCTCAAATGTGGAGATGAACATGAACATAATCAAAAATGTTCTTAACGTCGATCCTAATTCTGATCATTGTGATTCATGCTGCACTGTTGAAGAAAATCAGTCTCAACCTCTCACATTTGCTAGACTTCTAATAGGATCATATGAGTTAGATGATTCTCAAAAGGCTGCAATTTTGGAATGCATTGCTAGGAAGGAATGTACTCATAGAAACACTGTGAAACTTATATGGGGTCCTCCGGGGACAGGGAAAACAAAGACGGTTGCTTCTCTGTTGTATGTTTTACTTAGGATGAAATGCAGAACACTTACATGTGCACCCACAAACATTGCGGTTGTGGGAGTGACATCGCGTTTGATGGGTTTGTTTCGAAATAGGCTTAAATTGGATACCTATGGTTTAGGAGATATAGTTTTGTTTGGAAATGAAGAGCGAATGAAGATTGAATATCATGAGGAACTTCATGATGTTTTCTTGGACTTTCGTGTTTCGATACTTGTTCGTTGTACTTATCCCGTGACCGGGTGGTTAGGTAGTGCAAAATCCTTTATGAATCTACTTGAAGACCCTAAAAATGCTTATACAAGGTATTTGAATAAAGAAAAGAATCCGGAAGGCAATGAGAAAGACAGTTTTGAAAAAGTAACTGCTAATGATGATAAACTAAGCAAGAAAACAGGGAGTAAGGTTTTCTTGAGTGCCATGAAGGACATTGAGAGTAAGAGGAGACGAGAGATGATGATGAAGAAGAAGAAGAAGAAAGATAAGGTGATGCCATCGACGAGCGCAAACGAAAACAAAGAGATCAAGACATTTGAAGATTTCTTTATGAGCGAGTACTATTCAATAAGAAATAGTCTCATATTTTGTACTAAAAGTATTTATACTCATTTTCCAACAAACTTAATCCCATCATCAACCGCGGTAAAGATGATCAGGCTCGTGGAGTTGCTCAATTCCATTGAAAGAACTAAACCAATAAACGCAGATGTTGACGAAAACATGAATTCCTCGGAGATCGAGTGTGTCGAAATACTTAAAATCCTTGAAAAAGAACTCGATCTGCCAAAAACAGCATCATTTTCCGAGCTCAAGAGTCTCTGTTTACAAAATGCTCAATTAATATTCTGCACTGCTTCCAGCTCTTCAAAGTTACAATCAGAAAGGATGACCCCATTCAAGTTATTAGTAGTGGACGAAGCAGCTCAGCTTAAAGAATGCGAATCAACGATCCCATTACAACTCTCTGGTTTAAGGCATGCTATTCTCATCGGAGACGAAAGACAACTTCCAGCCATGGTCCAAAGCAGGGTAATTTTCATTTATTCAAATTCTTTGTAGTTATTTTTTCCAAGTCTTTCAAACTGCTATTATCCCTTCAGATTTCTGAGAAGGCTATGTTTGGGAGGAGTCTCTTTGAAAGAATGGTGATTTTAGGAATTCAAAAACACCTTCTAAACATTCAGTATAGAATGCATCCTTCTATTAGCATGTTTCCCAACAAGCAATTCTACCAAGGCAAGATCTTGAATGGCCCTAATGTCATAAAGAGAGAGTACGAGAAGCAGTTCCTTAAGGGACCTATGTTTGGCTCATACTCTTTCATAGACCTCCCTTATGGTATGGAAGACAAAGGTCATGAAATGTTTAGTAAGATGAACATGGTTGAGGTAGTTGTTGCTGCTGAGATTATAGAACGCGTCTATAAAGGTAAGAAAAAACAGATTTTATTGTAGAACATTAATCTACATACATTATTCTAAAACAATCTTTATTACGCTCTACTTCTATACTCAGAATCGGTTGCTGCAAGACGGAAGGTAAGCATTGGCTGCATATCGCCTTACAAGGCTCAAGTTTATGCCCTGCAGAAAAGGCTGGGAAAGAAGTACGATAATAAACACAATTTCTCTGTGAGTGTTCGCTCTGTTGACGGTTTTCAAGGTGGTGAAGAGGATGTTATAATCATATCTACCGTTAGATCCAATTTGAATGGATCAATAGGCTTTCTTTCCAATTGCCAAAGGGCAAATGTAGCCTTAACCCGAGCCAGGTATGGTCTGTGGATATTGGGTAATGCTGCAACCTTGATCAACAGTGGCACTATTTGGAGGAATTTGGTTATGGATGCGAAGAGTAGGGGTTGCTACTACAATGCATCAGATGATGACAATCTGTCTCAAGCTATTTATTGTTCACTTATTGAACTTGATCAACTGCATTTGCTATTAAATTCTGATTCTCTACTTTTCAAGGAAGCAAAATGGAAGGTTCAATTCACTTAATGATTTTCTATCTATATGGTGTGCTAATAACTTCAGTGATTCTATTAAGTTCATTTCCTAATTCTTTGTTGTTTTTCAGGTTCACTTCAGTGATGAATTCTTCCAGAGCATGAGAAGATCTAGAGATGATAGAGTTTCTAAAGATGTTATTTCTCTTATAGAAAGACTCTCAACAGGTTGGCGCGAGCATCAGGTTGGCGTAGGAACTTCATTGGAGCTTTTGGAGCTGTACAAGATTAATAATGGACCCTTAAGTCTTGTCTGGTCAGTGGATGTTGTTCTTGACGGATCGAGGTTTACTCAGGTTCTAAAGATTTGGGATATCTTGCATCCGGCCAAAATCCCACAAATGGTTAAGAAACTTGAAATAGTATTTGGGAATTACACGGTTAATGTGATGAATCGCTGCAAATCAAAGATATTTGATGGGTAAATAATTCTTTATGTCCAAGAATCTCTAAAATTTTGTAAACTGTTTGGTGTTGCTAATATTTTTATGTTTCAATTTGTAAGGGAGTTAGCTGTTCCTTCAACATGGCCAGCAGATCCATCTACATCAGCAGCAAGTAACTGTTATATGAGAGGAAATAGTAGAGGTAATCTTCTAATGAAGAAAAAGCCACAATCAAGTAAAAACAGACTATGATTTGTTGGCAATTTAAGATCCTCTTTTTCTAATAGATGTGAATGTTAAAATGTATGGATTGAACTTTGAATTTCAAGTATAACTTAAGTGTATGTTATGTAACTGCTATGTTAAACTTGACAATTTCATTTTGTAAGAGTTTCTCTTATTGTTTTGGCATATGGTTAACCAAATTATTATGAAAATTGATTGTTATTTACTTTTTATTGTCATTTTTAACTTAAGTGGATTGTATCATCAATAACAAGTAACAACAAAAAAGTACCATCATTATTGGCCTTTAGCGACAGACATAGATGAGTCTTAATTTACAATGGATGCAATGTGGCTAAAAGGTGGAGCGACTGGTTTTAAAATGTTGCTCAAAGATTTGGCGATGACATTATTAACATGGTTATTAGGGATGACAATAGGGTGGACGGGGCACACTCCCCTACTGTCCCGCTCGTTCTACTTTGAAATTTTTTATTACAATTTTCGTTCAGTTTCAAAGAATAAGATACATCATTCATACCATATTCTTTTAAAAACAATTATTTTTTATAATAAAATTATATAAAATAGTTTATATATATATCACAAATATACTTAATTGTCACTTCATGTCATATATTATTTCATAGAAATGATTTTTTTTTAAGACTTAGGGGATGGATAGAAATTATAATAATTCTGATGGATTATGTGAGTGAATTTATTAAGATTTTTTTTTTAAATTAAAACTAGTATTGTTATTTTTTTTTTATTATATTTTAATTAATTAAATATATAAAATATTATTATTTTAATGCTATAATTGTAAAATATATAAAATATTTAAGCGTCTAATAATTTAATAAAATATAAACATTTAATATCTTATCCTATTAATTATATTTTTTTTTTTACAAAATAAAAATAATTATAATAAAAGAGTTATTATTTAAATTTTTTACTAAATAAAAATTTATCTATCAAATATAAATAATATAAAACTAAGTCTTTAAAATATTATATATTAATAATAAATAAACCCATCTAAACTAAATATAAAGTTTTACTTAATAATATAACTACATATAATTGTTTTAATAACATTTTTTATTCAAATATTTCATATTTAATTTTTTAAATATTTTTAAATAGTTTCTTTTATATAAAAGTGTTATTTTATTTTTAAATTATATTTTATATTTTAATTAATTTATTATAATTTTATTATTAATATATAATATTTAAAATTAATTATATAAAAATGATTATATTATTATTAGTTATTGTAATTATTATTAAAATTTTATTTTATTAATTTTATTTTATTTTAATAATTCTTTGTTATTATTTAAATAATTAAAATAATTTCTTGTAATAAATAAATTAAAATCTTTATTATTATTTTAATTATAAATAAATGTGTAATATAATTATAAATAAAAATATATATAATATTATAATTATAATTATAATTATAAAAAGAGAGTGTGAACATTAGAGTGAACATAATGGAAGAGAATGAATTCCAAGAGAATGAGATTCATCCTTCCCAATTTAAAGATGGATAAGTGATTCTTAAATATTCTGTAATCATCCCTCCTCTAGTCTAGCGGCAATAAAAGTTGAATATTAATCTTAAGTTCCTGAGTTCGAACCTGTCAGATTAACGGACTATATACTGGAATCATGCACTTAATTTTTGTACCATTGTAATTGTTTAATGGTTATAAGTCCAATTTAAATTATGTTTTAATTAGTAAAAAAATACATTCAAATTTTATAACTAAAGGGTTAGAAATTAAATTGGTTGCTTAGAACATATAATTGTAACTGTATTTGAGCAACTCCAATAATGGAACATCAACAATATCCAAATTATTGAGTTACTCATAAACTCTTTTATTTCTATTATTAACCTTTTTAAAATTGCAATTACTAAATAGATCTACATTTTTTTTTCTTGTTTGACTAAGTAACTTAAACTTCCATTTTTCTCACACAACCTTATTTTCAAATAATCTTATACATAATAATTAATAAGCAAACCACATTTTCTATGAAGGTAGTCAAATTCGATCATTATAGACTTTAAGATAGGAATTTAATAACATTACTTTATCTATATAATATGCAGAATCTCAATACAAACAAGGCCAACTGCTTTGAATATTTAGAATCATTCTTTAATGGCACTAGACGACTTCCCGATGACTTAAAACAAAGAAATACGAAACAGGCGTCCAGACCCTTTTTAAGTATAGAGTCCTGCTATTGCTTTGATCATTGTTCTTTCTTTTTTATTGCAATTTGGCTTGCTTTTCTGAATATAATATTGAAAAGTAAATGTATAATAGTACTATATAGTCCCTACTCTCATTATTGCCTTTTCCTCTACTTGTAAGAATTTATTTCAATATTTTCTTTTAAGTAAATTATTTTTCATATTTATTTATAAAAAAATTAAAAAAAACCTAATCATTAATTATTTAAATAATTTTTTAACATAATTATTGGTATAAGTTAAGACATTTATATTATAAATATTTTAATAAAAGTTTAGTGGTAAAAAAATAGGAAGGGACCTTAATTGTTCGAAAATGTTACATTACTTTAGACATTTATATTAAATCGAAAAATGAAAACTTGATTGAATGAATTAAAAGTTTACCTTCAACCTTACTTATAGTGTCAATTTGATCACTGGTGAATTTTAATGTCTCTTTAACTACTCAAAAACACAATGTTTAATTATCCTGAGATATTGTTCTAAACGTGTGCTCTTTCTCAACTCTAATGTTTGCATCATCTTTATAGAAGAGTAGACTTATATAGAGATATATGAAGATAACAAATATTATTTTATACTATTATTCTCCCCCAAATAACTCAAAAGATTTATTTGTATGAATATAATGGAATATATTTATAACGCTAAAAATCAACTATTTTTAAATTGAAGTTTTCAAACTCGATAGGTATGTCTTATAACTTATAATTTTCTCGAGTGAGACGATAAACAAAAGTAGTATGTGTGACCCGAGTGCATTTAAAATTGTCAATTTTGATTAAATTTGACTTTTTTAAAGTTGTTGCCCAATTTATTTTAAAAAAAAAAATTTGTGTGTTCAAACGCATTCTAGATATTATGTTTTTGATTCGATGATTAGTTACACGTGAGAAAGAGTATTTACGCTACGTCTCACGTATTCATCACATTACGGTCTTTATTTTAAACTTTTGACAATTTAAAAAAAAATTATTTTACAAATTTTATTACATTATGTCCTAATATTTGCGTCCTCTAAGGATAAGTCCAAACATAAATGTGAAATTATGTTTGTAAGTCATGTTCCTATGACCTTTATCTAAATAACATATATCTTAAATCTAAAAAGTGAGGGAAAGGAAGTACCTAGTGAGATGCACAATTCTCAATAAAGGTACCTAAAAAAGATTAAATTGTTAACTTTAAAAAATAAAAATAAACCCAAACAAATCTTTATCAAAATATATATTTTTTTTTATTTTTGTTAAAATATTGTTTTTATTTTTGTGTTTACTATTTTTTTGGATTTTTTATATGTAAATAATGAATATAAATATAAAAAAATAAAATAAAAAAATAGCTAAACATGTCCTAAACAAAAATATATTTTTGTTTTTTTTTCTTTTCGAAAATGATATTTTTTGGTGTTTAATATATTTGGATATTTTTTAAAATTAATTAAGGCATTTAAATAAAAGAAAATGAGAAAAATAAATGAGATTAAAACAAACTAGCCCTTAGGCCAAGCTGGCTGATGAGATGGTAGGAGAATCTGGGCAGCGGGGAGGACTAAGGCCGTTTGATGTATGGGTTATTTGGATAAATCCTGGATTTTTTTCCAAATAACCCTTGTATAATGAAAATGATAAAAAACCAAGTTTTTTTTATTTTTATTCCTATTATACCCCTCCCTCTCTCCCCCTTCTCTCCCTTTCTCTTCCTCTCTCTTCCTCTCTCTTCCTCTCTCTTCCTCTCTCTTCCTCTCTCTTCCTCTCTCTCTATAATAAAATAATATTATATTAAATAAAATTTTAAATATAATTAAATAAATATTAAAAACTATATATATATATATTAATATTAACTTTTATTAATATATAAATAATTTTTTTATAAATACTTATAAATAACTACTATTATAATTCAAATATTACATAAAATAATAATAGATTATAATTTTATTTATATTGTATATTTATTTTTATTTAATATAATTAATATAATTTTTTTACATAAAACTAATGTTATAAATATTTTTATTTAAATATATGTCAATTTATTTTCTAACATAATTATTTATTTACACTATTTAAAATTTAAATGGTATATTAGATAATATAGAATGTTATAATTTTATTTATATTTAATATAATTTTTTTAAATAAATGAATTTATTAATTTAATTTATATGAAAATAAATTTTATAATGTAATAAAATAATATATATATATATTTATAAATATAAAATAAAATATTTAAGTAAGAGTAATATGGGTATTTTAATTAATAAAAGTGTTGATTTGATTGATGATTGGATTGTTGGGTTTTGGGATAAAACCTGGGTTTTATCCAAAAACCCAAAGATCAAACGAGGCCTAAGGCGTGTAGGTGTGAGCAAGGGAACCAAGTTTGACTCAGATTTCAAACAAAACTTTTTAAAATTTTCCAAACTCAAATCCATTTTTTTTTATCTCAAACACACATATTACACAAAATACATCTTTCCCAACACAAACCAAACATCATAACAATTTCAAACAAAGACAATTCGATTTTGAACAAACCAAAAACTATGTTTTCTAGTCAAATAATTTTCTCACATTTTGGATGTTTTCATACATAGTTTAATACATGCCTATCACATATGGAAATGACCAGCAACGATACAAATCGGAATACAAGACATGCAAAACCAAATTCTAAACAAGATTTGAAATTCGTTTTTAGTTCATTTTTAAACCTCCATTCAGTCTAGAGAATCGTTGTAAAATACATTTAAAACTATACTACACTCAGGGATTGAACAAAATATGGTTCAAACATAAAAATGACAAGTTTTAGTTAATCGAATTTTTGAACATTCATGACTTTACATGATGAATCGAAGTAAGTTGGAGGTTTAAAAAGCTTACAAATTACTCAAGGAAGATGCTCCAATTGATCTCGAAGCAAACAAAGACTCCTAACTCCGAACAATTGACAACCCTATTTTTTTTATTACTAAAAACTCCCACCAAAGTTTGTCGGCCTGATTCACTTCGTCCGGTCCCTAGTTTTGCGCAAGGCTTTGTGCGAAATGATCATGGTAATTTCCGTGACCATTTCCCTAGGATGAATGGTTGGAAAACAACGAAGATGGATTTTTTCAAAAATGAAAGTTTTCCTTCTCTTTGTTGCTACTCTTGCTATCGTATAGGGAATAATGATAGGCAACATACTTGAGGTTGTTTTGGGGTTTGGGGGTTTGAATGCTTGGACTCTATTTGGAATTTTTTTTTAGTGTTTGAAGGAATTAATACGTTTTTCTCTTGCGATAGTCATCGAGACAGCTGCCTGAGTCAGCATAAACAATGATTTCAACACCTCAACCTACATAGGAGCATTTATATTTTTTGGTTCCCTAGGTATATCTAGGAAAATTGATACATTTTACTCTTGCGATAGTCATCGGGACAGCCGCCCGAGTGAGTATAAATGATTATTTCACCTCAACCCAAGAGAGCATATATTATACATATAGATTTTTGAAGCCTTGAGTCTAGCTCTCTTTATTCCTTTGTATAAAGGATAATGAGACATTCTTTCTCAAATTGCGGTTTTAACTTGGCTTTTGAGGGTTTATTCCAATTCTTTTTTTTAAAGCCTTCCATGGAGGGTTAATTTCTGGATAATCGCGTATCACAAAAACGAGCTTATTAAGAATATCCATCGATTACAGTTTTCTGGAAACTCAAGGTCAGATTCGGGAGATTAATCATTGTTTGATTAACAAAGCTGCTCTATACTTTTTCCCCTACTTACTTCCTAAAATCTTTGTCACTAATTGGTGGAAAGAACAAAGGTTCCTATTGTCTTTTGAATTTATGTGAGACAGTACTAGGAGTTGATCCATTCCTTTTATTTATTTATTTATTTACTTTTTATTAAGACCAGACCTATATATAAACTGTATATGTATCTTCCTTTTGTCTTTGATATTTTCTTTTTATTCCTTTTGGAAAAATTAGGTCTCACGTAATTCTCCCTTTATAATGACGTAGTTATACAAAACTAGAGGTCAATTAGTCCATTTGAGGCGGGGGACTAAATCCGTTTTAATTCTAGTAAGACTGGATTGTGAGCCGTCGTTTGCTCAGGATGATATTACATATAATATCGTTTCAGTGCGTCTAGATTGCTTGGAGCAATAAACTCTCCACCTTCAACTGTAGATATGAAAACTGCACCTCTAGAGAAGATTTTCTTAATTAAGAAGAGTCATTCTCATCGTGGTCGGAACTTGCCCCTAGGGTCTAATAGTTCTCGGTTTCGTTTAAGCACTAAGTCACCTTCTTTTAGGTTCCTCGGGTTGACCTTTCTGTTAAAAGTATTGGCCCTTTGTTTTTTGTAAACCTGGGTTTTGCATAACGCATCTAACATGTGGTCTTCCATTAATGTCAATTGTTCATATCGAGATTTTACCCAGTCTTCTTCAATGACATGGGATTCCAAAAGGATTCTTAGTGTAAGGATTTCAATCTCAATGGGTTGTATGTCATCCATACCATATACTAAAGAATAAGGAGTTTCGTTTGTCGATGCCCAAACAGTCGTACAATATACCCATAAGGCAAATGACAACTTTTCATGCCAATTCTTATATGTATTGGTCATCTTCTTGATGATCCTAATCACATTTTTGTTAGCCGCTTCGACCGTGCCGTTAGTTTGGGGTTGATATGGAGATGATTTGTGGTTTTCGATTTTGAACTCTTTGAGCAAGGATAAAATCTTTCCCAAAAAGTGTATCCCATTATCTAAAATAATGGCATGAGGTACCCCATATCTGGCGATGATATTGATGCGAATGAACTTTTCCACTTGAGTAGATTTTAGAATCTTGTAAGACGATGCCTCGACCTATTTAGAGAAATAGTGGATAACTATGAGTATGAACTCATGTCCATTGACACAGTTAGATAAATTTTCCTAATGACATCAATGCCCCATGTAGGAAAGGGCCATGGTGATGTCATACTATAAAGTAAAAATGTTGGGGGTATGCTTTAGATTAGCATAGATCTAACACTAGTGACATCTTTTTACATAGTTGACACATTCCTACTCCATATTTTGTCAATAATACCCGAGATGGATTATTTTCTTGACAAGAACTAGTCCATTCATATGTGGATCACACACTCATGCGTGTACTTCCTCTATGATCCGTCGTGCTTCGTGACCAACAATGTAAATCATGTTTTAACCATTAAAAGATCGTCAACATAGTTAGTGGAATACTAGCGTATGACTCTTTGTTCCTTAGCTCGGAAATGGGACTAATATTCTCCATACTCAATGTATTTTTAAAGAATATCGAACCATAGTTTGGTGGGAACTTGAATGGAGGCTACCACTCTGATTTCAAAATTGGGCCTCTGTTTCTACCGAATTTTCAAAGGTTTGAACTTTATTCCAATATGGATTTGGGTCATAGCTGCTAGTGTAGTCAAAGCATCGACAAAGAAATTTTATCTTCTTGACGTGTGCACAAAAGACATGTGATCGAACTTGTCGATAAACTAGAGAAGGCAAGTATGATAGGGTTTAAGATTTTCTCCTCATACTTTCCATGTTCCATTAACTTGGGATATAACCAGGTTAGAGTCGGCAACTACGTCTAGTTTTGTCGCTCCTCGTTCATATGCAATTTTGAGACCCAAGAGACATGCCTCATACTCGGCCTCGTTGTTGGTCACAAAATATTCCAACTTAATAGAGATGGGATTATATGTTACTTTGGTATCTATCAAGAGAATTACAATTCTATAACCATGCTTGGATCAAGCTTAATCAAACATTAACTTCCAAGTGTCTGAAGTAACAGACATTATGGTGTCATCCGGAAAGTCGAGTTTATAGGAAGGCTCGATCATGATAGGTTGATCATTTAGGAAGTCTATAACAACGCTTCCTTTAACAGAATTTGAATCGTATATGTAATATCGTATTCAGAAATCATCATCATCCATTTAGCAAATCTGGGCGATAGCAGCGTTCGCTAAAATAAATAATGGATTGGATCTAGTTTAGATACCAACTTGATAGGGTGGACTTGCATATAATGTCTTAGTATTTTGGTGACCCATGCAAGTGCCCAACACACCTTTTCGAGTGTCGAATAGTTTAACTTGCATCTGGTCATTCTCTTGCCCAAATAGTATAAAAGTATCTTGAGCTTATTCTCGTTTTCTTGAGCCAACAGGCAGCCCATAACCAAATCTATCATTGTGAGGTAAAGAATTAAGGGAACACTGGGCCATGGTGGCATAAGGGCTAGTGGTGACTTTCGATAGTCTTTGATTTTGTCAAATACTTGTTGACAAGTTTCGTCCCACTGGAATTTTTTATCCTTCTTCAACAGCTCGAAGAGGGGATCGCAGTTGAGGATCAGTTTATTAATGAACCGATTGATGAACTAAATTTTGCTGAGGAAGTCCCTAACTTCTCTTTCATTTCGAGGGGTAGGCATAATTGTGATTGCCTCGATTTTGGATGGGTCGATTTATATCCTTCGTTGGGGGATGAGAACGCCTAACATTTTACTAGTGGATACTTCGAACGCACATTTTTTTTAAAGTTTTACCGAAGTTGGTATTTTCTAATTCTTTGTAAGAACTTGTTTAGGTTGGGAATATGACCCATGTAATCTTTAAATTTCATGATCATGTCGTCTATATAGACTTCCACTTCCTTGTAGATCATGTCGTGCAAGATCATAGTTACTACTTTTTGGTAAGTAGTCCAGGTATTTTTAAGACCGAAGGACATGACACTGAAACAAAACGTGCATACTTATGTGATAAAGGTAGTTTTTTTTGCCTTCTTCTGTGATTAAGATCTGATTATATTCTAAAAATCCATCCATGAAAGACAATAGCTGATTAATAGTGGCATGATCGACTAAAATGTTGATATGAGGTAAAATAAAACTATTCTTAGGGATAACTTTGTTCAGATTGCGGTAGTCTACACACACGCGCATTTTTCCGTATTTCTTTAAGACAGGAACCACATTAGCTATCCACGTGGGGTAATCCACAGTTTCAAAAAATATTTCTTCCAACTACTTTTGAACTTCCTCTTTTATTTTGGCTACAACCTCAGTTTTCAATCGTTTTAACTTTTGTTTGACGAGTTTAGCCTCTTGATAAAGGGGAATCTGATGTCAACCAATGTCAGTATCTACACCGAACATATCCTTGTAAGACCAGGCGAACATGTCTTTGTTGGCTTTTAACAATTCTATCATTTCATGACGTTCGTGATTAGTCAGACTTTGTCCGATCAATAAAATTTGAGGATCATTGGCCGCATTGAGGTTTATTTCGATTGTTTTTCAGCGGTTAAAACGATTTCGTCCTCATATTCTAAGAAGTTTTTCATTTTGAAAATTAATATCATACTGAAAAGAAACATCATTATCTGACATATATTCGAAACTATACTCTAGTATTTATTGGACGCTTTATTACAAATAGAAGATGACATCCCATCAGGATTGTCGTTATAGACTTCTTTATTTATAACAACATCAGACACTTTTTCATAGTGATAAAGGGGTGTTGTTGTTATCAACTCTCAGGTTAATCACATGAGCTTTATCAGCCACTAGTAGGTTTACGTAGTCTATCTTATAAGAATTTTCATCATCCGAGCCTTCCTCTGTCATAGAGGGATTGTTTCTGACCAGCTTTTCTAGAGATTCGTGTCAATAAGCATTCATTTTCCTAATTATATTAACAGATGAATTATGATTAAAAGAACAATCTAAAAAGATTTCGAAACCTGAAGAGCGTGTTTGCGAAACTTGATTTTATCAGTAGACATGCTGATTTCTTGGAGAGTCTTCCATGGACATATGTTCAGTGCTGAACCATTGTCAATTAGAGTCATGGGAATGACTTTATCGACCATCTTTACATAAATGAAAAGTGTCTTAACATGAGTTTGGTCAGGAGTAGGTAGATCTTTGTCCTTGAAACCTATCATGTTGATTTGAGAAGTTACTGAAATAATTCTAACTAACTCTTCAAGGGTTGTGTTAGCTGGTATACTATCCGTTCTTAGCTCATTAAGCACGACCTTCCCGTGCTCTATAGAATACATCAAAATTTCCAAGATGGAAATATTAACATTCGTCTTCTTTAATTGAAGAACAAGACTATTGCCCGGGTTTTGAGCTCTAGGCTTATTTTCCTTTCTTGGGTCATTAGATTATCTAGGAAGTTAGTCATATTGGTAGGGGCTATTTTTATCGATTTGCTAAGATTTCATGTCGCACATTTCTCATAGGAGAACTTGCCCTATGATTATCAGGGATCCACCAATTTTGAGACACTTTTGTGGAGGTGGAATTTTTTTTATTTTCCTTTTTAGGCCATGGATTGACCATATTAACTTTAAGACGGTTAATAGGTTCATCCACAGAGATCATATTCACCTAGTGATCAGGTAACGGATTCTTCGCAATTTCAAGTTTAAGGATGATCTTCTAATCGATCATATTTTGACATTGGTGTTTAATGGTACTATAGTTATCAGTAGAGTGACCCTTCATCTAATGATATGCACACCATGCACTTACGAATTTTATAACCTAATTAGCATAACTCTAATGTGTGATAATGGGTACAAAGTAGAAATTCTAAGGCATGCATGTCTTGTTAGAGATCAGTAGGGGAACACCCTATTGACAAGAAGTAAAGTAGGAAACTCATATAAAATGAATTGAAAGAATAATTCATTTGAACCCTTATGCATAATTGCTAAAAATGATCAAAACTGGTTATGACATAAAAGACTTAATCACTTAAACTTTAAAACAATTAATAACATTTGTTCTAAAGATCTTGTAACTGGAATTCCTAAACTGAAATTTCATAAAGACAAGGTCTGACCAACTTGTTAGATGGGCAAATATGTCAGATCAACTTTTAAAAACAAAGGAAATATCCAATCTGATAGGTGTCTGGAATTGTTTCACATGGACCTGTTTGGCCCAATTCCAGTAACTAGTTTAGGGGGAATGAGATAAACTTTGGTCATAGTTGATGATTACTTAAGGTTTACTTCAGTAGTATTTTTAATATCTAAGGATGGTGTTAATTTAATTAAAATTATTTGAAGACTACAAAATAAAAAATTCCTAGGCATAATAAAAATAAGAAGTGATAGAGGAACTGAATTTACAAACAAGAATCTGTCTTCTTTCCTTGAGGAATCTAGTATTAGACACAAGTTGTCTAGTGCCAGAACTTCACAGCAAAACGGTGTTACTGAAAGGAGAAACAGAACAAATGGATGTTAAAAGTGTTTTTCTTAACGGTATACTTAATGAAAATGTCTATGTTGAACAGCCCCCTGGTTTTTAAAATCATACTTTGCCTCATCATGTTTTCAAATTAGATAAAGTTTTATATGGTTGTAAGCAAGCTCCTAGAGATTGGTATGACACAATGTCAACATTCTTATTTGAGCATGATTTTGTTATTGTCACAGTAGATAAAACACTCTTTAAATTTGGCAAAGATTCACATATATTACTTGTACAAATTTATGTGGATGACATCATATTTGGGTCAACTAACCCCAAATTATGTGAAAAGTTCACTAAAAATATACAGGAGGCTCTCAGAAGAAGATAGTTAGTTAAAGTTAATGCTAGAGGAGTTACCCTGTACACAATCTGTCACTAGAGAATGGGGAATTACAAACCATTTGAGAAAACCGATTGACTGGATGTCAAGGTTAATGAAAAGCTACAACAAACTCTATTTTCACTCAAATCAAGAGCCACGACAATCTTACTTGGCATTGGGTCCTCTAAGGATGTCGAGCTTCAATGGGCTTAAATCAATGTATCATGCGCTTCTCTTCTAAAGGATATGCCCGACTCAACTCATCCACCAGAGTCAACTCCTATGAATGTAGTGCCAATCAGTTCCGCTACCGAGCAACAACTTTCCCTTGCTGCAGAACTGCACACCTCTCCTGTTGTCGAGTAGCAAATTCTTCTAACTAAGCAACAATCTTCCCCGACTGCTTCTAATCACTTTGTAGCGACAATTAAAATATTCGAAAATGATTGTGCAGAATTTGAGTAGTTCGAATTTACATCTCCAGCGTTAAATCAGGTACCTTCTCCATAGTCATCTCCATCTTCAAGAGAACCTGTTTCAGCTACGGACAAAGAAGTAGCTATTGTGGGAAGTGAAAAAAGTTATTCCTCTACGGATGATACCAACCGTCTCTCCTCATCATCAATCAACTTCTCACTCAACAGAGGAGTCATCTTCAGCAACAACGGATCTTCGTAGCTTTATTCAGTACTCTCTTACTCCCCTGCAATAGAGCATTGCCACTATCCTTGGAGAAATTGAATCTCTAAAGGAGTGGACGTCTATTACCTCGACAACATCGACCTCGACGACATCCGCTTAGGATAAAATTCTTAGCCAGGTCACGAAGAGTAGCATTGAAGTTACTATAATCAAATAATCCATGAGCATGCTCAAAATTTTTTTGAACAATACCATCGACAGTTACAACAGGAAACTCTTCGTGGAGATCGATACTATCTAAATGTAAATTGCCGAAGTAACGAATTTTCTTAAGCAAACAGGAGATAATCAATCAGGAGCTGTTGATGTTCAAAAAGAGTAAAATAGTTGAGGGGGAAGAGTAGTGAAGGGGAAAACTGGAAGAGGAATGGGATATTAAAAAGGAGGAAGATAGTAAGAAATGTAGCAATGCAATGAAGCCAGCTGAAGACTCAAGCAAGCTACAATGGGAGAATACTTATATTTATCATTATTCCACTTAATTATATTTATATAAAGTTATCTTTAACTCCCTACTCTTATAACATAGTTTTAACATAATCAAAAAGGGAGAAATTGTTAGACGAAGTTAAAGAAAGAAAGAAAAAAGGGAAATTATTAAACCAAGATTAAAGGGGAAATCGTTAATTAAGTTGAAAAACTCTTTAATTAATTAAAATGAACTTAGAATAATTAAAATCAATATGACATAGTTTTGATGATTCTTTAATAAATGAATAAAACTAAGTTCAACAAATGTTTTAATGCACAGATAAATTCAAAGACTCGTTGACAGCAGTCTCACTCAATGTGCTGAAGAAGCGCTGACAGCAAAGTTGACATCAGTAGAGCTGAAGATGCGATATCAGCAAAGTTGCGCTAACAACTAAGTAGCCCAACAGTAGTGTTGCACCAATAGTTGTGTTGCCCAAATAGTAGTGTTGCGTCAATAGTTGTGTTGCGCTAACAGCTGAGTAGTCCAAAAGCAGTGTTATGCCAAAACAGTATTGCGCCAACAACTGTGTTACACCAACATCAGTGTTGCGCCAACAGCTGTGTTGTGCCAACAGTAGTGTTGTTCCAAGAACAGTATTGCGCCAACAACTGTGTTGCACCAATAGATGAGTTGTTAACAGCAATGTTGTGACAATAGATTTATTGCGCCAACAGCTGAGTACATTATCATCATGGTAGCTCATCAGAAGAGTTGATCATCTGCAAAGCTCGATATCATCCAAGTTCCACGTCAGCTAAAAATGACAAAAATATACTATATTCCATTCGCATGCGCACTACCCCGTACGCCATGCATACGACGTATGTATCGTTTCCATGTGTCAACAAATTAGATTCGACCATTGCCATGCAAAATAAATAAAAAGTCATAAAGGACAACGGGAAATTCTCTTGTTTTTCTTTGGTTCTTCTCTGGCTTTTTACTGGTTCTTTGTTGGCTTTACGCTAAGCCTTTTGAAGATTACTACATTAAACATACACGAGAAGATATATGTTGAGAGATAATTTGTTGTATTATTCGATAGCAATTTCATTGTTGTAAGTTGAACATAACGTTGTCTGTTCAATAAGAGTAGGGATGGAAATGGGGCGGTTCGAGGCGGGGAATTCATTTACCATCCCCGCCCCATTTTAATTTCGCGGGTTTTTTTAATACAATCCCCGCCCCGTTTAGTTTTTTTCGGTTTCGGGGAATCCTGTGGGACACTTTTAATAATTATTTTTTAAAAGAAATAAAAAATTATACAATAAAATTATATAAACGATTTTTTTAATATAATATATATTGTAGTATATTACAATTTTATATTATTATAAAGAAATAACCTTACTATTCTTATAAAATATAATGAATAAATAAATATATTGGTGATTTAATATATTTAATTATGTTTATGGTGATCGGCGCAGAATCGGGGTGAAATCGGGGTAGGGCAGGGCAGGGGACACAAATACCATTCCCACCCATCCCCGTTCGGTTTTAGGAGAAAACCGTCCCAAACGGGGCAATTCGGTTCGGTTTTCGTGGGGCGGTTTCAAATTGCCATCCTTAAATAAGAGAGTGTGATAGCTAGGAGTTCAGATAGGTATTTGTTAAGACTTGTGATCTGAGTAAGTTTGTGTAGAGGCTATACAAATCAAAGTCTTCTAGTAGAATCTTTCTGGAAATAGAAGAAGGGGTGACGTAGGAGTTTTATCTCTGAACATTCATAAAATCTTGTGTTGTCTCTTTACTGCTTCATTCAGTCTTATAACTGCCACTTTAAATCTCGCAAGTATTTTCCGCACTTGAAACCGTTCAAGAGCTTTCTATGATTTGTTAAAGAATAAAAATAGATTTTCAGTCCTTAACAGGATTAAAATCACATTTAAAGTGAAAAATAGAACAATAGTATTCAATCCCCCTTCTATTGTTGTATTCGATCCTAACAGATATGCACACCATGCACTTTCAAATTTCCCAAGGAACTCTTTACCCTCTATGGGAGTTAAGGGTTTGATTAGATTCCTTTGTTGGAGGATTGAAAGGCTTAACTTAGGGTAATACCTAAATCATCAAAAGTTTTGGGAGGCCTCGGGGCATTTGTTTTAGCCAACACAGGTTTGCTCGGACTTGGCTTAGGAGAGGCCAGAGCTTTCTAGGCATCTGTGACTTGATGAACTTTGGCTTTGTCCTTTCTCTAAGGTCGTGCAAGAGCAATGTATGTATTCATGGTTTTACCCTCATTTCTTTCCTTTTCAAAGGCTTCATCAAGGTTATTGTCCATCTTGAGGACTTTCTTCATGTTTTGGAAGGTCTTAACGACAAATCCGACAGAATATCGATCGTTAACATTATCCAAAATTATATCGATATGTCTTTGTTTGCTAGGTAAAGAATTGATTTCTTCAGCAACAGTCTTCCATCTTTCGATAAAAACCGCAAATTTCTCATTCTCCCCTTGTTTCACGTTCTTGAGTTTTTTCTTAGGTCGTTCTAAGCTAAAATACATGCGAAACGTTTTATAAAGGCTAATTCGAGTTCATTGATAGTTTGAAGATACGATATCTTCTTTTGGTGATACCAACGTAAAGTTGTACCATCTAAGTATTGTGAAAATAAATGGAGGTTTTTCGGTTCTCCTATATATAAAGGTTTCATAGCCATTATATATATCTAGAAAAAAGCGGTAGGGTCACTCTTGCCTACGTATTTTTGATAAAGATGGAAGTTTTATTCCAAAAGGGATGATTTCTCATTTGGTAGTTTTCTTAGCATTATTTCAATCATGATGCTCATCAATGTTACCTTTGGTTAACTAATTTAGCTGATCTTGGAATTTGGCTTGGTTGGCATTCAACTGAGCCATTTGGACCACGTATTTCGTAAGAGGAATAATCGTAGGGTTTACGCCTTCTTGGGCATTGGGGTCATTAGTGACTTCTAGTTTGGTTCTCGTTGACCTATTATCATTATCTTCAGCCTCCTCATAGAGAGAGGCTTCTTCCACGTTACGACAAGTTTGAAGGTTAATCCTGATCGATGTGGCGATAGGCGGAATAGTTTGATGTGGTTGTCGTGATGAGGATGGTTGATCCGGAACAGAAATAACAGGCTTAGACATTAAATTCGTTAATTTTTCTAATTGTTATGTTACTTATTGAAGAGTAGCCTTTACTTCAGCAAACTCAGTCGGAGATACCGTATCCTTATGAATTTTTGGAGTTCTTTCGGCCATTTCTTAGCACACAAAACATCCAGTTTTGTGGTCTCTTTTTCGTGGGTATGTATCGGCTTGATGTAGTGGACTACGATTGCGAAGAGAAAGAAGTGAAAGTTTATAGATGTAACGAAAGTACAAATGTAAATGCATATAAGATATGAATCCTAGTGATTTGATCAAAACAAATATAGAGTCGTATATAAACATACTCGCAAAGATTTTTATAGACAAAACTCTTTTGTTGATATTTTACATAGAGTTTAAAAGGGAAAAAGTGTTTGATGAAAATTAAAAACTTTAAGTCCAGATGTAGTTTGTTGCGATACTAACATCTTCTTCCACTTCAATTTCCTGAACTTTATCATACTAATTGAGAATGTTCTCCAAGTATTTCATTCATTTTGACATGATATTCAAATTATAGGAATCATGCCATTTTTCGAGATATCCTACATGGGCCCTACAATCGATGGGTTTATTGATAGCAAATGTAGCTTTGATAAAGCTGTAGCCAAAATGCTTGAACATGCTATGAGTCTAGTAGTAAGTAACTCATTCCAAACTCATCAGCATGATTAGCGACTTGTCATCCATCATGAAAGTCATTTTCTTGATGGGATGCCATGGGAGAATATCCTAGATTTTATCGTTGCTCTGTACCAGGAGTTTCGGCAAAGCTTGCTTCATTCTCCAATATTGGATGAAAGGGTACATGATATCATCTGGCATAACTAGCGGTAGGCGCTTAAGCTTGTCAAGCTGTCAAATATAGAGGATTAAAGGGAACCCCTTTTACTCATAGTAGAAGACTTACATGAGTTGTTCAGACCCATCAGTGTTTTGGTTAGGATAACACTATAGGGATCTTTATTGCCTATTTGTATTTTGTGTGCTACCTTAATGATTCTCAAGGAGGGCTTACCATTTGTTGGTGTTAGAAATAAGCCAGTAAGACTAACATCGTTATCATAGATGATCCCAGATTTAGAGGGATTTCTCCATCTATTATTTCCATCTCGGTCTAAGTCTAGAAATCGACGCATGTCTTTGCGATGATAGTATCAAATGTAGCTTTGGAGTATTCGTACACTTCTTGCAAGAGTTTTCTGATGTGCATTGAGTCTATAAATGGTCTTTAATGTAAAACTTTTTTGGTGTCCGTCATCAGAATAGCCCGAAATTCTTCTACACTTAGGCATATAGACCTTTCACCGAGAAAGTAAGCTCGTTTGACAGGATTCCACCTTTGTTGCATCTCCATCATGAAGTTTGAATTTACTTTGAAGTTTATGAACCTTATGATGGGGGTGAGGCCATAAGATTGATAATTCCATTTTTTAGCGTGAAAGTTATCGATTTAGGGGACCAGCTTGACATCCGTCAGTATGGACATTATTGATGACTACAATAGTATAAGAGGGGAGTATTGTAATTGTAAAAACAAGAGAAAATGCGTGTGCAAATAACAAGACTTAAAGTAAACATATCATAAGCGTTTTATGTACTTGCTTTATTGAACCCGATTTTATACATTTCAAAATTTCAGGGTTCATAGTTTGCTAGTTAATTATACTACCACTTTCTAACTTTTTTACGTTTATATAACAGTGGTAAAACTAGATCACCTCTTCAGGGGGGGCGAGTTCTACTACAGCATGTAGAGGTGACGAAATCTACACTCTCTTCTTCGTCTTGCTAACGTCGGTACTCATCCATGATCTAGTCGATATAATCCTTCTTGTCTTTAGGATTGCCCATCTTAACTACATCGTTCCACAACTCAAGGTAGTTTGTGAAATCATTGTGCTCAATAGGCCTGTCTATGGCAACTGCACAATCACGATAGGGAGGCATGTAGTCTCGCCTAAATTTCTTAAACAATTTGTTGGTGTAGTAAGAAGTGATCTATTAAAGACCCATAAGAATAATTATGGGTTGATTATCCATTAGATATATAATTTTCTTAATACCATACCATGGTAGAAGTTAGCATACAGAATCGTTATCATGGATGGGTATTTCTGGCTTGGCACTCCTAATGCGTCAACATTGGAGGGCGGCATTTATTTCATTACTAGGAAGTGGGGGAGGTATGCGCTCCATCTTTTCTAAGAGCCATATGTAGAGATAATAAGTGAAATATGATTTATTTAAACCTAGAAATGTTTCTACTAGGATGATTCTAATGAGATTCTTATTTCATCTCCTGAGGTGGTAAGCCACTTCCAGTATCTTGGAGGATGGCGAACGGTTGCCTGACGAGGCGAGGAGAAAGTGAGTCATCATGATTGTCATGGTGAGTTTTAGTGGAATTTCTCTAATCTGAGTGGCCAACTTTACCCAGCGTGGAAGGTCTAAATATGTCCTTGTTAGGATCTTGTCTACCGTGGTTTTAGTGTACCCAAATTCTTCATGGATTAAGCGCCTAAGAGACATGGATTCTGTGTAGGGCTTGAGCCTTATGATGTTTTTGTTATCGATCATCATGATGGCTTTGAATTCTTCGATAGTTGGACAAATTTGGCGATCACGTAAGATGAAAGCCCTATGAACCGGATCCCACTTTCGCTGCATTTCCATCATAAAATTATAATGGATTCAGAAGTGAGTATATTTGAGAGCAACACTTAGACCGTAGCCTTTATAGTATCAGGTCTTCATTTTCTAAGAGGAACATTTTGCGAACGTATAATCAATTTGACAAACATGTCGTTTAATTTTGATAAAGCAATATGTTTAGAGATGTTTTATTATTTCTATTACAGATGTATGCATGTATAATAAATAAGCACATACAGGTTGACTTGTTGAGGTTCTGTTGTTTGGGCACGTCAATCAATTGTTGGGTAGAGTAACCAGGTTTTGTGTGCTAAGGTTTAGTCGAGGTTTAGTTTGAAATTTCTCTCCATCGTCGTTAAGGTCACATCCTGATGGATTTATCAAAGCCGAAAAGGGGGATCCATTCCAGGTTTCTAGTTTTTCCTCACGCAATATCTCTCGGTCACAGACCGGTATAATCGGTCTTCACGTAATTCATAGAAGTACAGAACTCCGATTTAATACTTCTTCACATAGATTTGGGTGATATACCCGTTTGGGTTTCTAGCAATTATTAGGATAGAACCTAGGTACTTTTGGGGTAATAGATCCTATAATTGTGTATTATTGTGAAGGTTTGAAATGTTATAAAAATTTATATAGCGAGAATTTTATTGTTTTTATAAATTAAAATGTCCCCAGCAGAGTCGCCAAGAAAGTTAACCCTTGGGAAATACTTCTCGCAGCTTAGCACGTGTTTGGATGACACGTGACAATATGGGGAATCGTGGGGTGACTCGAGGCTCAATGCGTTTCAACATTGTTTTGCGTGCCGGACATCTTTTTTTAAATAAACATTATTTTAAAAGATTTTGAAGAATACTTGGGAGCTTTCGACATCAATCCTATACAAATAATTAATATTATTCAAATTTTAATAGATCAAATAACAATTTGATTAAAGTCTAGTTTAAATTAATTTAACATAAATAATTTAAAATATTATTTATTTGAAAACAGAGTCGCCAAATAATTTTAGAAAAATCAATAAATGTACGTGTATAAATGTACTTTATACTAGAGTTTCCATAAGGAGTTCGTTATTTGGTTACGCTTAGGAAAGGGTTTTTGCACTATGTCATATGCACCCGTAAAAGGACGATTTTATTTTTAAAATAAAATTTTGGCTATTAAAATTTTTATTTGTAACATTTATTTCCTTTAAATAGTAGTTTGGAGGTCCTAAACTAGGATATGTTTAGATTACGTAAATAGTTGTACAAAATTATTTAAAAGGACATACATGCGATTGTGTTGATATAAGATTGAGTAAAACCCTAAAAAATATCAAAAACGTATTATAATTTAAAAATAACTTTCAAACGGGGCCTTAGTCTAAATATTTGTTTGAGAAATATCTCGAAAATATTTAAAATTCATTTTTTGAGCTTTCGTGATTATTTGAAAATGGATTGGGGTCCTAGGGTTTGGGTATATTTTTACCGATCTGGGCTCGGACAAGCTCTGTCTAGACCGGGGTGGTCTAGATCAGGGCTCGGAACACTCGGTCAAGGGACCGAAAGGTTCGGTCTTGGGGTTCAGGAGGCTTGATCATGAACTCAGGTTGTTCGGTCCTATGTTTGAGAGTCTCGGTCCCAAGTCTAGCTTCCTTGGTCCCGGGACTTGGGAGTCTCAGTCCATGCTCAAGAACACCAGTCTTAGGTCTCGGTCCTAACTCAAGAACAATGGTCCTTGGTCTAGGTCCTAGGTCAATTTCTTGGTCCTTAGTCTCGGTATGGACTGAGGGCTCTCGGTCCTACTTCTTGGTCCTAGTCCTATAGGACCCGGTCGTCGGGGACTACTTCTTGGTCTTAGTCCTACTTCTTGGTCCTAGTTGTACTTCTTGGTAATTCGACTTTAATTTGGCCAATGAATTTCTTCTTTCCCATTTCTCTTTTGTCCTTAGCAGCCTAGGTTAGTATAGGATTTGACTTCTAGACCTAGGTTAGTATAGGATTTGACTTCGAGTATTATAAGAGATAACTCTTTCGGAAGGTCGCCGACGTTCGTCGCGACATCTGGAGTTCGCGAAGGAGACGAACAAAATGACGTCGTTTTTTTTGTTTAAACAAAATGTGTCGTTGCGTTTTGTTGGCGTTCTAAAGCGTTTAGACTAACGGGGTTAGCATCCCCGTTAGTTGTTTTGGTGTGGATTGGGCACATGCGTTCTTGGCTACAATCGGTTGGCATGGCGTCTTTCTAAGCGCTGGATTTTTCTCCAGCACTAATCCAATGGATAAGAATCTTGCTACAACTGATTTCTTTATTTTCGACTGTGTTAGATTATCAGTTTTTATTTTTATTAAAAGGGTTATTTGAAATTGAATTTTTAACCCTTTCTTGAATTTTTCTTCACCAATTTAATACACAAAAATAATGTTGATAACATAATCAAAATTATGATCATTTATTTTATTTTTGGATATTTTTGTGTATTTGGGGTATTTATTTTAAGAGTAATAATAGAGAGAGCGAAAGTGTAACGAATGATGTGTGACTAAGCTAATTCAAAATATTTATTTATCTTGTCCTTATTAATAATTTCTCTCATTTCTTTTTATTTTTTTATCTATTATTTTGTAATTATATATTTGAAATAATTAATTTATTTATATATTTTTAAGAATAATAATCGGAAAAATTAATAAATTAATAAATATATATCACATTCAATAAATAAATATATATATAAGAAAATAAGAAGTTAATTATAAAAAAAAATTAATTTAATTAATTATTTTATATTTTTAAAATAAGTAATAAGAAGAATGAATAAATCAAATAAATAAATATATATATATATATTTATATAAATATATATATATATATATATATATATATTAATGTTATTAATTTCTCTCTTTTATTTCTCTTTACAAGTCTCTTATTTTTTTTTTTTTTTAATACAAGTTGAATTAAAAATTCAATTCTAATATTTTTTATATTCTATTTATTTTAAATATTAGTATTTTATATTCTATTTATTTTGAATATTAGTAATTTATAATTTGAGTAGAATTTATCTTATAATGATTCAATTGTAAATAATTATAATAATTTTATAATAAAAAAAATTAAAGAGAGATTAATTATTAAATATTTTTTTTTGAATAATAAAAAGTTGAAGATTGAGAAATTATTAAATACTTTTAAAATTTAAAATTAAAGAGAAAAATTGATTTGTGTCCTTTTTTTACATGTGTAACATTGTTACTTTTTATTTAATTGTTTTAAGTCATAAATTATGTTTAAAATTATAATTAAATAATGTTAATCTTTTTTTGGGTTTAATTTGGGTAAAATAAGTATAATATAATAATCTCTAATTATTTTTGAGTTTTTAATTAATTTTCTATTTAAGGTTTAATTATCACAATAATTAATCCTAATTTAATTTTTAATATATTTTTTAAGTTATTTTGAAAATTTTAAAATATTACTTTAATATTTTTATAAATTAATAATATTATTCTAAAATTAGAAAATTAAGGTATGTCATATTTCATGCATGTATTAAGTTTTATTAATATAATTATAAATTTATTTGTATGCTTGTTTATGATTTATCAAAGTGATTCATCAATTATTCA
Organism: Impatiens glandulifera; assembly: GCF_907164915.1. Lineage (NCBI taxonomy): Eukaryota > Viridiplantae > Streptophyta > Magnoliopsida > Ericales > Balsaminaceae > Impatiens > Impatiens glandulifera. Next base: position 35,680,691 of record NC_061866.1, read on the forward strand.
TCTCTCTAATGACAACTTTTGTAACAAATAATATAGTCAATACGAGAAAAATATCCACAACTGTGGTGTCTATTATAACTGAATGTATATAAAAAAAAATGTTGTATCATAATAGTTAGTACAAAAGTTTAACTACTTCTATATCGATGCTCTCGAATTATTGGTTACAAATATATTTTTTATATTAATTTTTTTTCTATAATTTATGCACACAAGTCCAATCTTCATACTTCGGTTAGTGAATAATCATTTAAATATTTACACATTTCATGAATTCAAGACGATTTACCCTAAAAAGTAATGGTAAACGATTTACCCTAAAAAGTAATGGTAAAGATGAATTATCCAAACTAGAAGTTGAATAATATAATATAATGATGTCAATTTAATTTGTTTATTAAATATTTCTTTATTATTTTAAAATTTATTTGACAAATACACTTATTTATTTTTAATATGTCAAATTATAATATCCTTTAGGTTAACAAATAAAGTTTTTTTTATTTAAAATTGATCTTAATAATTATTATTTCATAATTCTTTCTTAACTGTAATTATTATTTGTTTATTTTATTTATGAGAAAATTGTTGTAAATTTATTTTTTGATTTTTTGATTATTTATTAATGATTAATTTCAATTTAATTTATTTTAAATATTAGTAATTTATAATTTGAGTAGAATTTATCTTATAATGATTTAATTGTAAATATTTATAATAATTTTATAATAAAAAAAATTAAAGAGAGATTAATTATTAAATAATTTTTTTGAATAATAAAAAGTTGAAGATTGAGAAATTATTAAATGCTTTTAAAATTTAAAATTAAAGAGAGAAATTGATATGTGTCATCTTTCTTACATGTGCAACATTATTATTTTTTATTTAATTATTTTAAGTCATAAATTATGTTTAAAATTATAATTAAATAATTTTAATCCTTTTTTAGGTTTAATTTGGATAAAATAAGTATAATATAATAACCTCTAATTATTTTTGGGTTTTTAATTAATTTTCTATTTAAGGTTTAATTATCACAATAATTAACCCTAATTTAATTTTTAATATCTTTTTTAAGTTATTTTAAAAATTTTAAAATATTACTTTAATATTTTTATAAATTAATAATATTATTCTAAAATTAGAAAATTAGGTATGTCATATTTTTATGCATGTATTAAGCTTTATTAATATAATTATATGCTTGTTTATGATTTATCAAGGTGATTCATCAATTATTCACCTCTCTAATGACAACTTTTGTAACGATAATATAGTCAATACGAGAAAAATATCCACAACTGTGGTGTCTATTATAACTGTATGCATATAAAAAAAATGTTGTATCACAATAGTTAGTACAAAAGTTTAACTACTTCTATATCGATGCTCTCGAATTATTGGTTACAAATACATTTTTTATATTAATTTTTTTTCTATAATTTATGCACATATGTCTAATCTTCATACTTCGGATAGTGAAGAATCATTCAAATATTTACACATTTCATGAATTAAGATGATTTACCCTAAAAAGTAATGGTAAAGATGAATTATCCAAACTAGAAGTTGAATAATATAATATAATGATGTCAATTTAATTTGTTTATTAAATTTTTCTTTATTATTTTAAAATTTGTTTGATAAATACACTTATTTATTTTTAATACTTATTTATTTTTAATATGTCAAATTATAATATCCTTTAGGTTAACCAATAAAGTTTTTGTTATTTAAAATTGATCTTAATAATTATTATTTCATAATTCTTTCTTAATTGTAGTTATTATTTGTTTATTTTATTTATGAGAAAATTGTTTTAAATTTATTTTTTAATTTTTTGATTATTTATTAATGATTAATTTCAATTTAATTTTGTGTTGAACATTATTTTATTTGTTATTGTATACATATAATCTACACAAGTCTTCTACTAAAAGTTTAAAATTTTACTTTTATTTTATATAAGATTAATTTATCTTTTATATTCTTTTAAATTTGATATTTGGGTTAATTTATTGATACGAAAATATATTTCATTTCTTTCACACTCTTAATCGTGATTTTGTATGAATTCATACAATATTATCATTTTAACTTGTATATTAATTTATACTTATCTTTTATCTTAATTTATAATGTAACAAAAACATATTTACTCTTCAAAATATATATATATATAATAATGTTTAACTTTTAAAGTGTTCGGATTGTCGGGTCGAGAGTTGTGGTTAATTTAGATATATATATGTGAGAGTAAATGGATATTTGGGTCGAATTGTGGGTTGACCCGCCCATAAATTTAAAATAGCTAAAAATATAATTAAAAATGCTAATAGGTATGGTTCAAACTTTCAACTTAATAAAACAAGTAAAATAACCAACTAGGTTAATAACACTTTATATTTTAAATTCAACACCAAATTTGATGAACGCATGACATTTTAATAATATAAGTTCAACGTTTTAACTAATTAATCTATATATATAATGATGCTTAATTTTAAAGTGTCTGGATTGCCGGGTCGAGAGCTGTGGTTAATTTGAATATATATATATAAGAGTAAATGGATACTTGGGTCGGATTGTGGGTTGACCCGCCCATAAACTTAAAACGGTTAAAAATAAAATTAAAAATGTTAAGATATGGTTCGAACTTGCAACCTAACAAAAACAAGTAAAACTCTTTAACCAACTAGGCTGATAAAACTTTATATTTTAAATTAAACACCATATTTTATGAATGCGGGACATTTTAATAATATAAGTTCAATTTTTTAACTAACTAATCCATATATATATATATATATATATATATATATATATATATATATATATATATATATATATATATATATATATATATATATATATATATATATATATATATATATATATATATATATATATATAATGATGCTTAATTTTTAAAGTATCCGGATTGTCAGGTTGAGAGATGTGGTTAATTTGGATATATATGTGAGAATAAATGGATATTTGAGTCGGATTGTGGGTTGACCCGCCCATAAACTTAAAACGGTTAAAAATAAAATTAAAAATGCTATCACATTTTTACCTAATATTTTTTCACGGTTTTTATATTATTATTCGTGCAAATACACGGGATAAATGCTAGTTTTATTAATAATGTGTCTCATAGAACGAATGAACATAACTCTAGTCTATATATATAATAATATTTAATTTTTAAAGTGTCCGGATTGCCGGGTCGAGAGCTGTGGTTAATTTGAATATATGTGAGAGTAAATTGATACTTGGGTCGGATTGTGGGTTGACCCGCCCATAAACTTAAAACGGTCTATAGGTATGGTTTAAATTTGCAACCTAACAAAACAAGTACAACCTTTTAACCAACTAGGCTAATAACACTTTATATTTTAAATTCAACCCAAAATTTGATAAACGCGTGACATTTTAACAATATAAGTTAAACTTTTTAACTAACTAATCTATATATATATAATGATGCTTAATTTTTAAAGTGTCCGGATTGTCGGGGCGAGAGCTGTGGTTAATTTGGATATATGTGAGAGTAAAATGATACTTGGGTCGGATTGTGGGTTGACCCGCCCATAAACTTAAAACGGTTAAAAATAAAATTAAAAATGTTATAGGTAAGGTTTGAACTTGCAACATAACTAAACAAGTACAACCATTTAACCAACTGGGCTAATAATACTTTATATTTTAAATTCAACTCAAAATTTGATAAACGCGTGACATTTTAACAATATAAGTTCAACTTTTTAACTAACTAATATATATATAATGATGCTTAATTTTTAAAGTGTCCGGATTGCCGGGTCGAGAGCTGTGGTTAATTTGGATATATGTGAGAGTAAAATGATACTTGGGTCGGATTGTGGGTTGACTCGCCCATAAAATTTTTACCGTAATATTTTTTCACGGTTTTTTATATTATTACTCGTGCAAATGCATGGGATACATGTTAGTTTCATTAATAATGCACTCAAATTCGTGCTCTCGTGATTAGTTTGAAATATTTTTTTTAAATGAAAATTTTCTTTCAAGCGTCCTTCTTGAAGTCTTAAATCAAGTTTTAACTTTACACTACGTGCCTTTAAACTTTATTCCGCTTCCTTTATTCTTTTTTTTTAATTAGAGAGATTCTTCGTCACTCTCTTTTTGAGAGATTTCTTATTGTACTCGAGGTACTATCTAATAAAATCGGTGAACTTGTGTCATTTTTGAGCAATTTAAGACGTGAGTCTAAATGACATCAATGATGATTTTAATATTTCTATCAATTTTGAATATATATATATATATATATTATCTTTTTTGTGACAATCCAGTATATCTAATAAAATCGCCACATATATGTTTTTCTTTTAAATAATAAAAACGAGAGTCTAGATGAACAATAAGTGGTGATTTCAATATCTCAATCATAATGAACGCTCTCTTTTTTCTTAAATTTTTAATAGCATGAGTATATCTAACCGAATTGGTAAACTCAAGTTTTTACCTTTGGACAATAAAGATAAAAGTTTATGTGAACACAAAGTGGTAATTTCAATATCTCAACTTTGGTGACCAATTTAGCTAATTTTTTTTCTCAAGCCTCAAGTTTCGAGTAATCTCCCGATTTTATAACATTTTTAGGAAACACAGTTTTTGTATGCACATGGTTTAAAATAAAACTTTGATCTTTTCCACGAGTTTCCTTTATTTTATATTTGTAAATTAATCGTGAACACATGAAAATGTGCACTCATATATCATTTGTTTTTGACCATCGAAGAAATTATCAAGTTCTTTTTGAAAAAATTGTTAAAGGATCCCTCTTATCTCGACTTACCCTCGTTAATTAATATCAATTTTTTTTTTTTTTTTTTATAGAAGCTTAACGATTTCTCACTTTTCTCTTAATTTATTTTAATCTAATTTAATCATAAATTTTATATCGAATAAAAATAAAATAAATTTTATTTTTACTTTTTATTCATTTTTTAAAATAATTATAATTATGATATAATGACATAATACTAAATTTTAAATAATTTTCTTATGGTACCTAAAATATAGACAAGTAATCATTTACAGAAGTATATAGTCATAGCAGTGATGTCGGCTTTCACCAAGCAAAGACCAGCAGCACTCCATCTGTCTGTGTCTGTCTGTCTTCTTCCCTTCTGCCAACAACTTTACCCATTCTAAACCCAAACCCTAATTCTCCGATCCATCTCACTTTGCATTCTTTCCACCGATTCCGCAAGGTTTTCATCTCCATTTTAGCTGCTGATTCCTTTCTTCTTCCGATTTCCAACTGAATTCCAAAGGTTAATTCTCTCTGTTCTTCGTTTTCTCATTTATTATTTGGCTTCATCTATTCTTTCTGTCCATGATCTTATGCATTACATATATTTCACGCTTTTGTTAATCATTTTGGCTGGCATATGTTCAGTATTCTGCAGCTTATCTTAGACGTCTTTATGTATGTTTTCTGTGAATGAAAAAAGAAATCGAAGTATACTGATTATTACTTTGATATCATGCTTCTAGCCTTGGTTCAAGCTGTAGGACTTTGCTTTTCCTCTGGCATAGATTAAAGAACAGAGGGTAATTTGATATTGCTGGGAGGATTTTAAATTTGAAATCTTAAATGATGTTACATGTCTTTTGATGCTGGTGTTTTGCACGCTATCTCTGTATGTTTTTAGACACTGTCGGATGGGAGAATCTAAGACTCAACTTAGGATGTCCATTGCTGTTTTCATTTCTGGGGATTGGGATTATAAACTTCACCATTCTGTGTTCATCTCCCATATTCTTGTTCTTATGATTGTTACCTCTTAAGTTCCTAGTTACTACATGTCTTCCGGCTTAAGTTTGGTGTTTGGTATTCAATACTCTGTCTTTTTATACAGAAAGGACACACTATCCAAAGGAACTTTTCTTGATAGATTGAGCTGTCTGAGGATCTTGTTATACTAATCTTATGGATCAACCTGTTGGAAACAATATATCTGGAGGGCCTCTCTCAGGTTTGTGCTTGTTATGAAATAATTGGTGTGATTCAATAGCTTCAAGTACCTGCACTTACATGGGGAATTTATTTCCAAAAATGCTTAGTGCTGAATAATATTACTGCATTATTCTTTAAATGAATTACATAAATGAAGCTATGCCTTAAATAGACACACAAGGACTGACTAGACTAATTAAGGGTACATATTAAACAAATTTCTAAATATTCTACTTGATCATACCAATTATACTATCTTTTTAAGGAAGGGAATTAAGAAATAAGGTTGATATGACCCCATTTAGAAACAACTTTTTAATTTTTGTTTCTGAATTCAGATCTAGATACAAAAACAAAAATAGATTTTTTGAATGTCTTTGACTTAACATTTCTGTATATAGATCCATATACAAAATTAAAAAGTATTTCCAAATGGAGCCATGTTTTACCTATAATTAGAGATAGAATCACTTAGTTTGGTATTCTACACTTCCATCTATTTAGGAGGTACATGTTCTCCAAACGAAATAAATTCGTGAGTGGTTTGCTCTGGCTTAAATGAGGCCTGAAATGAAGGTCAGTAGGTTTCTAGAAATTATGAGTATACATTTTTGTCTAATAATCAAACATTACTTCATAATATAAATTGCCTTCTTCCTCCTTGAAAACTGGTAACAAAACACTTTGATTTACAAGAATGAATTTGGCCAAATTTTCCTATTTTCACTAGTTATTTTCATTTATTCTGTCTGTTTATGTTGATTTTCACAGTTTTCCATTCACTGGTCTCTTTATTGTTTACAGGGGCCTCAAACGATGCTATATACAAGGAACTATGGCATGCATGTGCTGGCCCTCTTGTTTCTCTTCCTCGTGAAGGAGAGCGAGTTTATTATTTTCCACAAGGTCATATGGAACAGGTAAGGCTATCATATGTGTGCTTGGGAAATGAAAGCCACTTCTATTTCTATTCTTTGCTCACTTTAATCATGCTTTAGATTGATTAGATGCATCTTTCCTGAGATTCAATCCTAGCACTTCTCACTCATTTATGTGTGTTTGAGCACTAGAAGCTATTCCTTTTTCTTTTGTTTTATCTTCAATTGTGCTTCAAAGGTGGTGAGAGATATCTTGGGATGCAATCTAACAGTTAGATTTCTTGAATTGTGATCATTGGTTCCTCTTGAACCCTGTTGGCATTCTTGTTTGGATGCTTGTTTTTGTGGTCTTGAGGCAGATCCTTGATTTGTCAATGAGTGTTAAAATGCATATGATTACTTCTCATTTTTTGTTGTGTGCGGGTGTTTGTTATTTTCCTTATTTATTTGCGAAAAGGGGAAAAAAACTTGTATTAGTATGGAAATGATTTACAGAGTTCTAATGAGATGGAATAATCCCTGGTCTCAAAAAGGAAAAGGAAAAAGAAATAAAAATAAAAGGATTTGTAGGAGACTGTGTATAGATATATGATTTGATTAATAAGTGCAAATCTCATTTACTGGTTAAGCTATCCTTTACATCAGTGCTCTAGTCATCTACTGGTTTTTTGAAGTTATGTTGTACTTGTAGCTTGAAGCATCCATGCAGCAAGGAATAGAACAACAATTACCTTCTTTTAACTTACCATGCAAGATCCTTTGCAAAGTTATGAATGTCTTCCTGCGGGTGAGCACTTATGAACTTCTTTCACTTAATTTTTTCTGTATGCAAAACCATCTTTTTTGTATCTGCTGATAACATCAGTTGGAGATTCTAGGCTGAGCAAGAAACAGACGAGGTCTATGCACAGATTACTCTTCTCCCAGAAACAGATGTAAGTCATTTTCTTAATAAAATCTTCTGGGAAATGTATTTAATCTGTCAAGTCCTTCACTATTGACTATTTATCTCCTTGTTTTTCATGTCTACCTTTTTTATGTCAATTTTGTCCTGCTACTGTTTGTGCATGCATCCTTTAGTGTTACTCAATTTCCTTTCTTGAAACAGCAATTGGAGGTGACCAGCCCTGATCCTCCTCTTCCAGAGCCTCCAAGTGTCAAGGTCCATTCGTTCTGCAAAACACTCACTGCTTCTGACACAAGCACTCATGGAGGGTTCTCTGTTCTACGGAGGCATGCAGACGACTGTTTGCCTCCCCTGGTAAGTATGCAACATAAAATAAAAATCCCGGTAGCATGAAATACTGTTCCAGTCTTATTTCTTAAAGTTAACTATTGATTCTGTCTTTCACATGCAGGATATGTCCCAACAACCACCATGGCAGGAATTAGTTGCAAGTGATCTACATGGCACTGAATGGCACTTTCGCCATATATTCCGAGGTAAGGGCATCACTCACTTGAAGAATTAGTGAAAATGTTTTTTTGTTTCCCTCAGGCTTTCATAGTTGCACCTATTTGCTGCACTAGATATGCAATTTCACCTTTCTGTTTTTACCATCTTCATTCCAATAGTTTCATTTTGTTTTGCCAGTAAAACCTTCTAGTGGTACTTTCTACTTGGGTATGTTAATAATTCTTTTTGGGTGGGTTGGCTTTGTTTACATGAAGTTGCTAAGGTCTTAACATCATATTCACAGTTCTAAGCTGTGTTAGATGACACAACTTATTCTAAATAATTAAGTGCTTATTTGAATTAAGTTTATTTTGATAATCTAAAAAATCTGGTTTAGTTCTGTAAGTTATGTATGTCTAAATTCAGTAATATAGTAAAATTGTCCATAAAACAACTGTTAACCCTCAAAATTAATCAGATTACATGACTTTAAGGTTTACTTACTAAAAATTTAGATATTTTCAAGACATTAGTTCCACATTAGATCAAATGTACTTAAAATTTAGATATTTTCATTGGGTTTATTCAACATTTATTGTTTAGATTCGGCACTTAAAATTCATTATTCAACATTCAACACTAAATTTTCAGTTTTATCAAACACATCGTAAGTTAATATTTTTTTACCATCCTCGTCTCTATACTGTCTAATTATGTTATGCAACTAAAACCATATATTGGCACTTTTCACATCTGTGCATTGTTCAAATATTTTGATAGGTGGATTAGCTTTTGTTTATATGAAGACTTATGTTGTAGCATCTTAATCAGGGCAACCTAGGCGCCATTTGCTCACCACTGGTTGGAGTGTATTTGTTAGTGCAAAGAAATTAGTGGCTGGTGATGCATTCATTTTTCTGAGGTAACAATTATAAGACTCGGTGTAGGTGATAAATTATTAGTTTTTGATATAGTATTATGATGATTCTGATTTCTTACGTTTCTCCAGAGGTGAGGATAGGGAACTGCGTGTTGGTGTGAGGAGACTTATGAGACAACAAAATAACATGCCATCATCTGTTATATCCAGTCATAGTATGCATCTTGGAGTTCTTGCTACTGCATCTCATGCAATAAATACTGGGACACGTTTCTCTGTTTTCTACAAACCAAGGTCTGCACCCTGCTATTAAAATAATTTACACAACTGTCTTGATTGAAGTTTTTGTTTGCATTCACGAATATAATCTTAAATGTATTATCGTTATTACTGATCCTGGGGAATAATACAGGTCATCAGTCAATTAAAATAATAAAGTACTTATTTGAATTAAGTTCATTTGATAACTATTTAGATTTCAGCTAAAAGTTATAGCTTAATGCCGTAAGTTATGAATGACTTAACTCGTTAATGTAGTAGGAGCATCCAAAAGATAAATTTAACTCTGATATTAATCAAATTACATTTTTATAAGGAAAAATAGTCTTTTGAGTACTTTCCCAGCATTAGTTCCACCTTTTATCAGACTAACTTACATACCGAGTACATCAAATTTAGATATTTTAATTTGGTTTATTCCGCGTTTATTTAACTCATTCGGCAACCTTCAGTACATAATTTTCAGTTTTATCAATGCAAGTAGTACAATTAAGTTTGACATCTCTTCTATATGTGTGTTAGAACAAGCCAGTCTGAGTTTATCGTTAGTCTCAACAAGTTCCTTGAAGCACAGAATTACAAGCTCTCTGTTGGAATGAGATTTAAAATGCGGTTTGAGGGTGAGGAGATCCCTGAAAGAAGGTAAGCTTCTATATAACCAATTTTGAGCTTTGAGTAGTCCTCAATTGCTTTTGCATACATATTTCCCAGGTTCAGTGGCACGATTGTTGGTCTAGAGGAAAGTACATCATCAAGATGGCCTAAGTCTGAATGGAGATCACTGAAGGTAAGCCTTATCCAACTTTTTTCTCTCTTTTGGAAAGAAGAGAGAGAAGCTAGTCTAGAACTATGTCAATCTTGGCTTGTTATATACCTCGAAATGTATGAAAATAATGCAAGTTATTCTCTCATTGCTGTTGGTGTTGTTATATACCTCGAAATAATAAAAATACATGATTTCATTAACCAATAAGACATATTTTTCAGGTGCAATGGGATGAATCTTCATCCATTTTCCGTCCAGAAAGAGTTTCACCATGGGAATTAGAACCACTATTATCTGCATCCCCTCCAAACCCTCAACAGCCTCTTCAGAGAAACAAACGAGCACGGCCAACTGTCCTACCCTCTCCAGCAACAGGTCTTCCTGCATTTGGTACGATCATAAGCAATTATCATGTCTGTTATCTGTTCCTTACAGTTGATATCTTATGCTTTTTTCTTCCTCCATTAACAACAATAGGCATGTGGATGAATCAAGTTGAATCTTCATCCGGCTTCTCTTTTGGTGGTGGAACAGAACAACACCATCCGCCCCCTAAATTTGCTTCACGTGTAAATAATAGCTCCTTGCACTGGCCTAATAACCGCCAAGTGGAATCGACAACTGAATGTGGCGGAAAGGTTCAGAGTGGTGACTGCAGGATTTTTGGGGTTGAGTTCCGCGATAATTCCCATGTTGAAGAAAATTCAGTTGTATCTGAAGCGATGGTTGGTGATCGGCCTGTGACTACTAATATGGATGTTGTCGAATCATCAGTCATGCAGTATTATGATCCTTGCAATCACTCTGATAATCCTTCTGTCAGCTGTGAGCCTGAAAAATCTTCTGTCAGATGCAGGCAGACTAGAAGCTGCACAAAAGTATTTAATTGTCTTAAATTTTTTTCAAAACCCGAAAAATAAAATTATATGTTATGATGGGAAATTGACTTTGATTTTAAGGTGCACATGCAAGGAATGGCAGTTGGGAGAGCAGTGGATTTGGCTCGATTTGAAAATTACTACGATCTGCTGAAGAAATTAGAGGCCATGTTTGAGATTGAGGGAGAGCTCAGTGGTGAATCAGCCATGAAATGGCAGGTGGTTTATACAGACGATGAGGATGACATGATGATGGTTGGTGATGATCCTTGGCAGTAAGTAGTATCAACTGAAAGTATTTATTTTTCCTTCTTCTAAAGCCTTGTTTGGTGTGGGTTATTTGAGATTATACCTGAATAACATCATTCGAATCATCAATTAAAATAACATTTTGATCATTCTACCCAAAGAACACAACTTATTTATTTTGATTTGGTTTGGTTTCTTTGTTTTTACTGTTTAGTGAGTTCTGCAAAATGGTAAGGAAGATATTTATATATACAAATGAGAAAGTGAAGAAGCTATCGCCCAAGACAAAACTACCTCCACTTACCATAGATGTCAAACCGTGCAAATCTGGTTCTGTTGCTGATCAGTCATCAGATGTAGGCCCAACCGATGGTATGAAAAATCAATCCATTGATTGTTGGAAAGCTTCATCCCTCATTTTTTTTCTTTTAGTCTATAGTTATTTCTCATAGCCCAGGCAGTTATGAGCTGTGTTCTCTCAATTGCAGCAGCATTAATGAATTAGGAGGGAAATTGGAATAGAAGATGAACATCAACTGCTTTTTATAACAAGTAAGTTGTGCCCATGCATCCTGCCGTTTAAGAATATTCTTATATACAAAGCTGTGCTTTTTTTTTATATCTTTTTGAGTTCTTTAGGAGGATACTTGATGGCTTAGGCAGCCTATACATGTTTACTTGTGTGTGTATATAGATATATATAATAAATCTTTCTTATGCATAGCGTTTTTCTGTTCTTCCTATCCTGGATGTGTAACAAATTATTATTAGGGCTTGCTTAGTGAACTCCTGGCCACATACCAAGTTTTGTCATGTTAGGTTTAGGCTAATATAATAAGCCAGCATATTTGGCAAGTTCAATTTTGACACAATTCTGATCCCATTGTAAAATCGTAATGGTGAAATGTTTTTCTCTATGTGGTATAAGAAGTTTGCTTAAACGTGAGTACAACTCATTTGCCAAGAACAATTGTGTCTGGATTATGATTCTAAGTTTTTATTTGGTAAAGTGTTTAGATAAAAAAAAACTTGGATCACTACCTAGTGTAAGTATTTTTTGTTTCTTGTTAAATTTTGAAATGAAAGATAAGTTTCTGGTTCAATTCAATATTTGATTTTGTGAGTAGGGAAAACTACGTATTTATTTGTATATTATAAATGAGTAATGATAGAGAGCGAGAATTTGATGTTATGAATGATGTCGGGAATGATGTGTCAACACATGATTGGACTTAAATCTAATAGGAGGGAGAAATTCGATTTACAAGTTCAATCACGTGTTGTCACATTATTCCCAACACCATTCATGACACCAAATTCTCGCTTTTTATTATTACTCATTATACATATAAGAAATAACCCTATGATTAAAGGGAAACTTTTTAGAAATTTAAATTATAAATCAAATTTCCTTTTAAGTTATTTTCTTGTCAATGGTTCCTGGTTCCTAGCCATTTTTGCAAGCTCAAAAGATGGAATTCAACTGTCTATGAAATTAAAATAATTACTCGTTACACCATTGAGTCTCAGGTTAGAAGGGCTGCCACATAATTACTCAACTTGCGGTTGTCACTCTCATTGTAAGGTTTGGATGGAAACTGAAATCTTTTATTTTCTTTTTAACTTTGTAAAGAACATAATGCATTTGCTTATGTAAAATAACGGATTATCCTGGCTAAGAAATTATGTAAAAGGAAGCTTTTTGACGAACCTTCCTTTTCCTTTAGAAGAGGAAAAAGGAAAAAAAATTGATAACATTAGGCATTAGCCAAATTAATCAAAATATCCCAATAGGTTCCCACCATTACAAAAATAAAGTGCTCTTCTTAAATGACATCTCTTATAAGACAAAAAACTGGCCGCCAACAATTAATGTTGGCATGTAAATTGATGTGTTCTCTAAGCTAAAGATGAACTATCAATGGATCAAACATGCTTATTTCTAAACATAATATTTACTATTGATATGTAATCATAAACTTAATTTTTAAGCGGAAGTTTAGACGAAGACTTTCAATTTATCGTTTATTGACCGTATATGAATTGGGACCATAAGATTATCTATTATTTAGCTCATTATAAATAATGAATAAATATTCGATTTTTATACCTAATTAACTGTACCATATTATGATTGCAAATGAGCTGAGATCTTATTTGTCATGGGTCAAATTTGAGCTCGTAAGTTTACACGATTCGATTATTTACCTATAAGTTCAATTCAAAAAAACTTTAAACTAAAATTAAATTTATAAATTCAAACTCCTAAAATCAAAATTTTATTTTCAAAATAAAAATATCAAACTTTTATATTTATTCAACATTTTTTAAATGTAAATATAAAATTAGTAACTATTCAAAAATTAAAACATGTACAATTATCTATAAAGTGTTTAAACTTAACAATAATTACATCATAAATAAATGTTAAAATAAATAATTAAAATTTAATCGACTGAATTTTAATCGACTGAATATGATTCAGCTTTTAAGGAGAAATTTTATTTTCTTAATAATTTATATTAATTTTAAACAAATATATTTTATGTTTAAAATAAAATTTAATAAAAAATATATGAAAATGATTGTTCAAACTAACTTATTATTTATGAGAAATGAACAACGAAAACAAGTTTAGGGTCGTAAAATAATTTTACGACCTGGAATGTCATATGTATAGAAGAAAGAAAAAAAGATTTATTTATATTTTTTAAAAATTTTTTTCCTTACTCGCTCTTCGTCTTCTCTTTTCAAAAAGAGATATTTCAAAATATTTTCTTTTGTTCATTTCTAATTTTGTCGATTGGCGACTTCCTTCTTTGATGTGGTGATTTCCTCCCTCATTCGAAATGGTAAGTAGACGTAGAACATTATAAATCTTATTTTTTTATTTAGACTTGAAACTAGGGTTGCAAATGAGTTAAGATGCTCGTGAACCGCTCGCTAGCCGCTTGATCGTCAAAGCTCGGCTTGAGTTTGACTTTAACCAAATTTTAGTTGAGCTCGAGCCAACTCGTTTAATATTCGAGTCGAGTTCGAGTTCATATAATATTTGTGCGATGACTTATCAAACTTTTTCGGGTCTGATAATAGATAAAGAAATTATTGGGAAAGTGAATGACTAGCGTAGTCTGATTAACTGAAAAATAAAATGATTTATCTCTCTTCTCTTTTTCCTCATATTTTTTTTCAAGCAATGAAGTGATGGCACATCATTTTCTCTCACAATCCTTCTTCTAAATACTCGAGAAATGATCTGATGTACCACAACATGGACCCTCCACTGTATCACAAGGCAAAAAAAATTCTCTCTCAAGCTTAACACTTTCAAGATTTTTACCCTGTGGTGCAGGAGAATGTCTATGTTATGGTACAACAGACCCCTCTCCAAATCCCTTCCCCTTAGACTATTTCTCTTCCCGGCGATTTGTAACAATGGTGGATAAGGGTGTTCATCGGTTCAGTTTTCGGGTTATTCGAGTTTATCAGTTCAGTTTATTCAATCCTTCTTCTAAATACTCGAGAAATGATCTGATGTACCACAACATGAACCCTCCACTGTATCACAAGGCAAAAAAAATTCTCTCTCAAGCTTAACACTTTCAAGATTTTTACCCTGTGGTGCAGGAGAATGTCTATGTTATGGTACAACAGACCCCTCTCCAAATCCCTTCCCCTTAGACTATTTCTCTTCCTAAGGGTGTTCATCGGTTCAGTTTTCGGGTTATTCGAGTTTATCAGTTTAGTTTATTCAAATTTTTATTTTCAAATAATTCATCTCCAAATCCCTTCCCCTTAGACTTTTTCTCTTCCTGGCGATTTGTGACAATGGTGGATAAGGGTGTTCATCGGTTCAGTTTTCGAGTTATTCGAGTTTATCGGTTCAGTTTATCAGTTTTCGAGTTATTCGAGTTTATCGGTTCAGTTTATTCGAATTTTTATTTTCAAATAATTCAAATTCAAACTGAATTCATTTTTTTGGGGGAATTAGCATAAATCAAAATAAATTGCACCAGCCAAGAATTGAATCCGAGTCTATACCCTAGCAAGGTACTATCCTACCACTAGACCATTAGTGCTTTTGTTTATTTTTTTTATTATTAAATCTTGAATTCAAAATATTCTAATTTGTTTATTTTGAACTTTTTCTTAAGCTTAGTTTGGAAGAATAAATAATAAAAAATAAATTCGGTTTTTGGTTTGGTTTTCGAGTTGAAACTCAAACTCGAAAACCGTATTTGAATTCGAATTGATTTGAAATTCGATTCGAAAACCAAAAATGAAATTAAATTCGATCGGATATTCGGTTCAGACCAAATATTGAACACCCCTAATGGTGAATCAACAAGATGAGAGAATGTTGAGCTAGGGTTTGTAGATAGAAAAAATGAGAAGCGGCGTTTTTGGATTATCAACTCCCCTTACCTTTTAATTAAAATGTAATCATTATAAAAGCAATCTTTAAATGATTGTTTTTGTTTACATTTAGGTATATGAACAACACAATATATTAAAATATAACATAACTTAATAAATAAAACAAACTTAACAAATATCCCCTTCTCAAGATGGACATCTTGAAGACTAAGTTTGTTCCTTAATTTCGAAAATGTATGGCAGTCTAATTCTTTTGTAAAAATATCAGCAAACTGAGACTTGGACGGAATATGCTGCAACGAAATAATTTTAGCTTTAAATTTGTCTCGTACAACATGACAATCGATTTCGATGTGCTTCGTTCTTTCATGAAAAAATAGATTTTCGGAGATGTGTATCGTCGCTTGATTGCCACACTAAAGTCTGACTGGAAATGTTGTTTTGACTCTCAAATCATTTAGAAGATAACATATCCATTGGATCTCACTCTCACATACCGTAGTCATAAGACTACGATATTCGGCATCTATAGATGATTGTGAGACTGTTGTTTGTTTCTTGGTTTTCTAAGAAATTGTTGCTTTACCCAATCTAATATAATATCCTATGACTGTCATCTTGAATCTGGACAAGAAATCCAATCTGAATCTGAATCTGAAAAACTCTCAAGAATCAAATCATTATTAGTAGAGTAGTATGTCCTAAGAGAAGGACAATCCTTTAGATAGTTTATAATTTGCAAGACTGTCTTCCAATGTGTCATGGAAGGCTTTCGCATAAATTGACTTAATTGTTGAACCGAAAAAATAATATCAGGACGAGTCAAATTTAGATAGATTAATCTACCAATAAGTCGTCTATACTTTTCCGGTTCAGCCAATGAGTGATCACCATCATGCATTTCAAGTTTATTGCCTTTGGACATAGGATTTTTTTTCTTCAGGTTTTGCTCCCATTAGTCTAGCATCATCAATAATTTCCAAAACATGTGTTCGTTGATTGACATACAATCCATTTTTGTTCTTATGAATCTCAAGTCCCAAAAAGAATTTAGCATCACCTAAATCTTTAATTGAGAACTTAGAATTAAGTTGTTTTTTAACATTAGAAATTCCATTCAGGTTGCTACCTGAAATCAATATATCGTTAACATATAAAAGTGCAATAGTAACATCACATTCTGCCCTTTTAGGCAATGGTCATGAGATAATTACAAGAAACCCATCTCTAAAAAGGTTTGATTAATTTTAATATTCCATTGTCTCGAATCTTGTTTAAAACCCTAGAGACTTTTGTTCAATTTGTAAACTTGATTAGGTTTATCATTTATATAACCAGGAGGTAATGACATATAAATCTCATCATCAAGTTTTCCATTTAAGAAAGCATTATCAATGTCGATTTGATGTAAGTGTCACTATTTGGCAGTAGTTATAGTAAATAAAATTTTGATAGTTACATATTTTACAACCGATGCAAAGCTGTCAAAGTAATCAATACCATTAATTTGACAATAGTCTTGTCAACTAATCGAGCTTTATATTTGTCAATTAAATCATCATATTTATGTTTAACTTTGTATATTCACCTATAATTAACTGTCTTTTTTTTTTCTTTTTGGACAAATTACTAATATCTCAATATATATAATTAAAAATTATAATAATTAATTAAATAATTAAAATAAAATATATTTAAATATTATAAATTAAAATAACACAAATATTTTATATTCATTTAATTTTATAAGTATAATATATATAATTAAAATTAAACATACAAAATTATATCATTTAAATATACATTACATTAAGTTTAAAATAAAATTTTATAGTTGAATTAAAAAATAAAATATATATTTTTATTTTAATATTTATGTAATGAATATTTTATTTTAATTTATAATATTAATTTAAATTATTTAATTTAGAATACATCTAAATTCTTAATTGACTAATTGAAAATTATAAGTTTAATTTTAATTATATATATTATATTCGTAAAATGAAGTAAAAATAAATGAATATAAATTATATAAACATTAAAATAAAATGTATAAAAATGAATTAAATTGTATGAAAAAAATTGAATTGTTGTCATATAATACAATTGAATATGTTATTCTTTAAATTAAATAAAAATAAATAATTTAATATATTTTATTTTAATTTTATGTAATATATGTTATTTGAATTTATAATATTTATTTAAATTATTTAAATTAGTGAATTTAATTTTAGTTATATATATTATATTTATAAAATTAAATAAAAATAAAATAAGTTAATATTTTTGTAGTATATTTAATTTTAATAAAATATTATTATTAAGAATATATAAAAAGAAGATACTGAGTTTAATTATATATATATTTTATGTTTAAAAATTAAAATCTATTATATATATTTTAACTCTACTTTCAAAATGTTTGAACTATATAACACTTTCTTCACCGTCCTAATTTTTTTAATAATTTATTTATCTTAATTATTTTTTCTCTTATAAATAAAAAAAAATTAAAAAAAAATGATGAGTGTAAATCTATCATTAATTTTATGTAATTAACTAAAAAATAAATAATGAGGGTAAAAAATAATCTATATCATTATTAATTTTATATAAATATTTTCTTATCTTATTAAATTTATATATAAATAAAAGCTTAATATCATAATATTATATATATATATATATTAAAAATAAAATAATAATATATATATATATAACACAAAAAAAATTGTTAAGTATTTTTTTTTAAGTAGTTAGAAAAAATATGATATATGTATTTATATAGAAAATGAAATAAAAAAATATTTAACATTATATAATTATTATATATTAAAAATTAAATTAGAATAGAAATATTTTTAATTAAAATAATATATATATATATGAGAAATAAATAAAAATTAAAATATATATATATTGAAAAAAATTAGGATAATAAATTTAATGATTTTTATTATATGTAATATATTATATATATATATATATATATATATATATATATATATATATATATATATTATTTGAATTGTTTTTTTAATATTAGTATAAGAAATATTTTTTTTTATTATATTTTTTTATGAGTATGAAAAACTATATATATGAGAAAAATAATAAAATAAAAATTATTTTTATTATTAAATTTATATAATATATTGAGAAAAATTAGAATAAAAAATTTAATTATTTTTTATTATATATATATTGTTATATATATACATCATTATTAATTTAATTTTTTTATTTAATATTAATATAAGAGATATAATTATTTTTATTATATTTTTTTGTTTGAGGTATGAAAATTATATATAATATATATATTTATTCAAAAATCTAATTTACAAAATATATTTATATATAAAAAACATGTAAAATTATTTTAACAATAATAAGTGGTCTAGCGGTTAAAGTGTTCATATTAATAGAGTTCGATTCTCTCTAAAAACTAATTATTATACGTGGTTCGTGAACATTGATAGATGAAGCGCAGAAAAAAAATGTTTGTTTCAGTAATGTAAACATTAGTGAAAAACCTAAAGGTTCGTACATGGAAGGAATGTCGGCTTAAGTAATGCAAACTCCATTGAGGGAATGTCGGCTTAAGTAAAACAGACATTGGTGGTAAAACATAAGGGTGCGTCCACGGAGGGAATATCGGCTTGAGTAAACAAACCCTAAAAATTAGTCAATGGAGGAAATGTTGGCTTAATTAAAACAAACATTTGTGAGAAAACCTAAGGATTAATTCACTTAGGGAGCCTAATAGTCGAATGCTCGAGCACACATTGTGAAAATTTAGAATGGTTAGGGTTAATAATGTCATTGAAATATGATTTAGATAATATATTTGTACATGAAATTTTAATAATGTATTTTTTTTTCTTTTTAGTATTAAAATTATAAATTATTATTATTATATATATATATATATAAATTTATAAAATATAAAAACAATATTTGTTATTTTAATTTATAATGTTTCCATGTATTTTATAAAACATATGAATTAGAAAGAAAAAAATATTTAACTAAATGTTTAAGTTTAAAAGTAATTAAGAATTTATTTTTGATTTATTTATTATTATTAAAAAAAACAAAATAAGAAATTATATACTTGAAATAATATTGAATTGAAAACAAAATTTAAAAATAAAATATTAATTACCACAACTCTTTTAATATTTAATTATATATATAATTATTTGTTATTTTAATTTATAATATTTATATATATATATATATATATTTAAATATATATAAATATATATATATAACTAAATAGATTAAGTTTTAAAGTTATCAACAAATTCTTTTTGATTTATTTATTATTATAAAAAAACAAAATAAGACATTATATATTTGAAATAATATTTTATAATTATAAAGAATTAAAAAATATATTAATTATTAAAAAAATTATATTTGATTATATATATATATATATTTATTAAAATATTTAAGATAAAATTAATAATATTTAAGCTCTAAAAAATAATATTAGTAGTTAAAATATATAAATGATTAGTTAGTTTGTCCATAATAAAGTTTAAGTAAAAATTATTTTTAAAAAATGAAGATTAATATTTAAGGTGCTAATATTAATATTTTTTTAATGTTTTAAATAATTTTTAATGTACATATATATTAAATAAATTATTTTAAATAGAAATATATATATAAATATATTTAACTAAATATGTTAAGTTTTAAAATAATTGATAAATTTTTTAAATTTATTTATTATAATAAAATCAAAATGAAATATTATGTACTTGAAATAATATTAAATTTAATAATGTTAAAGATGTTAAAAAAATGCTAGAAGAGAGGTAGAAAATAAATAATATGAGATGTATATTTTTGAAAAAATGATATTAGTGATTAGAATATGTAATGCAATAAGTTGATTACTAATATATTTTAAATTAATTATTTAATAAACATTTAAATAAAAAAATTAATATATTTAACATAATTTTTTTTAAATTTTATTATTTTAAAATTATTAATTATTTATATATATACATACAAAAATCTATAAAATCCATAAAAATAGATAATATATAGAAAATAAAAAAAAATATTTAAATTAGAAAATATGTTTAATTAATTATGATATGTTTTAAAATGATTTAGAAAGCTATTTGAAACTTATTTATTATTATAAAAATATAATTTAAGACATTAAATATAATTATATATATATTATTAATTAAAAAAGACTGAAATAAAAAAAATAAAAAAATGTTTATTTAAAAATAAAATAAAAAGGTAAAATATATTAATAAAAATATTTAAATAAAAAAAAAAATATATATATATATATATATATATTTAAATTAAAATTTTAAATGTACTTGAGATTTATTTATTATTATAAGAAAATAAATTAAGACACCATAATAGAATTATTTTTTTATTAATACATTTTTTTTAATTATTTATATATATATATATTAATTTTAAATAATTTTTAATATTTGTCCAATTATATATTATAATAATTTATTATTATAAAAAATATTAAAACATTATAAGAACAATATTAAATAAATTTTTTTATTTAATTATTATATTTATTTTATTTATTTTTAATATTTGTCTAATTATTTACTATAATAATTTTTTATTATAAAATAAAATTAAAACAAGTATACAATCATTTTATCATCATATAATTTTTTTTAATTATATATATATATATATATATATATTAATTTTAAATATTTTAAATATTTGTTTAACTATTTATTATATTAATTTATTTATTTATTTTAGATAAATATCAATTCTTGCTAAATTTGATTATTAAATAATTAAAATTATTATAAATATAAAAAACATAAACTAATTGATTATATATAAAAAAAAATTAAATAAGTATAATAATAAAAATCTCATTAGAATTTTATTTAATTTCATTTGATGATTTTTTTTTTCTAAATAACTTTTTCCACTTAATAGATTTTTCAATCAATTTATATGATTGGTATGCTTCCCTTTAGATCCATCAATTTGGGTTAGGCCCGTTGGGTTGGTCCGTCTCACCAAACAATTTAGGCGAGTTGGGTTAAAATATTAGCAATTGGTTTGGAAATTGGTCTACACGGCCAGCCTGCTCGGGTCGCGGGCCTAGGCGGGTCGGACTTGGGCTGCGAGTTGGCAAACAAAATTTAATCTAATTTATAGCCTTATAGGTATATGTTGCATAACCCTATTTTTTTCTCAAATGTAGCAGTCAATACTCAATACTTCACCCATCGACTACTTATTTCTTACGTCTTTCTTCTCTTCGTTCTCGCCTTCAAGGGTTCGCGGATTCAAACTTGGTTCAAGTCAAGTTTTATACTGAAAGTCTGAAACTTAATATTCTGTTAAATAACATATTATTTTTGAAATGGACTCCTCAAAATCAAGGTATCAATTTGGATGTTGATGAATTTAAAAGTGTTAAGCATATTGATGAAGGGTCATCTAAAAAGTATAGGGAATATTCTAATATTTGAATGTATTTTAAGAAAATGAAAGGTATTAATAATATAGAAAAAGTTGAATGTAAGGGATGCAACACGCGGATTAGCCCGCCTAACCCGCAACCCACCTTGGATTGGGTTAGAGATTTTAAATTCATCGGGATAGTGGATCGGCCCGTTGTCGACCCGTCAAACGATGTTTTGGTGGATAGGCGTGCCCCATCATACCGTTCTACTTACATTATATTTTTCTTTTAAATATTTTTCAAACAACTTAATTTTACAAATTAAAATCAATTTAATGAGTTAAATGGAAATGAATAGAATAGATGTGTAATTAATGAGTTGAATGGAAGTTAGTAGACACCCTACACCCTACACCCTACACCCTACACCCTACACCCTACACCCTACACCCTACACCCTACACCCTACACCCTACACGGGATGGGTCAGATCTATTATATCACACCATATTTCATTTTCTAGTAATAAATATTCTCTTTTCTTAGATCTGCCCCTATTTAATATTCTCTTTTGTTAGATCTGCCCCTATTTAATAATAATCTCCTACAAAATAATTAAATAAATAATATATATATATAGGCCCAATTACCATTTGAGGCTCGAACTTGAATCGTTTTGACCATATGAGGCTCGAACTTTGATTTAAGCCATTTGAGGCTTTTTACTAAACGTCCGTCTACTCCGTTTATTTTATTTGACATGACATTTTTTTCAATTTTTTTTTTTTTGATAGTTGCCATTTTTTTTAAATGATACAGGTGTAAAAAAATAAATTTACACGCACTCCTCTTTTCATCTCCTCTTCTTGCCCACCCTCTTCTCGCCGACTAACCATGTTGAGTCATTTCTTTTATGAATTTGAAGAATGATTATAAGATAGAAATGTAAGAAATGAGGTAAAAACTTTGTCATCAAGCAGAATGTTGCAGCAGCGACTCCGAACAAGCAAATTGCTCCGATTCCATTTAAGCTCCGTTTCCATATGTTCAATCCTCCAAATCCAATATCGCTATCATCGTCTTTTGTCTTGTCGTGATAATCGTCGATGACTTCTACATCGTTGTGCTTATCAATTTTCATCTCAAACTAGAAGGAATCCATATCAATTTGTGGTTACGGAGACCAACTTCTATATAGTCTATTTTCATTTCAAAAAATTCATTTCCCTCGTTATTTCTTGAAGGAAATTTGAGAAATTATATATCATGTTTGGATTCGAACTTTGGAGCTTTCACCTTCTGATCAAAGACGATTTCTCTCGCTGAATAAGAAGACGACTCGATTTGAACTAGGAGATGAATTACTTATTTTGGCGGTCCGGTAACCTCCCTCGCATCGGAAAACTTGTGCGATGATTTCGAAGACGGACAGGATTAAGCAAGTCACTACACAAATTATTAACGGAGAAGATGAAAAGGTTAAATTGACCGAGAATAGGTTTGGGCGAGAATATTGAGAAGATAAAGAGAGAGAGGGTGCTTCTAAATTTTTTTCTTTTTTACACATATTTCTTTAAAAATAATAACTGTAACCTAAATTAAAAAAGAAAATGAAATGTTAAATAAAATTAACGGAATAGACAGACAGTAGTAAAAAAGCCCCAAATAACCATAAATTTGATAGTTGGAGCCTCATATGGCTCAAATCAAAGTTAGAGCTCCATATGATAAAAATGCTCAAAGTTTGAACCCCAAATAATAATTGGACATATATATATATATATATATATACTTAATAATACATTTATGCTACACAATTTGAAATTCTTCTTACTAGTTGTACTCAGTTTCGGGTACCTCACACTTAATAATACATTTATACTACACAATTTGAAATTCTTCTTACTAGTTGTACTCAGTTTCGGTACCTCACGAGTTCGGGAATGAGATGAGCTAACATATCCCCATCGGGTTCAGGGATTGGGTCGGTTAGTTAAGATCAGACTCGGGGACCCGTTCCCGTCGGGTATCACCCTGTTGACACACCCTATTCTTAACCTAACACAAGTGTAACCTTCCAAAATATAAATGAGTATCAAAACTAAATATACACAATATATTCAAACAAAACAAGAGGCTTTTTATACTGCTAATCAGTCTTAGCATATTCATTTGTCTTCTTTAATAATTTATGATATGCCAACATACCAATAGTAATCCTTACACATGAAAACTAAAAGAAAACAAAATTGGAAGAGCTTACATGGAAACAACATCCAGCTTCCTGCTGAGATGTAAAGGCCAAAACTTTCAACAGGGTGAGTCTCCTCCTCCTTCATATACTCCAAATTGCCATAATCATAAAATTCAGAGTATGTTCATCAAAATGGTTGGTTACCTCCAGTCTTGTTCTTGTCGAAAACTCTTTTAAGGATCCCACCGACCACGCTTATGGATATCATCATCATCATGCCACTTATTTCTACCATCATCTTTCCCGCCATGACCATTGATGATCTCAAAACTATTATGATGCCCTTGTCTTGATATCTTGTCTTTGGTTACCTGAAATTGATATTTTGGACTTATTAGCTAATAAAAAAAGTCCACTTTTGTAAACAACTGTAGTACATCTTTTAGGTGTAATTAAAGTGCTAAGAAAATATCCCATTACAAGAATTGTGACAGTCTGTGAATGGTCATGTTTATTTTTAATTGGGTGCATCTATATACATTTATCTATCATGATCAAATTTGAAAATAAGTGTTTTCATTTTTGTTTCTCCAATTCAAATTAAGCCACTCATATACTACAAGTGGCTTAATCTATCAGTTGGACTATATCTTATTATCAATCATTTTCAAATAGACTCAATTCATAACTGATATCAACTATAGAAGTGTATTAATAGGTCCGTCACTATTTTTATATAAAAAATAAGCCCAAATTAATTCATTAAAATTGATAACATAATTTAGTGCCATGTATGCCCCATTCGGAAACACTTGTTTTTGTTTCCAAATCCAGATACAATGAAAATATTTTTGAACCTATCTTATTAAGTTTGGTTTTCAAACGTTTTTGCATCTAGATACCCAGAAACAAAAAATAGAAAGTGCATTTTTGGGATTTTAATGAAATGGTTTTAACCGTTTCCCCCTACCCCACCCCCAACCCAAAAAATTAGAAAGTGTTCTTAAATGTGGCCAATATTTTGTCTTGTGTAGTTAATTGAAAAAAAAATAGTTATTTTATTATCGCATGCATGATGATGTTAAGTTAATTGTGTACTTACCTTTTCACGTCTGCTGGAAGTGCTTTTCTTATAATACCTCTCAGATTTCTTGCTGCCTTCTCGTTCATCGATAACAGCTAAATCCCCTTTGCTGGATCGGTGTTGTTTATTTACCCCCTTCAACTCAATAACATTTTCAGATGATGAATGTCTCGACTGTTTACTGACATGCCGCCTTCTTTCAGGTGGTGTATCTTCATCCTCCTCCCGGCTTGAGCTTCTCCTCCTCCTCCTTCGGCTGCAATCACCTACAACTCCTGTAGTGCCTCCATCTGACCTATCACCATCAGAATCACTTTCGGGGGTCGTATCCAACATTCTTCTCCTCTTCCTTGAATATCTGTTTCCTTCACTTTCACCAAGGTCATCCTCATTGTCCCATCCTTTCTTATTTTGACTACTACTTTTTATGGTTTCTCGGTGTCTTCTGCTACTACTACTACTACTACGGATATCTTCATGTTCAAAGTATTGTCTTCTACTACTACAGCTACCCTCATGTTCTAAGTATTGTCTTTGGCTAGAATTGCCACCCAAGTGACCTCTATCCCAAGATTGATGAAAACGATACCTGCAGTAGGTTGATACTTTGAGAAATTAGTGATGAACATTCCAGATAAGCAGTGACTATTAAGAGAAATGAGCTACGAGAAAAAAAAAAAGTGGTTGTCTGATGAGTTACTATGGAAAAAATGGTTTATAGATGATGCTTCAACTCAAACGTTTAAGTTAAAAATCAAATAGGAGATAACTTATAAATTGATTTAATCTACAGTAAGTCTTTTTTTATTCCTTTGTCATAATATCATCAGAACATAAAGGAACAGTAGAGATATGGGGAAATTATAGCTGAGAATGACTACAAAAATTAAAGTGTGTTGATAAAGAAATGACAAGAAAGATGATTGGGAACAAAGGGTCGTCTAGCTCAGTGGTAGAGTGCAGAACCTTATATATGCACCGTTATTGGTTTGAGCTTTCATGACCAGTTAAACAAAGATGTTTGGGATGGACAAAAAGAGTGGGAGTCCATTTTTATGGTATAAAACACATGATGACTATTTGAAAATTAGTTGTCTTTCATTGTCTCATTTGAAAATTTGTCAAAATTAAAATGGAAAGTCATGTTCCAGGTTATAGTGTCATTTGGTATCAAGATTATCTTTTAGATCATAATCCAGATTAGAGTCTGATTTTTCACTTCACTTGGTAATATAGAGATAGAGATTATCATTTTTTACCCTTTTTTTGGCATAATGATCCAAATTATTTTCTGGATCATTGTAATTTTTTACAAACATAACAAATGTAGATTTTCTTGAATCAATCCAGATGAAAAAAAATGCATTCCAAAATAGCACCCATGTGTTAACAAAAAAAATGAGATGGACAAATCACATAAAATGAAAATAGAGAGTATTAGAAAATACCTTTCTGCATTGGCTTTAGTCTCATTGTGAGTGTTACTAAAATCTTGCTCATATGCAGATTCACCAAATAAAGCAGCCATCTTCTTCACCCAGTATCTTGGTGGCGGTCTGTCCCAATCAGCCCATTCATAATCTCCACCAGGGTTCCGGAAACAATGGATGAAATTGCAAGCTGACCCATGAGAACATGACTGAAAATTTATAATGGCGCCCATTAATTTTTTACAAGATTCAACCAAATCTAAGAGAATGAACGGAAGCCATTTTTCAATTTACAAATATGCATATCTCCTGTTTGAAACTATCTTACTCTAAGACGTGATTTCATATACTCTCCACATATAGCAACTTTCCATTTGCTCACAGCAACAAATTCACATTTTACCTGAAAAGGAGGAAGAATATCAAATTACAAGTGATGCAAAGAAGATGGAAGTGACATCCATCAATTGACAACTTTTATTCATTTTTTTTTAAATGTTGAAGTTTATATTAACATAGTTGCCGCAAATAGAAGTTGTCTAGAGCTTACCACGCAAGGAGGATGGTACATACCCTAAAATGGGTTTTTAGATTTTGAGAGAAATAGGAGAGCTCGGAGACCGGGACATTGATAAACTTCTTCGTATTAATCAATGATAATGTCACCAAGCACAACTATGAGCCCCTATTTATAAAACTAAAATATAGTCCTAATTAAATCCTAAGAAGATAACATAATTATACTAACCACCAATAACAATTATATACTACTTCTAATTATACTAAACACTAATAACCCTGATCTCTATTTCATATCAAACAGTTTCATACACATCTCTCAAATATACACAAATTCCAATTACCATACCACTCCTCCATGTGGAATAATAGGATTTAATATGACATCATCTTGGGAATAGAATAGCTGTCTACTTTGGGTAACTTAAACCGGAACTTTAAGGAGTTGATTATGACATTCCAACAGTTTGTTTTAGTCTTCTTGGATGATATCTTAATATACAGTAGGAATTTGAAACCTCACATAAGGAAGTTTGTTTTAGTCTTCTTGGATGATATCTTAATATACAGTAGGAATTTGAATGAACATGTGACACGTTGAAGGCTGGTTTTTAAACTATTAAGACAGCAACAGTTAGTTCTGAATTATTCGAAATGTGCATTTGCTTGTCGGGAGATTGATTACCTAGGTCATGTGATTTCACAAAAAGGAGTGGCTATGGACATGTCCAAAATCACAAAAATTGAATCATGGCCACAACCGAGTAACTTGAAACAATTGAGTGATTTTTTAGGACTCACGGGGTATTATAGAAGGTTCATAAAAAATTGTGGATCCATTGTGGTACTACTGAC
Organism: Impatiens glandulifera; assembly: GCF_907164915.1. NCBI lineage: Eukaryota > Viridiplantae > Streptophyta > Magnoliopsida > Ericales > Balsaminaceae > Impatiens > Impatiens glandulifera. The sequence continues at coordinate 35,708,934 of NC_061866.1, forward strand.
AGCCTTATTGTCTTACTGAAAAAGGGTAAGTTTGAATGGAATGAGGCAGTGACAAATGCATTAATGAACTGAAAGGAGTAGTGATGAGGCCACTGATACTCAAGCTGCCAAATTTCAAGTAAGAATTTGTCATTGAGACAGATGCAAGTAAAAACGGGGATGGGAGCAGTTTTAACACAGCAAGGATATCCTCTTGCATTCATCAGCAAGGGGTTGGGGCCAAGAATTCAAGCCTTATCAACATATGAACGAGATATGTTGGTTGTGTTACATGCGATTAAGAAATGGAGTTACTTGCAGTTTAAGCCATTCGTGATTAAAACAGATCATGAATCTCTTAAATATCGATTGGAACAGAAAATTAAAGACCCAAACCAAGAGAAGTGGTTATACAAATTGGTGGGATTCGAGTTCTCAGTACAATATAAGGGTAAGGAGAATATGGCAGCAGATGCACTATCAAGAATTTCAGGATCTTGCTCAACCATATCAGAATTTTCATCAGTTTTAATGAAAAAAATTGAGAAATCGTGGGATCAAGATTTGAATTTGAAGATCATTTTGACTTTTGAGACAGATCCGTCAGGGGTTAAAGAGTTTTCCTTCACCAATGGGCAGCTGCGTAAAGAATGACGTCCGGTGGCGGGTTGTGATACAGATTTGAGAACTTACATCATTTCAACAATACATAATTCAAGCAGTAGGGGGCATTCAGGAGTGATGGTCACATATCAGAAACTGCGTCAAGCTTATTTTTGGAGAGGAATGGAAAGGGATGTTAGAGAATTTGTGTGGTTTATCAGCAACAGAAATGAGAGAATCAGGGGTATAAGGAGTTGTTGCAACCTTTGGCTATACCGACATCAATCTGGAGTGATATCTCCATGGACTTCATTGAAAGTTTGCCTAAAACCGGTGGATATTCTGTCATTTTTGTAATGGTGGACAGACTCTCAAAGATGGCTTATTTTGTGGGGTTGAAACACCATTTTTCTGCTAGTGACATTCCTCAAGTGTTCATGGATAATATATTTCTTTTACATGGAATGCCGCTGACCATTGTAAGTGATAGGGACAAAAAATTTGTGAGTAATTTTTGGAAAGAATTGTGTAAATTGCTGGGTATTGAACAAGCAATGTCTTCGGCGTATCATCCACAAACGGATGGACAGACAAAAGTGGTAGCCTAGAGACTTATTTGCTATGTATGGCAGGTCAAAATCTTAAGTCTTGGTTGAAGTGGCTTCCTTTAGCTGAATGGTGGTATAATACCAACTTCCACTCGGCAGCTTTATCTTCACCATATGAAATTGTTTATGTTCAACCTCCACCAATTCATCATCCATATTTAGCAGGGGATTCAAGGATCAAGTCACAGTTGACCGCACTTTGACGGCAAGGTAAGAGGCACCGAAACTTTTGAAGTTTCATTTACAACGTGCACAACACCGGATAAAGCAACAATCAAACAAGAAAATGGTAGACTGTGTTTATTAAGTAATTGGGTGTTTGTCATATTACAACCGTACAGGCAATCTTCGATAAGAGAAAAATGCATAAACTCAGTCCTAAGTTTTATGGACCCTTTGGGGTAGTGTAAGGAATAGGGAAGGTGGCTTATAAGATTGATATTCCGTCTACAGCAAAGATGCACAATGTCATTCATGTGTCTCAGCTTAAAAATAAGGTAGGGAATGCGATAGCCAATCCCCATATTCCTATCCTTCAACAGGACAGCATTGTAAAATCAGTGGCAATTCTAGATGAGAGAGTTGTCTATAAGGATGGAATGAGTATTGAACAATTTTTGATCAGGTGGTCTAACGCCGCAGATGATGTTGCTAGTTGGGAAGAGGAATCGTGGTTGATGACAAAGTACTCTGAATTTGTGTTAACAGTGGGAGACGCAGCTTCTTTCAATTAACTTGTTTGTGGGCGAACAAGTGTTGATGGGGAGGCTAATGATATGAGAGCATTTTAGGGTTAGGTTTTCTAATCCTCAATAAGTCGACGGATTGTTAACGAAGTCGGCATGTTCCGTAATTTCTTTTAACAGCAAGTTTCTATTTGAATAAGCTGGGTAACAGCAGGTTACAGTTACGGTTACTGGTAGCAGTGGTTGTAACAGAAATGGCAGACAACAGAGGGAACTGATTCTGGCAGTTAAGACATGAGTCATTTAAATACCAACTGAAAGGGAATGGAAGCTACTACTGATCAATTTGTTAAACTCTTCAGGTTAATTCCTATTTTCTCTCTACTCTTACTCTAATCTCTCCTATTCAATTCTAACCTCTTCTATCGAATTGCAAGTCCTGTAATCGATTTCTTCTGTAATCCCTCTACTCATCTAAACTCTCAACATATCTGCAGTTACTAAGGTACTGCCCTAATCTTGAACTACATATTCTATAAATATAATTCTCAGTTTATCATAATGATGTAAAAAAGTACCTGTTTCCCAGCAAAATAACGTCCATTTAGTGACTGAAATGCAAGTAGAGCAGAATCCTGTGATTTGTAATGCACATACACATTCCCCTTTAAGTGAGATGAACCGTTCCTGCAGGCCTGAAAATGACAGTATTTCTTTAGGCAAGCTGTATCTAGATTTCAGGTGGACTACAATCTTCCTCCAATACAATGACATTATTCTCTGAACAGTAATCTTAGCTTTGTGGTCCCAGCCAGAAAATTCAAAAGAAGGAGAAACCATAGCTTTTGTTGATATTCAAATAAATAAATTGTTAAGAGAAATAGGAAAAGAAAAGGCATTATGGATGTGGCCAGCTAACAAAAAGAAGTTACATTAATTACTTACAAAAGCTTAATATTTGTTTTTGAGAAAGAAAAAAAAGTAAACATGGCGTCGCTAGAAATGTTAAAATATTTAAAAATTCATGAGTGGAAAAGGAAATTAGATCAGTTGAAGTGTATATTAAAGTTGACAACAAATGTGAGATGATTTTGAAGAATCAACAGCAGGCACCACCTTAAAGTTAATTATTTCCCCACACTTCAAGAATTCTGTATGGACATCCTCATAGAACTCTTCATAAGAATGTTCAATCTCTTCATCTGTGCACTGGAAAAGGTCAAATGGATATCATTATATAGGTGATGATAGTTTATAGAATTAAATATCAAATACCAAGACATGAACAAAACTAAACAAATAAGAATGAACAAAAATAAAATTACTTTCCATTTTTATACATGATTTTCTTTCTTTAGACCAGGGTATTTTTTTCATGAGAGGTTAGCACAACATCTCACTGCCATGACCCCCAAACTTCAATCAAGGTGCTTGCAGTAGGAATCGAACTGAGACCTCAACCTCCAAAGTTCAACACTCTTACCACTTGAGCACCTGAGCTACCCTAGGCGGGTCCATTTGTATATATGTTGTCCTGTAACTATGAAACAACATATATTTAAAGAGAACCCTAACTGCAGTATGAATCCCCATTACCTCTGGAAGCTACATGTATATTCAACTCATGTGAAGCAGCAAAGTGGGTAGAAAATTGCCAACTATCGGGAAATATACTACAGGTTGTTAAGGAGCTAATACTCAATATTTAAGAACAGGACAAAGCAGATCAGCATCAGATATTGAAACAAGCATCCAAGGTTCACTAATTTAAAGTAGCTGCATTTTCATATCAATATCTATAGTAAACTAATATATATTTTTCTCTCACCAACTAAATCACTAGAAAGGTTCTATAGTAAACTAATATATATTTTTCTCTCACCAACTAAATCACTAGAAAGGTTCTCGTCTAAATGCAGTCACATGTCTGAAACTGCACCATCAACTCATAAATATCACAGTTACACAGTGAAAATATCCAAATAAAAGAAACTCTAACATGATCACCCTTAAAAGCCAAAGTAGGATACAATAATCATTTCTTCATTGGATCAAGGCACAGTACATCTCCATTGAATTGAATCTCGAGATGAATGTCTGGTTAATAACGTCAAAGAACACCAATAGCAATTATAATGCAGTGAATGCAGTTAAATTGCTCTTTGAGTGCATCAAATGAAACTAGTTATTACAGATTCTTGCCAATGAAATAAATAAAACTTTTATACATGAAATCAATAAGAAGGCAATTACACATAAATGATTCATAAGGAAATAATATAAACTATAGATAGGCATGTATTGCTCACTGGCAAGCAAAAAAAAGGTTTATTGGTGCATTCTGGTGTAACAAAAGTTAAAGTAACAGCAAGCAATATATGTTCCAATAGACATGCTAAAACTCTTTTTCAAAAAATTAGGCATGCTAAAACTAATTGCTATATTTGAAGCAGCATTGAAGTAGCTTTGTGTTACAATTGTAAACAGTAGGGGGTAGGGTAAACGAGACATTTACTATAATACAGGCATACCCTATCCCTACCCTACTATTTACAACAATAACACTTTGATTCCAAATAAGCTAAATATTGTGGGTATAGATAGATATTCACATTAGGCACTAGACACCAAAATCTATATTATGTTCACATATGTAAACATAAATATCTATATGATAATCAAAAATAGCAAACATGCTAACACTTCACCCACCAGCAAAGACAACAATTAAAAAGTGATAAGGGAGGGAGGAAAACAAAATAAGTCAATTTGTTATGCCCTATTATCATTGAAGCCATATTAACTCAATCTAACACGAATGCATAATATCCTACATAATGGGAGTATAACTATTTATTGTTGCAATATATTTGTCGAAGTTATCATCAGGATACTAGAACACTTTGAAGGTGCCTTTAACAGACCTCAAGCCCTTCATCTTGCTCCCAGGCAAGGCCAGGTCCATTGTACATGTTCTTAATAAGCAATGTGCACGATTTATCAGGATAAAAATGGACTCTGCTACAACGGATACCAAATCGACAAGCCCCAGTTTTGAGATGGAACGGACAATGAGCTTTATCCTGTCATAGACCTCAAATCAATCAGTAATAGGCATTTCTTTGAACCGGAAAATGTCATACAAGGTGAAACATTAAGGACAATAATTTAGCAGGCCAAAGAATTCTGAAGGATATAGAACAATGCCTGTTCTGTCCCAAAATTCGGTATTTGTTGAGCAGCATCCTCCAACAACTGTTCTGCAGATGGCAAAGGTGCATCTTTGTACTCAGCAAATGCTTCAGATTGAGGAGGAAGAGGATTAGATGTGGGTCTTTCATCGTCCTGCACGTTGATATTGTATGTAAGTATTTCAAGTTCTAAACAATTCAAAATAATAATGCATTTCGAGAGTATCTGTTACCAAAAGTACCTTTATCTCAACAGGTTGATTGATATCCTTTCTTCTCACTTTAACCTTTTTCTTCTTGACAATGATCTCATTACCTTGCCAAATAATCTCAGGAGGCCCATCTTCTACAAACTCCCAGTCATCATCTTCATTATCATCCTCATTTTGGACCTGTTTCAGAAAAGATGCTATCAATGAGTAAAATGTGACATTATCCAAATACAATCAATCAATAACCTAATAAGCGTTTTGTTATCATTCATGTTCATAAACATATAACACAGCAGTGAGATTAACCTGGCTGTGAATAGCTTCCTTTAACTCTTCCTCCTCGGCCTTCTTTTTTGCCTCCAAAGCTTCCAAAAAGATCCGCTCCGCCTCTTCGAACTCCTTTCTATCCCTCTCCATTCTCTCCTTTTCACTCTCCTCTTCCAACTGAATCCTTCGCTGCTCATTAGGATCATTCGTCTGCGCCTCTTCTTCCTCCCTTTCCTTCTCAGCCAACTCCTTCCTCATCTGCTTCCTCTTTTCCTTCTTATTCATCTTCCTCCTCTCCTTCCGACTCATGGAAGCCGCCTCTTGAACTGACTGCCGAGATTCTTGGTCGTTCGATAGGGCAACTACGCTAGATTGTATAGGATCAGCCATTGACAGAGCTTCAACTGATAAACACTAATGAAATCCACTTTTCTTTCCCTTCCTCATGTTATATTTTGGGATGAATATCAAATATACCCTTGAACTTGTAAAGAAGAATTAGAACTAGAAAGAAGACCAAGAACTATTGATCAAGGTGTTTCTATATTAATATAGAGAAAATTTTGGTTTTAATGTTCAAAGTCTTAAAAAATTTATGAATATCTATATAGTTGCTTATTATTACAAGAGACTATATACGTTGTCGTTTAAAGGCGGTTTTATTTAAGGAAGAATTGTTGTTGCTTTAATTGGTAATGAACCGTCTTCGAACCGGTTCTCACCGGTTCTCATAGTACTATAAGATGTTGCGAATTGTAAACTAGGGTTGCCGCATTCCCCAATCTCGTAAAAATCCCTTTGTAGAATAAGACTTGCTTGCAGGAAATCTTTCACAAATTTTCGGAAATATGAGATCTGAAGGACGTTCAATCCTCCCACATCGATATCTCTACAAGAGTGTGTCAAGTGAACTAGCGCTTGAGCAAACATTGTGAGCTCTTTGTCTAATTATCCTCATTTCTAATATATTTTTTTGTTGTAGTTTATGATCTCCATCGATTTAAACTATGGTGGTGTTGTTTGTACAGCTTCAAGTGGTCTCAATTTAGCTCGAAAAAGAGACACATGGAACACCGGATGAATCCTGCAATGTTCAGATAATTTTAATTTGTAAGTTACTTGCCCTAGTTTTTCCAAAACAAGAAAATGTCCAAAAGACATAGCAGATAGCTTGATATTTCTTTGTATAGTTGTTATCGTTTGTTGTATAAGGATGTTTGAGTTGAAAGAATGAATATACTTCGTAAACCGATCCACCACTAGCAATGTTATAAAGTTGTCGGATATTGGAAGTCCTTCTATTAAATCTATGGATATGTGCAACCATGGTGTATTTGAAATCGATAATGGTTGTAATAGCCCTATTTTCTTATAATTTTCCGTTTCGAAATGTTGACAAATATCGTAGTTTTTAATTAGTTATTGAACTTCTTGTTTAAGTCCTGATCAGAAAAAATTATTTTTACTTTTTGATATGTAGTTTGTATGTCTGAGTGACCTCCTAAACTTGTGTTATACAGAACATTCAAATTTTATTCTCTCAATGTTTCTTTACTGCCCACACATATCTTGTTTTATACTTTATGATATTGCCCTCTTTTATTATTAACGAACACTAATCAGGTTGTGAATCCAACAATATTATGATTTTCTGTATTTCTTTGTCCTCTTTTATGATTCCTTCACCTCGTGCTGTCAGGTGGACGTAATAGTGGATAACAGAGACAGTGAAGTTGATTCTCATCTCAATAGGACATCTACAGCGAGGTTGGTCTTTCTTTTTTATACATTATTGTGTAATTAAGTCCCAGTAGCTTGAATAACCATTTTTGCTGCAAAATTGTAGTAATTTTTTGTTCCATAAAAAACTTATGGACTTTGATTATCTGTTCTAATAATAAAGTGTCGCATGTATAAATGTCTCCATTTTGTAAATGACATCAGTATTACTATGAGTTCATTTTCATAAGTAGAAAAACCCAAATGGGCCATAGACAATGATTTTCTTAAATATGCAATAGGTTGTCCTTTTTGCATTAAAACTTCCCCCAATTTCATAGTAACATATATTTGTTACAACTTTTAAATCAATGTTGAAATTGGGCAGTGCTAACATAAGAATAGCGACGATGGAATTTTTCAAATATGTAAATGTCTTTTCTGCCTCTTCTGACTATTTAAACATCCCTCAGTGCACCTTCTCTTGCTATCAAACTGCGGGCAAGTGTCTTGATCCTTAAATCTCCTGCTAAGTATGGATAATGAACTGGTGGAGGTGTCCATAAACAATTTCATATGGTGAAGATATAGTTGTCGAGTGAAAATTGATATTATACCACCATTCAACTAAAGGAATCCACTTCATCCATTACTTGGGTTTTTGACTTGTCATACATTTCAAATAAGTTTCCAGACTTCGATTAATCACTTCTGTCTGACCATCCGTTTGTGGATTACACGTCGAAGACATCGTTTGTTCAATACCCTGCAATTTACACAATTTTTTCCAAAAATTACTCACAAAGATCTTGTCCCTATCACTTACCATGGTCAATGACATCCCATTTAAACGAAATATATTATCCATTAACACTTAAGTAATGTCCTTGGCAAAAAAAATGGTGTCTCGATTTGAGATCCAGAACTCCTAACCCCAGTTACAAATTTAAGTTGTAACAACTTGGTATCAGAGTCAGGTGATTCTTAGATTATAGAAACTCTCCAACAAGTAGAGATGAACGCTCTTAAGGCTCTAATTGAAGGTATGACCCAACAATCGGCTTTTATGCATGCTGCAGATAATGACAGAGTTAAGCAATAATATGGATTGAAGGTTCAATGCCTCTAAAAAAGATTGACATCCATTGAAGGTGGTGGGTCTAGTATTAGCCAAGATCCATGCAGCAAGCCCTATGATGATACTACTTACCATGACCCTCCCCAGAATATGTCATTCCACCCTGGCCAACACTATGTTCCCCCAACCCGGCTCACCAAGGTTGATTTCCCTCAATTAGATGGAATCGATGTGGAGGGCTGGCTGATATCTATTAAGCAGTTCTTTAGGATGGACAAACTAATGATGTCACTAAACTGGACATTGCTCACATTCATTTTACTAATGAAGTAAGAATGTGGTATGGGTCGTATCTGTAGAACCGCAATCATAGAGAAGCCATGACGTGGGACGTGTTCAAGATAGATCTCTTGTTGCAGTTCGGGTCTTCCATACATGACACCCCCATTAGACAATTGATGAACCTGAATAGGTCAATATCGTTCAAGAATATAATCTTCAAAACATGTCAATTTCCCAAAAACTGTATAGTATGCCAAAGGAGTGTGTTATAGACTGCTACATGTCTTGGCTGAGGGAGGAGATTGAAAATTGTATCAGGCTGTAGTTTCTTGGGTCTCTAAATGAAGCCATGTCAATGGCCAAGGTCTAAGAAACAACGTACAGGTCCCTGATGAGCAGTGGACACTTGTACAGCGCTGAATAGTCGTTGTTGTCCAAATCATCCAATGTTAACACGGTCTAACCAAGCACCAACCGGACTACCGACCTCAAACATTCTTCCATGCGTCTTCTTTTAGAATAAATTAGGGATGCATGAAGCAATTAGATTCGGCTGTAATGGATGAAAAGAGGAGGAAAGGCTTATGTTACACTTGTAATGAAAAGTGAGAGCGTGTAAATCAAAGTTATTCATGGTCTCAACTTATCAACAAAAAGTCTTACCATATTTTCAAAAGCCACTTCAGAGTTGATTTTTGATGATCCTTTTTTGCAGCTCAAACAGGGGATGAACATGTCATTTTTTTGCATTTATTGACCGGTTCTAATAATTTCCAAACACTCTGGATCCTCGGTAAGATCGGGAATCTATCGGTGGTGATCCTAATTGATCCAGGCAGCACCCATAACTTCATAAATAGCAGGATTATTAAGAAAATAAGCCACAATAGTATGCTTACTCAGGTGCAGTCAGTTCGAGTGACAGATGGCTCCAACATATTATGCTCCAGGATTTGACAAGATTTGAAATGGTAAATGGAGGGAAATGATTATCAAACAGACATGAAGGTGATTACCATGGACGGGTACGATATTGTGCTAAGCATCGGGTGGTTGATTACTTTAGGGCCTTCATCTTGGATTTCGAAAAATTAAACAATTTTTATGAGAAGCAAGGGAGAACTACAGACTTGCAGGTTATTCTTCGTGCATAGATCAACCTGATACAAGGCAACAGATAAAGAAGTCATTAAAAATGTAGTGTTGTTGTCATGGTACAAATAAGGAGTAAGTATGAATGCCAAATTGTTTCACTTACTACAATGACATTAGAAGAGATTCTCGGGTATTGTCAGCAACTACCCAAAGACTTCAACACTCTATTCCAGCAACCCGAAGACCTACCACCATTCAGGGGAGTAATTAAAAGTCATTGTTATTTTGTTGCCCATGTGGTTCTGATCCAAAAGGACTTGTCCTGAATTTTTGATAACACCCTAGTGTATAGTCGGAGCTGAAATGTGTATTACTCATTAATTGATGCTCGTTCGCAATTGTATCGATAGTGTAGGAAATTTAACAAACTCACTCCCACAAATTGCCCTAGGATTCTGTTAGGGTCTGCTCACCAAATCCTCGGTCCTAAAATATTTGCCGCACCCGTTTCTCGGCCCTAGTGTGCATATGGGCCGGTTTATGTTTTTTTTGTTGAATAATTCAGTTTTGTTTCTTTTCTCTCTTATTTCTCTTAAATCGAATTCTGTTATTTTGAAAATTGTTGTAACAAGTGGTAACCGAATACTCTTGGGTAACTCAGTCTCTATAAATGCTAATGCCCACCCCACTTTTTGGAGATATGAATTGAACTTGTGAAAGTTGTGGCTCTAAGTTATTCTCTCGGCCTTGAACCTCTTTCTTGGACTACTAGGTGTATTCTAGTAGCATTCTCTTCTTATCCCGATTTCTTCTCTCTTTAACCTCGAATTCTCTTCTCACTCTATGTCCGCTGCGTTTGAGTATTGAATTCCACCCTTGGTCCCAACTATCAAGAACTCGTTTCTTGAATTAAAGAACTTGAAATGCTTGGTTATAGTTTAAATCTTAACAGATTCACAAAATTATGTGTTACCTAAATTCACCAACACATATATAATGTTCTTACTCACACTACATTTGATCTTCATTGTTTCAAATGATATTGTCGATTCGCTCGCCCAATTTTTGGAAATTTTCTTCTGTTGATTGCAATCTCATCATTATTTTCAGCGAAAATGTTGTCAATGATAGATAGCTCTGAATTCTAATACTAATTGTCATGACCTGTTCAATCACAATCTTAAACAAAACATTTTTCTAATAAGTAATTGTAACTTATACCCATAATTATTTAGATGAATAGGTTAAGATAATAAGGTAGAGAATATAGACTGTCTTGGTAAGGATGACTGTCTTGGTAAGGATGAATGAGAACTAGAAGTAGAAAAAAAGACCGAAAACTGTTGTTCAAAGTGTTAGTATAGAGAAAATAATATTTTTAACATTCAAAGTCCTAAAAAACATTCATACTATTGTATCCTCTATTTATACTAATTTATGAGAACTATATACTTGAATTAAAATTTTAAAATAAAAGGTTATTTTAGTACTGAAATAACATCAAAAATACTAAGCCCTTAGTCAAAAGATATTCAATTTGAGCATATAGCATACTCTCAAAATCATTTTCAAAAGGATTTAGGATATCTAAGCCAAATTAGAAGTGTATAAAATGGAGTTTGTGCCCTTAGAGCAACAACATAAGAAGATAAAGATAAAGAAATCACAGTTTCTCACTAACTTGAAAAAAAACCCCATAAAAAGAGGCCACCACTTGTTCATACAAAACCAAAACAAAATGAGCCGAAATATCAGAGATGAGAACATAAGTCATTTAAAGAAGATGAGATTCTTGAGTTGCTTGCTTCTACATCTAAATTTCATCTCTACTATTACTCTTATGCATATTGAATTATTGATAAAATCCAAATATGCTGTCCTAATTGCCTTCAATAGCTTCCTTGAGTTTCCTTCCAAGAGCAAATGCCAAAGGTGGAGGGACAGCATTCCCTATCTGCCTATGCTTGTGCTGAATATTCCCATCAAACAGATAACTATCTGGAAAACCCTGCAAAATATTACCCAAAACACACAATTATTCCCACCTGATCAAAATCTTTATATAACTGCTTTTGTTTGGTTCACACATTCAAACAAAACAAGTGTCCCATGTAATTTTTTGTTTTTTTAAAGAAGCAAATAACTTACTTGAGATCTCGCACACTCACGAACAGTCACAATCCTATCTTGCTCAGGATGGAAGCACAACCCCACTTTACCCATAGGTTGTGGGTCGGTGATGGAGGTTGGGAAATTTCCTTCCCAATCCAATCTTCCAAACAACCCTTTCCACTGGTTATGCCTTATTGCAGTGTTTGGTAGGCACCAGGGTATCAAATCCACTATCTGTCCATTACTCAAACGGACCTGTAAGGAAAGATGATGTAAATTTGGATGTTCTCGATTGGAATGTGTTTAAATAATCACAAAAAAATGTAAGAAGCCTTGACTGGTACCTTTTCATCTGGAAGCTCACGCCAATCAGCACCTGGTCGTCTGGATATTCTTTTGCATCTGATGAGGTTAAGCTCGTTCATTTCCTTGGCTATGTGATCAGTCAAATCCGACGTCTTTCCTCTTATCATCTTTTGAAACCACGATATAGGTTCAACTACATACTAAATTAACATGAAACAAGCTGTTAGGTGAGATGTTTTATTCAAAAAGCATAATGATCTATAAAAAAATCAAAGATAAGACACAAACCTCCATTGAAGTTTCTGAAGCACCATTGCTAACAACTGGGAGATCGCCAATGGCATCTCGAACAGTAATGGCACGAAATGGAGCACCATTTGCAGTACTTCGAACAGCAGCATATTGAGTCTTGTTGTTTAAGGAGACCTTAAGCTCTGGTACAGAAAACACATGCATTGGTTCGGGCCAATCAGGGAGCTTCTCATTAGGTGCAGCTGCCCATATAAATGCACGCTTCCTAGATTGTGAAACTCCGAAAGTTCCAGCTTCAAGAATACCAAATCTCACCTGCCATAATCAAAACAAATATTCTTTAGTAAAAAATACACACATTACAGTGAGAATTGAAGTTTAACAAATCTCAAACTGACTAGCACAAAGACGAGTTACCTGATACCCCATCTCAAGAAGTGATCTTAAGGTAAGGTGAAATGTCTGTCCTTTGTTGAAAGATACAAAGTTCCTTACATTTTCTAATAGAAAATACTTAGGACGGAAGTAATCAGCAAAAGATAGGAATGCCAAGATCATTTCACATTGAATCTTGCTCCATGTGCTCGTGTTAAACCTATTCATCCCAGAAAATCCCTGTAAATAGAATAAGAGACATTTGATTATACATTTATTGAAAGAAAAATATAATACCTTAAAACTTGTACTTTAAAGCATACCTGACATGGAGGTCCTCCATTGATGAAATCAACTTGTCCAGGACGAGGCAATTTATCAATCTCTTCCTTTTCAAGTTTGTTGGCCAATTCATCAGCCTCGGGAGTTGAAATGCATTCATCTGAATCCCCACAGGCGTCCATTATCGCCCTGATCATCAGCAATATAAAGAAAACATCATAAGTTATTGGCTAGAAAGAGGAAATAAAAAAGAAAAACATATAAAGCTAGCAAAATAATAGCACTATTTATTTCATAATGTAAGCAGGCTTATTTACCTTAGAATAACATTACAATTGTTGACAATAACAGTAGCGTCTGGATGATTTAGCCGAAAAGCTTCCCCGGCAGGTGCTTCATACTCGATTGCCCATTTAGTTTGAGAGGCACCTGAAAATGTTCACAAAGTGTAAGCAATAATTGCAAACCATTTACATTACCAAAACAAACAAACAAAAATTAAAAACATGCCTGAAAGTTGTAGCCCAGTAGATAAACCACCACAACCAGCAAAAATGTCCAGTGTTGCTAGAGGATTCTTGACTTGCTCCATCTTTTGAACTTCAGCATCATCAAAATCATTTACTCCTTCTTTAGACTTACCCTTCTTCTTTCTGTTTGCTGCTTGATCAGTAGTCTTTGAGTAACTCAATTTGATATTTGGGGACAACTGTATCAAAACAGCAATATTAGAACTGACAACTGTAGAAAGCTATCTTAAGAATATAACTTATTACCTTCTTGATAGCTCCACTATTATGGTCATAAAAATAATAGCAGTAGAAGATATGTTCAAAGCATCCCAAGGAATGCATGGCCGGAGCATCTTGCATTTTTCTTACTTCACAAATACCCTCTATGGCAGTTATAGGCAGGGTGACTGTTTCTTCGCTATAGTAGACCTACATAATTGATCAAAGAAGATTCTTGATGTCAAAAAAGTTTCTTGATCAAAGAAGATACTTGAAAGAACCTAGATATAACAAACTATATGGCAGAAAAGTTTAAATAAAAATTACCTCTCGTATATCAGAACGATAAGCCTTCTCTGATGAAATGTCTTCCGGTCTATAAAACCTTCTGAGTTTCACTGTTCGGGACCCAGGATCCACTTTCTTAGTAGTCTTGTGTGGTTCAATTTCTAGTAATTGGCCAACTACGTAGGCTTTTGACCCCACATTTCTTCCACCCTTGAATTTCACAGGGCCATTCTTGTCAACCTCAAAATGAAAAGGACTCAAGTAGACAAAATCGTTCAGGTAATATTCAACTCCCATGTAAGTGAAACCAGTTGAAGAAGAATTTATCCTAAATACTTCTTTCTCTGCTAAAATTCTGTTAGTTTCACAAGACTGACAAATCCCAGTACCAAGTCCAAAAGTATCTCTCTGGAGAGAGAAGAAAGCACCCTTATCCGGGGAATACAAGCTTTTGCAGAAATACTGCATCGGCAATCCTTTGTTTTTCCTTTCTTCAGCTTTATCTCTATCCATCTGATCCAAAATGGCATTTTCCTTCCTGTATTGGAAACCCCAAGGCCTCAAGCGAATTTCAACATCTATAATTTGTAATATATCACTAAGATCGAATTCCAAGCAATTACTTGTCATGAAAACTTCCCTTTCGTTGGCAGTATCCCCAAGAACAGTCTGGGACCCTTTAAGCATGACTCTTCCATGAGCCATTTTTCTTTCAGATGAATTTGCAAATAAGTATTCTATAAGGCAAATAGAAGGTTCCGACTTGGTTGTCTTAACCAACACAAAACCACCTACTGAAACCACAGTTCCACCAACTTTGGCTTGCCTATAAAGAACCTTATCATCATATGTTGCAGATGCCTCTCCATCCCAATTAATCACTCCATTAGAAGAGTGTAAATTTTCTTGTAATGACAACTGAGGCTTTTCATCACTCTCAATTGGCAGCATAATCTCATTTTCTTCTGAATCTTGATTGTCATCATCTTCATCTGCCTGTGCCTCATCAGCATCATCTTCCTTGACATCTAAGAGACCCTTAGTTTCAGGATCTTCCTCATCTCCGTTCAAATAGAATGCTCCCCATGTCTCATGAACCAGCCTTGTTGTTGTAGCTGGCATGGCCACCCTTTTAGACACTACAGGTGCTATTTGTGCCCTGGGATTCAGATTCCCTTCCCTATTTAGTACTGTTTTTGCCTTCACTAACCATTTCGTATGGTGCTTTTGCTCCATTTTTTCATTCAGACCAATCACAAAAGCAGATTTTCTGATTGCATCATCAGGGTATTCAGAAAACAGCTGTAGTATAATTTGTCCATGGACAACCACATACCTCTCTATTGTATCCTGATTTGACGAGATATAAGAAGGATGGTCCTTTTCAAATTCGGATAACTTCTTAATTACGTCTGAGAAACAAAGACGTGATACCCTGGCTTGTTCCTTCAGCAAGGTGATGATGCTAATAGCCAGCCTTGCTGTTTTAAGAACAGCCTCATGCCAAGGAAGATACTGCTTAGATGGTCTTCCAAGCCTATACCTGATAAGAAAAATAGCAATGGTTGAGAAAATAAAAATAAAAAATGCAAATACCCTTTGCTCAATTCTACTATCAGCAGCCCCATAATCAAATCAAAGACTACATTTATTTAATTAATAAAAAATGATGGGAAATAGAAGCTATTACTTACCATGCCATATCTGTTCGGACTGTAATGAAGATCATCGAAGACCCAAACTCAATCATCCATTCCTTAATGGCACTGAGGTATAGCGGGATCCCCTCATCATTTATGCCACCGCAGCTAGAAGCCTGATTGGTTTCTTCATCAAGACAAAATCCAGTTCCATCATCCTCTGACATCGTCCCTGACCCAAAAATCGCGACATCAATGTCAGCACAAGGTTTCATTGGCAGTAGCTCCAAGCTAATGAGCCTGGAATCTGAATTGTAAAAAGCCCAATTGTGAAGCGTGCTACGAGGAAGTTCATCAGAATAGTTTGCTCCATAAGTATCATCAAATATGATATATTCATCAGTTTCCTGATTAGAAGACTTATAATATTCAGGATCAGGGTAATCGTTTGCAATTTCGTCCTCGTTTATCTTGATGTAATATTTCTTAGATAGAGCAGTTGTGCGTGGCTTCTTCTTTTGAGCCATAGACTCCCAGGCTTCTTGTTCCTGCAACAAACGGGCAAGTTTGATGTCTTCACCTTCACATCCACCATCACCAATCAACCCACTAGAACTCCCTTTGCCCCCTTCTTCAATCTTTATTCCAGTTTGACGAGGAACTGTGATGCCCGGAACTAGACATACACTTTTCTTACCTTCATCCCTTAAGAGTGTAAGAGATGGAAGTCCACTGAAGATCAGATCATTTTCCTTGCATGTTTCATCCAAGCCAATTAGTTGATTATATATAAATTCACCGTGTGAGACAATGAACTCTCTCACTGAGAAACCTTGAGGGAAGTTCTTACTTCCCCTCATCGATTGAACAACTGCCATGAGTAAATCATCAAAACTTAAACTTGGGTCACCTCCATGTGATCTTGAAAGTTTCTTGTATATCACAATACAAGCATTGGCCTTTTCATAGAAAAGACCATAGATTTTCTTGTAGTTCTTCGCAGGTTTACCACAATCATAATCAGCCATTTCAGTAGATACCCATATGACTGGTGAACCCTCCTCGTAACCTGAAATCGACCATGATTCCACACGCCCAAATCCAGAGCATCTAATTCCCTTCTCCTTCTCCTTATCAGTAGATTCTTCTAATGGTAGAATCAGACCAGAAATGAAGATATCCGAAGCTTCCAGCATTTCTACAGGCTGTGGAATTCCATTTTCATCGTGTAAGACAAAATCGGTTAATCTTTTGTTAGTCCTTGGATGACTTGGCCCACCCGTTAAGGCTATAGCTTCTAGTTCTTCCTCTACTTCATGGTCTTTTCTGGCTTGAATTTTATCTGACTTAGAGGAGCGGACAGATTTGTCCTTATAATTTCTGCATGCAGCAGCTCTTTTAGGCAATACACGAGTAACAATATGATTCTTGTTGTCTTCAGGTATTTTCTTTGAGGTGGCATCTGAACTAGATTCAGCAGGTGTAGAACTCGATTGAGCTGCCTTTCTCTTTCTACCCATCCCTATCATAAAGCAAAAACAAAGTTGTTGATCAATTATATTTTGAAAACATTACTACTTTGTCAAAGATAAATAAGTTTTCAAAGACAAGAGAAACATAGGTATAAAAGACTTGTATTAGTTGCAAATAAAGATAGCCCAAGATAAACAACAGAGTAGCACACCAATAACAGAAGTCACTATATTTCCATTGTATCTAAATGCAGGAAATGAAACACAATACACATTTCCTCTTAATATACTTTACTATTTCAAATCAGTTCAATTATAGAAATAAAGCAAAAAAATATATAGTATCACCATTAGAAAGCCTTCCTCAAAAACACTAAAGGGTTATATGGATTTCTCAGAAAGATTAAAGAGATCAATTAACTCTAAATAAGTAGTACAAAGACTCAGTCTTGAAGAGTTCTACAACAAGTAAACATTTGAGAGTGACATGTTTTGGATCTATATCAGTGACAGTCGCATCTCTATATCAAAAATCTAGATCTGTATAAAAAAATATATTTAGGAATCTAGACAAGGCTTAAGGTTTTCAGAATAATTTCTGCATGCAAATACAGATCAAACTTTTTAATATAAAAATCTAACATAACCCACGCAAATCATGACTTACACTTCAATCTACATAAAATAAACAAGGGTTTTTGTATCTGTATAAGAAAATATAAACTAGGGTTTTTGAGATCCAGATGATACAAGCTCGTTTCTAAATGAGTTGATGCATGGGTGTACAGCAAATCTATCTAGATTACCTATCGCATTGACTATAGCAATCAAAGACTATATCTATCAATCTAACCCCATAAATAAACTAGCAAGCATATAGATAAGCAAGATCAGAGGGAAAAAAATGACAAAAATGAAAGATCACCGAAAGAAAAGAACTTCGACCTTATTGAAGTAGCAAAATCCAAGTGGTTTTCCCAAGTAATATATGACGAGCAAACAAACAAACCCAGAGAGATTTTCTACAAGATGTTGTTTTTCTTATACCTCTCTCTAAAATTGTATAACAATTACTCTTGATCTGATCTTAAATAAAAAAGAAAAAAAAAACCACCCAATACTAGATTCCCACAAACAAGCGAAGAAAATAAAACAGCTATAATCTTACCTGGATTCACCTTGCCATCGACAGCCACCGGCTTTGATACTGCCACGTCTATCGAGCTCATCTTGAAAGGGAAAATTAATAAATACGGATTTATCTCGAGATTATTTGTTACCCAGACCGATATGGAAAATGGGTTAATAGCATAAACAAGAGATTTTGGTCGAAATACAAACAAGGAAGAAAATGTAAGTGGGTTATTTATACTCCAAATAGGGTTCTTGGAGGGAATTGAATATTTTAATAATTCGGAAATTGGTTTCGAAAGTATTATAGGGCGGGAAAACCGAAGACAATTTTGGAAAACCAGCGCGCCTCCATTAACAGCCAATCGATTAATTTACCAAAAACCCTAATACATCTTTTGAGAGAAAGAGTGGTTTTACTGTCTGGACATTTTTGGCTTGTTTCTTTGATGGGTTACAATCACTGTGTTCTAAAGTAATTTACTCTTTTACCCTCCACCAATGAAGCAAATTCACAACTCTCGATATGATCAATTTTTCTCGATTAATGTATTTTTCTTAATTTAATTTTAAAATTAAAAAAAAAAAATTACATTTATTATACTGCTACAACAACTAATAAGAGTAGACCATTTATTATATTTGACTAAAGAAAATTTCATTTAATATACTAATTAAATAAAAGTATTTTAAAGAATTTGTTTATTTATTTAGATTTTTATGCTAATATTATTTTATTTTTCCATAAAGATATTATTGACTATTGGGTTGTTTTGGTTTATTTTTAACGTTATTATAATTTTAAAAAATTACCTTTATGATGTAAGTGACAATCTAAAATAAATTATTGTAATCTAAAATAAGATTATTATAATCAAAATAAAATTATTGATTTAAAATTTGTGTTTTTTATGTTTGAAAAAACTTATAATTATGTACATCACAAAAATAATAGTATTTTTTTAAATTATTTATGTTAAACATGTTAAAAAAAATACATTATTAATTTCAAAGTAAAAAAGTTTTGATTGGAGATTAAAAAATTTACATACATTATAATTTCATTTGAGATTTCAAATCATTATATGAAATGTATAAATAAACTGAATTGGACAATTCTAAGACATAATCAAACATGACCTTAAGATTTCAAATCAAATAAACTGAATTGGACAGTTTCAAGACATAATCAAGCGTGGCCTTAAAATAGAGACTCACAATTGGACAATTTCATTGACCTTCTTTTGAAAGTAAAAAAGGTATTGGGCGGAGATAACAAAGCTCTGCATTTTTATCATCTCTATTAGGGTTTTGGTCATTCTTTTAAATAAAGTTTGGCTCCATACATAAGCATATAAGTGAATTATGAAGAAGTAATTTAATATATGCTAAATTTGGAGAGGGGATAGATATGGTGTGAATATTATTACTATTATATAAGGTTGTAAGCAAGTTTAGTCTTCAAGATCCGAAGTTGTCTCGCTTAGAATATATTTGGACTCGAACTCGATTCGAACTTTTATAATGTATCTAGTTGGCTTATGATCGACTTGAACATGGCTTGTTTAGAGTTTGCTTATAGAGCTCATTTACAACTTAAAAAAAAAACAAATTAGGTGAAAGAGTTCAAACTTTTTGGGTTTAAACATTATAATTTATTAATAAATATTAAACAATGTTTTAAACGAGCTTCTAAAAGCAAACATGTCCGTGAACCCCATAATTTAGCCTCAAAACAAACATGCTCGCAAACGACTAACCAAATATTTAAAAGTTATAACTTGATTTGTTTAAATAAACAAATTTTTAAACGAGATATAACTCATGAACAAGTTAAGACATCCACTTAATTGCCTTTTAAAATTTTGAGTTAGTTTTTATAATTTTATAATGATGCATGAGGCTATCAACTTAAATTAGAATTAATTTTACAAAATTAAATTTAAGGTCTTCAAATTTTAAGCATTTATAAACTATTTATAAATGTACAAGCTTATGAAAATAACTGAATCGATCAATGTAATATAGTGTAATAACAAAAGGTAATCTCCATGGGACATACAAATATCAATTTGATATGGCATGCAAATTCATTTCTATTATTTTTTCCAAATTATCTAATCTCTTCAAAATTACAAATTATTTAATTTTATAAATATATAATTAAAATTAAATCATAAAATAAAATAATATAAATATTATATATTAAAATAAAATATATTACATGAACATTAAAATAAAATAAATTTCATAAATATATATATAATATATTTTATATTAATTTTTATTTAATATATTTTATTATAATGTTTATGGTATAATATTTAAGTTAATTTTGTATTTTATCTATTTAAGTTAGTATATTTAATTTAAATTAAATATATTTTATATTTATAAAATTAAATAATTAAAAATAAATAAATAAAGAGAATTTTGGATAATTTGGAAATTAAATAAAAATATGGGTATAATGGGAAAGTAAGTTGAAATTTGCGTATAATTGAATGAATTTTTATGAGTTACAGTGACAAATAAAATAAAGTATATTTAAGAATAAGTCCAAGACTTCATATTTAGATTATAGAATTCATGTCTTATACGAAGTTAGAATTATGTCTTTTATACGTAGAAGTTAGGAGAAAGTAAAAAAAAGTTAGAGAATAAGTCAGAGATTCAGAGTCATATTTTTTAATTGGGATTCTCCCATTAGTGTTTCATAAAATTTAAAAACATATCATAATTAAAAAAAGATTTCCAATAAATGTTGCTTGAATTATTAAGTTACATTTTAAACGACACCCGACAAATACTGACAATATTTTTTTCACCAGTCTGACAATATTTTTCTTCAATTATGTGATCTTAAAATTTAGTAATTCCTCTCTCTTCAATTTTGTATTATTTAATATTTTAATTAAATAATATAAACTTATTATTCTTAATTAATTTTAGTTATTAAAATATTTTATATTTTAATAATATATATATATATATATTAAGGTACTATTTTCCTAAAAGAATGAGAGAAATGATAATTGAAATATTTTATTACAATGTTATGTAATGTATCATATTTAAGTTAATTTTTATTTTATTTTATTTTAATTGTTTCATTTAGTATATTTAATTTAAATTTAAATTATATACATTTTATATTTACAAAACTAAATAATTAATAAAAATAAAGATAAATTTTGTATAATTTAGGAATAGAATAAAAATATAGGTATAATAAAAAAGTAAGTGAAATATTAAGTATAACTAGAATGATTTTTATGAATTAAGGTTAGAGAAATTACAAACAAGTTAACAAATAAAAATGAATTTACATTGGAATTAGTTGAGTTACCATGATAAACTATAAATTATGACAATTCTTTTATTTTATTATGTGATCCTAAAATTTAGTAATTATTTTTTTTTTCTATCATTTTTTATTATTTTATTATTTAATATTTTAATTAAATAATATAAAATTATTATTCAAAATTAATTTTAATTATTAAAATATCTTCGTCTTTTAATTATATATATTGTGGGTCCTTATTAGTATTTTAACAATTTTCTTAAAAAAATGAGAAAACTTATGATTAAAATATTTTATTATAATGTTATGTAATATAAACTATTTAAGTTAAAATTTTATTTTATTTTAATTATTTTATTTGAAATATATATATTTTATATTTATAAAATTAAATAATTGAAAATAAATAAATAAAGAGAAATTTGGATAATTTGAAATTAAATGAAAATATGGGTATAATGGGAAAGTAAGTTGAAATATTGTGTATAATTTGTATGAATCTTTATGAGTTACATTGATGAGACAAACCAATTATATTTAAGAATAAGTTCAAGATAATTCAAATTTTATACTAGAAGTTAGGAAAAAAAAGCAAATAAGTCAGAATGAACAGAGACTCAAAGTCATATTTTTTAATTGGGATTCTCCGATTAGTATTTCATAAAATTTAAGAACATATCAGAATTAAAATTTTTTTTTTACAATAAATGTTACTTGAGTTATTAAGTTACATTTTATATGAGCAGACAAATACTGACAATATTTTTCTTCACTAGACTGATAGAATCTATTTGTCCTGAAACACATGTTGAAAACGCGCGCATGTCCAATAATTTGTTTTGTGCGGACGCATGTCCAATAATTTGTTTTGTGGTCCAGTGACAATATTTTTTTTTTAATTATGATCCTAAAATTTAGTAATTCCTCTCTCTTTAATTTTGTATTATTTAATATTTTAATTAAATAATATAAACTTATTATTCTTAATTAATTTTAGTTATTAAAATATTTTATATTTTAATAATATATATATTAAGGTACTATTTTTCTAAAAGAATTAGAAAAATGATAATTGAAATATTTTATTACAATGTTATGTATTATTTTATTTTAATTGTTTCATTTAGTATATTTAATTTAAATTATATACATTTTATATTTATAAAACTAAATAATTAATAAAAATAAAGATAAATTTTGTACAATTTTGGAATAGAATAAAAATATAGGTATAATAAAAAAGTAAGTGAAATATTGAATATAACTATAATGATTTTTATGAATTAAGGTTAGAGAAATTACAAACAAGTTGAAAAATAAAAATTAATTTACACTGGAATTAGTTAAGTTATCATGATAAACTATAAATTCTAACAATTCTTTTATTTTATTTTATTTTATTATGTGATCCTAAAATTTAGTAATTATCTTTTTTTTAATTTTTTCTACAATTTTTTATTATTTTATTATTTAATATTTTAATTAAATAATATAAAATTATTATTCAAAATTAATTTTAATTATTAAAATATCTTCATCTTTTAATTATATATATTGTGAGTCCTTATTAGTATTTTAACAATTTTCTTAAAAAATGAGAAAAATCATGATTAAAATATTTTATTATAATGTTATGTAATATAAACTATTTAAGTTAAAATTTTATTTTATTTTAATTATTTAATTTAAAATATATATTTTTTATATTTATATAACTAAATAATTGAAAATAAATAAATAAAGAGAATTTTGGATAATTTAAAATTAAATGAAAATATGGGTATAATGGGAAAGTAAGTTGAAATCTTGTGTATAATTGGAATGAATCTTTATGAGTTACATGGATGAGACAAACAAGTATATTTAAGAATAAGTCCAAGACAATTCAAGTAAGTTAGGAAAAAAAGTGTAAGAGGTAGTACTCAGAGTTATATTCTTAGTTGGGATTCTCCAATTAGTGTTTCATAAAATTTAAGAACAAATCAGAATTAAATTTTTTTTTTACAATAAATGTTACTTGAGTTATTAAGTTACATTTTATATGACAGACAAATACTGACAATATTTTTTTTCACCAGACTGATAGGATCTATTTGTCAGGTTGAAAAGCTCGCATGTTCAATCATTTGTTTTGTGTTTTGTGGTCCACTGACAATATTTTTTTTCAATGATGTGATCCTAAAATTTAGTAATTCTTCTCTCATCAATTTTGTATTATTTAATATTTTAATTAAATAATATAAACTTATTATTCTTAATTAATTTTAGTTATTACAATATTTTATATTTTAATAATATATATATATATATTAAGGTACTATTTTTCTAAAAGAATGAGAGAAATGATAATTGAATTATTTTATTACAATGTTATGTAATGTATCATATTTAAATTAATTTTTATTTTATTTTATTTTAAAAACCAAGTATATTTAAGAATAAGTCCAAGACAATTCAAGTAAGTTAGGAAAAAAAAGTGTCAGAGGAACTATTCAGAATTATATTCTTAGTTGGGATTCTCCAATTAGTGTTTCATAAAATTTAAGAACAAATCAGAATTAATTTTTTTTTTTACAATAAATGTTACTTGAGTTATTAAGTTACATTTTATATGACCAGACTGATAGGATCTATTTGTCCTGACAGGTTGAAAACGCGCATGTCCAATAATTTGTTTTGTGTTTTTTGGTCTACTGACAATATTTTTTTTTCAATGATGTGATCCTAAAATTTAGTAATTCATCTCTCATCAATTTTGTATTATTTAATATTTTAATTAAATAATATAAACTTATTATTCTTAATTAATTTTAGTTATTATATATATATATATTAAGGTACTATTTTTCTAAAAGAATGAGAGAAATGATAATTGAATTATTTTATTACAATGTTATGTAATGTATCATATTTAAGTTAATTTTTAATTTATTTTATTTTAATTGTTTCATTTAGTATATTTAATTTAAATTATATACATTTTATATTTATAAAACTAAATAATTAATAAAAATAAAGATAAATTTTGTATAATTTAGGAACAGAATAAAAATATAGGTATAATAAAAAAGTAAGTGAAATATTTAGTATAACTAGAATGATTTTTATGAATTAAAGTTAGAGAAATTACAAACAAGTTAAAAATTAAAAATTAATTTACACTGAAATTAGTTGAGTTATGATAAACGATAAATTCTGACAATTCTTTTA
Source organism: Impatiens glandulifera (assembly GCF_907164915.1). NCBI lineage: Eukaryota > Viridiplantae > Streptophyta > Magnoliopsida > Ericales > Balsaminaceae > Impatiens > Impatiens glandulifera. Next base: position 35,733,760 of record NC_061866.1, read on the forward strand.
TTTTATTATGTGATACTAAAATTTAGTAATTATATTTTTTTTTAATTTTTTCTACAATTTTTTATTATTTAATATTTTAATTAAACAATATAAAATTATTATTCAAAATTAATTTTAATTATTAAAATATCTTCATGTTTTAATTATATATATATTGTGGGTCCTTAATAGTATTTTAACAATTTTATTAAAAAATGAGAAAAATTATTATTAAAATATTTTATTATAATGTTACGTAATATAAACTATTTAAGTTAAAATTTTATTTTATTTTAATTATTTTATTTAAAATATATATATTTTATATTTATAAAACTAAATAATTGAAAATAAATAAATAAAGAAAATTTTGAATAATTTGAAATTAAATGAAAATATGGGTATAATGGGAAAGTAAGTTGAAATATTGTGTATAATTGGAATAAATTTTTATAAGTTACATCAATGAGACAAACAAAATATATTTAAGAATAAATCCAAGATAATTCAAGTTTTATACCTAGAACTTAAAAGTTAGGAAAACAAAGTAAATAAGTCAGAGAGAACAAGCCAGAGACTCAGAGTTATATTTTTTATTTGGGATTCTCCAATTAGTGTTTCATAAAATTTAAGAACAAATCAGAATTAATTTTTTTTTTTACAATAAATGTTACTTGAGTTATTAAGTTACATTTTATATGACCAGACTACAATATTTTTCTTCACCAGACTGATAGGATCTATTTGTCCTGACAGGTTGATAACGCGCATGTCCAATAATTTGTTTTGTGTTTTGTGGTATCCTAAAATTTAGTAATTCCTCTCTCATCAATTTTGTATTATTTAATATTTTAATTAAATAATATAAACTTATTATTCTTAATTAATTTTAGTTATTATATATATATATATATATTAAGGTACTATTTTTCTAAAAGAATGAGAGAAATGATAATTGAATTATTTTATTACAATGTTATGTAATGTATCATATTTAAGTTAATTTTTAATTTATTTTATTTTAATTGTTTCATTTAGTATATTTAATTTAAATTATATACATTTTATATTTATAAAACTAAATAATTAATAAAAATAAAGATAAATTTTGTATAATTTGGGAATAGAATAAAAATATAGGTATAATAAAAAAGTAAGTGAAATATTTAGTATAACTAGAATGATTTTTATGAATTAAAGTTAGAGAAATTACAAACAAGTTAAAAAATAAAAATTAATTTACACTGAAATTAGTTGAGTTATGATCAACGATAAATTCTGACAATTCTTTTATTTTATTTTATTATGTGATACTAAAATTTAGTAATTATATTTTTTTTAATTTTTTCTACAATTTTTTATTATTTAATATTTTAATTAAATAATATAAAATTATTATACAAAATTAATTTTAATTATTAAAATATCTTCATGTTTTAATTATATATATTGTGGGTCCTTAATAGTATTTTAACAATTTTCTTAAAAAATGAGAAAAATCATTATTAAAATATTTTATTATAATGTTACGTAATATAAACTATTTAAGTTAAAATTTTATTTTATTTTAATTATTTTATTTAAAATATATATATTTTATATTTATAAAACTAAATAATTAAAAATAAATAAATAAAGAAAATTTTGAATAATTTGAAATTAAATGAAAATATGGGTATAATGGGAAAGTAAGTTGAAATATTGTGTATAATTGGAATAAATTTTTATAAGTTACATCAATGAGACAAATAAAATATATTTAAGAATAAATCCAAGATAATTCAAGTTTTATACTTAGAAGTTAAAAGTTAGGAAAACAAAGTAAATAAGTCAGAGAGAACAAGTCAGAGACTCAGAGTTATATTTTTTATTTGGGATTCTCCAATTAGTGTTTCATAAAATTTAAGAACAAATCAGAATTAAATTTTTTTTTTTACAATAAATGTTACTTGAGTTATTAAGTTACATTTTATATGAACAGACAAATAATGACAATATTTTTCTTCACTGAAACACATGTTGAAAACGCTCTTGTCCAATCATTTGTTTTGTGGTCCATTGACAATATTTTTTTTTTAATTATGATCCTAAAATTTAGTAATTCCTCTCTCTTTAATTTTGTATTATTTAATATTTTAATTAAATAATATAAACTTATTATTCTTAATTAATTTTAGTTATTAAAATATTTTATATTTTAATAATATATATATTAAGGTACTATTTTTCTAAAAGAATGAGAGAAATGATAATTGAAATATTTTATTACAATGTTATGTATTATTTTATTTTAATTGTTTCATTTAGTATATTTAATTTAAATTATATACATTTTATATTTATAAAACTAAATAATTAATAAAAATAAAGATATATTTTGTATAATTTGGGAATAGAATAAAAATATAGATATAATAAAAAAGTAAGTGAAATATTGAATATAACTATAATGATTTTTATGAATTAAGGTTAGAGAAATTACAAACAAGTTAAAAAATAAAAATTAATTTACACTGGAATTAGTTGAGTTATCATGATAAACGATAAATTCTGACAATTATTTTATTTTATTTTATTATGTGATCCTAAAATTTAGTAATTATCTTTTTTTAATTTTTTATTCAATTTTTTATTATTTTATTATTTAATATTTTAATTAAATAATATAAAATTATTATTTAAAATTAATTTTAATTATTAAAATATCTTAATCTTTTAATTATATATATTGTGAGTCCTTATTAGTATTTTAACAATTTTCTTAAAATATGAGAAAAATCATGATTAAAATATTTTATTATAATGTTATGTAATATAAACTATATAAGTTAAAATTTTATTTTATTTTAATTATATAATTTAAAATATATATTTTTTATATTTATAAAACTAAATAATTGAAAATAAATAAACAAAGAAAAAGAATTTTGGATAATTTGAAATTAAATGAAAATATGGGTATAATGGGAAAGTAAGTTGAAATCTTGTTTATAATTGGAATGAATCTTTATAAGTTAGGGAAAAAAAGTGTCAGAGATAACAACTCAAAGACTAGGAGTTATATTCTTAGTTGGGATTCTCCAATTAGTGTTTCATAAAATTTAACAACAAATCAGAATTAAATTTTTTTTTACAATAAATGTTACTTGAGTTATTAAGTTACATTTTATATGACCAGACAAATACTGACAATATTTTTCTTCACAGACTTATAGGATCTATTTGTCCTGACAGGTTGAAAACGTGCATGTCCAATCATTTGTTTTGTGTTTTGTTGTCCATTGACAATATTTTTTTTTTCAATAATGTGATCCTAAAATTTAGTAATTCCTCTCTCTTTAATTTTGTATTATTTAATATTTTAATTAAATAATATAAACTTATTATTCTTAATTAATTTTAGTTATTATAATATTTTATATTTTAATAATATATATATATATTAAGTTACTATTTTTCTAAAAGGATGAGAGAAATGATAATTGAAATATTTTATTACAATGTAATGTATCATATTTAAGTTAATTTTTATTTTATTTTATTTTAATTGTTTCATTTAGTATATTTAATTTAAATTATATACATTTTATATTTATAAAACTAAATAATTAATAAAAATAAAGATAAATTTTGTATAATTTGGGAATAGAATAAAAATATAGGTATAATAAAAAAGTTTGTGAAATATTGAGTATAACTAGAATGATTTTTATGAATTAAAGTTAGAGAAATTACAAGTTAAAAAATAAAAATTAATTTACACTGGAATTAGTTGAGTTACCATGATAAACGATAAATTCTGACAATTCTTTTATTTTATTTTATTATGTGATCCTAAAATTTAGTAATTATATTTTTTTTAATATTTTCTATAATTTTTTATTATTTAATATTTTTATTAAATAATATAAAATTATTATTCAAAATTAATTTTAATTATTAAAATATCTTCATGTTTTAATTATATATATTGTGGGTCCTTAGTAGTATTTTAACAATTTTCTTAAAAAATGAGAAAAATCATGATTAAAATATTTTATTATAATGTTATGTAATATAAACTATTTAAGTTAAAATTTTATTTTATTTTATTTATTTAATTTAAAATATATATATTTTATATTTATAAAACTAGATAATTGAAAATAAATAAATAAAGAAAATTTTGGATAATTTGAAATTAAATGAAAATATGGGTATAATGGGAAAGTAAGTTGAAATATGGTGTATAATTAGAATAAATCTTTATAAGTTTATAAGTTACATCGATGAGAAAAACAAAATATATTTAAGAATAAGTCCAAAATAATTCAAGTTTTATATGTAGAAGTTAAGAAAACAAAGTAAATAAGTCAGAGAGAACAAGTCAGAGACTCAGAGTTATATTTCTTATTTGGGATTCTCCAATTAGTGTTTCATAAAATTTAAGAACAAATCAGAATTAAAATTTTTTTTTACAATAAATGTTACTTGAGTTATTAAGTTACATTTTATATGACCAGACTAACAATATTTTTCTTCACCAGATAGGATCTATTTGTCCTGATAGGTTGAAAATGCGTATGTCCAATCATTTGTTTTGTGTTTTGTGGTCCACTGACAATATTTTTTTCAATGATGTGATCCTAAAATTTAGTAATTCCTCTCTCATCAATTTTGTATTATTATATTTTAATTAAATAATATAAACTTATTATTCTTAATTAATTTTAGTTATTACAATATTTTATATTTTAATAATATATATATATATTAAGGTACTATTTTTCTAAAAGAATGAGAGAAATGATAATTGAATTATTTTATTACAATGTTATGTAATGTATCATATTTAAGTTAATTTTTATTTTATTTTATTTTAAAAACCAAGTATATTTAAGAATAAGTCCAAGACAATTCAAGTAAGTTAGGAAAAAAAGTGTCAGAGGAACTATTCAGAATTATATTCTTAGTTGGGATTCTCCAATTAGTGTTTCATAAAATTTAAGAACAAATCAGAATTAATTTTTTTTTTTACAATAAATGTTACTTGAGTTATTAAGTTACATTTTATATGACCAGACTACAATATTTTTCTTCACCAGACTGATAGGATCTATTTGTCCTGACAGGTTGAAAACGCGCATGTCCAATAATTTGTTTTGTGTTTTGTGGTCCAGTGACAATATTTTTTTTCAATGATGTGATCCTAAAATTTAGTAATTCCTCTCATCAATTTTGTATTATTTAATATTTTAATTAAATAATATAAACTTATTATTCTTAATTAATTTTAGTTATTATATATATATATATTAAGGTACTATTTTTCTAAAAGAATGAGAGAAATGATAATTGAATTATTTTATTACAATGTTATGTAATGTATCATATTTAAGTTAATTTTTAATTTATTTTATTTTAATTGTTTCATTTAGTATATTTAATTTAAATTATATACATTTTATATTTATAAAACTAAATAATTAATAAAAATAAATATAAATTTTGTATAATTTGGGAATAGAATAAAAATATAGGTATAATAAAAAAGTAAGTGAAATATTTAGTATAACTAGAATTATTTTTATGAATTAAAGTTAGAGAAATTACAAACAAGTTAAAAAATAAAAATTAATTTACACTGAAATTAGTTGAGTTATGATAAACGATAAATTCTGACAATTCTTTTATTTTATTTTATTATGTGATACTAAAATTTAGTAATTATATTTTTTTTAATTTTTTCTACAATTTTTTATTATTTAATATTTTAATTAAATAATATAAAATTATTATTCAAAATTAATTTTAATTATTAAAATATCTTCATGTTTTAATTATATATATTGTGGGTCCTTAATAGTATTTTAACAATTTTCTTAAAAAATGAGAAAAATCATTATTAAAATATTTTATTATAATGTTACGTAATATAAACTATTTAAGTTAAAATTTTATTTTATTTTAATTATTTTATTTAAAATATATATATTTTATATTTATAAAACTAAATAATTGAAAATAAATAAATAAAGAAAATTTTGAATAATTTGAAATTAAATGAAAATATGGGTATAATGGGAAAGTAAGTTGAAATATTGTGTATAATTGGAATAAATTTTTATAAGTTACATCAATGAGACAAACAAAATATATTTAAGAATAAATCCAAGATAATTCAAGTTTTATACCTAGAAGTTAAAAGTTAGGAAAACAAAGTAAATAAGTCAGAGAGAACAAATCAGAGACTCAGAGTTATATTTTTTATTTGGGATTCTCCAATTAGTGTTTCATAAAATTTAAGAACAAATCAGAATTAATTTTTTTTTTTTTACAATAAATGTTACTTGAGTTATTAAGTTACATTTTATATGAACAGACAAATAATGACAATATTTTTCTTCACTGAAACACATGTTGAAAACGCTCATGTCCAATCATTTGTTTTGTGGTCCATTGACAATATTTTTTTTTAATTATGATCCTAAAATTTAGTAATTCCTCTCTCTTTAATTTTGTATTATTTAATATTTTAATTAAATAATATAAACTTATTATTCTTAATTAATTTTAGTTATTAAAATATTTTATATTTTAATAATATATATATTAAGGTACTATTTTTCTAAAAGAATTAGAGAAATGATAATTGAAATATTTTATTACAATGTTATGTATTATTTTATTTTAATTGTTTCATTTAGTATATTTAATTTAAATTATATACATTTTATATTTATAAAACTAAATAATTAATAAAAATAAAGATATATTTTGTATAATTTGGGAATAGAATAAAAATATAGGTATAATAAAAAAGTAAGTGAAATATTGAATATAACTAGAATGATTTTTATGAATTAAGGTTAGAGAAATTACAAACAAGTTAAAAAATAAAAATTAATTTACACTGGAATTAGTTGAGTTATCATGATAAACGACAATTCTTTTATTTTATTTTATTATGTGATCCTAAAATTTAGTAATTATCTTTTTTTAATTTTTTATTCAATTTTTTATTATTTTATTATTTAATATTTTAATTAAATAATATAAAATTATTATTCAAAATTAATTTTAATTATTAAAATATCTTAATCTTTTAATTATATATATTGTGAGTCCTTATTAGTATTTTAACAATTTTCTTAAAATATGAGAAAAATCATGATTAAAATATTTTATTATAATGTTATGTAATATAAACTATATAAGTTAAAATTTTATTTTATTTTAATTATATAATTTAAAATATATATTTTTTATATTTATAAAACTAAATTATTGAAAATAAATAAACAAAGAAAAATAATTTTGGATAATTTGAAATTAAATGAAAATATGGGTATAATGGGAAAGTAAGTTGAAATCTTGTTTATAATTGGAATGAATCTTTATAAGTTAGGGAAAAAAAGTATCCGAAATAACAACTCAAAGACTCGGAGTTATATTCTTAGAAATACTGACAATATTTTTCTTCACAGACTTATATGATCTATTTGTCCTGACAGGTTGAAAACACGCATGTCCAATCATTTGTTGTCCATTGACAATATATTTTTTTTTCAATAATGTGATCCTAAAATTTAGTAATTCCTCTCTCTTTAATTTTGTATTATTTAATATTTTAATTAAAATATATAAACTTATTATTCTTAATTAATTTTAGTTATTATAATATTTTATATTTTAATAATATATATATATATTAAGTTACTATTTTTCTAAAAGAATGAGAGAAATGATAATTGAAATATTTTATTACAATGTAATGTATCATATTTAAGTTAATTTTTATTTTATTTTATTTTAATTGTTTCATTTAGTATATTTAATTTAAATTATATACATTTTATATTTATAAAACTAAATAATTAATAAAAATAAAGATAAATTTTGTATAATTTGGGAATAGAATAAAAATATAGGTATAATAAAAAAGTTTGTGAAATATTGAGTATAACTAGAATGATTTTTATGAATTAAAGTTAGAGAAATTACAATTTAAAAAATAAAAATTAATTTACACTGGAATTAGTTGAGTTACCATGATAAACGATAAATTCTGACAATTCTTTTATTTTATTTTATTATGTGATCCTAAAATTTAGTAATTATATTTTTTTTAATATTTTCTATAATTTTTTATTATTTAATATTTTAATTAAATAATATAAAATTATTATTCAAAATTAATTTTAATTATTAAAATATCTTCATGTTTTAATTATATATATTGTGGGTCCTTAGTAGTATTTTAACAATTTTCTTAAAAAATGAGAAAAATCATGATTAAAATATTTTATTATAATGTTATGTAATATAAACTATTTAAGTTAAAATTTTATTTTATTTTATTTATTTAATTTAAAATATATATATTTTATATTTATAAAACTAGATAATTGAAAATAAATAAATAAAGAAAATTTTGGATAATTTGAAATTAAATGAAAATATGGGTATAATGGGAAAGTAAGTTGAAATATGGTGTATAATTAGAATAAATCTTTATAAGTTTATAAGTTACATCGATGAGACAAACAAAATATATTTAAGAATAAGTCCAAAATAATTCAAGTTTTATATGTAGGAAGTTAAGAAAACAAAGTAAATAAGTCAGATAGAACAAGTCAGAGACTCAGAGTTATATTTCTTATTTGGGATTCTCCGTGTTTCATAAAATTTAAGAACAAATCAGAATTAAATTTTTTTTTTACAATAAATGTTACTTGAGTTATTAAGTTACATTTTATATGACCTGACAAATAATGACAATATTTTTCTTCACCAATAAGATCTGTTTGTCCTGAAATAACAGGTTGAAAACGCGCATGTTCAATCATTTGTTTTGTGGTCCACTAACAATATTTTATTTTTTCAATTATGTGATCCTAAAATTTAGTAATTCCTCTCTCTTTAATTTTGTATTACTTAATATTTTAATTAAATAATATAAACTTATTATTCTTAATTTATTTTAGTTATTAAAATATTTTACATTTTATTAATATATATATATATATATATATATATATATATTAAGGAACTATTTTCTTTTCTAAAAGAATGAAAGAAATGATAATTGAAATATTTTATTACAATCCTATCTAATGTATCCTATTTAAGTTAATTTTTATTCCATTTTATTTTAATTGTTTCATTTAGTATATTTAATTTAAAATATATACATTTTATATTTATAAAACTAAATAATTAATAAAAATAAAGATAAAATTTGTATAATTTGAGAATAGAATAAAAATATAAGTATAATAAAAAAAGTAAGTGAAATATTGAGTATAACTATAATGATTTTTATGAATTAAGGTGAGAGAAATTACAAAGAAGTTAAAAAATAAAAATTAATTACACAGGAATTAGTTGAGTTACCATGATAAACGATAAATTCTGACAATTCTTTTATTTTATTATGTGATACTAAAATTTAGTAATTATCTTTTTTCAGTTTTTTTTACAATTTTTTATTATTTTATTATTTAATATTTTAATTAAATAATATAAAATTATTATTCAAAATTAATTTTAATTATTAAAATATCTTCATATTTTAATTATATATTGTGGGTGCTTAATAATATTTTAACAATTTTCTTAAAAAATGAGAAAAATCCTGATTAAAATATTTTATTATAATGTTACGTAATATAAACTATTTAAGTTAAATTTTTATTTTATTTTAATTATTTAATTTAAAATATATATATTTTATATTTATAAAATTAAATAATTGAAAATAAAATAAATAAAGAGAATTTTGAATAATTTGAAATTAAATGAAAATATGGGTATAATGGGAAAGTAAGTTGAAATATTGTGTATAATTGGAATGAATCTTTATGAGTTACAGTTAAATTTCTTGAATTGATAAAATAAACAAGAATTATTTGAGTGAGTTCTTTGAACTATTTGATTGAGTTAAGAGAAAGATTGAAATAATATTTGAAAAATTGAAATAATATTATTGATTGAATGAATAATCTTTTTACAATAGTTTATTTAGAGAAATAACTAAATTGAGAAAATATAGGAATTGGTTATTATATTTAATCTAATTAATAATTAATAGGAGATAAATAAATAATTTCTCTTATTTATTTAATACTTTATCATCTCCTTCAAGCGAAAAGGTGAGGCACAAACCGTGAGCTTGCTACGTAAAAGAGCGAGAAGAAAGACCTTTGGTGAAGATATCATCCACTTGATCTTCAATAGGAATATAATGAATGAGTAGTTGTTTACGAGCAACTTTTTTTTTTCTCGAACAAAGTGAAAATCGATTTCAATATGTTTTGTGCGAGCATGAAATACCGGGTGTGCTGATAAGAATGCGACACCAATATTATCACACCATAGAACCGGGGAAGAAGAAAGTGAAACTCGAAGTTCACTAAGTAGAGATTGAATCCAACAAAGATCAGCAGTTGTATATGCAAGAGCACAGTTTTCAGATTCAGTACTAGATATGTGACTGTTTCAAAAGCTTCACTCCAATAATGTAGTGGCATAGATGCATGAGTCAATAAAGTGAGACCAGTTTCCGTAATATAACGAATTTTTCGTTCAGCAATGCCATTTTGCTCACTAGTATGTGGGCAAGATAAACGATGTAAAATACCATGATTATCTGTTAATGATTTGAAATTTCTATATTCTCCTCCCCAATCAGTTTGCAATATTTTGATTTTACGACTAAATAAATTTTCAATAAGTCGAAGAAAGTTGATAAACGTATTCAAGACATCCGACTTTTTCTTTAGCGGATATATCCACGTGAATTTGCTAGAATCATCCACAAAATGTACAAAATAACGACAACCATTAGATGAAAATTCAGGAGCAGGTCCCCAAACATTTGAAGGAATTAGGTCTAAAGGAGCCATAGATGTAGATTTTGAAGCTAAAAAAGGTAGTTTATGTGCTTTCCCATATTGACATGATCCACAAAAAGAAATAGTATTACTACCTGAAACTGGTAATTTAAAGTGTGATATAACTAAAGATGTAGTAGCGCTAGAAGGATGTCCAAGTCGTGAATGCCAAATTTGAGCCGGAGATTTAATACCAATTAATGCTTGTTTATTAGAACATGTTGAAAACGAACTTTCAGTAGGTTCAACGCAATAAAGTCCGTCCTTGAGTAATCCCTTAAGAAGCACTATCTTCGTATCTCGGTCGTTTCCGACTTTGATAGTTCGAGTGCCTGTATAAGGAGCATGTACATGTAGATTATTAAGATCATAAGTAATATGGTCGGTAGCACCTGAATCTGGACACAAAGTGGGATCTACAATAGTAGACGATGTAACTAACATTGTCGTAGGATTTGTAGAAGGATTAAAACGAGGGCACTCGAGAGCACTATGTCCTTGTACATTACATATTTGACAAGATGGATTATAAAAACAACTTTCGGAGCGATGACCAATTTTATAACAAAAATTACATTGCGGACGATTATTGTCTCGGTTCTGTCTTTGGTTTACAATAGTAGACGATGTAACTAACATTGTCGTAGGATTTGTAGAAGGATTAAAACGAGGGCACTCGAGAGCACTATGTCCTTGTACATTACATATTTGACAAGATGGGTTATAAAAACAACTTTCGGAGCGATGGCCAATTTTAGGACAAAAATTACATTGCGGACGATTATTGTCTCGGTTCTGTCTTTGGTTCTTTCCGCCTCCATGCCTATAAATATAAGCAACATTCGCCGAGCGCGAAATATTTTCATAATGGAATTTTCTTTTCTTGAATATGAGTCGTTGTTCATAATTTAGAAGGATGTCTGTCATCTCATTAAACAATAGATCTTGTCCGGAAGTTAGAGCACATATCATCGGCTCGAACTCGTCTCCAAGTCCGTTGAGTAGAGTTAGTTGCAGATCTTGATCAAAAACATATTGTCCGGCAGCAATAAGTGCATCTGATAGGTTTTTGATGTGTTGAATGAAGTTAAGAAGAGAACCACTACCTTTGTGTGCGTTTAGGAGTTGACTCCGTAACTCAAATAGTCGGCTCTTTGATTGAGAAACATAGATTTTCTCTAAGGTTTTCCAAAGTTCTTGTGCCGAAGATGATTTTGAGACTTGTTGACGAATCTCGTCGGTCAATGTTGAAAAGAGCCATGCAAGTACCCTTTGATCTTGGATACGCCATTGTTTAAACTTTGGATTCTTGATTTGAATTGTATTATTTTGACCATCTGTTTCTTGAAGAAATTTGGGAGGAGTTTCAAGATTTCCTTCTACTATATCCATAAAATCATAATCTATCATGATTTGAATTGTAACTTGTGATTTCCAATAGATATAATTATATTTATCAAGCTTTACGCTGATGAGTGATATTGTTCTTCCATGAAATCGTTTTCAGGAGTTTTCCCTTATACGCTCTGATACCAAGTTAAATTTCTTGAATTGATAAAATAAACAAGAACTATTTGATTGAGTTTTGAAGAGAAAGATTGAAATAATATTATTGATTGAATAAATAATAATTTATTTATTTATAATAGTAATAGAGAAATAACTAAATTGAGAAAATATAGGAATAGAGAAATAGAAAATATAGGAATTGGTTATTATATTTAGCTAGGAGATAAATAAATAATTCAAGTTTTATAAATAGGAGTTAGGAAAAAAAAAGTAAATAAATAAAAGAGAACAAGTCAGAGACTTAGAGTCATATTTCTTTATGACAAATACTTACAATATTTTTTTTCTTCACCAAACTGATAAGTTCTATTTGTCATGAAACATGTTGAAAACAGCTCCTGTTCAATCATTTGTTTTGTGATCCACCGACAATATATTTTTTTTTTAATTATGTGATCCTAAAATTTAGGAATTCCTCTTTCTTCAATTTTGTATTATTAATATTTTAATTAAATAATATAAACTTATTATTCTCAATTAATTTTAGTTATATTTTAATAATATAAATATATATATTAAGGTACTATTTTTCTAAAAAGGTGGGAAATGATAATTAAAATATTTTATTATAATATTATGTAATGAATCATATTTAAGTTAATTTTTATTTTATTTTAATTATTTCATTTAGTATATTTAATTTAAATTATATACATTTTATATTTATAAAACTAAATAATTAATAAAAATAAAGATAAATTTTGTATAATTTGGGAATAGAATAAAAATATAAGTATAATAAAAAAAGTAAGTGAAATATTGAGTATAACTAAATGATTTTTATGAATTAAGGTTAGAGAAATTACAAACAAGTTAAAAAATAAAAATTAATTTACACTGGAATTAGTTGAGTTACCATTATAAACGATAAATTCTGAAAATTCTTTTATTTTATTATGTGATACTAAAATTTAGTAATTTTAATTATATATATATATATATATATTAATGTACTATTTTTCTAAAAGGAGAGAAATGATAATTGAAATATTTTATTATAATATTATGTAATGTATCATATTTAAGTTAATTTTTATTTTATTTTAATTATTTCATTTAGTATATTTAATTTAAATTATATATATTTTATATTTATAAAAATAAATAATTAATAAAAATAAAGAGAAATTTTGGATAATTTGGGAATAAAAAAAATATAAATTTAATAAAAAAGTAAGTGAAATATTTAGTATAACTAGAATGATTTTTGTTAGAAAAATTACAAACAAATTTAAAAATAAAAATTAATTCATAATAAATAATATTAAAATTAATAAAAATAAAAATTGATTCATAATAAATTAGTTGAGTTACATTTTATATAATAACTAACAAATTCTGACTATTCTTTTATTATATTAGGTGATCCTAAAATTTAGTAATTTATTAAAAAATGATAAAAATCATGATTGAAATATTTTATAATAATGTTACGTAAAATATAATATTTAAGTTAATTTTTTATTTTATTTTAATTATTTAATTAAAATTATATATATTTTATATTTATAAAACTAAATAATTGAAAATAAATAAATAAAGAGAATTTGGGATAATTTGGAAATTAAATGAAAATATGGGTATAATGGAAAAGTAAGTTGAAATATTGCGTATAATTGGAATGAATTTTTATGAGTTACAATAATGAGAAACAAAGTATATTTAAGAATAAGTCCAAATCTCCATATTTATGATTCTATAATTCATATCTTATATGTAGAAAGTTAGAAAAAAATAAATAAGTCAGAGAACAAGTCAAAAACTCTTAGTCATATTTCTTAGTTGAGATTCTTAAATTTGTTTGTGTTTGACAAATACTATCAATATTTTTCTTCATCTGAAAAATACTGACAATATTTTTTTTCATCCGAAAAATACTTACAATATTTTTCTTTGCGATCCTAAAATTTAGTAATTCATCTCTCTTCAATTTTGTATTATTTAATATTTTAAATAAATAATATAAACTTATTATTCTCAATTAATTTTAGTTATTAAAATATTTTTTATTTTAATTATATATATATATTAATGTACTATTTTTCTAGGAGAGAAATGATAATTGAAATATTTTATTATAATATTATGGAATGTATTATATTTAAGTTAATTTTTATTTTATTTTAATTATTTTATTTAATATAAATTATATACATTTTATATTTATAAAACTAAATAATTAATAAAAATAAAGAGAAATTTGGGATAATTTGGGAATAGAATAAAAATATAGGTATAATAGAAAAATAAGTGAAATATTGAGTATAACTGGAATGATTTTTATGAATTATGATTAAAGAAATTACAAATAAGTTAAAAAATAAAGATTGATTTACATTAAATATTACTAGAATTAGTTGAGTTATATTTTATATGATACCAAACAAATTCGGACAATTCTTTTAGTTTATTATGTGATCCTAAAATTTAGTAATTCTCTTTCTTCAATTTTTTCTAAATTTTTTTATTATTTAATATTTTAATTAAATAATATTAAATTTTTATACAAGATTAATTTTATTTATTAAAATATGTTCATATTTTAATTATATATATTATTTTTTGGAAAACGACTTACGTCATTTCATTAAAAATTCCAAAAAATGGGAAAAAAAACCACGAGTGTTTAGAAGATCATTCTAGACCGGCCTAGAATGATTTTGAAGTCGTAACATTCTGAATAAAAGCTAAAAACGTAAATGAATTATCTGTTTAGAATGCTTTCAATTCTAGTGAGTTTAGAAAACGGTAATAATTATATATATTATAGGTCCTTATTATTAGTATTTTAACAATTTTATTAAAAAATGAGAAAAATCATAATTAAAATATTTTATTATAATGTTATGTAATATATAATATTTAAGTTAATTTTTGATTTAATTTTAATTATTTAATTTTAATTATATATATTATATTTATAAAATTAAATAATTGAAAATAAATAAATAAAGAGAATTTTGGATAATTTGGGAATTAAATGAAAATATTGGTATAATGGGAAAGTAAGTTGAAATATTGCGTATATTTGGAATAAATTTTTATATGTTAAAATATGAGAAACAAAGTATATTTAAGAATAATTACAAATCTCCATATCCATATTTAATAGGATTCTAGAATTTATGTCTTATATGTAGGAGTTAGGAAGAAAATAATAAGAGAACAAGTTAGAGAGTAGGAGTTAGGAAGAAATTAAATAAGTTAGAGAACAAGTTAGAGAGTAGGAGTTAGGAAAAAAGTAAATAAATGAGAGAACAAGTGAGAGAGAAAGTTGAGAGTAGGAGTTAGAAAGAAAGAGAATAGAGAGTAGAAGAAGTTAAGAAGAAAATAAAAAAATAAAAGAACACGTCAGACTCAGAGTCATACTTCTTAATTGGGATTCTCTCATTCGTGTTTCATAAAATTTAAAAACATATGAGAATTAAAAAAAAAATCCAATAAATGTTACTTAAAATTTTAAATTACATTTTATATAACACCCGATAAATACTGACAATATTTTTTCACCAGATAAATACTCTAACAATATTTTTCTTCAATTATGTGATTCTAAAATTTAGTAATTCCTCTCTTTTTAATTTTGTATTATTTAATATTTTAATTAAATAATATAAATTTATTATTCTTAATTAATTTTAGTTATTAAAATATTTTATATTTTAATAATATTTATATATATATATATATATATATATATATATATATATATTAAGGTACTATTTTTCTAAAAGAATGAGAGAAATGATAAGTGAAATATTTTATTACAATGTTATGTTATGTATCATATTTAAGTTAATTTTTATTTTATTTTATTTTAATGGTTTCATTTAGTATGTTTAATTTAAATTATATACATTTTATATTTATAAAACTAAATAATTAAGAATAAGTCCAAGATAATTCAAGTTTTATACATAGAAGTTAGGAAACAAAGTAAATAAGTCAGAGATTCAGTGTCATATTTCTTATTTGGGATTCTTGTTTCATGAAATTTAAGAACAAATCAGAATTAAAATTTTTTTTTACAAAAAATGTTACTTTTTACAATAAATGTTACTTGAGTTATTAAGTTACATTTTATTTGACCAGACAAATAATGACAATATTTTTCTTCACCAATAGGATCTATTTGTCCAATCATTTGTTTTGTGGTTCACTGACAATATTTTTTTTTTCAATTATATGATCCTAAAATTTAGTAATTCCTCTCTCTTTAATTTTGTATTATTTAATATTTTAATTAAATAATATAAATTTATTATTCTTAATTAATTTTAGTTATTAAAATATTTTACATTTTTATAATATATATATATATATATATATATATATATATATTAAGGTACTATTTTCTTTTCTAAAAGAACGAGAGAAATGATAATTGAAATATTTTATTACAATGTGATGTAATGTATCATATTTAAGTTAATTTTTTTTATTTTACTTTATTTTAATTGTTTCATTTAGTATATTTAATTTAAATTATATACATTTTATATTTATAAAACTAAATAATTAATAAAAATAAAGATAAATTTTGTATAATTTGGGAATAGAATAAAAATATAGGTATAATAAAAAAGTAAATGAAATATTGAGTATAAGAATGATGTTTATGAATTAATGTTAGAGAAATTAATTTTAATTATTAAAATATCTTCATATTTTAATTATATATATTGTGGGTCCTTATTAGTATTTTAACAATTTTCTTAAAAAATAAGAAAAATCATGATTAAAATATTTTATTATAATGTTAGGTAATATAAACTATTTAAGTTAATTTTTTTTAATTATTTAATTTAAAATATATATATTTTATATTTATAAAACTAAATAATTGAAAATAAATAAATAAAGAGAATTTTGGATAATTTGAAATTAAATGAAAATATGGGTATAATGGGAAAGTAAGTTGAAGTATTGTGTATAATTTGTATGAATCTTTATGAGTTACATCGATGAGACAAACAAAGTATATTTAAGAATAAGTCCAAGACAATTTAAGTTTTATTGGTAGGAGTTAAGTAAAAAAGTAAATAATTCAGAGAGAATAAATCAGAGACTCAGAATCATATTTCTTAATTGAGATTCTCCAATTAGTTTTTCATAAAATTTAAGAACAAATCAGAATTAAAAAAAATTACAATAAATGTTACTTCAATTATTAAGTTTTTATATGACCAAACAAATATTGATAATAATTTTTCTTTATGTTTTCAAACAGGTTGAAAACGCTCATGTCCAATCATATGTCCAATCATTGGTTCACTGATAATATTTTTTTTCAATTAGGTGATCCTAAAATTTAGTAATTTATCTCTCTTCAATTTTTTATTATTTAATATTTTAATTAAATAATATAAACTTATTATTCTTAATTAGTTTTAGTTATTAAAATATTTTATATTTTAATAATATATATATATATATATATATTAAGGTACTATTTTTCTAAAAGAAAGAGAGAAATGATAATTGAAATATTTTATTATAATGTTATGTAATGTATCATATTTAAGTTAATTTTTATTTTATTTTATTTTAATTGTTTTATTTAGTATATTTAATTTAAATTATATATATTTTATATTTATAAAATTAAATAATTAATAAAAATATAGATAAATTTGGTATAATTTGGGAATAGAATTAAAATATAGGTATAATAAAAAAGTAAGTGAAATATTAAGTATAACTAGAATATTAAGTATAACTAAAATAATTTTTATGAATTAACTATTAAGGTTAAAGAAATTACAAACAAGTTAAATAATAAAAATTAATTTACACTGGAATTAGTTGAATTATCATGATAAACGATAAATTTGACAATTCTTTTATTTTATTATGTGAATCCTAAAATTTAGTAATTATCTTTTTTCAATTTTTTCTACAATTTTTTATTATTTAATATTTTAATTAAATAATATAAAATTATTATTCAAAATTAATTTTAATTATTAAAATATCTTTATATTTTAATTATATATATTGTGGATCCTTATTATTATTTTAACATCTTTCTTAAAAAATGAGAAAAATCATGATTAAAATATTTTATTATAATGTTATGTAATATAAACTATTTAAGTTAAATTTTTATTTTATTTTAATTATTTAATTTAAAATATATATATATATTATATTTATAAAACTAAATAATTAAAAATAAATAAATAAAGAGAATTTTGAATAATTTGAAATTAAATGAAAATATGAGTATAATGGGAAAGTAAGTTGAAATATTGTGTATAATTGGAATGAATCTTTAAGAGTTACATCGATGAGACAAACAAAGTATATTTAAGAATAAGTAAAGATAATTCAAGTTTTATACGTAGGAGTTAGGAAAAAATAAATAAGTCAGAGAGAACAAGTCAGATACTCAGAGTCATATTTATTAGTTGAGATTCTCCAATTAGTGTTTCATAAAATTTAATAACAAATTAAAATTAAAATTTTATTGTTGAGATTCTCCAATTAGTGTTTCATAAAATTTAATAACAAATTAAAATTAATTTTTTTTTAAAATAAATGTTACTTGAGTTATTAAGTTACATTTTATATGACCAATAAATACTCACAATATTTTTGTTCACCTATCAAAAGCGTCTGTCCAATCATTTGTTTTGTGGTCCACTGTAAATATTTTTTTTCAATGTGATCCTAAAATTTAGTAATTCCTCTTTCTTCAATTTTGTATTATTAATATTTTAATTAAATAATATAAACTTATTATTCTCAATTAATTTTAGTTATATTTTAATAATACAAATATATATATTAAAATTAATTAAATATAAATAGTATTTTAGTATTTTGAGTAATGAATTTAGTGATTTGATTGATAAGAAGGAGAGTCAAAAGATGTTTGAGTGTTGGGTTAATAACCCCAAACTAACTTAGGCCTTAGAGGAAATTATAAACACTATACACCATATACATTTTCTCAATAATGTCATTTATACATGATTATTTCATTTATAACCCAGTTAGAAAATAAAAATTGATTTATAGAAAATGTAGC
The DNA here is from genome assembly GCF_907164915.1 of Impatiens glandulifera. NCBI lineage: Eukaryota > Viridiplantae > Streptophyta > Magnoliopsida > Ericales > Balsaminaceae > Impatiens > Impatiens glandulifera. The sequence continues at coordinate 35,753,215 of NC_061866.1, forward strand.
TCGAAGTAGTTGAGTTACATTTTATATGATTTCCGTCAAATTACAATTCTTTTATTTTATTTTATTTTGAAGATCCTTATTATTATTATTATTAGTAGTAGTATTCCAAAAATTTTCTTAAAAATTAAGAAAAATGATAATTGTAATATTTTATTATCTAATATTTATGTTAAATTTTTATTTTATTTTAATTATTTAGCTTAGTATATTTAATTTAAATTATATATATATTATATTTATAAAACTAAATAATTGACAAAAATAAATAGAATGGATAATTTGGGAATTTAAATATTTTTATAAATTTATCATTATATTATTTAATATTTTAATTAAATATTCATAACAAATAAATATCATATTATTCCACCACTTTTTCGTCATAATCAATTAAATTATTATTTAAAATACTAAAATATTTTTTATTCTAAATTAATATTTTTTATCTTATTATTATTTAATCATATGTTTTAAGTCTTTTTAAAAATAAAATAAATTTTACTACCTTCTCAAAATAATCACTAAATAGACATGTATGTTTTAAGAAGATAGATAAGGCATAACATTTAGGCCTGGTTCTAATTTTGGAGTTTTTTTAAAAACATAGAGTAAGAAAAAAAATAATGAAAGGTGAGGAGGTGATAATTATTTTTTTTTGTAAAAATACTTATAAGGTATTAGTAAATATAAATAATAATTTAAATAAAAGGTATTTTAGTATTTTGATTAATGGAATAGTAGATATAAATAATAATTTAAATAAAAAGTATTTTAGTATTTTAATTATTGGAATGAGTGCTGTGATTGTTGAGAAGTAATTAATTAAAAAATTAATTTAAGTTGAATTTTTTAAAACCTTAAAAGAACCAGTAATTAATAAAATAAAAATTAATAGAATCTAGTTAAACTTATTTATAATTTTTAAAATTTTCACTTATGATTTGATTGATTTGGAGTACTAACATATAATTTAGAGAAGAAGTGACATTTTGTATTTCTTGATTTTTTTTCCTTTTAATTTCAATTAGAGATTTGAATGAAAGATAAAATTTTCATTAATATTGCACAAAATGAGTGTCATTTATCAATTTTTCTATTTTATTTTTAATTTATCCTAAATTTTAGTATTTTTCTTTTATTAATTTATTATTATTAAATTTAATATTTTTACTAAATAATATAACATGATTATTCTAAACTTTTTAATTATTAAAATATCTTAATTAAATTAGAATATATATAACCACATAAAATTATTAAATTATTATATATATATATATATATATAACAAACTTAAATATATTTTTAAATTATATATAAATTATTTGATAATATTGTTTTTTTCACTTTAATAGATTGTACAGTATAATTAAAGAAATTTTCAACATTAATAAAATATATTTTTAAATGGTGTGTTTACGACTTAAACATTTTCTTATATATAATCAAATAATATAATATTTATATTTAATTTATTATATATATATATTTATAATTTAATGTGTATATATATTTTTATATTTTATTAATTTAATTTATTCATATTTATTATTATTATTAATTTTGGTAAAATATATAAATATATAAAAATTAATGAATAAAAGTTAAAAAAGAGAAAAAATAATATAACAGAAGAAAGACATAAATAATTAATAAGAGAAATGTGAGAAAATTAATAGTTTAATTGCAGAGAAAAAAATATTAGAGAGAGAGAAATTATAGTTTGACATTTCTTTTAACTTTGAATACTATTTACTCCATATATGTAGGGCCGGCCCAGTCTGACTCCTGAGGGATCCAATTCAAATAAAGAAATACAAATTGTTTCAAATAAACTTTAAAAATATATATATATATATATATATATATATTTAATATATATCTTATAAAACTTTTATAATATATATATAAAAAAATATATTACTATAATTGAGAGAAAAATATACTAATTAATTAACAATAATGTTAGGAAAATTTGAGCCCATATAAGTGAGCCTATGTACTTTCCTCCTCTTTATATTCTAAGATTTATAATGTTTGAAACTCAATGCATGGTTTATCTTCTTCTTTTCAATGTTAATTGAACTTAATTAGAGAACTTAGTCTTTGTATTGTTTCGATTTCTCTAGACCACGAGGAGGATTGGACGGATCCGAGTTTGCAAGTGGACTCATGAACTTGAATGAGTTTTACCGTCGTCTTAATAATATTACTTCAAGGACACTCATTAATAATTTGAGTTAGTTGTGATTTTAGTTATTTTGAATCAATTTAGTTTTTAGATTGTTTAATTGGAATAAAGCAAACAAAAAAAACAATCTCATAACCTCAATTTGTAACTATAATTAAGTTAAAACACAAATCCAAGTTGTATATTAAAATAAAAATCAACATTTTCTTAACTCTAAAGGTGGATGAAAAGGGAGCCTAGCAGACACAGTCATTGTTCTTACAAGTTGGATTTAAAGAAAATGGGCCACATGATTGATATCGACAATATAATAAAGGCTCGTTAAATCGACAAAATCCCTTAGGCTTCTCCGGAGCAATGCAGGCGCATCGGTCGAAGAAGCAAATCGGTTTGTCGCCTCCACAAACACTATTACATTGTACAGCAGCCATACACTTGCAAAAACATTGATTGAATTGGCAAATTTGTGTTCTTCCTCCACACACGTCACTACATTCAGCAGCACTTTCACAATATTTTCCATCGGCTTTTCCTTAAAAAATCATTAATATATTATTTTAACATGAAAAATCAATGAGATATTATTACTAAAGGAGAGAAATGACAAACCTGATATGGAAAGTAAAAGGAAGAAGAAAACTATCTTTAGAGAGACTTTGTCCATAATTGTTCACTATAAGATTATGTCTTTTGGGCAAATATGACAGATCATATATTTATAGTGTGTAGGCAATTCAATTTATTTGGTATGTAAGAGTCAATTATATTAAGATTATTTGAAAATTAATAATGTAAAGGTGATCTATCATCTTTCAAATTAACAAAATATGGATTATGATTTTGTTTTTATTTGGTATAAAATATATAATTGGATTGGATAAAAAAATTTAGGTAAAAAAGTTATTGAAAAAAAGTGACTTTCTCAATAAAGTTTTTTAATCAGCCTTATCTAACTAACATTATTAACTTTTTTTTTTTAACCAAATATTTGTTTTTCATAAAATAATATATATATATATATATATATTAATAAAATATATAATTATAATATCTACTGTATAAATTTTTTCATAATATATATAAAAAAATTATTAATATAATTGAGAGAGAAATATATTAATTAATTCTTAAGGTATACTTGTTAATTAATTAAATAATTAATAATGAAAATTTGGGCTATTGAAAGCTTTATTGACCTTATCTTAAAAACTTAATTATTGTAAAAAATATCATATTTACTAGAGGCAGGCCAAAGTCAATGCAATCAATGCACTTATATAGACTCAAATTTTCCAAATTTTTAGTATATAATATTAGAGAAATGATTGGGAGAGAGAATTTGGTGAGAGAATAAGAGAGGGAATGACGTGGCGACAATATGATTGGCTAAAAAAATCAAATAATTTCTCTCTCTTCTCTCTTTCCTCTTAGGCAACATTACCAGTATCCTTATTTTCTATCCCTAAAATACTATAAAATATTAATATCCCTATTTTATAATAAAAAAATTAAAATTATCCTACATCATACTTCCCCATCCATATCCCTATATCAATTCATTATTAATTTATTCATTTACTTTTCAAAACTTCACTTAATTTCTCAACTACCTCAAACAACCACCTCAAAATTAAATGAAAGGTAATTAATAAGTCTCTTCATATTTGACCATGTCAAGGTGTAACATTATTCATTTTTCTGATCGGATCTTCACAAATTTCTGGATCAAGTTCCATTTGAATCTTCAAAGGTATGTTGGATGATATGTTGTTTGTTTATTCATGTATCTTTTGAAAATAAACTAGAATTTTATGTATACAAGTATTTTTTTATTTTTTCAAACTATGCATAGTAGGTGTGATAGATCATAATATAAATAATGTATTATTTCCCTATTTCGTTTGAGACCTTGCGAATGATGTTTTTTATTAAGATCTGATTGTTTCATTTTTGGTTTGTACACAAATTTATACGGGGATAAATATCTCTATTTTTTAGTCAATATAAATGTATGGTATGATTCATGTGATCCTCAATGTATGTAATACACATTTTTATGCTTTCCAGGTAAATTAACACGTGAAGGCGTGAGTTCTATACATAACACAATGAATAGTGACGAGAGTTTTCTAAATGAATTTTTGAATGGAAGCGATGATGACGATACAATTGAACTTTTAGCCTTGAGACGTGCAAGAAAAAAGCAAAACGAACAAAGTGCAAGCTCAAGGAAATCACGGAGCTATATTGACCGGGCCACTCTAGAAGGGCATAACCGCTTATTCAAAGATTATTTTGCAACGATACCAGTTTATTCATCTCAAATGTTTCGTAGGAGATTTCGAATGAGTCGTGAGCTATTTATGAGGATTCATTCGAGAGTGGAAGCACATGAGCCTTACTTTCAACAAAAAAGAAATTCTGCTGGCAAATTAGGTTTATCATCACTTCAGAAAATCACTGTAGCACTACGAATTTTGTGTTATGGGGTAGCAGCTGATTTCATGGATGAATATATACGAATTGGAGAAACCACAACTATAAAAAGTCTAAGGTATTTTGTTCAATCAATCATTGATATTTTTGGTCATGTGTATCTACGAAAACCAAGCTCAGAGGATATTGCAAGATTACTTCAAATTGGTAAAGTTCGTGGTTTTCCAGGAATGTTGGGCAGCATCGATTGTATGCATTGGAGGTGGAAAAATTGTCCAACCGCATGAAAAGGTATGTTCACTGGTCATTGTCACGAACCTACAATTATATTGGAAGCAGTGGCATCGTATGATTTGTGGATTTGGCATGCATTCTTTGGGCTACCAGGGTCACATAATGATATTAATGTCCTAGAACGATCTCATGTATTTTTTGAAATAACAAGTGGTGAGGGTTATCCCGTTGACTACTCTATCAATGGTCACAACTATAATATGGGGTATTATCTAGCTGATGGTATATATCCCCCATGGGAAACATTTTTCAAATCAATTCCTTTACCTATGAATCGAAAGACCAAACATTTTACTGCTGCTCAAGAATCTGCAAGAAAAGACGTTGAACGCGCATTTGGTGTGCTCCAGGCTAGATTTGCAATTGTCCGTGGTCCATCACGATATTTTGATCGTGACACACTTAATAAGATAATGATGGCATGTATTATTATGCACAATATGATCGTGGAGGACGAACGTGAACTTCATCCACAACCAAATATCTCTGAATATGAACAAATCTCTACAAGTCCTCTTGTTGTAGTCGTATCACGCACTCAAACTCCAGAACTTATGAATTTTATTCAATCGCTTCACAAAATCAAAGATAGAGCAGTGCATAACCAACTTCAAGAAGATCTAGTGGAACATCTATGGAATACATACATCGAGTCATAAAAACTTCAAGAAGATCTAGTGGAGCATTTCAATTCTATTTCAGGCTTTCTTTCTATTGCTGTCATTTTCTCTCTTTTCTACTTCTTGAATTGATAGTCTTGGATTCACAACAAAGATTACAACTAAGAGATGATAGAATTGAATAGACATAAGAGGATAGAATTGAATAGACATAACCATACTGCAAGAATTCCATAAACTTAAGTGGATGTAAACCTATAAATTTGATACTCTAAATAAGTCTTTTAAAATTCTACTACAACTAGAAGAGACAATAATTACTTTTATCACTACCCAAACCAGCCATATTACTTCATCCTTGCTAGTTTACAAAATGCATCCAAAAGTTGGGGTAGCTTAGATTTCATCAAAAGGCTACAAAATACACATCAATATAAGATAACAAAAAGTACTAGTTTAATTTTCTGGCTAGAATATCAGCTTGTAGTCTTGTAAAATATTCTCGTTGAACAACATTCTCCATCTTTCTTACATCAATCATCATAGTAGCAATATCTGATTTTTCTTGATCAACGTCCATTTTAGCCTTTTGTATCTTTAAGTGTTGTTTGGCAATTTCCACTTTGATTTCTTCATTCTTCATTTTTTCCTCTGTCCATTTGATAATAGCATTATCAAATTCAGATATATCAGCAGATTTACCTTTACCTCTTTTAGCTTCTTTCTTTGCTTTCTTTTGTCCCATTGGTCTCTCCAAATCAATAAAATCATTACTAGTATTCTCTTCATCATCGCAATTAATTGTGTCACCTGAAGATACTTTTTTTTTGTTGGTCCTTGTCGCATGTATTCGATCCACTTAGCATTAAATCTCAATTTATTCCAGCAGTTTTCTAATCGAAATGGAGTTTTTTGGATCTCATGGTAGATCTTTTTAGCCTCTTGAAGCTGAAAGATAAAAGAACATGATTCAAATAGATAAATAGAAATAATTTATACATTTAAAGAGCTAAGAATATTTCATGAACTGCCAAAATTATATACCACGTCTATGCCGGTATCACAAGATTTACGGAGACTTCCTTCTCGTTGTGTGTAATAGCCGCAAAACTTGTTTACAGCTTGTTGGATTGTACTCCACCGGTTTGTAAGAGATTTGTCTGTCCGTGGCCCATACTTTGTATTTTCTATGGCTGCCTTATAATATGACCCTACTCTTCTCCAATATTGAATATTTGTTTGATCTGTCCCAATAATTGGATCAATACTTGTGTTAAGCCAAGTTGAAACCAACACAAGGTCCTCCTCCGGAGAAAAGTTTTTAGTTCGAATGGATTTTTTGCAAGGATCATCCGTCTCTAACTCTTTCAACTCAATAGGGATAATTTGACTATATGATGGCATAAGTTGAGAGTAATGATCATCACTAATCTGGGATTGGTAGGGTTCACCATACACTTCACCATCTAGTCCTTTTGCCATATTTATAATTGGGGAAATACCATAAATATTGTTATGCATACCTAAATGTCAAAAAGGAAATCAAACATTTTATAAACATTTAGAATCCAATTTTAAGTCAAACACAATAATATTAACAAAACTCATGAATTAACAAAACTCATGAATCTTCTTGTTTGTAAACCATTCTAGTACACTATGACACAAACAGGTGGTCAAACACAACAATCTCAAAAATACTCAATAATCTTTTTGTTCTTAATCGTTCTAGCACTATGAGAGATAAATCAAATTAAACAGATAAAATAAAAGTGAATGAAACAGAGAACAACGCAAACAATAACAATAATAAATAATAAATGAAGAGTATAAGAAAAATTGTTAGAGAAAGGAAGATGAAATATTACGATGATGGGAGATGAATCAACAGGGAGATAAAATATTACCTGTGAGAGAACGGGAGATGAATTAATTCTTTGAGAGATAATGTTAAACATTAGTTATTGAGAGTTAATGTTGATGGCATTTTAGCGGGAGAAGGAACTCATTTTGCGGGATAGGAAGAGATGAAAGAGAAATAATAATATTTTATGTCTTGCCGATGCTACAGTATAAATTAAATATTTTATCTCCAAAATGATTTGAGGATACATAACCTGATAAAGTCTAAATTCATTCATTTCCAACCAATGAGGTGATGCAAGTCATTCACTCTCTCATTCCCTCACTCAAATTCCCTCCCCTATCACTCCTCATAATATTATTATATTTATTATTAATTATATATTATAAAATATTTTTATAGTATAATATCATATTCCTTTATATTTATTTATTTCTTTTATATTTCTGAGAAATGATTAGGTGAGGGAATTTGGTGAGGGAATGACTGGCATAATCTTATTCGCTGAAAAAATCAAATAATTTCTCTCTTTCTTTCCACTTTTACATTTTCCAAAACCAATGAAGGTGATGCCACGTCATCCCCTCACCAAATTCTCTCACTAAATTCCCTCCCTCTATCACTCCTCTATATTTATTTCCTTATAATACGTTAACTTTTTATCTTCATATTATATATAATAATATATTTTTTCACTCTCCATATTATATAATAATATATATTACTTATTTCTCTCTATTATATATATCGATCACTTTTATATCTTATATTATTTATATTTTAGCCGCTTTCCATCTTTAATAATTTACATTTTTTTTTATCATAAATCCAATCTTAATTGTGAAAATCATCTTTGAAGTTACATTTTAATACTCTTAAATTTTTAATTTTTTATTATTTTTATGTTTATATTCATAATCTCTTCTTATTTTAAAATATATATTATATTTTTTTCATTATAGAGACATAATACACAATATATCACGAATTGATTAGTTATGATATCAACTGAAAAATAATGTTTAGAATATAATGACTTAATTGAAAATTTTGCATAAAAAATGTCAGAGTAGTATTTTTGTTGAATCAAATTCTAGTTAATTAATAAATTATTATGGTATATTTTTTCGTTTACAACTTATTATATTAATATTTTTGATATATATTTTAAAATATTTTTTTACACTAGTTAATATTGTTATATATATATTTTATTTTATAGAATGTAAAATTATTAAATTTAATTTAATTTTATGGGGCCATAAAATTTGAATTTGTATAGGGCCTCCCAACCCTCGAGGCAGCCCGGAAGGTAACCCAAGTTATATACCACTAGTTAAAACTTCATAAACAATTAAATCAATGAGAAATAGAAATATTATATGTTTGTGAATATAATAGTTATCTGTATAAACATAAAAAGTGTATAATAAAGAAAAAATAGTTGAGAAATTTTATACAAAATAAAAATAGTTTTATTGAATGAATTGAATCATAAAATTACAAATTAATTTTATATAAAGAGAATTAAGTGGTTAACATAATTCAAACTTAAAACAATCCCTAATTATAGGATATTAAATTTATTATTTATTTATTAAATAAAAAATAAAATACATGGGTAAATAATTTAATATTATTTAAATATTAATCATTATCATTAACCTGACTACCACTATATAATCAACCCTATCATTAATTCATTTATAGAATCAAAATCTATTAACACATAAATCTTTTAGTTATTAAGTAAAAATTAAAATACATTAAACATAGAAATATTAAATACTTCAATTAATATAATCTAAAATTAATTGATCATTACTGGACACTTCAATTAAGCCTACCAAAATGTTCTTAATGAAAACAAACATTTACATAAATTTTATTTTTAAATGATTTAATTTTAAATCAAATATAATTTATTTATTATTTATTTATCTTATAAACTAAAACTGATTTTGAATTATTCAAATAATTAAAAAAAATCAAACATCAATTAACTAACTTCTAATCTATTAAATCAATCAACCATTCTGCAGAAAAGTTACAAGACTTACATTGCTGAGTTAATGAAAAGATCCTTAAATAAACTGTTGATTGTTCAAAATAAAGTAATTTTAGACCTGGTTCACAGATAAACAGCCCAAAGCAATACATGTGACTTGTAACAATAGCCTTATACAAATTCATCAAACTCGAAGGCTTGTTCGTTTAAATAATATAAAGAGAGAAAATAATGGTTATGGTTGAATTAACTGATTTGATAGATGAAAAAGAGAGTGATGTAGTAATTGATTTTGTTGGATTATTTGAAAAACCTGAATAATTTATTCAGGTCAAAATGTATTTGATGAGAAAGAAGACTAACTTTTTTGAATATTGCAAATTTCGGATAAAGAAATAAATTAAACGAAGTAACCAGGCCATGATTGGATATGCAGACAGGAAAACAAACGAAAAGAAATCTGAAAATAAAAGTAAAAAAGTAAGACGAAGCAATTGAATATATCTTTTGAGAGAAGAGTGGTTTTACTGTCTGTGGACATTTTTGGCTTGTTTCTTTGATGGGTTACACTCACTGTGTTCTAAAGTAATTTACCCTTTTACCCAAGCAAATTCAGAACTCTCGATATGATCAATTCTTCTCGATTAATGTATTTTCTCAATTTAATTTTAAAATTAAAATAAATTTTACATTTATTATACTGCTACAACATCTAGTAAGAGTAGACCATTTATTATATTTGACTAAACAAATAAATCATTATATGAAATGTACAAATAAATTGAATTGGACAGTTCTAAGACATAATCAAACATGACCTTAAGATTTCAAATCAAATAAACTGAAATGGACAATTCCAAGACATAATCAAGCGTGACCTTAAAATAGAGGCTCACAATTGGACAATTTCATTGACCTTCTTTTGAAAGTAAAAAAGGTATTGGGCGGAGATAACAAAGCTCTGCATTTTTATTATCTCTTATTAGGGTTTTGGTCATTCTTTTAAATAAAGTTTGGCTCCATACATATGCATATAAGTGAATTATGAAGAAGTAATTTAATATTATTGCTAAATTTGGAGAGGTGTGAATATTATTACTATTATATAAGGTTGTAAGCAAGTTTAGTCTTCAAGATTCAAAGTTGTCTCGTTTAGAATATATTTGAACTCGAACTCGATTCGAACTTTTATAATAGAGTTCGAGCTCAGCTCGTATGTATCTAGTTGGGCTTATGATCGGCTTGAACTTGGCTTGTTTAGAGTTTGTTTATAGAGCTCGTTTACAACTTTAAAAAAATTAAATTAGGTGAAAGAGCTCAAACTTTTTGGGTTTAAACATTATAATTTATTAATAAATATTAAACAATGTTTTAAACGAGCTTCTAAAAGCAAACATGTCCGTGAGCCCCATAATTGAGCCTCAAAACAAATATGTTTGCAAACGAACTAACCAAATATTTAAAAGTTATAACTTGATTTGTTTAAATAAACAAATTTTTAAACGAGATATAACTCAACAAGTTAAGACATCCACTTAATTGCCTTTTAAAATTTTGAGTTAGTTTTTACAATTTTATAATGATGCATGAGGCTATCAACTTAAATTGAAATTAATTTTGAACTCAATTAAAATTTTACAAAATTAAATTGAAGGTCTTCAAATTTTAAGCATTTATAAACTATTTATAAATGTACAAGCTTATGAAAATAACTGAATCGATGAATGTAATATAGTGTAATAACAAAAGGTAATCTCCATGGGACATACAAATATCAATTTGATATGGCATGCAAATTCATTTCTATTATTTTTTCCAAATTACCTAATCTCTTCAAAATTAAGAATTATTTAATTTTATAAATATAATATATAAATATATAATTAAAATTAAATAATAAAAATAAAAAAATTATATAAATATTATATATTAAAATAAAATATATTACATAAACATTAAAATAAATTAAATTTCATAAATATATATATATATAATAATTAGATATTGACTAGGTTTTTATTTGACTTTGCCCTCTCAACACCTTTATTTTTTCATTATTAATAATAAGAATAATATAAAAATATTTAACACTATGTGTTAATTTATTTGAATTGACAAAATATTAAAAGATTATATGAATATAAACTAAAAAATTGGATTGATAAATTAGGAAAAAATAATTCACAAGTTAGTGTCAAGATAAAATTGAAAAGTCAATACACTTTTTTATTTTTTTATATATAATATATTTTATATTAATTTTTTTTAATATATTTTATTATAATGTTTATGGTATAATATTTAAGTTAATTTTGTATTTTATCTATTTAAGTTAGTATATTTAATTTAAATTAAATATATTTTATATTTATAAAACTAAATAATTAAAAATAAATAAATAAAGAGAATTTTGAATAATTTGGAAATTAAATAAAAATATGGGTATAATGGGAAAGTAAGTTGAAATTTGCGTATAATTGAATTAATTTTTATGAGTTACAATAACAAACAAAACAAAGTATATTTAAGAATAAGTCTAGTACTCCATATTTAGATTATAGAATTCATGTCTTATAAGTAGAAGTTAGGAAGAAAGTAAAAAAGTCAGAGAACAAGCCAGAGACTCAGAGTCATATTTCTTAATTGGGTTTCTCCCATTAATTTTCATACAATTTAAAAACATATCAGAATTAATAAAAGATTTCCAATAAATGTTGCTTGAATTATTATGTTACATTTTATATGACACTCGATAAATACGATAAATACTAACAATATTGTTTTCATCATTATTTATCTGATAATATTTTTCTTCAATTATGTGATCCTAAAATTTAGTAATTCCTCTCTCTTCAATTTTGTATTATTTAATATTTTAATTAAATTATATAAATTTATTATTCTTATTTAATTTTAGTTAATAATATTTTAATAATATATATATATATATATATATATATATATATATATATATATATATTAAGGTACTATTTTTCTAAAAGAATGAGAGAAATGATAATTGAAATATTTTATTAGAATATTAAGTATAACTAGAATGATTTTTATGAATTAAGGTTAGAGAAATTAAAAAGAAATTAAAAAATAAAAATTAATTTACACTGGAATTAGTTGAGTTACCATGATAAACGATAAATTCTGACAATTCTTTTATTTTATTATGTGATCCTAAAATTTAGTAATTATCTTTTTTTCAATTTTTTCTACAATTTTTTATTATTTTATTATTTAATATTTTAATTAAATAATATAAAATTATTATTCAAAATTAATTTTAATTATTAAAATATTTTCATATTTTAATTATATATTGTGGGTCCTTATTAATATTTTAACAATTTTCTTAAAAATGAGAAAAATCATGATTAAAATATTTTATTATAATGTTATGTAATATAAATTATTTAAGTTAAATTTTTATTTTATTTTAATTATTTAATTTAAAATATATATTTTTTATATTTATCAAATTAAATAATTGAAAATAAATAAATAAAGAGAATTTTGGATAATTTGAAATTAAATGAAAATATGGGTATAATGGGAAAGTAAGTTGAAATATTGTGTATAATTGGAATGAATCTTTATGAGTTACATCGATGAGACAAACAAAGTATATTTAAGAATAAGTCCAAGACAATTCAAGTTTTATAAGTAGGAGTTAGGAAAAAAAAAGTAATTAAGTAAGAGAGAACAAGTCAGAGACTCATAGTCATATACATAAATACTGACAATATTTTTGTTCACCAAACTGATAAGATCTATTTGTCTTCAAAACGGCGCCTGTACAATCATTTGTTTTGTGATCCACTGATAATATTTTTTTTTCAATTATGTGATCCTAAAATTTATTATGAAAACGGCGCCTGTCCAATCATTTGTTTTGTGTCCACTGACAATATTTTTTTTTTTTGAATTATGTGATCCTAAAATTTAGTAATTCCTCTTTCTTCAATTTTGTATTATTAATATTTTAATTAAATAATATAAACTTATTATTCTTAATTAATTTTAGTTATATTTTAATAATATAAATATATATATTAAGGTAATATTTTTCTAAAAAAGAGGGAAATAATAATTAAAATATTTTATTATAATATTATGTAATGAATCATATTTAAGTTAATTTTTATTTTATTTTAAATATTTCATTTAGTATATTTAATTTAAATTATATACATTTTATATTTATAAAACTAAATAATTAATAAAAATAAAGAGAAATTTTGGATAATTTGGGAATAAAATAAAAATATAGGTTTAATAGAAAAATAAGTGAAATATTGAGTATAACTAGAATGATTTTTGTTAGAAAAATTACAAACAAATTTAAAAATAAAAATTGATTCATAATAAATAATGTTAAAATTAGTTAAGTTACATTTTATATAATAACTAACAAATTCTGACTATTCTTTTATTATATTACGTGATTCTAAACTTTAGTAATTCTCTTTCTTTAATTTTTTTAAAAAGTTTTTATTATTTAATTATTTAATATTTTAATTAAATAATATAAAATTATTATACAAAATTAATTTTAATTATTAAAATATCTTCATATTTTAATTATATATATTAAAGGTCCTTATTATTAGTATTTTAACAATTTTATTTAAAAATGAGAAAAATCATGATTAAAATATTTTATAATAATGTTATGTAAAATATAATATTTAAGTTAATTTTTTATTAAAATTATATATATTTTATATTTATAAAATTAAATAATTGAAAATAAATAAATAAAGAGAATTTTGGATAATTTGGGAATTAAATGAAAATATGGGTATAATGGGAAAGTAAGTTGAAATATTGCGTATAATTAGAATGAATTTTTATGAGTTACAATGATGATAAACAAAGTATATTTAAGAATAAGTCCAAATCTCCATATTTATTATTCTATAATTCATATCTTATAACTAGAAAGTTAGGAAGAAAATAAATAAGTCAGAGAACAAGTCGACACTCTGAGTCATATTTCTTAGTTTAGATTCTTAAATTTGTGTTTGACAAATACTATCAATTTTTTTCTTCACCTGACAAATATTGACAATATTTTTCTTCACCCGACAAATACTTACAATATTTTTTTTCGGGATCCTAAAATTTAGTAATTCTTCTCTCTTCAATTTTGTATTATTTAATATTTTAAATAAATAATATAAACTTATTATTCTCAATTAATTTTAGTTATTAAAATATTTTTTATTTTAATTATATATATATATATATATTAATGTACTATTTTTCTAAAAGGAGAGAAATGATAATTGAAATATTTTATTATAATATTATGTAATGTATCATATTTAAATTAATTTCTATTTTATTTTAATTATTTTATTTAAAATAGTTAATTTAATTTATATACATTTTATATTTATAAAACTAAATAATTAATAAAAATAAAGAGAAATTATGGATAATTTGGGAATAGAATTAAAATATAAGTATAATAGAAAAATAAGTGAAATATTGAGTATAACTAGAATGATTTTTATGAGTTATGATTAAAGAAATTACAAACAAGTTAAAAAATAAAGATTGATTTACATTAAATATTACTAGAATTAGTTGAGTTATATTTTATATGATACCAAACAAATTCAGACAATTCTTTTAGTTTATTATGTGATCCTAAAATTTAGTAATTCTCTTTCTTTAATTTTTTCTAAAATTTTTTATTATTTAATATTTTAATTAAATAATATAAACATTTTATACAAAATTAATTTTAATTATTAAAATATGTTCATATTTTAATTATATATTGTAGGTCCTTATTATTAGTATTTTAACAATTTTATTAAAAAATGAGAAAAATCATAATTAAAATATTTTATTATAATGTTATGTAATATATAATATTTAAGTTAATTTTTTTTTAAATTTAAATTATTTTATTTTAATTATATATATTATATTTATAAAACTAAATATTGAAAATAAATAAATAAAGAGAATTTTGGATAATTTGGGAATTAAATGAAAATATGGGTATAATGGAAAAGTAAGTTGAAATATTGCGTATAATTGGAATGAATTTTTATGTGTTACAATATGAGAAACAAAGTATATTTAAGAATAATTCCAAATCTCCATATCCATATTTTCTAGGATTCTAGAATTTATGTCTTATATGTAGGAGTTAGGAAGAAAATTATAAGAAAACAAGTTAGTGAGTAGGAGTTAGAAAGAAAATAAATAAATCAGAGAACAAGTCAGAGAGTAGGAGTTAGGAAGAAATTAAATAAGTCAGAGAACAACTTAGAGAGTAGGAGTTAGGAAGAAAGTAAATAAGTGAGAAAACAAGTCAGAGAGAAAGTAGAGAGTAGGAGTTAGAAAGAAAGAGAATAGAGAGTAGAAGTTAGGAAGAAAATAAAAAAAATCAGAGAACAAGTGAGAGACTCAGAGTCATATTTCTTAATTGGGATTCTCCCATTCGTGTTTCATAAAATTTAAAAACATATCAGAATTAAAAAAAAAATCCAATAAATGTTACTTAAATTATTAAGTTACATTTTATATGACACATGATAAATACTAACAATATTTTTTCACCAGATAAATACTCTTATAATATTTTTCTTCAATTATGTGATCCTAAAATTTAGTAATTCCTCTATTTTCTATTTTGTATTATTTAATATTTTAATTAAATAATATAAACTTATTATTCTTAATTAATTTTAATTATTAAAATATTTTATATTTTAATAATATATATATATATTATTAAAATATTTTATATTTTAATAATATATATATATTATTAAAATATTTTATATTTTAATAATAATAATAATATATATATATTAAGGTACTATTTTTCTAAAAGAATAAGAGAAATGATAACTGAAATATTTTATTACAATGATATGTTATGTATCATATTTAAGTTAATTTTTATTTTATTTTAATGATTTCATTTAGTATATTTAATTTAAATTATATACATTTTATATTTATAAAACTAAATAATTAATAAAAATAAAGATAAATTTTGTATAATTTGAGAATAGAATAAAATTATAGGTATAATAAAAAAATAAGTGAAATATTAAGTATAACTAGAATGATTTTTATGAATTAAGGTTAGAGAAATTACAAACAAGTTAAAAAATAAAAATTAATTTACAGTGAAATTAGTTGAGTTATCATGATAAACGATAAATTCTGACAAATCTTTTATTTTATTTTGCGATCCTAAAATTTAGTAATTATCTTTTTTCAATTTTTTGTACAAATTTTTATTATTTTATTATTTAATATTTTAATTAAATAATATAAAATTATTATTCAAAATTAATTTTAATTATTAAAATATCTTTATATTTTAATTATATATATTGTGGGTCCTTATTAGTATTTTAACAATTTTCTTAAAAAATGAGAAAAATTATGATTAAAATATTTTATTATAATGTGATGTAATATAAACTATTTAAGTTAAAATTTTATTTTATTTTAATTATTTAATTTAAAGTATATATATATTTTATATTTATAAAACTAAATAATTGAAAATAAATAAATAAAGAGAATTTTGGATAATTTGAAATTAAATGAAAATATAGGTATAATGGGAAAGTAAGTTGAAATATTGTGTATAATTGGAATGAA
Source organism: Impatiens glandulifera (assembly GCF_907164915.1). Lineage (NCBI taxonomy): Eukaryota > Viridiplantae > Streptophyta > Magnoliopsida > Ericales > Balsaminaceae > Impatiens > Impatiens glandulifera. The sequence continues at coordinate 35,770,278 of NC_061866.1, forward strand.
TCTTTATGAGTTACATCGATGAGATAAACAAAGTATATTTAAGAATAAGTCCAAGACAATTCAAGTTTTATTTGTAGGAGTTAGGAAAAAAAGTAAATAAGTCAGAGAGAACAAGTCAGAGACTCAGAGTCATATATATGACTCATATTTCTTAGTAACAAATACTGACAATATTGATCTATTTGTTATGAAACAGGTTGAAAACGTGCCTGTTTTTGTGGTCCACTGACAATATTTTTTTTTAATTATGTGATCCTAAAATTTAGTAATTCCTCTTTCTTATTATTAATATTTTAATTAAATAATATAAACTTATTATTCTCAATTAATTTTAGTTATTATTTAATAATATAAATATATATATTAATGTACTATTTTTAAAGGAGAGAAATGATAATTTAAAAATTTTCTTATAATGTTATGTAATGTATCATATTTAATTTAATTTTTATTTTATTTTAATTATTTCATTTAATATATTTAATTTAAATTATATACATTTTATATTTGTAAAACTAAATAATTAATAAAAATAAAGAGAAATTTGGGGTAATTTGGGAATAAAATAAAAATATAGGTATAATAGAAAAATAATTGAAATATTGATTATAACTGGAATAATTTTTATGAGTTATGATTAAAGAAATTGCAAACAAGTTAAAAAATAAAAATTAATTTACAGTAAATATTGATGGAAATAGTTAAGTTAGATTTTATATGATACCAAACCAATTTTGACAATTTTTTTAGTTTATTATGTGATCTTAAAATTTAGTAATTCTCTTTCTTTAATTTTTTCTAATTTTTTTTTAATTATTTTATTATTTAATATTTTATTTAAATAATATAAAATTTTATACAAAATTAATTTTAATTGTTAAAATATGTTCATATTTTAATTATATATATATTGTAGGTCCTTATTATTAGTATTTTAACAATTTTATTAAAAAATGAGAAAAATTATGATTAAAATATTTTTTTATAATGTTATGTAATATATAATATTTAAGTTAATTTTTTATTTTATTTTATTTATTTAATTTAAATTATATATATATTATATTTATAAAACTAAATAATTGAAAATAAATAAATAAAGAGAATTTTAGATAATTTAGGAATTAAATAAAAATATGGGTATAATGAGAATGTAAGTTGAAATATTGTGTATAATTAATTGGAATGAAATTTTTATGTGTTACAATGATGTGAAAATAAAGTATATTTAAGAATAAGTCTAAGTAGGATTCTAGAATTTATATCTTATATATAGAAGTTGGGAAGAAAGTAAATAAGTAGAGAACAAGTAAGAGAGTAGGAAGAAAGTAAATAATTCAGATAGTAGAAGTTAGGAAAAAAGTAAATAAGTCGGAAAATAAGTGAGAGAGTTGAAGTTAGGAAGAAAGTAAATAAATTAGAGAACTAGTCAGAGAGTAAAAGTTAGAGTAAGAGTTACGAAGAAAGTAAATAAGTCAGTGAATAAGTCAGAGAGTAGAAGTTAGGAAAAAAGTAAATAAGTCAGTGAACAAGTAAGAGAGAGGAGTTAGGAAGAAAGTAATAAGTCAGAGAAAAAGTCAAGAGTATGAGTTAAAAGTTAAAGAATATGAGTTAAGAAGAAAATAATAAGTTAAAGAAAAAGTCAGAGAGTAAGAGTTATGAAGAAAATAATAAGTCAGAGAAAAAAATCAGAGAGTAGGAGTTAGGAAGAAAGTAATAAGTCAGAAAACAATTCAAGAGAACAAGTCAGAGAGAGTAGGAGTTAGAAAGAAAGTAAATAAAGTATATGAAGAAAATAAAAAGTCAGATAAAAAGTTAGAATAAAAGTTAGGAAGAAAGAAAGTAATAAGTCAGAGAACAAGTTAGAGAGTAGGAGTTAGAAAGAAAGTAAATAAAAGAGGTAAGAGTTAAGAAGAAAGTAAAAAGTTAGAGAACAAGTAGAGAGTAGGAGTTAGAAAAAAGTAAATAAGTCAGAGAATAAGAGAGTAGGAGTTAGGAAGAAAGTAATAAGTCAGAGAGTATGAGTTAGAAAGAAAGTAAATAAGTTAGAGAACTAAAGAAATTAAATAAGTCAGAGAACAAGTTAGAGAGTACGAGTTAGGAAAAAAATAAATAAGTCAGACTCATATTTCTTAGTTGGGATTCTTCAATTCTGTCTCCTAAAAATTAGAATTCAAAAAAGATTTACAACTTGAATTATTAAGTTAAATCTTATATGACACCCAATAAATATTGACAATATTTTTATAACTCTGTGATCTTAAAATTTTGTAATTTCTTTTCAAAATTTTATATGACCAATGACAATATTTTTCTTCACTGATAGGATCTATTTGTCCTGACAGGTTGAAAACGCTCATGTCCAATCATTTGTTTTGTGTTTTGTTGTCCACTGATAATATTTTTTTTTCAATGATGTGATCCTAAAATTTAGTAATTCCTCCCTCTTCAATTTTGTATTATTTAATATTTTAATTAAATAATATAAATTTATTATTCTCAATTAATTTAAGTTATTAAAATATTTTATATTTTAATTATATATATATATTAAGGTACTATTTTTTCTAAAATAAAAAAAAGAAATGATAATTGAAATATTTTATTATAATGTTATGTAATGTTTCATATTTAAGTTAATTTTTATTTTTATTATTTCATTTAGTATATTTAATTAAGTTATATACATTTTATATTATAAAACTAAATAATTAATAAAAATGAAGAGAAATTTTGAATAATTTGGAAATTGAATAAAAATATAGATATAATAGAAAAGTAAGTGAAATATTTAGTATAACTGAAATGATTTTTATGAGTTATGGTTATTTAAATTACAAACAAGTTAAAAAATAAAAATTTATTTACAGAAAATAATGTTGAAATTAGTTGAGTTACATTTTATATGATAATTAACAAATTATGATAATTCTTTTATTTTATTATGTTATCCTAAAATTTAAAATTTAGTAATTATTTTTCTTAAATTTTTTCTAATTTTTTTATTATTTAATATTTTAACTAAATAATATAAAATTATTATTCAAAATTAATTTTAATTATTAAATATCTTCATATTTTAATTATATATATTGTAGGTCCTTAATATTTAATATTAGTATTTTAACCATTTTTTTAAAAAATGAGAAAAATCATGATTAAAATATTTTATTATAATGTTATGTAATATATAATATTTAAGTTAAGATTTTATTTTATTTTAATTATTTAATTTAAATTATATATATTTTATATTTATTAAAATAATTAATTAAAAATAAATAAATAAAGAGAATTTTAGATAATTTAGGAATTAAATGAAAATATGGGTAAAATGGGAAAATAAGTTGAAATATTAAGTATAATGGAATGAATTTTTATGAGTTACAATGATGAGACAAAGTATATTTAAGAATAAGTCCAAGTCTCCATATTTGGTAGGATTCTAGAATTCATGTTTTACGTTAGGAATAAAGTAAATAAGTAGAACAAGTGCAGAGACTCTGAGTCATATTTCTTAGTTGGGATTCTTCCATTAGTTTCCTAAAATTTAAGAAAAAATCAGAATTTAAAAAAGATTAACCTTAAATGTTGCTTGCATTATTAAGTTATCCGATAAATACACAATATTTTTTTTCACCAGACAAAATACTGACAATATTTTTCTCAATTACATGATTCTAAAATTGTGTAATTCCTTTTTCTTCAATTTTGTATTATTTAATATTTTAATTAAATAATATAAACTTATTATTCTCAACTAATTTAAGTTATTAAAATATTTTATATTTTAATTATATGTATATATATATTTTATTATGCGATCTTAAAATTTAGTAATTATTTTTCTTCAATTTTTTAATTATATATTAATTATATATATATATATATATATATATATATATTTTGTATATCTTTATTAGTATTCCAACAAATTTATTAAAAATTAAATAAAATGATAATTGTAATATTTTATTATCTAATATTTATGTTAATTTTTTATTTTATTTTAATTATTTAGTTTAGTATATTTAATTTAAATTATATATATTTTATATTTATAAAACAAAATAATTGAAAAAAAATAAATAGAATGGATAATTTGGGAATTTAAATATTTTTATAAATTTATCATTATATTATTTAATATTTTAATTAAATATTCATAACAAATAAATATCATATTATTCCACCACTTTTTCGTCATAATCACTTAATTTATTATTTAAAATACTAAAATATTTTTTATTTAAAATTAGTATTTTTTATCTTATCATTATTTGATAATATATTTTAAGTCTTTTTAAAAATAAAATAAAATTTACTACCTTCTCAAAAAAAATCACTAAGTATACATATATGTTTTAAGAAGATACATAAGGCATAACATTTAGCCTTGTTCGGATTGGAGCTTTTTAAAAAAAAAAATAATGATTGGTGATAATTTTAAGAAGGTGATGATTATTTTTGGTAAAAATATTTAAAAGGTATTAGTAAATATAAATGAAATAATAAATAATAATTTAAAATATAAGATATTTTAGTATTTTAATTAATAAAATAAGTGATGTATTGTTGAGAAATAATTGATAAAAAAAATAATTTGAATTAAATATTTTTAAAAACAGAACAATCCGTTAATAAAATAAAAAGTCAATAGAATTAGTTAAACTTATTTATTATTTTCAAAATTTTCACTTATGATTTGATTGATTTGGAGTACTGACATATAATTTAGAGAAGAAGTGACATTTTTTATTTCTTGATTTTTTTTTCATATTTTTTCCTTATAAATTGTATCTTATAATTTCAATTAGAGATTTGAATGAAAAATAAAATTTTCATTAATATTGCACAAAATGAGTGTCATTTATCAATTTTTCTATTTTATTTTTAATTTATCCTAAAATTTAGTATTTTTCTTTTATTAATTTATTATTATTAAATTTAATATTCTTACTAAATAATATAACAGGATTATTCTAAACTTTTTTAATTATTAAAATATCTTAATTAAATAAGAATATATATAATCACTTAAAATTATTAAATTATTATATATTATATATATATATATATATGAGTAATGATAGGGAACGCGAATTTGAGCCGCGAATGTCCGCGAAAATAGAATATTCTATTAAAAAACGGAATATTCTCTCTCCATATATTAATTAATTTCTCTATTCTACGAATTAATTAATTTATCTTTTTTTCTCTCTCAATAATCAATTAATTTATCTCACTAATTAATTTATTTAAACCCTAAACTGTAAACCCTAAACCCTAAACTCTAAATCTTAAACCCTAATTAATATCTCTATGAAGTTAAGTTTAGTTGAATTATAAATTTATCAAAGAAATGAGTGAAAAAAATTAATTTATTAATAATTAGTCACCACCAATCGTGGAGAGAAAATAATTAACGTGAGAATAAAAATATTAGATAAATATTTATAAATAATAAAACTAAAAAAAATATTAATAAGTCATTAAAAAAAATAATAAGAAAAAGAAAGAAGAGGGTATAAAGAATAAATAAAAAATATTTGATAAATAAAAAAATTAAAAAGTCATAAAAATATAAAAAAAAATAAAAGAGATAAATTCATAATTCAACTAAATAATGATATTAATTAGGGTTTATGATTTAGGGTTTAGAGTTTAAAATTTAGAAATTAGAGTTTAATGAAAAAAGAAATTAATTAATAAATACAAGTTGTAAAGTGTTATTTTACCAGTTAAATTAGAGATAATAAATATAAAAAAAAAAATAGTGAAATAATTAATCGTGATAATAAGATAAATTAATCGGTAGAAGTAAAAAAAAATAATTAGTAAAAGAAGAAAGAATATTCGGTATTTAAAGGAATATTCTATTTTCGCGGACATTCGCGGCCCCAGATTAAGTTCCCTATCATTAACTCATATAACAAACTTGAATATATTTTAAATTATATATAAATTAATTGATAATATTGTTGTTTTCACTTTAATAGATTGTACAGTATAATTAAAGAAATTTTCAATATTAATAAAATATGTATTTAAATGGAGTGTTTACGACTTAAACATTTTCTTATATATAATCAAATAATATATTATTTATATTTAATTTATTATTACAAATATATATATATATATTTATAATTTAATGTATATATATTTTTATATTTTATTATTCATATTTATTATTATTATTAATTTTAGTAAAATATATAAATATATAAAAATTAATGAATAAAAGTAAAAAAAGAGAAAAAATAATATAACAGAAGAAAGACATAAATAATTAATAAGAGAAATGCGAGAAAATTAATAGTTTAATTGCAGAGAAGAGAGAAATTATAGTTTGACATTTCTTTTAACTTTGAATACTATTTACTCCATATATGTAGGGCCGGCCCAGTCTGACTCCTAGGATCCAATACAAATAAAGAAATACAAATTGTTTCAAATAAACTTTAACAAAAATATAATATATATATATAAATTAAATATATAATTATAATATATATCTTATAAAACTTTTATAATATATATATATAAAATATTACTATAATTGAGAGAAAAATATACTAATTAATTAACAATAATGTTAGGAAAATTTGGGCCCATATAGGTGAGCCTATGTACTTTCCTCCTCTTTATGTTCTAAGATTTATAATGTTTGAAACTCAATGCATGGTTTATCTTATTATTTTCAATGTTTATAGAACTTAATTAGAGATCTTAGTTTTTGTATTGTTTTGATTTTTCTAGACCACGAGGAGGATTGGACGGATCCGAGTTTGCAAGTGGACTTATGAACTTGAATGAGTTTTACCGTCGTCTTAATAATGTTACTTCAAGAACACCCGCTTATAATTTGGAGTTAGTCGTGATTTTAGTTATTTTGAATCAATTTAGTTTTGAGATTGTTTAATTGGAATAAAGCAAACACAAAAAACAATCTCATAACCTCAATTTGTAACTATAATTAAGTTAAAACAAAATCCAAATTGTATATTAAAATAAAAATCAACATTTTCTTAACTCTAAAGGTGGATAAAAAGGGAGCCTAGCAGACACAGTCATTGTTCTTACAAGTTGGATTTAAAGAAAATGGGCCACATGATTGATATCGACAATATAATAAAGGCTCGTTAAATCGACAAAATCCCTTAGGCTTCTCCGGAGCAATGCAGGCGCATCGGTCGAAGAAACAAATTGGTTTGTCGCCTCCACAAACACTATTACATTGTACAGCAGCCATACATTTGCAAATACATTGATTTAATTGGCAAATTTGTGTTCTTCCTCCACACACGCCTGTACAATCAGCAACACTTCGACAATATCTTCCATTGACTTTTCCTTAAAAATCCATTAATAGATTATTTTAACATGAAAAATCAATGAGATATTATTACTAAAGGAGAGAATTGACAAACTTGATATGGAAAGTAAAAGGAAGAAGAAAACTATCTTTAGGGAGACTTTGTCCATAGTTGTTCACTATAAGATTATGTATAAGATTATGTCTTTTGGGCAAATATGACAGATCATATATTTATAGGTGTAGGCAATTCAATTTATTTGGTATGTAAGAGTCAATTATATTAAGATTATTTGAAAATTAATAATGTAGAGGTGATCTATCATCTTCCAAATTAACAAAATATGGATTATGATTTTGTTTTTATTTGTTATAAATATATAATTGGATTGGATAAATTTTTTAGGTAAAACGTTATTGAAAAAAAGTGACTTTCTCAATAAAGTTTTTTAATCATCCTTATCTAACTAACATTATTAATTTTTTATCACCAAATATTTGTTTTTCATAACAATAGTAGGCCCAGTTTAAATAATATATATATATATATATATATATATATATTAATAAAATATATAATTATAATATCTACTGTATAATTTTTTTCATAATATATATAAAAAATTATTAATATAATTGAGAGATAAATATATTAATTAATTCATAAGGTATACTTGTTAATTAATTAAATAATTAATAATGAAAATTTGGGCTATTCAAAGCTTGATTGACCTTATCTTAAAAACTTAATTATTGTAAAAATATCATATTTGATATTTGGTTTATAAAAAACAGATTATTTAGGTTCATTTATCACTTTTTATAGACCATATAATTCTTTTACTATAGGTAACCCAAGTTCTATACCACTAGTTAAAACTTCATAAACAATTAAATCAATGAGAAATAGAAATATTATATGCTAGTGACTATAATAGTTATATGTATAAACATAAAAATTGTATAATAAAGAAAAATTAGTTGAGAAAATTTTATACAAAATAAAAATAGTTTTATTGAATAAATTGAATCATAAAATTACAAATTATAAAATTACAAATTAATTTTATATAAAGAGAATTAAGTGGTTAACATAATTCAAACTTAAAATAATCCCTAATTATAGGATATTAAATTTATTATTTATTTATTAAATAAAGAATAAAATACATGAGTAAATAATTTAATATTATTTAAATATAATTAATCATTATCATTAACCTGACTTACCACTATAATCAACCCTATCATTAATTCATTTATAGAATCAAAATCTGTTAAGACATAAATCTTTTAGTTATTAAGTAAAAATTAAAATACATTAAACATAGAAATATTAAATACTTCAATTAATATAATCTAAAATTAATTGATCATTACAGGGCACTTCAATTAAGCCTATCAAAATGTTCTTAATGAAAACAAACATTTACATAAATTATATTTTTAAATGATTTAATTTTAAATCAAATATAATTTATTTATTATTTATTTATCTTATAAACTAAAACAGATTTTGAATTATTCAAATAATTCAAAAAAATCAAAAATCAATTAACTAACTTCTAATCTATTAAATCAATCAACCATTCTGCAGAAATATACAAAAGTCTAGCAAAACTGTACAATATTCTACAATGGATACACAGTTACACACCACAAAAGTTAAAAGACTTACATTGCTGAGTTAATGAAAAGATCTTTAAGATCACTCTTAAGCTCATTGTTTGTGTTCTCCAAATCAAAGAAAGCCTAAACAAAATAACCAAAACATCAATTTCATTGCTAGACATGGAAGAAAAAAAAAAATAGAAATTCAAAGATATATATACTTGTGCCACTGCCTCTTCAATTTCAGTGGGTTCAGCTCCCTTATCTTTTTTGATCTTCTTCAGTGAAGTGAACATTTTGACAGACCTAGTAGCAAAATCTTGTATATATTAGAATTAAAAGGATCATACAAGTCATGGTTTCAAAATCAATTCTAATTAAATAAACTGTTGATTGTTCAAAATAAAGTAATTTTAGACCTGGTTCACAGATAAACAGCCCAAAGCAATACATGTGACTTGTAACAACAGCCTTATACAAATTAATCAAACTCGAAGACCTTGTTCGTTTCAGGTTATTTAAATAATATAGAGGGAGAAAATAATGATTATGGATGAATTCATTGATTTGATAGATGAGAAGGAGAGAAATGTAATAATTGATTTTGTTGGATTATTTGAAAAACCTGAATAAGAATAAGACCGAAATGTATTTGATGAGAAAGAACACTACTTTTTTTAATATTGCAAATTTCGGATAAAGAAATAGATTAAACGAAGTAATCAGGCCATGATTGGATATGCAGAGAGGAAAACAAACGAAAAGAAATCTGAAAAAAAAGGTAAAATCACACCAATGAGTAAGACGAAGCAATTGAATATATCTTTTGAGAGAAGAGTGGTTTTACTGTCTGGACATTTTTTGCTTGTTTCTTTGATGGGTTACAGTCACTGTGTTCTAAAGTAATTTACCCTTTTACCCTCCACCAATGAAGGAAATTCAGAACTCTCGATATGATCAATTCTTCTCGATTAATGTATTTTCTCAATTTAATTTTAAAATTAAAATAAATTTTACATTTATTATACTGCTACAACAACTAATAAGAGTAGACCATTTATTATATTTGACTAAAGAAAATTGGACAATTCTAAGACATAATCAAACATGACCTTAAGATTTCAAATCAAATAAACTGAAATGGACAATTCCAAGACATAATCAAGCGTGGCCTTAAAATAGAGACTCACAATTGGACAATTTCATTGACCTTCTTTTGAAAGTAAAAAAGGTATTGGGCGGAGATAACAAAGCTCTGCACTTTTATTATCTCTTATTAGGGTTTTGGTCATTCTTTTAAATAAAGTTTGGCTCCATACATAAGCATATAAGTAAATTGTGAAGAAGTAATTTAATATATATTGCTAAATTTGGAGAGGGGATAGATATGGTGTGAATATTATTACTATTATATAAGGTTGTAACAAGTTTAGTCTTCAACATTCAAAGTTGTCTCGTTTATAATATATTTGGACTCGAACTCGATTCGAACTTTTATAATAGAGTTTGAGCTCAGCTCGCATGTATCTAGTTGGGCTTATGATCGGCTTGAACATGGCTTGTTTAGAGTTTGCTTATAGAGCTCGTTTACAACTTAAAAAAAATCAAATTAGGTGAAATAGTTCAAACTTTTTGGGTTTAAGCATTATAATTTATTAATAAATATTAAACAATGTTTTAAACGAGCTTCGAAAAGCAAACATGTCCGTGAGCCCCATAATTGAGCCTCAAAACAAACATGTTCGCAAACGACTAACCAAATATTTAAAAGTTATAACTTGATTTGTTTAAATAAACAAATTTTTAAACGAGATATAACTCAACAAGTTAAGACATCCACTTAATTGCCTTTTAAAATTTTGAGTAAGTTTTTACAATTTTATAATGATGCATGAGGCTATCAACTTAAGTTGGAATTAATTTGAACTCAATTAAAATTTTACAAAATTAAATTTAAGGTCTTCAAATTTTAAGCATTTATAAACTATTTATAAATGTACAAGCTTATGAAAATAACTTAATATCAATGTAATATAGTGTAATAACAAAAGGTAATCTCCATGGGACATGCAAATATCAATTGCAAATATCAAATTGATATGGCATGCCAATTCATTTCTATTATTTTTTTCAAATTACCTAATCTCTTCAAAATTAAGAATTATTTAATTTTATAAATATAATATATAAATATATAATTAAAATTAAATAATAAAAAATTATATAAATATTATATATTAAAATAAAATATATTACATAAACATTAAAATAAATTAAATTTCATATATATATATATATTGACTAGGTTTTCATTTGACTTTGCCCTCTCAACACCTTTATTTTTTCATTATTAATAATAAGAATAATATAAAAATATTTAACACTATGTGTTAATTTATTTGAATTGACAAAATATTAAAAGATTATATGAATATAAACTAAAAAATTGGATTGATAAATTAGGAAAAAATAATTCACTAGTTAGTGTCAAGATAAAATTGAAAAGTCAATACACTTTTTCATTTTTTTATATATAATATATTTTATATTAATTTTTATTTAATATATTTTATTATAATGTTTATGGTATAATATTTAAGTTAATTTTGTATTTTATCTATTTAAGTTAGTATATTTAATTTAAATTAAATATATTTTATATTTATAAAACTAAATAATTAAAAATAAATAAATAAAGAGAATTTTGAATAATTTGGAAATTAAATAAAAATATAGGTATAATGGGAAAGTAAGATGAAATTTGCATATAATTGAATTAATTTTTATGAGTTACAATGACAAACAAAACAAAGTATATTTAAGAATAAGTTCAGGATTCTATATTTAGATTATAGAATTCATGTCTTATACATAGAAGTTACGAAGAAAATAAAAAAGTCAGAGAACAAATCAAAAACTCATAGTCATATTTTTTAATTGGGATCCTCCCATTAGTGTTTCATAAAATTTAAAAACATATCAGAATTAAAAAAAGATTTCCAATAAATGTTGCTTGAATTATTAAGTTACATTTTATATGACACATGACAAATACTGACAATATTCTTTTCACTAGATAAATACTCTGACAATATTTTTCTTCAAAATTATGTTATCCTAAAATTTAGTAATTCCTCTCTATTCAATTTTGTATTATTTAATATTTTAATTAAATAATATAAACTTATTATTCTTAATTAATTTTAGTTATTAAAATATTTTATATTTTAATAATATATATATATATATTAAGGTACTATTTTTCTAAAAGAAGGAGAGAAATGATAATTGAAATATTTTATTACAATGTTATGTAATGTATCATATTTAAGTTAATTTTTATTTTATTTTATTTTAATTGTTCCAATTAGTATATTTAATTTAAATTATATACATATTATATTTATAAAACTAAATAATTAATAAAAATAAAGATAAATTTTGTATAATTTGGGAATAGAATAAAAATATAAGTATAATAAAAAAAGTAAGTGAAATATTGAGTATAACTAGAATGATTTTTATGAATTAAGGTTAGAGAAATTACAAACAAGTTAAAAAATAAAAATTAATTTACACTGGAATGAGTTGAGTTACCATGATAAACAATAAATTCGTACAATTCTTTTATTTTATTATGTGATCCTAAAATTTAGTAATTATCTGTTATCAATTTTTTCTACAATTTTTTATTATTTTATTATTTAATATTTTAATTAAATAATATAAAATTATTATTCAAAATTAATTTTAATTATTAAAATATTTTCATATTTTAATTATATATTGTGGGTCCTTATTAATATTTTAACAATTTTCTTAAAAAATGAGAAAAATCATGATTAAAATATTTTATTATAATGTTATGTAATATAAACTATTTAAGTTAAATTTTTATTTTATTTTAATTATTTAATTTAAAAAATATATTTTTTATATTTATAAAACTAAATAATTGAAAATAAATAAATAAAGAAAATTTTAAATAATTTGAAATTAAATGAAAATATGGGTATAATGGGAAAGTAAGTTGAAATATTGTGTATAATTGGAATGAATCTTTATGAGTTACATCGATGAGACAAACAAAGTATATTTAAGAATAAGTCCAAGACAATTCAAGTTATATAGTAATAGTTAAAAAAAAAAGTAAATAGATAAGAGAGAACAAGTCAGAGAGACAAACTCAGAGTCATATTTCTTAATGACAAATACTGACAATATTTTTGTTCACCAAACTGATAAGATCTATTTGTCCTGAAATAGGTTGAAAACGGCGCATGTCCAATCATTTGTTTTGTGATCCACTGACAATATTTTTTTTTCAATTATGTGATCCTAAAATTTAGTACAGGTTGAAAACGGGGCCTGTCCAATCATTTGTTTTGTATAATATTTTTTTTTCAATAAATTTAGTACAGGTTGTAAACTTGTAAACGGGGCTTGGACGTGCAGTCATTTGTTTTGTGGTCCACTGACAATATTTTCTTTTCAATTATGTGATCCTAAAATTTAGTAATTTATCTTTTTTCAATTTTGTATTATTAATATTTTAATTAAATAATATAAACTTATTATTCTCAATTAATTTTAGTTATATTTTAATAATATAAATACATATATTAAGGTACTATTTTTTCTAAAAGGAGGGAAATGATAATTAAAATATTTTATTATAATATTATGTAATGAATCATATTTAAGTTTATTTTTATTTTATTTTAATTATTTCATTTAGTATATTTAATTTAAATTATATACATTTTATATTTATAAAACTAAATAATTAATAAAAATAAAGAGAAATTTGGATAATTTGGGAATAAAATAAAAATATAGGTTTAATAGAAAAGTAAGTGAAATATTGAGTATAACTAGAATGATTACAAGCAAATTTAAAAATAAAAATTGATTCACAATAAATAATGTTGAAATTAGTTGAGTTACATTTTATATGATAACTAACAAATTTTGACTATTTTTTTATTATATTATGTGATCCTAAAATTTAGTAATTCTCCTTCTTCAATTTTTTTTAAAAGTTTTTATTATTTAATTATTTAATATTTTAATTAAATAATATAAAATTATTATACAAAATTAATTTTAATTATTTAAATATCTTCATATTTTAATTAAATATGTTGAAGGTCCTTATTATTAGTATTTTAACAATTTTATTAAAAAATGAGAAAAATCATGATTAAAATATTTTATAATAATGTTATGTAATATATAATATTTAAGTTGATTTTTTATTTTATTTTAATTAGTTAATTAAAATTATATATATATTATATTTATAAAACTAAATAATTGAAAATAAATAAATAAAGAGAATTTTGGATAATTTGGGAATTAAATAAAAATATGGGTATAATGGGAAAGTAAGTTGAAATATTGCGTATAATTGGAATGAATTTTTATGAGTTACAATGATGAGAAACAAAGTATATTTAAGAATAAGTCCAAATCTCCATATTTATGATTCTATAATTCATATCTTATATGTAGAAAGTTAGGAAAAAATTAAATAAGTCAGAGAACAAATCAGAGACTCTGAGTCATATTTCTTAGTTGAGATTATTAAATTTGTATTTCTAAATTTTAAAAACAAATCAGAATTTAAACATATACTGACAATATTTTTCTTCACCGACAAATACTAACAATATTTTTCTTCACCTGACAACTTACAATAATTTTTTTCACCTGAAAAATACGGACAATATTTTCCTTCTCGATCCTAAAATTTAGTAATTCCTCTCTCTTCAATTTTGTATTATTTAATATTTTAAATAAATAATATATACTTATTATTCTCAATTAATTTTAGTTATTGAAATATTTTTTATTTTAATTAATTATATATATATATATATATTAATGTACTATTTTTCTAAAAGGAGAGAATGATAATTGAAATATTTTATTATAATATTATGTAATGTATCATATTTAAGTTAATTTTTTTTTTTTTTAATTATTTTATTTAATATATTAAATTTAAATTATATACATTTTATATTTATAAAACTAAATAATTAATAAAAATAAAGAGAAAGTTGGGATAATTTGGGAATAGAATAAAAATATAAGTATAATAGAAAAATAAGTGAAATATTAAGTATAACTCGAATAATTTTTATGAGTTATGATTAAAGAAATTACAAACAAGTTAAAAAATAAAGATTGATTTATATTAAATATTACTGGAATTAGTTGAGTTATATTTTATATGATACCAAACAAATTCGGACAATTCTTTTAGTTTATTATGTGATCCTAAAATTTAGTAATTCTCTTTCTTCAATTTTTTCTAATTTTTTTTTATTTAATATTTTAATTAAATAATATAAAAGATTTATACAAAATTAATTTTAATTATTAAAATATGTTCATATTTTAATTATATATATATTATAGGTCCTTATTATTAGTATTTTAACAATTTTATTAAAAAATGAGAAAAATCATAATTAAAATATTTTATTATAATGTTATGTAATATATAATATTTAAGTTAATTTTTTATTTTATTTTAATTATTTTATTTTAATTATATATATGATATATTTATAAAACTAAATAATTAAAAATAAATAAATAAAGAGAATTTTGGATAATTTAAGAATTAAACGAAAATATGGGTATAATGGGAATGTAAGTTAAAATATTGCGTATAAATAAAATGAATTTTTATGTGTTACAATATGAGAAACAAAGTATATTTAAGAATAATTTCAAGTCTCCATATTTAGTAGGATTCTATAATTTATGTGTTAGAACAAGTTAGAAAGTAGGAGTTAGGAAGAAAGTAAATAAATGAAAGAACACGTCTGAGAGAAAAAGTAAAGAGTAGGAGTTAGAAAGAAAAAGAATAGAGAGTATAAGTTATGAAGAAAGTAAAAAAAATCAGAGAACAAGCCAGAGACTCAGAGTCATATTTCATAATTGGGATTCTCCCATTAGTGTTTCATAAAATTTAAAAACATATCAGAATTAAAAAAAGATTTTCAATAAATGTTGCTTGAATTATTAATTTACATTTTATATGACAATACTCTGACAATATTTTTCTTCAATTATGTGATCCTCAAATTTAGTAATTCCTCCATCTTCAATTTTGTATTATTTAATATTTTAATTAAATAATATAAACTTATTATTCTTAATTAATTTTAGTTATTAAAATATTTTATATTTTAATAATATATATATATTAAGGTACTATTTTTATAAAAGAATTAGAGAAATGATAATTAAAATATTTTATTATAATGTTAGATAATGTATCATATTTAAGTTAATTATTATTTTATTTTATTTTAATTGTTTCATTTAATATATTTAATTTAAATTATATACATTTTATATTTATAAAATTAAATAATTAATAAAAATAAAGATAAATTTTATATAATTTGGGAATAGAATAAAAATATAAGTATAATAAAAAAGTAAGTGAAATATTGAGTATAATTAGAATGATTTTTATGAATTAAGGTTAGAGAAATTAAAAAAAAAGTTAAAAATAAAAATTAATTTACACTGAAATTAGTTGAGTTACCATGATAAATGATAAATTCTGACAATTCTTTTATTTTATTATGTGATCCTAAAATTTAGTAATTATCTTTTTTCAATTTTTTTTCAATTTTTTATTATTTTATTATTTAATATTTTAATTAAATAATATAAAATTATTATTCAAAATTAATTTTTATTATTAAAATATCTTCATATTTTAATTATATATTGTGGGTCCTTATTAGTATTTTAACAATTTTCTTAAAAAATGAGAAAAATCACAATTAAAATATTTTATTATAATGTTATGTAATATAAACTATTTAAGTTAAAATTTTATTTTATTTTAATTATTTAATTTAAAATATATATTTTTTATATTTATAAAATTAAATAATTGTAAATAAATAAATAAAGATAATTTTGGATAATTTGAAATTAAATGAAAATATGGGTATAATGGGAAAATAAGTTGAAATATTGTGTATAATTTGAATGAATTTTATGAGTTACATTGATGAGACAAACAAAGTATATTTAATAATAAGTCTAAGACAATTCACGTTTTATAACTAGGAGTTATGAAAAAAAAAAGTAAATAAGTCAGAGAGAATAAGTCAGAGACTTAGAGTCATATTTCTTAGTGACAAATACTGAAAATCATTTGTTTTGTGGTCCACTGACAATATTTTTTTTAATTATGTGATCCTAAAATTTAGTAATTCCTTTTGTATTATTAATATTTTAATTAAATAATATAAACTTATTATTCTCAATTAATTTTAGTTATATTTTAATAATATAAATATATATATTAAGGTACTATTTTTTAGGGAAATGATAATTAAAATATTTTATTATAATATTATGTAATGAATCATATTTAAGTTGATTTTTATTTTATTTTAATTATTTCATTTAGTATATTTAATTTAAATTATATACATTTTATATTTATAAAACTAAATAATTAATAAAAATAAAGAGAAATTTTGGATAATTTAAGAATAAAATAAAATTATAGGTTTAATAAAAAAAGTAAGTGAAATATTGAGTATAACTAGAATGATTTTTATGAATTAAGATTAGAGAAATTACAAAAAAAAGTTAAAAAATAAAAATTAATTTACACTGGAATTAATTAGTTAAGTTACCATGATAAACTATAAATTCTGACAATTCTTTTATTTTATTATGCGATCCTAAAATTTAGTAATTATCTTTTTTTCAATTTTTTCTAAATTTTTTTATTTTTTTATTATTTAATATTTTAATTAAATAATATAAAATTATTATTCAAAATTAATTTTAATTATTAAAATATCTTCATATTTTAATTATATATATTGTGGGTCCTTATTAGTATTTTAACAATTTTCTTAAAAAATTAGAAAAATCATGATTAAAATATTTTATTATAATGTTATGTAATATAAACTATTTAAGTTAAAATTTTATTTTATTTTAAATATTTAATTTAAAATATATATATTTTATATTTATAAAACTAAATAATTGAAAATAAATAAATAAAGAGAATTTTGGATAATTTAAAAATTAAATGAAAATATGGGTATAATGGAAAAGTAAGTTGAAATATTGTGTATAATTGGAATGAATCTTTATAAGTTACATCGATAAACAAAGTATATTTAAAAATAAGTCCAAGACAATTCAAGTTTTATACTTATGAGTTAGGAAAAAAAAGTAAATAAGTCAGAGAGAACAAGTCAGAGAGACTCGGAGTCATATTTCTTAGTGACAATGACAATAAATACTGAAAATATTTTTCTTCACCAGACTGATAGGATCTATTTGTCCGGAAATGAAACAGGTTGAAAACTCGCATGTACAATCATTTATTTTGTGGTCCACTCACGATATATTTTTTTTTAATTATGTGATCCTAAAATTTAGTAATTCCTCCTTCTTCAATTTTGTATTATTAATATTCTAATTAAATAATATAAACTTATTATTCTCAATTAATTTTAATTATATTTTAATAATATAAATACATATATTAAGGTACTATTTTTCTAAAAAGAGGGAAATGATAATTAAAATATATTATTATAATATTATGTAATGAATCATATTAAAGTTAATTTTTATTTTATTTTAATTATTTCATTTAGTATATTTAATTTAAATTATATACATTTTATATTTATAAAACTAAATAATTAATAAAAATAAAGAGAAATTTTGGATAATTTGGGAATAAAGTAAAAATATAGGTTTAATAAAAAAGTAAGTGAAATATTTAGTATAACTAGAATGATTTTTGTTAGAAAAATTACCTAAAAATTAAAAAATAAAAATTGATTCATAATAAATAATGTTGAAATTAGTTGAGCTAGAAAAAAAAAAGTAAATAAGTTAGATAGAACAAGTTAGAGCCAAGCCAGAGCCTCAGAGTCATATTTCTTAGTGACAAATACTGACAATATTTTTCTTCACCAGATTGATAGAATCTATTTGTCCATCTTAAAACAGGTTCAAAATGCTTCTTTCCAATCATTTATTTTGTGGCCCATTGATAATATTTTTTTTTTCAATTATGTGATCCTAAAATTTTGTAATTCCTCTTTCTTTAATTTTGTATTATTAATATTTTAATTAAATAATATAAACTTATTATTCTCAATTAATTTTTGTTATATTTTAATAATATAAATATATATATTAATGTACTATTTTTCTAAAAGGAGAGAAATGATACTTGAAATATTTTATTATAATGGTATGTAATGTATCATATTTAAGTTAATTTTTATTTTATTTTAATTATTTCATTTAATATATTTAATTTAAATTATATACATTTTATATTTATAAAACTAAATAATTAATAAAAATAAAGAGAAATTTGGGATAATTTGGTAATAAAATAAAAATATAGGTATAATAGAAAAATAAGTGAAATATTGAGTATAACTTCACAGTAAATATTGCTGGAAATAGTTAAGTTAGATTTTATATGATACCAAACCTTCTGACAATTTTTTAGTATATTATGTGATCCTAAAATTTAGTAATTCTCTTTCTTTAATTTTTTCTATTTTCTTATTATTTAATTATTTAATATTTTAATTAAATAATATAAAATTTTATACGAAATTAATTTTAATTATTAAAATATGTTCATATTTTAATTATATATATTGTAGGTCCTTATTATTAGTATTTTAACAATTTTATTTAAAAATGAGAAAAACCATGATTAAAATATTTTATTATAATGTTATGTAATATATAATATTTAAGTTAATTTTTTATTTTATTTTATTTATTTATTTTAAATTATATATATTGTATTTATAAAACTAAATAATTGAAAATAAATAAATAAAGTGAATTTTAGATAATTTGAGAATTAAATGAAAATATGGGTATAATGAGAATGTAAGTTGAAATATTGTGTATAATTGGAATGAATTTTTTGTGTTACAATGATATGAAAACAAAGTATTTTTAAGAATAAGTCTAAGTCTTATTAGGATTCTAAAATTTATGTCTTATATATAGAAGTTAGGAAGAAAGTAAATAAGTAGGGAACAAGTAAGAGATTAAGAAAAAGTAAATAATTCAGAGAGTTAGAAGTTATAATAAAATAAATAAGTCTGAAAATCATGTGAGAGAGTAGAAGTTAGGAAGAAATAAATCAGAGAACAAGTTAGAGAGTAAGAGTTAAGAAAAATATAATAAGTCAAAGAAAAAGTCTAAGTCAAAGAAAAAGTTAGAGAGTAAGAGTTAGGAAGAAAGTAATAAGATAATAAGTTAGAGAACAGAAAGTCAGAAATATGAGTTAAGAAATAAATAATAATTCAAAGAAAAAGTCAGAAAGTAAGAGTTAGAAAAAAAGTAATAAGTTAGAAAACAAGTCAAGAGAACAAGTTAGAGAGTAGGAGTTAGAAAGAAAGTAAATAAAAGAATTGAAGTTAAGAAGAAAGTAATAAGTCAGAGAACAAGTTAGAGAACAAGTCAGAGAGTGGAGTTAGAAAGAAAGTAATTAAATAAAAAAATAGGAGTTAGGAAGAAAGTAATAAGTCAGAGAACAAGTTAGAGTGTAAGAGTTAGAAAGAAAGAACGAAAGAAAATAAATAAGTCAGAGAACAAATGAGAGAATAAGAATCATATTTCTTAGTTGGGATTCTTCAATTCGGTTTCCTAAAAATTAGAATTCAAAAAAGATTTACAACTTGAATTATTAAGTTAAATCTTATATGTCACCATATAAATGTTGAGAAACGATCTAATCTAAACACACGATAAAAGAAGATATAAAGATAATGTGGTAAAAAATAATAAAGAACACAAGATATAACGATCGGAGAGTCGTCCATTCTATTGATATTCCATGGAATAATGGTCCAAGTAACCCTAGGTTACAATGTCTCTATTTATAGGAGTACATCAAAAGCCAAAAGACTAAACTACTACTCCTAAGCCCAATAAAAGCTTAAAGTCCAATTACAATATATAAACTCTAATTAAATATGAGCCCAAAACCCAACAAAATACATGACAATATATAATTTGAGAACATTTTTCTTCAAATACTGACAATATTTTTATAATTGTGTGATCCTAAAATTTTGTAATTCCTTTTCTTCAATTTTGTATTATTTAATATTTTAATTAAATAATATAAATTCATTATTCTCAATTAATTTAAGTTATTAAAATATTTTATATTTTAATTATATATATATATATATATATATATATATATATATATATATATATATATATATATATATATATATATATATATATATATATATATATATATATATATATATATATATATATATATATATATATATATATATATATATATATATATATATATATATATATATATATATATATATATATATATATATATATATATATATATTAAGGTACTCTTTTTCTAAAATAAAAAAAGACATGATAATTGAAATATTTTATTATAATGTTAGGTAATGTTTCATATTTAAGTTAATTTTTATTTTTATTATTTCATTTAATATATTAATTTAAGTTATATACATTTTATATTATAAAACTAAATAATTAATAAAAATAAAGAGAAATTTTGGATAATTTGAGAATTGAATAAAAATATAGATATAATAGAAAAATAAGTGAAATATTTAGTATAACTGAAATGATTTTTATGAGTTATAGTTATTGAAATTACAAACAAGTTAAAAAATAAAAATTTATTTACAGAAAATAATGCTGGAATTAGTTGAGTTACATTTTATATGATAATCAACAAATTCTGATAATTCTTTTATTTTATTATTTGATCCTAAAATTTAAAATTTAATAATTATTTTTCTTAAATTTTTTTCTAAATTTTTTATTATTTAATATTTTAACTAAATAATATAAAATTATTATTCAAAATTAATTTTAATTATTAAATATTTTCATATTTTAATTAAATATTCATAACAAATAAATATCATGTTATTCCACCACTTTTTCGTCATAATCACTTAATTTATTATTTAAAATATTAAAATATTTTTTATTATAAATTAGTATTTTTTATCTTATCATTATTTAATAATATATTTTAAGTCTTTTTAAAAATAAAATAAAATTTACTACCTTCTCAAAAAAATCACTAGGTAGACATATATGTTTTAAGAAGATACATAAGGCATAACATTTACCCTTCTTTCGGATTTGAGTTTTTTTAAAAACATAGATGGAGAAAAAAATAATGATTAGTGATAATTTTTAGGAGGTAATGATTATTTTTGGTAAAAATACTTAAAAGATATTAGTAAATATAAATAAAATAATAAATAATAATTTAAAATATAAGATATTTTAGTATTTTGGTTAATAAAATGAGTGATGTAATTGTTGAAAAATAATTGATTAAAAAATTAGTTTGGATTAAATTTTTTAAAAATCCAAAAAGAACAAGCAATTAATAAAATAAAAAGTCAATATAATCTACTTAAACTTATTTATTATTTTCAAAGTTTTCACTTATGATTTGATTGATTTGGAGTACTAACATATAATTTAGAGAAGAAGTGACCTTTTGTATTTCTTGATTTTTTTTTCCTATTTTTTGCTTATAAATTAGATCTTATAATTTCAATTAGAGATTTGAACGAAAGAATGAAAGATAAAATTTTCATTAATATTGCACAAAATGAGTGTCATTTATCAATTTTTCTATTTTATTTTTAATTTATCCTAAAATTTAGTATTTTTCTTTTATTAATTTATTATTATTAAATTTAATATTTTTACTAAATAATATAACAGAATTATTCTAAACTTTTTTAATTATTAAAATATCTTAATTAAATTAAAATATATATAACCACTTAAAATTATTAAATTATTATAGGAAAAAAAACCGTTTAGCCGTATATACTTTTACAACTAGATCAATTAGACGTATTAACTAATAAAAGTTAACTAATAAAAGTTCATCTAAACGTATGTACTTTTAAAAATTAGCTCGTACTTTTAAAAATTGGCTCATCTAGCCTCACAGTTAGTAAACTCTGTTAATTTTTTTTAAATTTTTTAATATTTATTATTTAAATAATCATTTTTCTCTCTCTTTCTTCTTTATTAATTAATTAATCTATTTATCTCCTTTTACTATTTTTTTTATTAATTAATTAATTAATCCATTTATCTCTTTTTACTATTTATTTTGTTATTTGAATATTTTATTTTTATTTTTTTCTATTATTTTACTTTTTTTATTTAACATAATATTATGTATAAAATAGTTTATTATTTACTATAATATTTAATTCTATTAAAAATTATAAATCATAAATCAAAGATTAAACATAAGACTATTAATTTCATTTTTGTTTATATTAAGAAAAAAAATCACAAACAAGTTGTTAAATCTTTTTCACAAAATTAAAAGACATGTTTCAATTAAACAAATCCTTCTCAAAACATTATAGTATAACAAAATTAACAAAAGAAATTGTTCAGCTTGTGGAAGAACAGTTTGCACAGCATATCACTCTCACTCTCACTGACATCACCACCGACACCACCGACGTTAGACTTTGTCAAAACCCATGTCTCAAACCCTTCGCTAGCCTTATCCCAATCCATTATAGACAATTTCAATTGAGGCACGTCTGCTTCACATCCTAATTGTAAAGACGATTCATCATGTTCTATCATTTTTAATCTTAATTTTCTGTCATAATTATCAACAAAACAATTATTAATATTTTAACATAAACACAAACTAGTCATAAACATGAGTGAAGTTTTAGGATTACAGTTTTAGTAAGCACACAAAGAAAATGGTAGAGTTTGAACATAAACACTAAAATGGGAGAATGATAACTAACCTTTGAAGTCGCAAATATAGGATTGAATGAGCTTCTTTGGTTGAACAAACTTCTTTGGTTGAGCAAAACTTTTTTGAATCGGAAAAAAACTGATTGAGAAAGAAGATGAAAGGAGGGAAAAGAAAGAAGACGGAGAAAATGAAGATGAAAAAGGGGAAAAGAACGAAGATGAGAGAAATAAGATGAAAAGAGGTAAAATAAAGAAGATGAAAAAACATAAGAAAAATATAATTAATAAAGAAGAAAAAGAGAGAAAAATGAATATTTAAATAATAAATTTAAATTTTTAAAAAAAATAACAGAGTTTACTAAAAGAGGCTAAATGAGCCAATTTTTAAAAGTACATACGCCTAAATGAACTTTTATTAGTTCATACGTCTCATTGAGCTAGTTGTAAAGTACATACTGCTAGACGAGCTTTTTTCCATTATTATATATATATATAACAAATTAAATATATTTTAAATTATATATAAATTAATTGATAATATTGTTTTTTTCACTTTAATAAATTGTACAGTATAATTAAAGAAATTTTCAATATTAATAAAATATATATTTAAATGGCGTGTTTACGACTTAAACATTTTCTTATAGATATATTTAATTTATTATTACATATATATATTTATAATTTAATGTATATATATATTTTTATATTTTATTAATTTAATTTATTCATATTTATTATTATTATTAATTTTGGTAAAATATATGAATATATTAAAATTAATGAATAAAAGTAAAAAAAAGAGAAAAAATATTATAACAGAAGAAAGACATAAATAATTAATAAGAGAAATGCTAGAAAATTAATAGTTTAATTGCAGAGAAGAGAGAAATTATAGTTTGACATTTCTTTTAACTTTGAATACTATTTACTCCATATATGTAAGGCCGGCCCAGTCTGACAAATAAAGAAATATAAATTAATTCAAATCAACTTTAACAAAAATATAATATATATATATATATAAATTAAATATATAATTATAATATATATCTTATAAAACTTTTATAATATATATATAAAAAAATATTACTATAATTGAAAGAAAAATATACTAATTAATTAACAATAATGTTAGGAAAATTTGGGCCCATATAAGTGAGCCTTATGCACTTTCCTCCTCTTAATGTTCAAAGATTTATAATGTTTGAAACTCAATGCATGGTTTATCCTTATTCTTTTCAATGTTTATAGAACTTAATTAGAGATCTTAGTTTTTGTATTGTTTCGATTTTTCTAGACCACGAGGAGGATTGGACGGATCCGAGTTTGCAAGTGGATTCATGAACTTGAATGAGTTTTACCGTCGTCTCAATAATGTTACTTCTAGGACACCCGTTAATAATTTGGAGTTACTCGTGATTTTAGTTATTTTGAATCAATTTAATTTTTAGATTGTTTAATTGGAATAAAGCAAACACAAAAAAACAATCTCATAACCTCAATTTGTAACTATAATTAAATTAAAACACATATTCAAGTTGTATATTAAAATAAAAATCAACATTTTCTTAACTCTAAAGGTGGATGAAAAGGCAGCCTAGCAGACACAGTCATTGTTCTTACAAGTTGGATTTAAAGAAAATGGGCCACATGATTGAAATCGACAATATAATAAAGGTTCTTCAGTTCGACAAAATCCTGTAGGCTTCCCCGGAGCAATGCAGGCGCATCGGTCGAAGAAGCAAACCGGTTTGTCGCCTCCACAAACACTATTACATTGTACAGCAGCCATACATTTGCAAATACATTGATTGAATTGGCAAATTTGTGTTCTTCCTCCACACACGCCTGTACAATCAGCAGCACTTCGACAATATCTTCCATTGACTTTTCCTTAAAAATCCATTAATAGATTGTTTTAACATGAAAAATCAATGAGATATTATTACTAAAGGAGAGAAATGACAAACCTGATATGGAAAGTAAAAGGAAGAAGAAAACTATCCTTAGAGAGACTTTGTCCATAATTGTAAACTATAAGATTATGTCTTTTGGGCAAATATGACAGATCATATATTTATAGGTGTAGGCAATTTAATTTATTTGGTATGTAATAGTCAATTATATTAAGATTATTTGAAAATTAATAATGTAAAGGTGATTTATCATCTTCCAAATTAACAAAATATGGATTATGATTTTGTTTTTATTTGGTATAAAATATATAATTGGATTGGATAAAAATTTTTAGGTAAAAAGTTATTGAAAAAAAGTGACTTTCTCAATAAAGTTTTTTAATCAACCTTATCTAACTAACATTATTAACTTTTTTTTTTTAACCAAATATTTGTTTTTCATAACAATAGTAGGCCCAGTTTAAATAATATATATATATATATTAATAAAATATATAATTATAATATCTATTGTATAATTTTTTTCATAATATATATAAAATATCATTAATATAATTGAGAGATAAATATATTAATTAATTCATAAGGTATATTGTTAATTAGTTAATAATTAATAATGAAAATTTGGGCTATTCAAAGCTTGATTGACCTTATCTTAGAAACTTAATTATTGTAAAAAATATCATATTTGATATTTAGGTTCATTTATCACTTTTTATAGACCATATAATTCTTTTACTAGAGGTAACCTAAGTTCTATACCACTAGTTAAAACTTTATAAACAATGAAATCAATGAGAAATAGAAATATTATGTTAGTGACTATAATAGTTATCTGTATAAACATAAAAAGTGTATAATAAAGAAAAAATAGTTGAGAAAATTTTACAAAATAAAAATAGTTTTATTGAATAAATTGAATCATAAAATTACAAATTAATTTTATATAATGAGAATTAAGTGGTTAACATAATTCAAACTTAAAATGATCCCTATAATTAGGATATTAAATTTATTATTTATTTATTAAATAAAAAATAAGCTACATGAGTAAATAATTTAATATTATTTAAATATAATTAATCATTATCATTAACCTGACTTACCACTATAATCAACCCTATCATTAATTCATTTATAGAATCAAAATCTGTTAAGACTTAAATCTTTTAGTTATTAAGTAAAAATTAAAATACATTAAACATAGAAATATTAAATACTTCAATTAATATAATCTAAAATTAACTGATCATTACTGGGCACTTCAATTAAGCCTACCAAAATGTTCTTAATGAAAACGAACATTTACATAAATTTTATTTTCAAATGATTTAATTTTAAATCAAATATAACTTGTTTTTTATTTATTTATCTTATAAATTAAAACTGAATTGATTTTGAGTTATTCAAATAATAATAAAAAAATCAAACATCAATTAAATCAATCAATTAATTAATCAAAATATTAAAAAATACTCCATTTTAAATTATATATATCAAAACCCTTTCTTTTTACCAAAAATAAAATAAAAATAAAATAAGAAATACCCAACTCAAAATCATCATTTTTGTACATATTATTAGAATTAAAAGGATCATATATACAAGTCATGGTTTCAAAATCAATTCTAATTAAATAAACTGTTGATTGTTCAAAATAAAGTAATTTTAGACCTGGTTCACAGATAAACAGCCCAAACCAATACATGTGACTTGTAACAACAGCCTTATACAAATTCATCAAACTCGAATGCCTAATTCGTTTCAGGTTATTTAAATAATATAGAGGGAGAAAATAATGGTTATGGGTGAATTAATTGATTTGATAGATGAGAAGAAGAATGATGTAATATTGATTTTGTTGGATTATTTGAAAAACCTAAATAAGAACAAGGCCAAAATGTATTTGATGAGAAAGAACACTACTTTTTTTTAATATTGCAAATTTCGGATAAAGAAATAAATTAAACGAAGTAACCAGGCCATGATTGGATATGCAGAGAGGAAAACAAACGAAAAGAAATCTGAAAATAAAAGTAAAAAAGTAAGACGAAGCAATTGAATATATCTTTTGAGAGAAGAGTGGTTTTACTGTCTGTGGACATTTTTGGCTTGTTTCTTTGATGGATTACCGTCACTGTGTTCTAAAGTAATTTACCCTTTTACCCTCCATCAATGAAGGAAATTCAGAACTCTCGATATGATCAATTCTTCTCGATTAATGTATTTTCTCAATTTAATTTTAAAATTAAAATAAATTTTACATTTATTATACTGCTACAACAATTAGTAAGAGTAGACCATTTATTATATTTGACTAAACAAATATATCATTATATGAAATGTACAAATAAACTGAATTGGAGAATTCTAAGATATAATCAAACATGACCTTAAGATTTCAAATCAAATAAACTGAATTGGACAATTCCAAGACATAATCAAGCGTGGCCTTAAAATAGAGACGCACAATTGGACAATTTCATTGACCTTCTTTTGAAAGTAAAAAAGGTATTGGGCGGAGATAACAAAGCTCTGCATTTTCATTATCTCTTATTAGGGTTTTGGTCATTCTTTTAAATCAAGCATATAAGTGAATTATGAATAAGTAATTTAATATTATTGCTAAATTTGGAGAGGCGATAGATATGGTGTGAATATTATTACTATTATTTAAGGTTGTAAGCAAGTCTAGTCTTCAAGATCCGAACGTGTCTCGTTTAGAATATATTTGGACTCGAACTCGATTCGAACTTTATAATAGAGTTTGAGCTCAGCTCGTATGTATCTAGTTGAGCTTATGATCGGCTTGAACTTGCCTTGTTTAGAGTTTGTTTATAGAGCTCGTTTATAACTTAAAAAAAATCAAATTAAGTGAAAGAGCTCAAACTTTTTGGGTTTAAACATTATAATTTATTAATAAATATTAAACAATGTTTTAAACGAGCTTCTAAAAGCAAACATATCATCCGTGAGTCCCATAATTGAGCCTCAAAACAAACATGTTTGCAAACGAACTAACCAAATATTTAAAAGTTATAACTTGATTTGTTTAAATAAATAAATTTTTAAACGAGATATAACTCAACAAGTTAAGACGTCCACTTAATTACCTTTTAAAATTTTGAGTAAGTTTTTGCAATTTTATAATGATGCATGAGGCTATCAACTTAAATTGGAATTAATTTTGAACTCAATTAAAATTTTACAAAATTAAATTTAAGGTCTTCAAATTTTAAGCATTTATAAACTATTTTACTTGTATAAGCTTATGAAAATAACTGAATCGATCAATGTAATATAGTGTAATAACAAAAGGTAATCTCCACGGGACATGCATAATTTGATATGGCATGCCAATTCATTTCTATTATTTTTTCCAAATTACCTAATCTCTTCAAAATTAAGAATTATTTAATTTTATAAATATAATATATAAATATATAATTAAAATTAAATAATAAAAAATAAAAAATAAAAAATTATATAAATATTATATATTAAAATAAAATATATTAAATAAACATTAAAATAAATTAAATTTCATAAATATATATATATATATATATATATATATATATATATATATATATATATAATAATTAGATATTGACTAGGTTTTCATTTGACTTTGCCCTCTCAACACCTTTATTTTTTCATTATTAATAATAAGAATAATATAAAAATATTTAACACTATGTGTTAATTTATTTGAATTGACAAAATATTAAAAAGATTATATGAATATAAACTAAAAAATTGGATTGATAAATTAGGAAAAAATAATTCACAAGTTAGTGTCGAGATAAAATCAAGGTTCTGAAAACAGTTTCGGACATCAACCCGATTTTTGGGACGTACTTCGGTCCGACCGGTTGAACCGGTTGAATCAGTGTTCGAACCGGATTTTAAGAAAGATAATAAAAAGAAACAAGTTACTGAATGAATAATCTTATATAATTTTTTAACTTAGTCATGGTTAAGAAACCATGGTTACTTTTTTTAAACATTAATCTACTACAGCAAATGATGTAAACACCGACTGATGACTGATGTCTTTCTTCTTCTCATCTCTGTCTTTCTTCTTCCCATCTCATCTCTGTCTTTCTGTCTTTCTTCTTCTTCCCATTTAAAATGATAAACTTTTCCGTTCCTTTGTTGTTATTGATCTTCAGTTTTAACGAGCAGGAATCGATAAGAGTTATTGGATACTTTCAAAACATCCACTTAACTACGAAACGATAATGCAGTCTTCTTGAATCTTGATGCAGAAAGGATTAGAGTCAAGGTCTCTTACCGAGGAGAGAATAACATATCCAAAGGAAACCTTTCTAACCAGAAATTTCGGTTCCGATTTTCGATTGAACCGTCCGGTCGGACCGGTTTTTGACCGGTTCGAAAGGTAACGATATAGAAGTAAAAAAACGGACCGCCCATCCAACCGTTTCGCGGTCGGACGGTTGGACCGCGTATTTTAAAACCTTGGATAAAATTGAAAAGTCAATACACTTTTTCATTTTTTTATATATAATATATTTTATATTAATTTTTATTTAATATATTTTATTATAATGTTTATGGTATAATATTTAAGTTAATTTTGTATTTTATCTATTTAAGTTAGTATATTTAATTTAAATTAAATATATTTTATATTTATAAAACTAAATAATTAAAAATAAATAAATAAAGAGAATTTTGGATAATTTGGAAATTAAATAAAAATATGGGTATAATGGGAAAGTAAGTTGAAATTTGCGTATAAATGAATTAATTTTTATTTGTTAAAATGACAAACAAAACAAAGTAAATTTAAGAATAAGTAGAGAACTCCATATTTAGATTATAGAATTCATGTCTTATACGTAGAAGTTAGGAAGAAAGTAAAAAAGTCAGAGACTAAGTCATATTTCTTAATTGGGATTCTCCCATTAGTGTTTCATAAAATTCTTGTGTTTCATAAAATTTAAAAACATATCAGAATTAAAAAAAAATTCCAATAAATGTTGCTTGAATTATTAAGTTACATTTTATATGACACCCGACAAATACTGACAATATTTTTTTCACCAGATAAATACTCTGACAATATTTTTCTTCAATTATGTGATCCTAAAATTTAGTAATTCTCTCTCTTCAATTTTGTATTATTTAATATTTTAATTAAATAATATAAACTTATTATTCTTAATTAATTTTAGTTAATAAAATATTTTATATTTTAATAATATATATATATATATATATATATATTAAGGTACTATTTTTCTAAAAGAATGAGAGAAATGATATTGAAATATTTTATTATAATGTTATGTAATGTAGCATATTTAAGTTATTTTTTATTTTATTTTATTTTAATTATTTCATTTAGTATATTTAATTTAAATTATATAATGTTAGGATTTAGGTAGCCGCTGGAGGACCGGGGGTTGGACCGGTTAGCGGTTCTCACTCGAAGGGTGGTGGTTAATCCGGTTAGAGATTAACACCGGGGTTTCAATACTACACAACCTGTCACAAACCCTTGAACTAGGTTCAAGCGCGGAAGAGGTTTGCTTTCAGGTTGAAACGGCACACTTGTATGATAGGCAGAATCGGTATTGTATAATGGAAGTTTGAGATTTGATGGGTCGGCTTCGGTAATCTGGAAATTCGGCTTGAATAGGGTTAAGTCGGTTATAGCGGTACGGATCGGTTAGATAATGAAAACCGGCAGACAGTAAATAACAAGACAGATTTTATGGATGTTCGGAGATAAAACTCCTACGTCACCCCTTCCTCTCGAAACCGCGAGAAGGATATTCACTAAGGAATACAAGTACAATTCGATCGAGACTTATTTCCTGCTCGATAACACTCTTACAATTTACACCGAAATTGTAAAACACACTTTAACTTTAGCACTTAGGCTTTCTTAGAACAACACAGTCTTATCACTTGTAGAATAAATGCTCTTAGAGTTTCTCACTTGTCCCACTGTGTCGCTTGTCCCACATTTACTCTTCTTCAACTGCCCCTTTTATAGGTGAAATATGCCAACAGTCATATTTCACTGCCTTGAATCTGATTGGCTGAGCATAGGTGCAGTGATTCAGTGTTTCAGAGATTCAGACCTGCGGTCGTTTCCTCAGACCTGATGGTCAACCTCAGATCTATCAGTCTGTTCTTCCGGTGTGTAAGACAGACCTGCCGGGTTTGTCTTTTACTTGATGTAGGCACTGTCTGTTGGACAGTTATCTGTACTTGGAAGATCTCCTTTCTGACTTATCCCGAAGTGGAAAGATCCGGCAGGACTGTCTTCTGCAGTCTTTCCTCAGACTTGTATGGATATGGAAGTGTTCAATCTGTTCCTTTGGTATCATTCTCAATAGATACCCGAATTATCTTCTTGTACTGGTCGGCCACTTGACTTAACCTGATCGCTTCCGGTATGGGTGATATAACCGGACTTCTTCCGGTTATTCCTTTGCCTTGTGGCCGGTCGGCTGTCTGATGTTTCCGTTTTTAAGCTTTGACCGATCCTTTCTTTGTGCGGTCATGTTCCAAGTATTCTTGGTCAGTTTAGTAGCTTGACCGACTAGTTTTCTTAGCCGGTTCTTATGTTTATCCGGTCCGGTTCCTTGTTCCTGCATGGAAAGTTTATTTAAGTTAGGTTTATTTGAACCGGTCTAATTTTATCTAACAATTTCTCCCTTTTTGATTATTTTATTTAAAATTATCAAAATCATGTAATTTTGCAACCGTAGGCCGGTTGTTTTATTTGTCCGGATTTTTGAAACTGACTTAGGAGAATTTTTTTTTTTGAAAAATTTTGAGAACAAATTTTGGAAGAGTCTTTATCTTTTATCTTATCATATACATTTTATATTTATAAAACTAAATAATTAATAAAAATAAAGATAAATTTTGTATAATTTGGGAATAGAATAAAAATATAAATATAGTAAAACAGTAAGTAAAATATTGAGTATAACTAGAATGATTTTTATGAATTAAGGTTAGAGAAATTAAAAAAAAAAGTTAAAAAATAAAAATTAATTTACACTGGAATTAGTTGAGTTAACATGATAAACGATAAATTTTGACAATTCTTTTATTTTATTATGCGATACTAAAATTTAGTAATTATCTTTTTTCAATTTTTTCTACAATTTTTTATTATTTTATTATTTAATATTTTAATTAAATAATATAAAATTATTATTCAAAATTAATTTTAATTATTAAAATATCTTCATATTTTAATTATATATATTGTGGTCCTTACTAGTATTTTAACAATTTTCTTAAAAAGTGAGAAAAATCATGATTAAAATATTTTATTATAATGTTATGTAATATAAACTATTTAAGTTAAATTTTTATTTTATTTTAATTATTTAATTTAAAATATATATATTTTATATTTATAAAACTAGATAATTGAAAATAAATAAATAAAGAGAATTTTGAATAATTTGAAATTAAATGAAAATATGGGTATAATGGGAAAGTAAGTTGAAATATTGTGTATAATTGGAATGAATCTTTATGGTTACATCGATGAGATAAACAAAGTATATTTAAGAATAAGTCTAAGACAATTCAAGTTTTATACGTAGGAGTTAGGAAAAAAAGTAAATAAGTCATAGGAGTTAGGAAAAAAAAGTAAATAAGTCAGAGAGAAGAGAGAACAAGTCGAGACTCAGAGTCGTATTTCTTAGAGCATCAACAGCACACAAGACCTCTGCCCTCTTATTTTGTGAAATCAATATTCCACATCAGCAGAAAGCGGGCACACATTGTACTTGGCCAAAACATTCCAATGCTTCCGCCCCTAAATAATAAATTTTATTTATACTATTTTAAATAAATAACTAATTTATAATATAGGAATATTCCTATATTATAGGAAAATTTGAGATTTTAAACTAACGTGTTAATATAATTAATAAAAAATATATTAATTTATTTAAAATATATATTTATTAATTAAATATATAAGTAATATTCCTGTATTATATATATTATAGGAGAATTTGAAAATTTCACCCTTAAAACATATTAATATAATTAATAGAAAATATTTTATAACGAATATAATTTATAACGATATAAAACATGTTAATATAATTAATAGAAAAATATATTAATTTACAATTACAAGAATAAATTTGAGAATATATAACATATATTCCTATATTATAGGAAAATTTGAAAATATATAATTAATATTTTTATATTATAATAAAATATAAAATATTTTTATAATTTAAAATATATTATAATATTTTTATAATTAAATATATAATTAATATTATTATAATTTAATATATAATTAATATTCCTATTTTATAGTAAAATTTTATAATATATATTTATTTAAAGTTATTATAATAATGTTACTTAAAAATAGTAGGAAAAAATATTATAATTAAATATATAACTAATATTCCTATATTATATAATTATAAAAAAGTCAGAAGAGGGCATGACCGGGGCATAGAAGGGCACTGCCCTTTTTTTTTTATCTTCAATGCAAAAAATGAAAAAAACCAATGACCTGCCCTTTTCCACGCTGTCTGTCCGGGCACAAGTCATGCGTTGGAGATTCTCTTAGTGACAAATACTACTGACAATATTTTTCTTCACCAGACTAATAGAATCTATTTGTCCTGAAACAGGTTAAAAACGTGCATGTTAAATTATTTGTTTTGTGGTCCACTGACAATATTTTTTTTTCAATTATGTGATCCTAAAATTTAGTAATTCCTCTTTCTTTAATTTTGTATTATTAATATTTTAATTAAATAATATAAATTTATTATTCTCAATTAATTTTAGTTATATTTTAATAGTATAAATATATATATTAAGGTACTATTTTTTTAAAGAGGAGGGAAATGATAATTAAAATATTTTATTATAATATTATGTAATGAATCATATTTAAGTTAGTTTTTATTTTATTTTAATTATTTCATTTAGTATATTTAATTTAAATTATAAACATTTTATATTTATAAAACTAAATAATTAATAAAAATAAAGAGAAATTTTAGATAATTTGGGAATAAAATAAAAATATAGATTTAATAGAAAAGTAAGTGAAATATTGAGTATAACAAAAATGATTTTTGTTAGAAAAATTACAAACAAATTTAAAAATAAAAATTGATTCACAATAAATAATGTTGAAATTAGTTGAGTTACATTTTATATGATAACTAACAAATTCTTTATTATATTAGGTGATCCTAAAATTTAATAATTCTCTTTCTTCAATTTTTTTTAAATTTTTTTATTATTTAATTATTTAATATTTTAATTAAATAATATAAAATTATTATACAAAATTAATTTTAATTATTAAAATATATTCATATTTTAATTATATATATTGAAGGTCCTTATTATTAGTATTTTAACAATTTTATTAAAAAATGAAAAAAATCATGATTAAAATATTTTATAATAATGTTATGTAATATATAATATTTAAGTTGATTTTTTATTTTATTTTAATTATTAATTAAAATTATATATATTTTATATTTATAAAACTAAATAACTGAAAATAAATAAATAAAGAGAATTTTGGATAATTTGGGAATTAAATGAAAATATGGGTATAATGGAAAAGTTGAAATATTACGTATAATTGAATGAATTTTTATGAGTTACAATGACAAACAAAACAAAGTATATTACAATGACAAACAAAACAAAGTATATTTAAGAATAAGTGTAGGACTCCATATTTAGGATTATAGAATTCATGTTTTATAATGTTTTATACGTACAAGTTAGGAGTACAAGTTAGGAGGAAAGTAAAAATGTCAGAGAATAAGTCAATATTTTTTAATTGGGATTCTCCTATTCGTGTTTCATAAAATTTAAAAACATATCAGAATTAAAAAAAGATTTTCAATAAATGTTACAAATACCAAATACCAACACACGGACAAATACTGACAATAATTTTTTCACCACCAAATAAATACTTTGACACTATTTTTCTTCAATTATGTGATCCTAAAATTTAGTAATTCCTCTTTCTTTAATTTTGTATTATTTAATATATTTTAATAATATATATATATATATATTAAGGTATTATTTTTCTAAAAGAATGAGAGAAATGATAATTGAAATATTTTATTACAATGTTATGTAATGTATCATATTTAAGTTAATTTTTATTTTATTTTATTTTAATTATTTCATTTAGTATATTTAATTTAAATTATATACATTTTATATTTATAAAACTAAATAATTAATAAAAATAAAGATAAATTTTGTATAATTTGGGAATAGAATAAAAATATAGGAATAATAAAAAAGTAAGTGAAATATTGAGTATAACCAGAATGATTTTTATGAATTAAGGTTAGATAAATTACAAATAAGTAAAAAATAAAAAATAATTTACACTGGAATTAGTTGAGTTACCAAGATAAACTATAAATTCTCATAATTCTTTTATTTTATTATGTGATCCTAAAATTTAGTAATTATTTTTCTTCAATTTTTTTTACAATTTTTTATTATTTAATATTTTAATTAAATAATATAAAATTATTATTCAAAATTAATTTTAATTATTAAAATATCTTCATATTTTAATTATATATATTTTGGGTCCTTATTATTATTAGTATTTTAACAATTTTCTTAAAAAATGAGAAAAATCATGATTAAAATATTTTATTATAATATTATGTAATATAAACTATTTAAGTTAAAATTTTATTTTATTTTAATTATTTAATTTAAAATATATATTTTTTATATTTATAAAACTAAATAATTGAAAGTAAATAAATAAAGAGAATTTTGGATAATTTGAAATTAAATGAAAATATGGTTATAATGGGAAAGTAAGTTGAAATATTGTGTATAATTGGAATAAATCTTTATGAGTTACATTGATGAGACAAACAAAGTATATTTAAAAATAAGTCCAAGACAATTCAAGTTTTATAAGTAGGAGTTAAGA
This sequence comes from Impatiens glandulifera, assembly GCF_907164915.1. Classification (NCBI taxonomy): domain Eukaryota; kingdom Viridiplantae; phylum Streptophyta; class Magnoliopsida; order Ericales; family Balsaminaceae; genus Impatiens; species Impatiens glandulifera. The sequence continues at coordinate 35,806,942 of NC_061866.1, forward strand.
AAAAAAAAGTAAATAAGTTAGAGAGAACAAGTCAGAGTAGAGTCATATTTGTCAGAGTCATATTTTTAGTAACAAATACTGACAATATTTTTCTTCACAGACTGATAGGATCTATTTGTCCTGAAAAGGTTGAAAATGGTTGTCTTGAAAAGGTTAAATCCTGAAAAGGTTGAAAATGGTTGTCTTGAAAAGGTTAAAAATTATTTTTCTTCACAAATGGATATAATCTATTTGTCCTAAAAAGGTTGAAAATGCGTTGTGCAATCATTCACTGACAATATTTTTTTTTTCAATTATGTGATCCTAAAATTTAGTATTTCCTCCTTCTTCAATTTTGTATTATTAATATTTTAATTAAATAATATAAATTTATTATTCTCAATTAATTTTAGTTATATTTTAATAATATAAATATATATTAAGGTACTATTTTTCTAAAAAGGAGGGAAATGATAATTAAAATATTTTATTATAATATTATGTAATGAATCATATTTAAGTTAATTTTTATTTTATTTTAATTATTTTATTTAGTATATTTAATTTAAATTATAAAAACTTTATATTTATAAAATTAAATAATTAATAAAAATAAAGAGAAATTTTGGATAATTTGGGAATAAAATAAAAATATAGGTTTAATAGAAAAGTAAGTGAAATATTAAGTATAACTAGAATGATTTTTGTTAGAAAAATTACAAACAAATTTAAAAATAAAAATTGATTCACAATAAATAATGTTGAAATTAGTTGAGTTACATTATATATGATAAATAACAAATTCTTTATTATATTAGGTGATCCTAAAATTTAGTAATTCTCTTTCTTCAATTTTTTTTAAATTTTTTTATTATTTAATTATTTAATATTTTAATTAAATAATATAAAATTATTATACAAAATTAATTTTAATTATTAAAATATTTTCATATTTTAATTATATATATTGAAGGTCCTTATTATTAGTATTTTAACAATTTTATTAAAAAATGAGAAAAATCATGATTAAAATATTTTATAATAATGTTATGTAATATATAATATTTAAGTTGATTTTTTATTTTATTTTAATTATTAATTAAAATTATATATATTTTATATTTATAAAACTAAATAACTGAAAATAAATAAATAAAGAGAATTTTAGATAATTTGAGAATTAAATGAAAATATGGGTATAATGGGAAAGTAAGTTGAAATATTGCGTATAATTGAATGAATTTTTATGAGTTACAATGACAAACAAAACAAAGTATATTTAAGAATAAGTGTAGGACTCCATATTTAGGATTATAGAATTCATGTTTTATACATAGAAGTTAGGAGGAAAGTAAAAATGTCAGAGAATAAGTCAGAGACTCAAAGTCATATTTTTTAATTGGGATTCTCCAGTTCGTGTTTCATAAAATTTAAAAACACATTAGAATTAAAAAAAGATTTCCAATAAATGTTACAAATACTAAATACCCACACCCGATAAATACTGACATAAATACTCTCTGACAATATTTTTCTTTAATTATGTGATCCTAAAATTTAGTAATTCCTCTTTCTTCAATTTTGTATTATTTAATATATTTTAATAATATATATATATATATATATATATATATATATATATATATATATTAAGGTACTATTTTTCTAAAAGAAGGAGAGAAATGATAATTGAAATATTTTATTACAATGTTATGTAATAATGTATCATTTTAAGTTAATTTTTATTTTCTTTTAATTGTTTCATTTAGTATATTTAATTTAAATTATATATATTTTATATTTATAAAACTAAATAATTAATAAAAATAAAAATAAATTTTGTATAATTTGGGGATAGAATAAAAATATAAGTATAATAAAAAAGTAAGTGAAATATTGAGTATAACTAGAATGATTTTTTTGAATTATGGGTAAAGAAATTAAAAATAAATTAAAAAATAAAAATTAATTTACACTGGAATTAGTTGAGTTATCATGATAAACGATAAATTTTGACAATTCTTTTGTTTTATTATGTGATCCTAAAATTTAGTAATTATCTTTTTTTCAATTTTTTCTACAATTTTTTTTTTATTTTATTATTTAATATTTTAATTAAATAATATAAAATTAATATTTAAAATTAATTTTAATTATTAAAATATCTTCATATTTTAATTATATATATTATGGGTCCTTATTAGTATTTTAACAATTTTCTTAAAAAATGAGAAAATCATAATTAAAATATTTTATTATAATGTTTTGTAATATAAACTATTTAAGTTAATATTTTATTTTATTTTAATTATTTAATTTAAAATATATATATATTTTATATTTATAAAACTATATAATTGAAAATAAATAAATAAAGAGAATTTTGGATAATTTGAAATTAAATGAAAATATGGGTATAATGAGAAAGTAAGTTGAAATATTGTGTATAATTGAAATGAATCTTTATGAGTTACATCAATGAGACAAATAAAGTATATTTAAAAATAAGTCTAAGACAATTCAAGTTCCTAACTAGGAGTTAGGAAGAAAAAGTAAATAAGTCATAAACTCATAGTCATATTTTTTAGTGACAAAAACTGATAATATTTTTCTTCACCAGACTACAGATCTATTTATCCTTAAACGCGCCTGTTCAATCATTTGTTTGGTGGTCCACTGACAATATATTTTTTTTCAATTATGTGATCCTAAAATTTAGTAATTCCTCTTTCTTCAATTTTGTATTATTAATATTTTTAATTAAATAATATAAACTTATTATTCTCAATTAATTTTAATTATATTTTAATAATATAAATATATATATTAACGTACTATTTTTCTAAAAAGAGGGAAATAATAATTAAAATATTTTATTATAATATTATGTATTGAATCATATTTAAGTTAAATTTTATTTTATTTTAAATATTTCATTTAGTATATTTAATTTAAATTATATACATTTTATATTTAAAAAATAAATAATTAATAAAAATAAAGAGAAATTTGGGAATAAAATAAAAATATAAGTATAATAGAAAAATAAGTAAAATATTGAGTATAATTGGAATGATTTTTATGAGTTATGATTAAAGAAATTACAAACAAGTTAAAAAATAAAAATTAATTTACAATAAATATTGCTGGAAATTGTTGAGTTAGTAATTCTAAATTATATGTGATCCTAAAATTTAGTAATTCTCTCTCTTTAATTTTTTCTATTTTTTTTATTTAATTATTTAATATTTTAATTAAATAATATAAAATTTTATACAAAATTAATTTTTAATTATTAAAATATGTTCATATTTTAATTATATATATTGTAGGTCCTTATTATTAGTATTTTAACAATTTTATTAAAAAATGAGAAAAATCATGATTAAAATATTTTATTATAATATTATGTAATATATAATATTTAAGTTAATCTTTTATTTTATTTTATTTATTTATTTTAAATTATATATATATTATATTTATAAAACTAAATAATTGAAAATAAATAAATAAAGAGAATTTAAGATAATTTGGGAATTAAATGAAAATATGGATATAATGAGAATGTAAGTTGAAATATTGTGTATAATTGGAATGAATTTGTATGCATTACAATTATTCTTAGTAGGATTTTAGAATTTATGTCTTATATATAGAAGTTAGGAGAAAGTAAATAAGTAGAGAACAAGTAAGAAAGTAGGAATAAAGTAAATAAGTTAGAGAGTAGAAGTTAGGAAGAAAGTAAATAAATCAGAGAACAAGAGAACAAGTGAGAGAGTAAGAGTTACGAAGAAAGTAAATAAGTCAAAGAATTTAGGAAAAAAGTAATAAGTTGGAGAACAAGTAAGAGAGGAGTTAGGAAGAATGTAATAAGTCAGAGAAAAAGTCATAGAGTAGGAGTTAAAAAGAAAATAATAAGTCAAAAAAGTCAAAGAGTAGGAGTTAGGAAGAAAATAATAAGATAATAAGTCATAGAACAAGTCAAGAGAACAAGTCAAGAGAACAAGTCAAGTTAGAGAGAATAGAAGTTAGGAAGAAAATAATAAGTCAGAGAAAAAGTTAGAGAGTAAGAGTTAGGAAGAAAGTAATAAGTTAAAGAATAAGTCGAGAGAACAAGTAAAAAGAGTAGGAGTTAGAAAGAAAGTAAATAAGAGAGTAGGAGTTAAGAAGAAAGTAATAAGTCAGAGAACAAGTCAGAGAGTAAAGAGAACAAGTGAGAGAGTATGAGTTAAGAAGAAAATAATAAGTTAGAGAAAAAGTTAGAGAGTAGGAGTTAGGAAGAAAGTAATGAGTCAAAGAACAAGTCAAGAGAACAATTCAGATAGTAAGAGTTAGAAAGAAAGTAAATAAGAGAGTAGGAGTTAGGAAGAAAGTAATAAGTCAGAGAACAAGTCAGAGAATAAGAGTTAAAAAGAAAGTAAATAAGTCAGAGAACAAGAGTAGGAGTTAGGAAGAAAATAAATAAGTCAGAGAACAAATGAGAGACTCCGAGTCATATTTCTTAGTTGGGATTCTTCAATTCAGTTTCCTAAAAATTAGAATTCAAAAAAGATTTACAACTTAAAAGTTAGGAAGAAAATAATAAGTCAGAGAAAAAGTTAGAGAGTAAGAGTTAGGAAGAAAGTAATAAGTTAAAGAATAAGTTGAGAGAACAAGTAAAAAGAGTAGGAGTTAGAAAGAAAGTAAATAAGAGAGTAGGAGTTAGGAAGAAAGTAATAAGTCAGAGAAAAAGTCAAGAGAATAAGTCAGAAAGTAAAGAGAACAAGTCAGAGAGTAGGAGTTAAAAAGAAAATAATAAGTTAGAGAAAAAGTTAGAGAGTAGGAGTTAGGAAGAAAGTAATAAGTCAAAGAACAAGTCAAGAGAACAATTCAAATATAGGAGTTAGAAAGAAAGTAAATAAGAGAGTAGGAGTTAGGAAGAAAGTAATAAGTCAGAGAACAAGTCAGAGAATAAGAGTTAAAAAGAAAGTAAATAAGTCAGAGAACAAGAGTAGGATTTAGGAAGAAAGTAAATAAGTTAGAGAACAAATGAGAGACTCTGAGTCATATTTCTTAGTTGGGATTCTTCAATTCAGTTTCCTAAAAATTAGAATTCAAAAAAGATTTACAACTTGAATTATTAAGTTAAATCTTATATGACACCCAATAAATATTGACAATATTTTTATAACTCTGTGATCTTAAAATTTTGTAATTTCTTTTCAAAATTTTATATGACCAATGACAATATTTTTCTTCACTGATAGGATCTATTTGTCCTGACAGGTTGAAAACGCTCATGTCCAATCATTTGTTTAATCACTCACTCACCAAATTCCCTCACCAAATTTCCTCGTCTAATCATTTCTCTTTAATTATATATATTGTATGTCCTTAATATTGGTATTTTAAAAAATGAGAAAAATCATGATTAAAATATTTTATTATATGTTATGTAATATATAATATTTAAGTTAAAATTTTATTTTATTTTAATTATTTAATTTAAATTATATATATTTTATATTTATTAAAATAAATAATTAAAAATAAATAAATAAAGAGAATTTTGGATAATTTGGGAATTAAATGAAAATATGGGTAAAATGGGAAAGTAAGTTAAAATATTATGTATAATGGAACGAATTTTTATGAGTTAAAATGATGAGACAAAGTATATTTAAGAATAAGTCCAAGTCTCCATATTTAATAGGATTCTAGAATTCATGTTTTACATGTAGAAGTTAGGAATCAAGTAAATAAGTAGAACAAGTGCAAAGACTTCAAGTCACATTTCTTAGTTGGGATTCTTCCATTAGTGTTTCCTAAAATTTAAGAAAAAATCAGAATTTAAAAAGATTAACCTTAAATGTTGCTTGAATTATTAAATTACTCGATAAATACACAATATTTTTTTTCATTAGACAAATACTGACAATATTTTTCTCAATTATGTGATTCTAAAATTTTGTAATTCCTCTTTCTTAAATTTTGTATTATTTAATATTTTAATTAAATAATATAAACTTATTATTCTCAATTAATGTGTAAGTTATTAAAATATTTTATATTTTAATTATATGTATATATATATATATTTTATTATGTGATCCTAAAATTTAGTAATTATTTTTCTTCAATTTTTTCTATCATTTTTTATTATTTAATATTTTAATTAAATAATATAAAATTATTATTAAAAATTAATTTTAAGTATTAAAATATCTTCATATTTTAATTATATATATTGTAGGTCCTTATTATTAGTATTTTAACAATTTTCTTAAAAAATGAGAAAAAAAAAATGTGAAAAAAGATGATTAAAATATTTTATTATAATGTTATTTAATATATAATATTTAATTTAATTTTTTATTTTATTTTAATTATTTTATTTTAATTATATATATTTTATATTTATAAAACTAAATAAATGAAAATAAATAAATAAATAAAGAGAATTTTGAATAATTTAAAAATTAAATAAAAATATGGGTATAATGGAAAAGTAAGTTGAAACATTGCGTATAATTTGAATGAACTTTTATGAATTTCAATGATGAGACAAACAAAATATATTTAAGAATAAGTCTAAGACTCTATATTTCAAAGATTTTGAGTCATATTTTTTAGTTTGGATTCTGTGTTTCCTAAAATTTAAGAACAAATCATAATTCAAAAAATATTTACAATGTTACTTGAATTATTAAATATTGACAATATTTTTGTTCACCTGACAAATACAGAAATATTTTTCTTTTTCTTAAATTATATGATCATAAAATTTAGTAATTCCTACTTTTTCAATTTTGTATTATTTAATATTTTAATTATATAAAATAAACTTATTATTCTTAAATAATTTTAATTATTAAAATATTTTATATTTTAATATATATATATATATATATATATATTAAGGTACTATTTTTCTAAAAAAAAAGTAAAGAAATGCTAATTGAAATATTTTTTTATAATGTTATGTAGTATATCATAATTAAGTTAATTTTTATTTTAATTATTTTATTTAGTATATTTAATTTAATTTATAAATATTTTATATTTATAAAATTAAATAATTAATAAAAATGAAGAGAAATTTTAGATAATTTAGGAATTGAATAAAAATATAGGTATAATAGAAAAATAAGTGAAATATTGAATATAATTGGAATGATTTTTATGAGTTTCAGTTAGAGAAATTACTAAAAAGTTTAAAAATCAAAATTGATTTGCAATAAATATTAAATTTTGCTGGAATTAATTGAGTTACATTTTATATGATATCAGTCAAATAATTCTTTTATTTTATTATGTAATTCTAAAATTTAGTAATTCTTTTTCTTCAACTTCAACTTTGTAGTGTTAAATTATTTAATATTTTAATTAATTAATATAAATTTATTATTCTTAATTAATTTTAATTATTAAAATATTATTATATTTTAATTATATATATATATATATTATATTATATTATAGGTATAGGAAAAGAATGAGAGAAATAATGATAATAATATTTTATTATAATATTATGTAATGTGTAATATTTAAGGTTATTTTTTTTATTTTAATTATTTAATTAAAATTATATATATTTTATATTTATAAAATTAAATAATTAATAAAAATAAAGTGAAAATATATAATTTGGGAATTGATTGAAAATGTAAGTAGAATAAGAAAGTAAGTGAAATATTTAGTATAACTGAAATAATTTTTATGAGTTAAAGTTAGAGGAAATTATGGACAGTCTACACCATATATATTTTCTCAATAATGTCATTTGATCCCGTATACATGATTTTTTCGTTTAAAACTCAGTTAGAAAATAAAAATTTATTTACAGAAAATGTAGCTGGAATTGAGTTATTTTTTCATTTAAAACTCAGTTTGAAAATAAAAATTTATTTACAGAAAATGTAGCTGGAAGCCTGAAATTAGTTGAGTTACGTGAAGTTATAATTTTTTTATTTTATTTTAGAAAAAAATTTCACTTAGAAGGATGTACTTGTATAATTAGCTCATTTAGATGTATATATTAATAAAATGTTACTATAAAAAATCGGCTCATTTAGCCTATTTTAATAACCATGTTAACTTTTATTTTTAAATTTATATATTTATTAATTATATATATATATATATTTAGATATATTCCAACAATTTTCTTAAAAATTAAGAAAAATGATAATTGTAATATTTTATTATCTAATATTTATGTTAATTTTTTATTTTATTTTAATTATTTAGCTTAGTATATTTAATTTAAATTATATATATTTTATATTTATAAAACAAAATAATTGACAAAAAAAAAAAAATAGAATGGATAATTTGGGAATTTAAATATTTTTATAAATTTATCATTATATTATTTAATATTTTAAATAAATATTCATAACAAATAAATATCGTATTATTCCACCACTTTTTCGTCATAATCACTTAATTTATTATTTAAAATATTAAAATATATATATATTTTTTTTTAAATTAGTATTTTTATCTTATCATTATTTAATAATATATTTTAAGTCTTTTTTAAAAATAAAATAAAATTTACTACCTTCTCAAAAAAATCACTAAGTAGATATATATGTTTTAAGAAACATAAGGCATAACATTTAGCCTTGTTCGGATTGGATTTTTTTTTAAATTTAGAGCGAGAAAAAAATAATGATTGGTGATAATTTTGAGGAGATGATGATTATTTTTGGTAAAAATACTTAAAGGGTATTAGTAAATATAAATGAAATAATAAATAATAATTTAAAATACAAGATATTTTAGTATTTTGGTTAATAGAATGAAGTGATGTAATTATTGAGAAATAATTAATTGAAAAAATAATTTGGATTAAATTTTTTAAAAAAACCCTAAAAAGAATAAGCAGTTAATAAAATAAAAAATCAATAGAATCTAGTTAAACTTATTTATTATTTTCAAAGTAATATATAATTTAAGAGAAGAAGTGACATTTTGTATTTTCTTGATTTTTTTCCCCCTATTTTTTCCTTATAAATTGGATCTTATAATTTCAATTAGAGGTAACCCAAGTTCTATACCACTAGTTAAAACTTCCTAAACAATTATATCAATGAAAAATAGAAATATTATATGCTTGTGAATATAATAGTTATCTGTATAAACATAAAAAGTGTATAATAAAGAAAAAAATAGTTGAGAAAATTTTATACAAAATAAAAATAGTTTTATTGAATAAATTGAATCATAAAATTACAAATTAATTTTATATAAAGAGAATTAAGTGGTTAACATAATTCAAACTTAAAATAATCCCTAATTATAGGATATTAAATTTATTATTTATTTATTAAATAAAGAATAAAATACATGAGTAAATAATTTAATATTATTTAAATATAATTAATCATTATCATTAACCTGACTTACCACTATAATCAACCCTATCATTAATTCATTTATAGAATCAAAATCTGTTAAGACATAAATCTTTTAGTTATTAAGTAAAAATTAAAATACATTAAACATAGAAATATTAAATACTTTAATTAATATAATCTAAAATTAATTGATCATTACACCAAAATGTTCTTAATGAAAACAAACATTTACATAAATTTCATATTTAACTGATTTAATTTTAAATCAAATATAATTTATTTATTATTTATTTATCTTATAAACTAAAACTGAATTGATTTTGAATTATTCAAATAATTCAAAAAAATCAAACATCAATTAATTCTTCTCATCTATTAAATCAATTAATTAATTAACTCAAATACTATAAAAAAAAAAAAAAACTTTTAAATTATATATATATATATATATATAATATATCAAAACCCTTTCTTTTTACCAAAAAAATAAAATAAAATAAGAAATCCCCAACTCAAAATCATCATTTTTTTTCCTAGCATAAATATTACTGCTACATTATGAAATTACATACACAAATCTACTTTGAAGATCGTTCCAAAATTAAAATATTTAGATTATGATAGGTTATAAAAATCAGGTAAATTTAAAAAGTAAATCAAAGGAATAAGAAGCTTTTCAATAAGATAAAAGCAACATTTAAATCATCAGTTTAATTTGCTTCTAACATTTAGGCAACCTACAAGAAATCAAATAAAGTCAAAACTTCAAATAAACCACCAAACTAAACACATCTTTATGATACCCTTCCCTTTCCCCTTCAATAAATCAAGAAAATATTCATTACCAATGAATTCTAAGCCTCTGCAACTGGGTATTCAAAAACAACATCCCTGCCCGATAGCTTCCTGTAAACACCCGAGAATGTCTCCAACTTGTACTCGGTGTCATTGCGTGCCTTGGCATCCAAAAAAACCTGCCCATTGAGTATACAAAGATTTGAATTCAATTTTTCTATATGGAGATATTGTTCATTTGGAAACACTTCTATTTAATCAGATCTGAGGCAATAAATTAAATGCATTCCAAAATAGCACCCATGTGTTCCAGATAATGTTGGGAACCCGGGTTTATCTTACCTTCATCACTTTTGAACCATCAACACGATATCTGGTGCGCTTTCCAATAATCTCAGCTGGGTAGACAAGATCCTCGAGGATGGCCTCATGCACAGATGTTAAAGTGCGAGAACGGGGTCTTTGTACTGCTGAACCTTTCTTTGGTGGCCTTGTTATCCTTCTTGTGGCAATAAGAACAACATCCTACAATAAAGGCACTTACATTAGTAAACAAGAACTAAGCCTAATTATTGAAAACTTTAAGCCAACAAATAAAGAAGTGTTTAGAATAACAAATTTTAACACAAAGTAGACCCAGAAGTGTTTTTAAATAAGCCCGTATAAGTATTTCAATCATCTATAACAAATAACAGTGTATTTGCATCTAAATTTGATCCACAGATGGGAAATTCAGCTATAAAATGGTTCCAAATGAATCCAATATTTGCAAACATAATGTTCTAGGGTTCAGATTCTTGTATAAAAAGACATTTTTTACTACCACTGAAAGACATAAAGTGTGAAAGAAAAAAGAAGACATGATACACAAGGTACAACCATTTTCCCCTCATGCAAAACAACTTCATAAACCAGAACAAAAACTTCCAACAAAGAATGACGAATTTTCTTTAAAATGAATACACATATTGTAAGCAGTAGTATTGAGAAATTTACCTTTCCACTGAATTTCTTTTCCAGTTCTCTCACCAACCTAAGCTGAATCTTGCGAAAAGATTTCCTTAGTCTGTAAGGAACATGGATGACAACAGCTTTTCTATTTCCAGAAACATCAACCATTCTGCAGAGAAATACAAAAGTCTAGCAAAACTGTACAATATTCTAAAATGGATACACAGTTACACACCACAAAAGTTAAAAGACTTACATTGCTGAGTTAATGAAAAGATCCTTAAGATCACTCTTAAGCTCATTGTTTGTGTTCTCCAAATCAAAGAAAGCCTAAACAAAATAACCAAAACATCAATTTCATTGCTAGACATGGAAGGAAATAAAGTAAATAGAAATTCAAAGATATACTTGTGCCACTGTCTCTTCAATTTCAGTGGGTTCAGCTCCCTTATCTTTTTGGATCTTCTTCAGTGAAGTAAACATTTTGACAGACCTAGTAGCATAATCTTGTATAAATTAGAATTAAAAGGATCATACAAGTCATGGTTTCAAAATCAATTCTAATTAAATAAACAGAAATAAAACAGAAGAGCAGGAGCAATGGATGGATGCAGATATATCACCATTGTTCAAAATCAAGTAATTTTAGAACCGGGTCACAGATGAACAACACAACCAACCCTTATACAAATTCGTCAAACTCAAAATGTATTTGATGAGAAAGAACGCTACTTTTTTTAATAATGCAAGCTTCGGATAAAGAAATAGATTAAACGAAGCAACTAGGTCATGATTGGATATGCAGAGAGGAAAACAAACGAAAGGAAATCTGAAAAAAAGTAAAATCACACGTAATGTAAGACGAAGCAATTGAATATATGAACATACCTTAGTAGGATCAAACGGATTAGAGGTCAATAGCTTAGCCGCCGGAAGTAGACTCGAGAGAAGTCTGAATTTTGGATGATGAAAACGATTAAAAGGAAAGAGAGATAGACGGATGTTTGCCCTAGGATTTTTGTTCAATTTGGGCCCAAACCTAAGCTTACCAAACTTGTTTGATTAGGCCCATATTAGGCCTATTTAGAAACACTTTATTTGTACTTCTATTTAAGCACATAGTTCAGTTTGGATTAGTTAAATAATAAAAATTCAAAAAACATTATTTTAATTCATTAAATAAAATGTTAAATTATTTTCTATTTTAAATTATTTTTATTTTATCTTTATATATTTATATCATTTAAGTTTTACCTTTTTTAATATCTTCTCAAAATCATTGTCTATTAATATTTTCAAATAACACAAATTATAATTTTAACTCAAATTCAAACCAACCCTAATATTTAATACTAGTTTAGAAATCCACTATAGAGTGAATCTTTTTTTTAAATAGAGTAATAGATTAAAAAAATTAACCGTGTCAAATAAATATCATATTCAAGTATATAATATGTTAAGTTAATATCATTTAATACAAGTTTAATATACATTACTCCAAATTAAATGGATTTTTTTATTGTTTGATAGAGTGTTTCATTCAATTTTGTTTAAATTTTTTTACGTGAAACATTTTCAGTTAGAATTGAATTTGTCACATTTTAATCTCTTAAGTCGACTTTTACAATTTGACAACTTGTTGAGTACATATATATTTTTTTTTAAATGTGTAATATATTGTAAATTTGTAATGTTGATATCTAGTTAAAAAAAATTATTCACTCTAAAATAATATACAAAAATATATAATTATTAAGAATAATGTGGAATCTAAAAAGAGGTTGGAGTAAAAAATAAAATTTATTACTTATCAAATTTTTTACAGAATTCTCTCTATATATATTATTTTATATTTTAATGATATTACCATAATTTATAATATTGTAACAATATTTTACATATATATTATCTTATATTCTAAGAATATTAATTATAATTCAACTTCCTAAATTAATCTATTTGGTTCATTAATTCTTAAATTAACATACTTTATTATTTAAACTAAGTTTTTTTAATTAATTTATTTATTTACATTTAAACTCATTATTATATATCTATATATAAAAATTATTATTTATATAAATTAAATTATTTATATTTTGATATATATATATATTTCAATTATTTATATAATATAATAAATATTCACTTTACCATTTTTATATATAGTTGAAAAATATTAATAAATTTAAATATTTTAATCATAACAATATAATAATTTAATCATTCATAAAAACAATTACAATCATTTTTCTCTAAATTATTGATGAATTTTGCTCAGTACATCCTTGACTGTGTTTTGTATGACATTTTTGGACACACCTCTCACAAATGATGGTCCTTTGTGAGTTATACATCTCGTTTTGGATGTGTTGAACCCAATCCAGATTGCACACTATACAACCAACAACTATATGTGAACATATGGATGACAATGGGTACCCGTATACCCGATAACCGTGGGTACCCGATGGTCGGGTTCAGGTATTTAAAATCGGGGTCGGAGTCGGGGATGAGAGTGAAAATGATTACTCAATCGAGTTTGGAGATGGAGAATGTGTGAAACTCAAACCCGATATCCGAAATATTAATAAATATATTATTATTAGAGAAATGATACATACAACACTCTTATACAACACATTTATACATCACCTACCTGATTTGACAAAAAAATATATATTTTGATAAAAATACAAGAGAAAGAAATATATTTTATCTTTTTACCAAATGAGATAGGTGTTGTATAAAAGTGTTATATATATATCATTTTTCTAATAATACATATTATTAATATATATATATTTGTTAAAGTTTAAAATGTATTTTCAAATTCCACAAATCATCATTAGAATCATTATAAATTTATAATAAATATATTATTTATTACTCATACCACACTCCAAGTCATTATCATTTCAATTTCTCTTCCCCATGACTTTTAATATTTAATTTATTTAATAACAAATTATTTTATCTCTTTACTCACTCTTCATTTCTTATTTTCAAGTTTAACATTCATTCAACCTTTTCAACTTCTCTCTAATTTTTGTTTTCAAGTTTAGCATTCATTCAACTTTCTTCAACTTCTCTTTAGATTTTATTGAACGTCAAGTAATAATAACAAAAAAAATGTTATATTTTTGTTGAACTTCTACAATATAACGATGTAAGTAAGTAATATTTTCATTTATGTTTTTAATATATAGAAAATAAAAAATATAAATTCATGTTTTTATCGGGTAATGAGTTACCAGTCGAATCGGGGATGAGGATACAACTAGAGATACTCGTCAGGTTCAGGGTCGAGTAATAAAATAAAAATTGGGTTTGGGGATGGGTACTTCACTATCCGGTAAGTGTGGTACCCGTTGTCATCCATATGTGAACATGAAGAGTGATATCAACACAATTTTCCACAAGAACAAAAATCTTTACATAGGTCAACGATATGTTTGTTGCCACCTTTCCAAGAACCATTATTAGTTATGTAACGTGCAATAATCACCTAAAAAATTTCACTTTGCTCATTGTATGGAATAACTGTGTGTGTTGATGTCTTTCTTTCAATACTTTCAAATAATTTTCTTGTTATTTTGCAATAAGTATGCCAATTTTGAAGATCATTCAAAGTTTGAGTACGCCTTTCTGTAATAAGTTTTACAGAGCGGTAATATATATATTCCACTATGATGTGATCGGAAGAAAACAAGTAGACTTTAAGATACTATTAAAGCTTTCGGCCATATTTGTTGTTGCTTGACCGTAACGACGTCATCCATCGTGAAACATAATCCACATCTCTAATGGAATATTTTGTAACCAATTTTCAACATCGGGATTAAGCTATTTGATTTGTCTCCTCACATCTTCAAATTTTCTTACTTGACTATTATTTCCAGCCACCTAGCATAACATCTTTAAATGTGATCCATGATAAACTGAACTAAAATTATTAGAGACATGGTAAAAGACAAAAACAATGTAATACCAATATCTCTAGTAAAGTCATTTTGTTTTTCTTCATTGCTTCAATGATTCCGACATAACAATATAAAATTATACACACTCTCATTCTAATTCGACATATAAATCTACGAAGGCGACGCACTCTCCCATTCTACTTCGACATTTAATCTACGAAGGCGACGTAGAAACCAGGACTAGTTGACAATTGTTTCTTCATTGACTAAAGTATAAGCAAGTGGGTATTGCTGGTTATTGGAATCAGATCCCATTACAATTAATAACTTCCCGTTATACCTTCTTTTCAAAAATGTACCATCAATATTGATAATTTGTTGTCACCCATCAACTATCAGTTTGAATGCCCACCATACAAGCTTAAACACCGACGTGTGGAGTTTTGTAGAATCGACCACAACTTCAATCGAAGCACTCGTGCCTGGATTAAAATACCTCAAAGCACTTAAAAAATTTAGAAAGCTTAGAATAAGAGGCCGTCCAATCACCATATACATCTGATATTGCCTTTTGTTTTACCAATCAAGCCTTATTGTAGCTAACATGATATTTATACATTGCTAGTATTTGATTTCTTAATTTATTCATTTTCAAATATGGACTCTTCATTACTTAAATATGTAAATTTAAAATAATAAATAACAACTCAAAAATATGTATATGATTAATAATATTCAATACTAGAAATATTTTTACCTGTTGTTTTATAACACTTCCAATCAATTTTGAGTTGTGTTTCTCGTGGTCTCGTTAGATTTTCTCAAAAGACAGTTATGTTGAGCATGAAGTTTAGTGATTTGAAAGTAACCAGATCGCTAACTTTTTATAACTCGAATTTTCCACGGACACGTAGTTACAATACATTTTGCCTCATATAGCACCGTAGTTCTCTTTAAAACATGATAATTTATTGATTCTCTTACGTGACTTGATTTTATTGAATCTATTGCAGTTTGCTTGTCTACAAAATATTGACCTTCAAATAGATCATCGCTAAGCAGATTAAAATTAGGAAAATTACCTGAATTATCCATGATATTGTTGTTGATGATCTCCTCTATTGTAAACCATAGTACACAGTGCCGACCCTTGGGATAAAGCAACTTATGCATTTGCATAGGGCCCTCAGCCTCCCACCTTTATAGGACCCCATTTTTTAATATTTAATAATATTATTAATTATATATATATATATATATATTATAATTAGTCTTATTTTACATTTTTTCTCCTTCTCATATTAAATATATATAACTTTTTTTATCTCCTTTTTAATTTATTCTTCCCGTATTATAATATATTAACCATTTATAGCTTATTTTATATTATTAAAAATTAAAAGAAATATGATTTACTATTTTAAGCCACAAAATTTAAATTTACATTGGACCTCCAATTGTCAAGGTCAACCCTAATGGTACATTAGGAATATGTCCATCCATATTTACTGAGTCATTAGTCTGAATATTCTCTTTTTTACCGTCAATGTTACTTGTTGATTATGAGTTATCTGTATTGTAATTACTATCACTTTCATTGTTTTCTATATCCGGGTTTGAATTAAATCCATCAGCTTTACTTAAATGATAAAGTACATTATATTTTGTCACTCCATCATTAATAATTTTTTCATCTGAATTTGTTGTGACCGATGAAAACTTGACGAAAAGTTAATTATCGATTCATTAGTTTGACTAGAACTAACATCACTATACTGTGTTTGGAAAAATTTATAATCACCATAATTAGAGTAACTATCCCATTTGTTTAAATTTTTCATCTAAAAAAATAGAACAATAACATTATTAGTAATAATTATTAAATAATTTTAAAAAAACACAAAAACAACTAAAAAGATATAGACAAACTATTTATTTGTTTGTTTTCTTGCTTTCTCCTACTCCATAATGAAGATATATATAGACAATCTCACACATTATTTTTATTATTTAACAAAAAAAAATTATTGAATTGTATAAAATTATTCATTATTATGAAGAGACAACATTGAAAAAGTTTGACTAAACTATTCATGATAAAAATTTATTACAAAAAGAAAAAATATAATAAAAAAGTTGACAAAACTATTCATAATAAAAAACAACCCACGACAAAATTGATGAAAATTTGTTACGAAAAGATATTACAATAAAAAGTTATTCTATCCAGACGTATTTGGTTTTTGAAGAGAAATGAAAAAAAAATTACAATAGAAATAGACCATAATGTTTGAAAGATAAATATGACACTTATCTAGGCACATTTCGACCTTAAATAATTGCAATGTTGTTCAAGAAAAATAAGTAGGAAAGAGTTATATTGGTTTCAGTTTGGTCAAATATTTGTAGACCTCCAGATCCTGGTTGGAAAAAAAGAATTTAAATTCTTGATTACGAGAAATCATAAAAGGTGCAGTGAATTCTATTCAAGAAAAAATCAGTTGAGAAATATTTGGTTTATACTCGATAGAATCCAAATCTAAGGATCATCGCATCCTCTCCAAGAAGTCGCATTAGCCAAACACTGTCTTTGGGCTAGATTTTCCAATATCCTTGCTGAATCTTTTATATATGAATAAAAGTATCAATATAAAGTACTTTTTTACAAAGAAATTAAATATAGTTATAGTTTGTACATGACAAGGGCTTATGACCAATGGAGTGACCTTTTAAAGAGCTGTAATGAATATATATCACCAAGAACCCAAGCAGAAGAAGAAAGGTCAAGAAGCTGTATTATTCTTCTTCTTAATGGAATGTTGATCAAGCCAAGATATGATATCCTCAAGAACCCTAGCAATGGTTTCATCAGTCTCGCCCTCAAGAAGGGCATGACAAGCGTCTTTATAAAGGTTAAGAGTCTTGTCTGAGCTTCTTGCCTTCTTGTATAACTCCTTGCTGATCGATGGATCAGTCACTACATCATCATCCCCATGTAAGATCAATAGTGGCAAAGAAACCTGCAAATCAATAGCTTGATTATGTCTGTATATATGGATCAATATGAACAATGAGACAAAGTAACACTTAATTTACTTCTTCCAATCTCAATTCTATTTCTTGAGTCGTTCGAAGCATCTCTACAGCAGTCCCAAGCCGGGGTTTATGCTTGTAAGCAACAACATTATAAACTGTCTGCATACAAAGAAAGAGTATGTCATCTAAAAGTGATTTCAATGGAATCGTGATTGTGACAAAATAAGATTTTTCAAATAGGCTCTTTAACAACTCTCAAATGGAAGCCATAAGGAACCCATGTTCCTCCATCAGCCTTAATGATGCAAATAAAAAAAAACAAAGAACATGGCAGATAAAATGGGAAGCAACCATTTCTCTCTTAGTTGAGTCTCTGAATGCGAGCTCAGCTAAATCCTGATTTGGAACCAGCTTCAGTTTTGGAAATACTGAGGCGACACCAATCAAGATTTGTGCTAATAACCATGGAGGAGTTATATTGTCAGCAATCTGCACCAAAAAGAGCCTAACAGTCAGTCAGGCAGCCAAATGATAAATTCATTGAAATGGTATTCTTAGAAGAACAAACCAAAAGATTACTTTGCACATCGGAGCAACAAGAATGGCACCAGTCCATGAATCAGGCTGTTTGAGATGGATCTTTAAAGCTACTGCTCCACCCATAGACTGTCCAAACAAAAACTTTGGTAGATTGCATATTTCAGGTCTATCTGTTCAAACATAAGCATTCAAGTCATCATTCCTAACTTTTAGTTTCAGTTTCCAATTGAACACCATGAAATAAGTAAATGAAATTGCAAACTTCATGAAACATCGAAAATGAATGACAGATAACTCCAAAAATGAAAAAAGAAAAAGCGTAATATTACCTCGGATCTTGGAGAAATGCTCAATGACATCATCAACCAAAAGATCAAAGCTTGGAATATACCCATGAAGACCTTCTGAAAGACCAAATCCTGGATAGTCCATAGCAAAAACACTATACCCACATGACACAAACTTCCTGGCAATTCCTGCAGGTATTACATTTTTTCATAATAATAACCAACCTAGCATATATTTGATACTTTGCCATATAAAATTCTCCTTCCTAAGTCAGTCTTGAACTGAAAATACCTTCAAAGAAAAAGGTGCATGTATCGCCATATCCATGACAAAAACAAACTGCTGCTTTGGGAGAACAAAAATCTGGAACCCAACTTTTCGTGAAAATCTCCACACCTCTAGAGTTCACCTCGTAGGCCTATACGGGCATTTTCAAACAACTGTTACTAAACAAAAAAATGATGAAGAAGTTGTCCAGATAGATTACACTACCGAGGATTGTAGGATCAAATATTTGGTTTTAAATCGCCAAATTTTTAGTTGTAACAAATCAGCTTTCATATTGTAAAAGAATGTGGGCAGATGAAATTGTGGCCAGATTATAATCCAATTTTTTAGATTTTTGTTTGGATCACAAGCTAGAATGTTGGCTGAATCCAAATTAAGCCCAAAATTTCTCAAAAAAATTGGATACCAATCTATAAGCAGCACCACATGGAAGTAAAATCATGAATAAAAAAATCTCCACTTGATTCATGGGTGTAAAAGTCAAAAGATCTTACCTCTTGCATCTTCACACCATCACATGGCAACTGCAGAAAGAATCCAATAAAAATACTCAGTAAACAGTTTGACTGAACTGAAGTAGCTAGTACAGAAAGAATCATAAGATCAGAGGGAACCAAATCAACCTAAAAAATTAGAAAAAATAAACAAACCCACAAAAGTAGATATGAAAATGAAACTTATTAAGAAAAATGAATAGCTAATTAGGAATCTAACTGTCCAAAACCATTCATTCTAAAGATCTATCAAAGATAATAGCTTTTTATCCTTAAATTGCATAAGAAGAGTTTCAGTAACCTTGAACAAGTAATGATCGATCGATAGTTGAATATCTTTGAAAGCTTCTCGAGCTTGACGCCTCGCCTTCACTTGGTCCATGTCGGCATCTAATAACCTCTGCACCTCTTCGCTGATACCTTGGAACTTTTGAGGCCTTCCCATTACAGCTCTATTCAACTGTTTTCCTGTAATCAAGAGAATCGTAGAAAGGGAAGAAGATACAGCAAGGGATGATACAAAAGTCCAACTCATATAAGTGTTCTTATGCCTACCAAAGCCTTACGAAATCTTCTTGGCACACACAAAAAAAAAAAAAAAAAACTTCAGACAACTTTGGCTAATTGTTTTTCTTGTCCTAAACTTTGATTAGATTCTCAAATTGTTTCTTAAAATATATATAGTGTCTAATTTTCCTTTTATATTACCAACTTTAAAATTTAAAAAATATACATTGAATTAAATATAATTTAATTTATAAATATGATAAATTAATTAATTTTAAGAAAATGATAGAAGATAATTTTTTTTTAAAAAATTTGAGATAAATGTTTTAATTGTTAAAATTATGATAATTCGAGTTCTATATAATAGAATTTAAAGTTTTAGTCACTAAATTTTAATTAATATAAATTTAGGATATCATTTTGTTAATTTATAATGTAATTACTATTATTATATTTGACTTATTTATTGAAAACCTAGATCTAGATAGATTCTTGAGTTTTAAATTCCTTTAGTATTTATTACAAATAAGTCGTAATGTCCAAGGACAAATAAGTATAGTTAATTAATAAAGATGATTAAAAGTCTCACCTAAGCTTAGAGTTGTTATTTCATAAGTCTAAATCAAAATATATGTCCTAATTAATAAAGATGATTACAAGTTCAGAATATTAGACAAAATTTAGATTGAATTCGATTTTTTTTTTTGAATTGAATTTTAAACTAATCGAATTCATAATAAAGTTTTTGATTTTATTTTTGAATTGGGTCCACTTGAAAACTTAATTATTTTTTATTATTTATTTTAATTATATATTTATTAAATATAATTAAATATTTTATTATACATTAAATTAAATTAGATAATCTTCTCTCTTTAATTTTAAAACTTTAATATCTAGCAGCTCACTTTTGTAATCTCTAGCAGCTCACTTTTGAGTCATGACTTATCTCTCATTTGTGTGTGTGAAAACTAAGACTGCATAATTTATGTTAGATTTTGTTTGGCTTAATTATTAAGATTTTGTTTGGCTTAATTATTATTTGAAGTCTGAACTTAGGTTGTTTTTATGGAACATGTTTCGAATTTTGAACCGTGTAATATAGGTTTCAATCATCAAAATTTTAGTTATTTAAGATTTTTCCTAAATGTACAAAATGTGTTATTTTATTTTAACGTATCATTTGATTTTTTTAATTAATTTGTCACGTTTTTAAATGACATGATATTTAGGCCTTGTTCGGATTGGGGTTTTTGAAAAAACCTAGAGAGGGAAAAATGTAATGATTGGTGATGATTTTGAGGAAGTGATGATTATTTTTGGTAAAAAGACTTAAAGAGTATTGATATATATATATGAATAAAATAAAAAATAATAATTTAAAATAGAGGGTATTTTAGTATTTTGGTTAATGAAATGAGTGATGTGATTGTTAAGAAGTGATTGATTGGAAAATTGATTTGAAATAGGTTTTTTAAAAAACCCAAAGAGAACAAGGCCTAGAGACATTTTGGTAGTATTTTTTAAAAAATTGAGTTTGTTTTCGTATTAATTTCAAGATTTACGCTTTCTAATTTGTTAAAATGGATTTGAAAGACTACCAAATTTATAATTTAAGGAAAGATTTGAAATATTTTGAATAGAGATAAATTTTATATTTATTTTTCAATAACTTTATAATGACATAACATTTCATTGAATGTCTTAAGAATTGTTATGGTGTGAAAATATATTGATTTTTTTTAAAAAATTGTTATTTTATTTGTGCAAATGTAGTAAATTAATTAAGAAAATAAAACTATTATTAAAGTAAGAAAATATATATTTATTCGTTTGTAAAAAACTTTAAATGACTAAAACTATGATAGTCGGATTCTATAAAACACGATTCAAATTATGATAGTTGGATCCCATATGAATTGTGTCATATATTAAAGTTCGAGCCCCATTTAATAAAAACGATTCAAATTCTAGCCTCAAATAATATTTGGGCCAATTGTTTTTAGTTGTTTTTATAACTTAATTGAAAAAAATAAATTTCGAATTCGAATTTTGGTTTGAGTTCGAATAATTGGAATTCAAAATTGATTTGACAATAAAGTAATAAAATTATTCGAATCGAAAATCAAATTTGAATCGGTTCGAATTTATTCGAATTTATTTGAATTCTCTTCTATTTTCAAATTGACTTAAAAAAATAAAAAATTGAAGAACCTGAATCGAGGAACTCAATTAACCGAAAAATCAAACCGATTAAAACTCATAGATTTTGAAGAAGAGAGTGATATGAAAACACAAACATGGAAACAACCAAACAAATACATATTTGAGAACCTTGTTGCAATTGCAACAACCAAATAAACAAGTAACATGATGGTATTGAAAAAAAAAATGTTGCTCCAAATATGTAATAAAATTCATGTTTCAAGACCATGTTTGTAAAATGAATTTACAGACAATTAACACAAATTTCATCCATTCCATTTTTAAGGGTATTATTTTTTTTTTGTTGTTGTCGTCGTCATCTTCAACCTCCTTCATTTTCTAATTTCAATCGTTGTAAGCACTATGCCTACCCAATTTATAAATTTTAAGATAATTATTTAAATGAATAAATTTAAGGCCAAAATACGATTAAATAATTAATTATATTAATTATTGTAATAATTAAATCACAATTAATTAAGATAATAGTCAAAGAAAATAAATAAAATAATTTGAGATAAATGTTGTACTCATTTTATCTCAAATTAACTTTAAGAGGTAAAAAAGAAATCAAAATAAATAATTTAGAATAAATGTTGTATTCATTTTATTCCAAATAAATTATTTATAAACTCAAAAACATATAAAATAAAATAAAATAAATAAGCAAAATAAATGTCATATTTATTAAAAATATTTTGTATATTTTGTACGTTGAAAATAAAGTTAAAGGAATGAAATAAAAAATAATTTCAAACAAGTCCTAAGACTGAAAATGGAGTGTGATCTGCTACAACTAATATAAGGAAGATTCATTGCAGCAGACCCTACATCCATTGGATGAGCGTTGGAAACTCATCCAACGCATGAGAGCCAATCGTCGCCCGCTGTAATGGAAGAGACGCGCGTTCGCGAAGAAGTAAAACAACTAAGCGCGTCTCAATGCCGTTAGCCCAGACGCAACAGAACGCCCAAGCGCGGACAGAACGCGGACAAAACGCTCAGACATCCATGTTTTGACCCAAAACAACGTTGTTTCTCTCATGGATTATCTTCTTCCTCGCGACGAAGAACAAGATAAGAACAACTTCCATCTTTGATTCTTCAAAGATGGAACTTTGTCGTTTCTCCATCATTTGACTCCGTTTAAATGTGAAATGATCACCCTAGTCCGATGATCATTTCACCTACACCCTAAGGCAACATTATTGCATATACGGACAATTGGCCAAAGATCAAACAAAAGACCATTGATGGTCTTTTTACTAAATCAAAGCCACTTGGTTGATCAACCAACCTTGGGAGGCTATAAATAGTCTCCTCTAGGCAAATCAAAGGCAAGAGACCAACCATCAATCCCTTAATCAATCTCGAACGAAAACTGCCATTAAAGATCTTCAAGTTTTTTTTTAAAATTTTTGAATATCTTGTGTAAGACTGTAAAGCTCGAATCTAAGCAATCAGGAAGCTTCTACAAGAGTTTAGGAGTTTTCTCCAACTCACAGTAAGCTTTCAATCATACTATAATTTGATTTACATGTTTAAATTGAAATTTTATATTTCAGTTTGACCGGTTTAATATATTGCTTGATTATCTGATTTCTTGATTGGAAAAAAATCTTAGGATCATTTATAAATTTTTTATCGAAACAAAACATAACCAATCTACCTAAAATATAAATACCAAAATTTGATTTTAAAAATTTTCAAAATTGGATTTATGTAATAGCAACCCAAAAACCTTTTTAATATGTTCTAAGGAGGTTATGAACATATTTAAGTCAATTCCAAGTCATCCCGATCATGTTTGATCAAAAATTATTTTTTTTATAAAAAATAAAAAATAGTTTTGAATTAGTTAAAACGAATAGTTAATGTTCATATTTTAGTTTTATTCAATCATATGAAGCATAAGTAAACTATTGGGAAAATCCTCACAACCTTAAAACTCAAAAACATGTTTTTTCATCAAAACTGTTTGAGTTGAATGGAACATCATCCCGATCGATTGATGCATCGAGATGATGTTATAAGTCATCATATGGACTATACAAAGCTCCCCATGCCCTTGGATCAAAGAATCCCAAAATCATTAAACTTGTAGTTTGATGTTCTCGGCAACCGACCGAAGGTTGACATGGGTTCGATTTCCGACCGAGAAAACTTAGCCCAGGGTTAGCCCAAGAACGAGAAAATTGAAATCTCCCCTACGCCCGACCAAGAAAACATAGCCTAGGATCGAGAATTCCTCGCACCCCGATCGATGAATCTCACACTCGACCGAGGATTCCTAGGCTAAGATTGAGAACTCCTCGCAGCTCGACCGAGGAATCTCGCACTCGATCGAGAATTCATAGCCTATGACCGAGAGCCTCCCGCACCTCGATCGATAGATCTCGACCTGGACCGAGGGAAACAACACCCATGACCGAAGGGACCGGTCCTAGGTTGTTTGGTTGGAATTTTTAAATTATTATTTAATTTTGGGATCATAAATAATTTTTTTAAAAACTGAAAAAAAATATAAAACAATTTCAAAATATTTTTAGAATATTTTCATAAAAGTTATTTTGATAAGGCCCCGGTTAGGATTTATTTTTAGATCCTAGTGCCTTAAACTGATATTTTTCAAGTACTTTCCTCATCAATCATCGACATTAATCTTATTTACCTGCATTTAAATATTATTTTACAATTTTAAATGCAAAAAAATATGTGCATTTTTAGGACTTGAAAAATATTTGTTAAATAAAATATAATAAAATAATTTTTTAAAAGACAAGACATTATAAAGTATAGACCGTTCTTTAACATGGATAGAGGATATAACGCAAAAATCATTTTTCCGAGTATCATCAAAATCGAACCTAAAAGAGACTCTAGTCAAATATACGTTTGTAAACATATAATTTTATTAATTTTAAATTAAAATTTTATTTACGACTCTCTTACTAAATAAATAATCTTTTAAATTAATTATTTTAAATTAATTTAAAAACAATTTTTTTGATCAAAATTAGTTATTGTTATTATTAAGTTAAAAAATGCCGCGCCATTTTTTTATAAATTTTTTTAAAATAATGTTTTATTAAAAAAGATTCTCGACAAACAAATCGAGGTTGAAATTTTTCGAACCTCGAATTTTTTTCAGGACAAAGATTTCCGGAGAATATAATCGTCTGTAACAATTAACCAACCATTTCTACCCAAAACAATTAAGAGTTGAAAAGAAATGTTCCTAAATTATTTGTGGTCAATGTTTAGGGTAGAGTCAATTGGCCTTCAACGAAGACCGATTGTCACTAAAATAGAAGAGTTGTGATATGCAAATATCAAGGTTAATGTGAAAAGAGAAGGAAAGTCGGAAAAAAATGTTTAGTTAAAAAAAAAGATAAATTTGAAAAAATGTTATGAACTATTTAGAACATGTCATCATTTGTATATAACAAAAATATGAGTTTGATTCTTATTAAAAATGCAATAAAAATAAAATATTTAGTTGTTTTTAAAATAAAATATATTTATATCTCACTAATCAAATATTTAATGTTAGTAGATTCGTGCATACAATAAAATATTACGTATAAAATATGCATTTTTAGGTGAGTAGAAAATTATACCTAAAAAAAGTCACATTATGTAATGCAAACTAACTTTGGAAAGATGGTCCCACAAAACTACCTGTAACGGCCTAAAAAGTGACCACTATAGTATTCACGTGTCTAACCGACCCCAGGAATTGCAATTGTCCCCTTCTATGTGTGACCACAACAGAATTGGATTCCTTTATTACAATTTTATATTTTTGAGATTTTTAAAATTATTTATATATATTCTTAATTCCACTGAAAACATTATTTTTATATTGCTTTCCTAATTGGAAGAATAATTCGATTATGCTTTTAGTAAAATAAAAAACTAGATTGATGTGGACTATACTCTTAGAAAATAAAAGAAAAAGAATAACTGGATTAATGTGAAAGATCACACGTAATTCTATAATCTATTTATGTCATACAACATGCTTACTTTTTAATAATATGAAAAAAAAATATTGGTTATGTTCATAAATGATGAATTTAAAATATAATTTATGTCATAATCTAAAAAAAAAAAAAATTAGATAATAATCTATAAATAATAAAATAATAAAATAGCATGGATAGTGACATAAAATATTTTGTCATCAAATTGAATAAAAAATAAGAAAATAATTTAAATCATGATTCAAACAATTAATCTAAATGAAGTAAAATTAATATTATAATATATCAATTTTTTCTATATAAAAAAATATTTATAATCTTATTTTAACCATTTTTAATTAACAAGTTGTTAAACTAGAATTAGTGTCGGCCCGACAATTAGGCTGCCTCGTCCCCGTGTAAGAAAATTTAGAAATTTTTATTTGATGCCTTAATTTTAGTTTAAATTTTTTTTATTAAAAATATGTTTTTGGTGAGAAATATTTTTTTTTATCTTAAGTCATTAAGTTACACTATAATGTTAAAATCTAATAAATTTAACTAAAATTATATTTTTATTTTATTATTAAATGGGCTACCCGAGGAGTGAGTTGCCCTAGCCCGTGGGCTTGCAGGGTTTACCCTAAAGTCGACCGTGACTAGAATGCAATTAGA
The DNA here is from genome assembly GCF_907164915.1 of Impatiens glandulifera. Classification (NCBI taxonomy): domain Eukaryota; kingdom Viridiplantae; phylum Streptophyta; class Magnoliopsida; order Ericales; family Balsaminaceae; genus Impatiens; species Impatiens glandulifera. The sequence goes on from NC_061866.1 coordinate 35,833,938, forward strand.
ATAAGGGTAAAAGAAAATAAAAAGATAATTTATATCTAATATTGTTGTTTAACCATCATTCTACATGTTTTCATTTTAGAATTGAAAACTTATTTAGTTAATAAATATAAAATAATTTGTATAATATTAAATACTCATTTATGTAGTTTTTTTAAAATAAGGAATTATATATATATATATATAAATAAATTATATAAAATTAATATTTATAGAATCAAAACAATTATTAAATAATATGACAATTTTATAAAATTTTAAAATTTTAATTAAAAAAAATTAAAGAATCATTACTTTATTAAAAGTGGATCCAAATACACTCACTTATATAATTAATCTTGCTTAACAAAGCAATATGTAGTCAACTTTATTAATTTTTCATATTTACTTTCCCAATCGTTGACCATTGAATACAAATGAAGTTCCTAAAGTGCACTTATACTTAATATATAATTTAAATAGTTTTATTGGACCAAATATAGATCCAAATCTGACAAGAAACTAATGAACACGTGTCTAAATTTTTATGAGAAAAATAACAGAAATTATGTTTAATGTTTATACATATGGGCAGAAATTACATTTTGTTCAGTTTTTTATTTTATTTTATAAAAATTTAACAATAATCAAATTTTGTTACATCTTCTATTTTATCTATCGTATTACCATATTCATTAATTAAAATATTATTTATCTAATAAATAAATAAATTTTATCATTATGAATTAATACCATTTTAAATATAAAAAAAACAAATTTCTTCAAAAATATACACCCATCAACCTTTTTTTAAATAACCCAAATAAGTTTTAAGTTAATAAATATAACATATAAATATATATATATATAGAGAGAGCCGACCCCGAGGTTTGGCCTGCCCTAGCTCCTAGTAGAAAAAAAGTCGATATATTTTTTGTTAACCTAGGCCAAGTTTAAAAAATTGATAAAAAAAATGTTCTTTGTGATGTTTAAACCTATAACCATATAAAATTTAAGTTTGTATATTGAACTAATAAGCTACATTATTTTACATTTAAAATTACAATAGATTGTAATAATACTTTAATATTTTTAACAAGTGGGCTGCCTTGGGGAGTTGCCCTAGCCCGAGGGTTTGCCAGGCTTACCCCAGGACCGGCCTATATATATATATATTTTTTTTTTGTTGGAGAATATGTAAGAGAATAACATACAAATACAAAGAAAAGAAAAAAAAGAAGGAAGATGCATTTTGAATGGTATAGATATATTTTTAATAATAAATTCAAAGTTAAATAATTTATTTTATTGAAAATTAAATATGAATTATTTAATAGAGATGTAGAACAAATTCTTTTTTTAATCAGAATCTATTATATGACATAATGTATCTCACCTTTCTAAAATTGAACATGAAATATTTATTTAAAATATAAAACAAATTATATATTTTTTAAAATTAAAATGTATTATATAAAATAAGATAATATAAATCTCCACAATTAAAAAGATTTTAGTGAGTATTAAATTTGAGATGTAAATTAAATTATTATTAATTTTTATTTAAAATAAAAATTTATTATCTAAAATAAAATAATAAAAAACTCAACCATTATAATGTTGACAAAGGGAAAAGAACAAAATCACAATTATGATGATGATAAAGGGAAAAGAATAAAATCACAAAATATTTGCTAATTATTTTTTTTACTAAGTTACAAATAATTATATTATTAACGAACAATTAATAAATGTAAGTTATGTATTTTTTTTAATTAGATAAAAACTATAATATTAATTAAAAAAATTAAGAAATTAAGGATAATGATATTAATATTCAATAATAAATTTTATATTAATTTTTAGAAAAAAAAAAATGATTTTCTTAGATATATATATGGCTTAAATTAGAAAGAAATAAAAAAATGAGAGTGCTTAAAGAATAAAACTGGGGGCAAATCCCCGCAGGAAGCAATTTGGACACTTTCGTCTTTCCCTTTCCCTCTCTCACTCAAGCCTAAAATCCAAAATCTCCGATTCTATCCTCTTTCTTCTTCTTCTTCGGTCTTCTTTAAATGGAGGTGGAAAGTTAGCTCTATCCCTGCCCATTCTATATCTTTCTTCTCTCTTGAAAACTCCTTTCCAATGGAGTTTAGTGGTTCCAGCAACAGAAAACTGTTTCGAAAGCTGAGATGTGAAGTGAAAAACTACGATTGGGGACTATTAGGTTCTGAATCGACAGTTGCTCGCTTGCACTCGATGAATTCTGATGCCTCTATTGTCGAGGACAAACCTTATGCTGAGCTCTGGATGGGCACTCACGATTCTGGTCCATCCGTTCTCATTGGAGTAGAAGATGAAGAAAAAATTGGAGCTTTTAACGATGGCAACGAGAATTTGAAGTTATGGCTTGCAAAAAACCCTAACGTACTTGGAGATAAGGTTTCACAGAGATGGGGTAACGATCTCCCGTTTCTGTTCAAGGTATGCATTATCTCTTTCTTTTTTTTTCTTCTTTAATTTCTGATTGATACTTGATATATCATGGGAAATACAAGTTTTTTTTATCATAATTGATACGGATTTTGACATCTTCTTTTGATCTTTGAAGAAGAACTGGAAATGGGTTTTGTTCAATTCAGTTTGAACTTCTATTCTTTTTATAACCCATTAAATTACAAGATGGATTTTCACTTTCTTAAAGTTGTTTGATTAGTTTTAGTCTATTTTGAAAAGTTTTCTATTGAAGGCATTTGTAAAAGTGGTTTTTGTCATTTCATCTTTTTCTCTAAAATAAAAGTGGGTTTTCTCAATATTTATTTAGATTGCAATGAAAAGTTGATACTATTTTAGTTTATATATTATTTGAATTTTACAGTTTTATATAATTAAAGTTATAAATTCTAAAAAAGAAATTTGCTTATTCAAAAAGATGAACTATGACTTATTTTTAGTGGTTTGTTTCTTAGATTCATTTTATACTTAATTATATAATTAATATTAAACTTTCTCATTGATTTTAACAGCCTTGAACTGGATTATTATCCCAAATTTGTATGAGAAAAATAAAATTTTATTTTTGTTTGGTAACATAGGGAAAAGTTGGGTTTTAAGCTAGATAAAGTGGATCATGATTGTGGGGTTGATTTAAAATGTTTTGCCTTGGCCAAATATTAGTTGAAATAGTTATTTCTTAGTTTTTGAATTCAATACTACACCTTTATTGATTAGATCTTTTACAATAGTAATATATTGAGGCATGCTAGGCTTATTGTATTTTCATTCATTTAATATAGTTAATTTAATTCAATAATTATTTTTATCAATTTCTTTCTCTATTAGTTACATTTTCCACATGTGGTGTGGTCATAGTCATTGACAGATGGCGTTCTTTCATATTCAATTCCTGGAAGTTAGCTCTTTAATTTCCAAACTCTAGTTCATGATTTTTTTAAGGAAAAAAACTGAGGAAGAATAGCCTTTGTTTGGTTGTTCATTAACAGGTAAATGAGAAAGTTGAATTCTTGGGTAATTTAAGGCCCTTTTGAATTATAGGGACAAAGATGAGGTAACATGTTAGAGTCTGTTTGTTTAGAGAGACATAATCCAACTTCAATTATCACACAAAGAGATCAACAGCTATGATAACTTACCTGAAATGCAGGAATTAAGAATATAGTTGACACCCTATTAATCACATGAAGACTGAATCTAGCTTCAATATGAGCTGGAGTGAACAATACCTATTGCAGATTACTTGCAAAGGAGTTAAGAATATTGTTGATTTCAATGTTGTGTCAACAAAATCAGTTTTGATACAACAAATCTCGATTGCGATTCTGGAGTTGGAACTGGATCTGAGTTTGGATGAGAAAACGTCCCATTTTCCAGTTCCTCTTCGAGAGTTCTGGTCTTGTAGTTAAAGGGTGAGTCTAACTGTCAGGTTCCACTTTGATAAATTTCCTTGGAAACTCTTCTCTTTTCGTCAAATTTATCGTTTAGATGTTGATTGGGATAAGACAATGTTCTGAAACATAACTTAACTAGACATATATTCATAAATTTGTTGACGTTTTTCCTTCCAAACTCAAATCCCAGTCCAACTCCAGAAAGTGTTTCCAAATGATGAAAGATCTCTTTTTTGGAACAAGTTCTCAATGTCTCTCACCGTTTCTCTTTCAGAAGGGTAATTATTTTAGTAAATTACTAATGGATAAGTAATACCATGAAAGAATTCCGATAATGGCTACTTGATATAATAGAGAATGTTGACAAATAATTTTATTGAATTGCTTTCTATATATCATATAAGTATTTTATTGAATTGCTGTATCTTCCACTATATATTTCTAATGCAAATTCATCTGTTTGAGATTCTTCTACTGGCTGATCCTGAATTCTTGAATTACTTGCTAGGTACTTTCAGTAGCCAAGGCCTTATCAATACAGGCTCATCCCGATAAAGAGTTGGCTGGAATGCTACATAAAGAACATCCAAATTTGTATAAGGATGCCAATCACAAGCCTGAAATGGCTTTGGCACTAACAGAATTCGAGGCTCTGTGTGGGTTTGTTGGTATGGAGGTAGTTGATGATTCCCACCAAGAATTTGATCACCGGATGTGATTTATTATTCCACCCAACTTTGTGCTAGCCTCCTCCAAGGATTAAATCCTGACTAAAAATATAGCTGATATTTGTTTTGTTGACTTTGCTTTCAGGAGCTTAAGGAAGTCCTTCAGAGTGTTCCGGAGATTGTGGAAGTGGTTGGAAGTGCTGCACATGAACAAACAGTGTTAGATATTAGCGATGAAGAAGACAGTGAGAAAGTGAAAGCAGCTTTGCGTTTGGTATTTACCCAACTCATGTCTGCAAATACTGCTGTGATATCTCAAGCAGTTTTCAATATGATGAGCCGACTAAACCTGGAAAGTAAGGTAGACTTTCAGGCTTTCCCTTCTTTGATGTTCATTTCTTTGGCATATACCTATCTGAAATCATGGTATCATTTGTTGCACTCATCAATTTTTCGTTTTTTATTATTAAATATAATACAACTTTTAACACTGTTTGTTCATGTGCAGCACTTTTAATCTTTTACTTTTAAGATATTTTTGTCCAAAATAGTTTCATATGAACACTTCCTTAAAACTCACTCAAAATCTGCAAGGATCTCATAAAAGGAGACAGATGTAATATTTTATATGCTTGGTTGACTTTTGCATGTATATTGAGACAGATATTTCATATAGTTCTTGTCAAACCAAATGCTGGCGATTAGTTGTTGTCTTTTGGAGTTTATGATACATAATTTACATAAAAATGATTAAGTAATCTTTTGACCAACAAAGAAAATAATTTTTCACATATTACAGTGCGTTTAAAATGATCAAATTTCAGAGTTTTTACTACTTGATTTCTTGCTTGTACTAAAACATGATTTATCTTACAAATTTCAAATTCAGTGCATCATTATGTTTTAATTTTGGCTGTCATTATTTTGCAATAGGAGAGGCAATTAACAGAGAAGGAAAATCTAGTATTGGAGTTGGAAAGGCAATATCCAGCTGATGTGGGTGTGATTGCTGCTTTCCTATTCAACCATGTGAAGCTTAAGCCAGGCGAAGCTCTTTATCTAGGGGCAAATGAACCGCATGCATACTTATCTGGAGAGTGTATTGAATGCATGGCAACTTCCGATAATGTTGTAAGAGCTGGTCTTACTCCAAAGCTTCGGGATGTCCAAACTCTTTGCTCCATGCTCACCTATAAACAGGTTAGACATCTTATACAGTTTCATTCTATGTCTGGAACTCATGGAGTTGGAGCTGAGTTTGGACTAAAAAGCACCAATTTTTTTATGAATATATGTATAATTAAGTTAAGCTCAAAAACACATAACATGATCAACATCATGATAAGATACTTGCAAAAATGAGTGTTTTCAAGGAAATTTAACGACGTTTTTCATTCAACCCAGCTCCAGCCCCAGCTCCAAGTGTTTCTAAACATTGCTTTTTATTATAACCACTCATCTAATTATTCCATGAATTGTTCAATCTTATTAACCTTACCCATTTTCATATATTTAATTTGTTTGATGAAGGTTTTGTTTTTTGAAATAATCTGATTTCTAGTATCTTTTTGGTTGATGTTATAAAAAAATAAAGTAAAGGTATTTCTTATGTATATATACATCGGTTGGCTTAGGGATTCCCTGATATATTAGAAGGAGTTGAGGTTGATCCATACACAAGAAAATACCTTCCTCCTTTTGAGGAATTTGAAGTAGATCGATGCATATTACCGGAGGGAGTGTCCTACAACTTGAGGGCAGTTCAGGGCCCTTCCATTTTACTGATTACAAAAGGAGAGGGGAAATCATTTGAAGATGATGATGTTGTTTCTGAAGGGGATGTTCTCTTTGTTCCTGCAGACACTGAGATCGGTATAACAGTTGGCAATACATCTCAGCTCCATCTTTATAGAGCTGGAGTGAATAGTAGTTTCTTTGGAGCTTATTGATTCTTCTTTTGTTCATACTACAATACCTCATTACTTGTACTTAATATAATTACAATAATGTATGTTACTTCCATCTTATACATATATATATATAGCAATGTTCTGAATGGCGGTAGGCGGTAAGTGACTGCCTACAGCCTCGGATGCCTAAGCGGGTGCTTAGTCGGTTGAAATATTTTCACTATATAAGTATAAATAAATTTAAATATAAATATAATTTAGTCACTCCATGCTTCACAATATCTCTTCTCTTAGTATATTTACTCATAATTGTTAAATTTCTATGATGTATATAAATATTGTTAGGGCTTTTGCTTTGAACATGAGGTACAAAGAGTCATTTTAAATAAATAGTGGAAGATAAAAAGTTTTTTTTATTAAATATATATATATATATATATATATTAATATTAAAAATTAATTAATTAAAAATAAATAATTATTTGACCGGGGCTCATGTATAGGAGGGGCGGTGTAGGACCGCTATTTAGAACACTGATATATAGAAATTGTAATAAACTCTTACCCAAAAATGGTCCTTCGATGTGTAGAAATTATAATAAACTCTTACCCAAAAATGGTTCTTCGCAAAATAAAGGCGACTTGCCCCATCTTTCTTTATGAATGTGTCTCAAATATGAACTTACAATGTTGGGTTGATGGAAACTAAAGTCTGAAGTGCGAATTGGGTCCATACTTGAAATGACAATTGAGTTCACAATGGGGACTTCACCAATGGTAGGATCTGGTTTCCTTAGAATAAAGATGAAGTTGATGCAAGTGAAACTGAATTAGAGTCTTAATGTACCATGACAAGAGTTAGAAGTAGTTATTCCTTTATGATTGCTTCTGTTTATGATCTTGAGGGTGATTCCATTTATTTTTGTTTAGACTCAACTGTGAGAACCAATCAATTTGAAACTCTCAATTGGAACATTTCAGTTTATGTGAGTCGATGAAGTCTTGCATTATTGCTTGCTAGTCACTACAAGAATGAGGGCTTTTTGCGATGTTATTTATTGACGGATTTTCTGACGAATAAGAGATTTGTGACAGTATTTTCAATAAAAAAATTATTTTGCAAAAATGCGCGTCGCTAATGCTCCCACGGAAAAATGTGTGTCGGAAACATTTTGCGACAGATTTTTCAGTTTAACTTTTTCGACGGAAATTGTTTAGACGAATTTTCCAGTTTATTTTTTTCGACGGCTTTTTCAACATAAACTTTTGCAATGGATTTTCCTATTTTTTCCTTTTCAACTGGTTTTTCGACGAAAATTTCCCCACGAATTAATTTATTGGATTATCCGTCACAAATTTTATTTTTTAAATTGTTTTATAATTAATTATTTTTAATATTATTTAAAATAATTACATTTAACTAAATATAAAATTAAATATATTTAAAATAAACTTAGAACAAAATAATATAATCAATTCCGTTATTCCATACTATTAAATTAAACCTTAAATACAAAGTTATTAAATCTAAAAACGTATTTTATAAATTTTAAATATCAAATAAAAATTTTAAAATGTTATTAATATTAACGTAGTTGATGAGCCCCATCCATAAACGCCTTCAATTCTTGAAGCACCATATATTATATATAGCGGTGACGAAATAAAATTCGAACCTGTAATGAATTCAAATTAATAATTAGTTTAAACTCTTATATTGTTGTAAGAAAAAATGCAAGAAATAAAAAATCTACCTCTTTTAAAAAATATGGCATAAATAGTTAAAGAAATAAACACTATTGAACAAAAAAAATTGTTTCTTGAAACAATTTCGAGAATTGGCTACCTTGTATGTTGTATCTACATTGACATGGAGGAATAACCAAATTTATATTTTTGGAATGGTAATTAATTTTATACATATACATTGATGTAATGTTCTTGTAATACTTACTTGAACATGGGCATTACTTAATTTCGAAAAAAAATATTCAATGAAATCTTCCAACCTTGCTTTATTTTGACCTGTCTCAATAAATATTTATATGAAATGATTGTTACATGAAATATGTAGAAAAATATTGTGAAAGAAATAAGTTAAAAGAAATCTGCATTCATCAAAGTTTCAAATTAATCCAAAATTAGGCTAGGTCTAATTCAAATCCTAGGTAGTGTGTTATGCCTATACTAAATTCTCCCTAACCAAATGGATGCGTCCCAAATATTCCTCAATTAAGCATTCTAAGATGATTAACCTATAAATAAATTGAACTAACCTTCTCAATTTACAGTTCCAATTGCCAAATTCCTTTCAATGATGCAGTACAACCTATATTATAGTTCAAAAATTTCATATGAAGATGATTTAAATAGTGTACCCATTTCACAAGGCTCATTACATTTCAAATGAACTTAAACAATATATCTTATAATAAGAATAGTTCAGCAAACAGAGCCTGTATTCATTCATACAAATTTGGCAATAAGAACATAATTCATTCATAACAAATTTCAGAATCAGGATTCAATATATCACTTGAAACAAATTTGTTTTTTCATGACCAGAATTTATTCTGGGGCCACTATCATAAACCCAATCACGACACTCTATATCCTTAGTGAGAATAAAACATGAACCTAATATTTTTTTAAGTAAAACCTTTTATTACTTGAAGTACTCAATCTTATTAACAATTATGATATTACCTAATTGAATAACAGTGGCTGCGGAAGCACCAAAGAACGTCGATCTTATAGCTTTAAATAGCCACTACTTCACATACATGCTCTTACTTCTCACATACATGTCTAGACGATGCAATCATCCGCGGTGTACAATTCTACACCAACTTGCATTTAACCTAGAAATGAATCTGTTTCTCCTATTTCCTAAAAAGAAATTTAATCATTTACACAGCGAGAAGATAAAGCAAGAGATCGGTAAGATGGATTGCCGGAGAGAATTGACTTGGTGAGGTAGAATTGCCATATTATTTACGGATTTTTCAACGGTTCATATTATCCACATAAATTATCTAGCCCAATATTATCCGTGTCCTTAGAGACGCAATATTAAATAATTATTTTATTTATAAATTAATTTTTTATATTAAATATTATCCAATATTAAATATATTATTTTACTTTATATTATTTATAAATTAATTTTCTATACATATTTATTAAATTAATTAGAGTTAACTATATATATAATAATAATTTAATTTAATTTAATTGATTTTACTATTTAAATAAAATTTTATCATATTTATATATATAAACTAATTAGTTATATATTTAATTTATAATTATATTAGATATTATCATGGATTATGGTACGATAATATTAAATTTTTTACTAATTTATTTATAAATTAATTTTATATACATAATTTATTAAATTAATTAGGCTATATAAAAAAATAATTTAAAATAATTATATTTTATTTATTTTATTATTTAAATGAAATTTAATTTTATATAAATAGAGAATTTTTTACGTAGTAACTGATGCATAACTTTATACATTAATGAATTAGGTGATATTAGGGGTGAGCATAATATGTGTTTACCCAAACCTAACCTTAACCCAAACCCAAAATATTAATTTAGATTGGTTAATATGGGTTGGGTTGAGTATGAGTTGGGTTGAGTTTAATTTGGGTTGAGTTAGGCTTACCCAAATTACCCAAATTATATAAATTTAGTTTAATTCTCTATTATTAATCAAATATAAACTAATCATCTTCCAACTTTAAGTCAAACACGTTTTTGACATGTTTAACATATTTTTCATACGTTTAACATGTTTTGCACACATCTAACACGTTTTTAATATTTTTAACACGTTTCACTTATAACATGTTTTTCAGACGTTTAACACGTTTAACACGTTTTTCACACGTTTTCACATTTTGACACGTTTTCACGTTTTTGACACGTTTAACACATTTTTGACATGTTTAACACATTTTCACACTAACAATACGTTTTTCACGTTTTTATCACGTTGAACACGTTTTTGACATGTTAAATACGTTTAACGCGTTTTTGACAAGTTTAACACATTTTTTACGTTTTTGGCACGTTTTAACATATTTAACACATTAACACGTTATTGATAAGTTTAACACGATTTTCACGTTTTTGGCACGTTTAACACGTTTTAAACATATTTAACACGTTTTTGATAAGTTTAACACGATTTTCACGTTTTTGGCACGTTTAACACGTTTTTGACATTTTAACACGTTTTTGATATGTTTAACACGTTTTTCACACGTTTAACACGTTTTTAATATTTATATCACGTTTTCATACTTAAAACATGTTTTTCACACGTTTTTACGTTTTTGACACGTTTAACAAGTTTTTGACATGTTTAACACGTTTTCATACTAACAACACGTCTTTGTCACGTTTAACACGTTTTGACATGTTTAATACGTTTAACGCGTTTTTGACAAATTAAACACATTTTTTTTACGTTTTTGGCACGTTTAACACGTTTTTAACATAACTAACACGTTAACACGTTTTTGATAAGTTTAACACGATTTTCACATTTTTGGCACGTTTAACACGTTTTTAATATTTTAACACGTTTTTGATATGTTTAACACGTTTTCACACATTTTCACACGTTTAACACGTGTTTCACACATTTAATATGTTTTTCACGTTTTTGGCATGTTAAACACGTTTTGACATATTTGACACGTTTTTCACACAATAACACGTTTTCACATTTTGGTACGTTTAATACGTTTTTGACATGTTTAACATGTTTTTCACGTTTTTCATATTCTTAACACGTTTAACATGTTTATAACATATTTAATACGTTTGTAACATGTTTAACACATTTTTCACGTTTTTGGCACGTTTAACACGTTTTACACATTTAACATATTTTTGACATGTTTAACATATTTTTGTGCACGTTAACACGTTTTGATAAGTTTTAACACGTTTTGTCACGTTTAACACGTTTTTGGTATTTTTGACACGTTTAATATATTTTTCACACGTTTGACATTAAACGTGTGAAAACGTATTAAACGTGTCAAAAATGTGAAAAACATGTTAAACGTGTCAAAAACATGTTAAACGTATTAAAATGTGCCAAAAACGAGGAAAACGTGTTAAACGTGCCAAAAATGCGGAATATGTGTCAAAACGTGTTAAACGTGCCAAAAACGTGAAAAACATGTGAAAACATGTTAAACGTGTTAATAATGTGAGAAACGTGAAAAACATGTTAAACATGTCAAAACGTGTTAAATGTGCCAAAAACGTAAAAAATGTGTCAAAATGTGTTAAATGTGTCGTAATCGTGAAAAATGTGTCAAACGTGTTTAAAACGTGTTAAACATGTCAAAACCTGAAAATAGTGTCCAACGTGTCAAATGTGTTAAACGTGTTGAATGTGTGAAAATCGTATTAAATGTGTCGAAAACGTATTAAACGCGTCGAAAACGTGAAAAACGTGTCAAAAATGTGTTAAACATCTCAAAACGTGGAAAACGTGTTAAACGTGCCAAAAATGTGAAAAACGTGTGAAACGTGTCAATAATGTGAAAAACGTATTAAACGTGTCAAAAACATGTTAAACGTGTCAAAACGTGTCAAAAACGTGGAAAACGTGTCAAAACGTGCCAAAAACGTGAAAAATGTGTCAAAAATGTGAAAAATATATTAAACGTGTCAAAACGTGTTAAAACGTGTTAAACGTGTCAAAAATGTGTCAAAATATGTTAAACGTGTCGAAAACGTGTTAAACGTGTCAAAAATGTGTTAAACGTGTTAAACATGCCAAAAACATGAAAAACGTGTTCAACGTGTCAAAAATGTGTTAAACGTGCCAAAAACGTGTTAAACGTGTGAAAAACGTATTAAAAATGTCAAAAACATGAAAAACGTGTTAAACGAATAAAAATATGTTAAATGAGTCAAATACATGTTAAATAAAAAAATAAAAATAAAATAATTTGGGTTACCCAACTCATATCCAACCCATATTAGTAAATAATATGGGTAGAATTATGGGTTAGATAAATTTAATTTGGGTTAAATATGAATTGGGTTTAACGGTTTGCTCTATATTTCATTTTTAGGTTATCCTTCGGTGATAATGAATCTGTTTCTCATAACAAATACATAAAACAAATGCAAGCTGAGAGTTGAGAGTCAGATGGTGGAGACTATATATTTCCCACGGGTTTATTGACATCACATATTTTCGGCTGAATTTTTGACAGATAAATTATTTTATTAATTAAATTTTTATATTTCTGACGGGTTTATTGACATCTCATATATCCTGTTAATTTTTCGACGGATAAATTATTTAATTAATTAAATTTTAAATAAATACCATCATCTACACTATTAAATAAACTAAGCAAAACTTTTATTAGATTGTAGATCTAAAATGATATTTACAAATAAGTTACACCATTTTGACACTAATATATTTATAATGATTTTATAGAAGTCATACTTTTTTTAATGTTTTTTTAGACTTCTAAATAATTTTAATGTATTTTCACTGGATTTGTGACAATCTAATAATTTTAGTTAACTAATTAAAAATTAATTAAACTTTAACTTTTTTTTTTTCTATTGAATTTGCGACGTCTAAATGTTTATACGGACATTTGGGACGTCATTTGTAATGAAACATTGTCGAAAGTTACATCAAAACATTTCTGCAGATTTCTAATTCATTTTCTACGATTTTTTATCCAAACATTCTATGAATTTTATCAAGAACATTTACTATCCTAATTTTGCAATATCCAATCATGCATCGATTATTTGTGATAGTGTTTCCTTGTTTTATTAATATTTGCGACGTATTGTATTTTACGTGATAAATACCGTTACAAAACCCGTCGAATATCACTGACGGTCTACAACTGTCGGTAAATTTACGTCGCTAATGAAGCATATTTTTGTAGTGAGTACAATTTGAAATGGATGTCTACTCACCATTTTTTGTAATTAATAAATCTTGAAACAATAGACATGATTTGCAGTTCTATTTGTGGTTAATTGGATCCTACCTTTAAAGACATTGCCTTAACTCATTCATTATTTTAAAGTGTCAATCTTTTTTCTTCACAAATTAACCCATATAACCAACCTAAACCCAACCATGGTTGACTCTATTTTGACATGATATTTTTATGGGTAATTTTTTACCTTAAAAATGTGTTCCATCTCAGAGAAAAAACTCCCTCCATCTTCTTGGCATCGATATTCTTTGAATCGACAATTTTATATTGTTTGAATTGCCGCCAATTTTTATATAGTTAATTCATATTAATATTACAGTGACTACAATTCTTAAAGAAGACAATGTTGAGTATATTTAGCGGGAAATACTCTATGATAAGAGCAAATACATTTATGTCAATCATATTGAGCAACACCCATTTATTCAATTTGCTGAAAGATAAAAATGAAAACAGGTTAGTATTCACATTGGTTGATATTAATATGAATCGCAGCCGATCTTCTTCGAATCACCACCGAATTAAGTCCCCGTCACTGGTTAGTAATTTTTTTTTATTTGCTTACCTTACTGATCAATAGTGGGTCAATAGTAGATCAATAATGTGGTTCATATTGATTATCTTACTGATCAATAATCTGATTTACTAATCAATAGTGATAAATAGTCTGATTTTTTTTTACCTTACTATTTTATTTCATATTTGAAAATACAAATTTAGATTCTTATGCTTCAAATTTTTATATAATTAAAAATTCAATTGATTTCTTGATTAAAAATTAAAGATAACTTATTGACACTTGAAGAAGTGGAGAAAGAGAACAATCAAGAAGTCCCAAATTATCTAGGCCATAAAACATTTATGTACAAACTGAAAACTCTATTGTTGGTTTTTAAAAAGTAGTGTTAGAAGATATTGTAGGAATTTTTTTTAGTTTTAAATTCATGATTCTAAACAAATACATATTAGATTTCCTTTCAGGCTTTAATCTATAATCCTATAGATCGATAATATCTAACATGCATGAATCACAATCCTAATACATAAATTTCTCTATGTCCATAAGTTGATTAAACAAGCGGAAACGTACCTGAATTCATGATAAAGATCTTTGAGTTTGGGTTTGCTCTTCCGATTCTCCAAGCGGTTTTCTCCCTTCTTCTCTCTTACGATGGAGGTTAATGAGAAAATGAAAACTAGTGACTTGTGAATCGGGGAACCACAACCCTTTTATATTATATTTCTTTATTTATTTATTATTTAACCATCATAAATAATAAATAAATTGACGGTTTCTACACATAATCGTTCCGTACTATTAATTATATTAATTATGTGACTTATTCAATAAAAAATAATAAATACTTAATGATCACTTTATTTTTATTGAATTCCGAATAAAAATAGTCCAAACACATTATTTATATTTATTAGTCCAATAAATCTAACAATCTCCCACTTGGACAATATATATAATTACATGTGTTCATCTTTATGCGCAAATAATGTGGCTATCATAATTTAAAGTCACTCCAAATCAATCTCGTCCATTAATCATATCAACATTGAACCAAAGCGGTTTAATTACATTAGTTCGTAATTCAACCCATCAATGATCACGAATATCAATATAATTAAATGACATAAATCATAGTACGGATGTGTAGCATAGAAATGACATCCAGTGTGATCCATCATGTCAACTTCTAACTGGTCCCTAATGAGATCAAAATTTTCCATAAACAGAGTGTAATACAATTCTTTATTATCCATAAACTGCAGTAATCAATAAGTCTTTATAACATACATATATATATAAATAAACTCCCACTAAATCTGAATATCTTCAAATAACATAACACCCATTTGAACAGTATGCTCTAAAAAGACCTTGGGTGGTAGTCCCTTAGTTAGCGGATCCACAATCATAGAGTTTGTACCAATATGTTCTATATATAAATGATCACTTTAAACTCTTTCTTTAACAACTAGGAACTTGATGTCAATATGCTTTGACTTAGTTGAACTCCTATTGTTGTTCGAATACATGACTGCTGATTTATTGTCACATAATAACTTTAGTGGTCTTTCAATTCCTTTCACAATCTTTAGCCCAATGACAAAATTCCGCAACCACATTCCATGATTGGATGCCTCATGACATGCTATAAATTCAGCGGCCATAGTGGAAGAAGCAATAAGTGTTTGTTTAACACTTTTCCATGAGATTGCTCCTCCAGCAAGCATGAAGATATAACCTGAAGTGGATCTCCGACTGTCTTGGCATCCAACAAAATCCGAATCCGAATATCCAACGATCTCCAGTTGGTCCGATTTCTTATATGTGAGCATGTAGTCTTTAGTTCTTTTCAAATAACGCATAACCCGCTTGACTGCTACCCAGTGATTCATACCAGGGTTACTCAGATATCTGCCTAACATTCCGACAATGTATGACAAATCTGGTCGAGTACAGACTTGTGCATACATCAAACTTCCTACTGCAGATGCATAAAGAATTTTATGCATTTCTTTAACTTCAAGATCATTCTTAGGACATTGTTGAAGACAAAATTTGTCTCCTTTAACAATGGGGGTGTTTCCTGATTTACAATCCTGCATGTCATATCTCTTTAGTACATTTTCAATGTAACTCTTTTGTGACAATCCAAGTATACCTCGAGAATGATCTCGATGTATCTGAATTCCTAATACAAAAGAGGCATCACCAAGATCTTTCATTTCAAACTTAGTTGAAAGAAATCTTTTAGTTTCATGTAGTAAGCCTGTATCATTGCTAGCGAGCAATATATCATCAACATATAAAATCAAAAAAATATGTCTGCTCCCACTAAATTTGTGGTATACACAATCATCAATTAAATTACTCTCAAAACCAAACGAGATAATAATTTCATGAAATTTGTGATACCATTGACGAGAAGCTTGCTTGAGACCATATATGGATTTCTTTAGTTTACAAACCATTTTGTTTGGATCTCCCACCACAAAATATTCTGGTTGGTTCATAAAAATTGTTTCATCAATGTTTCCATTTAGAAACGCAGTCTTAACATCCATTTGGTGTAGCTCAAGATCAAAATGCGCCACTAATGCCATGATCATCCTAAAAGAGTCCTTTGTCGAAACAGGGGAAAAGGTTTCTGTAAAATCAATACCTTCCCTCTGAGTGAAACCCTTTGCAACAAGACGTGCCTTATATCTTTCTACATCACCCTTTGAATCCTTTTTGGTTTTAAATATCCATTTACAACCAATAGGTTTCGCACCTTCAGGTAATGAGACTAGATCCCAAACGTCATTGTCTTCCATAGACTTAATTTCTTCATTCATGTCAATAATCCATTTATGAGAATTAGAACTATGCATTGCTTGATGTAAGTTGATATCTTCCATCATTTCAACGCTATCCTCATGTTCTTGGAGAAATACAATATAGTCATCCAAAATAGCATTTCTCCTTTCTCTCGTGGATCTCCGTAATGGCATTTGTTCTTGAGGTTGTTGAGTTTGTTCTTCAGGAATGTTTACCTCATTTTCAATGGGAAGATTTGCATTATTGTCTTGAAGTTCTGGAATTGCTTCTTGATTAATATCATAAATAAATTCATGATTATCATCAGTAGCAATTATAGGAATTTGAACAAATTCCTCTTCAAATACAAATTCCTTAGTATTTCTCCCCTCAAACTCAATATCCTCAAAGAACACTGCATTTCCCGTCTCAAAAATAGTTCTGTTCGTGGGAACAAAAAACTTATAACCCCTTGATTTCTTAGAATATCCAATAAAGTAACAACTAACTGTTTTGGAGTCCAATTTCTTTTCATGAGGCTTATAAGGCCTTGTTTCTGCTGGACATCCCCAAATATGAAAATGCTTTAGGACTGGTTTTTTACCGGTCCAAAGCTCATAAGGAGTTTTAGTTGTTGCTTTAGTTGGAACTCTATTGAGAATATATGCTGCAGTCTTTATTGCTTCTCCCCAGAGAGATTCCGGTAAAGTAGAATGAGAAATCATGCTTCTTACCATATCTTTAAGAGTTCTGTTTCGTCTCTCAGATACACCATTCATGCGAGGAGAACCTGGCATAGTGTATTGAGGTACAATTCCACATTCCTCTAGGAATTTAGCAAATGGTCCTGGACGTTGTTCTCCTGATCCATCATATCGACCATAGTATTCACCACCATGGTCAGATCTGATAGATTTAATTCTTTTACCAAGCTGATTTTCTACTTCAGCTTTGTATGCCTTAAACACGTTCAGTGCTTGGGACTTCTCACTAATGAGATAAAGGTAGCCATATCTTGAATAATCATCTATGAACAAAATAAAATATTGTTGACCATTCCAAGAAGCCGTAGGGAATGGCCCACAAATATCAGTATGAATGAGTCTAAGACGTCTGTAGTTCTGTTGGCACCCAATTTCCTTACGTTTGTTTGCTTTCCCTTAATACATCCAATACAAACCTCAAAATTGGAAAAATCAAGAGAATCAAGAATTCCATCATTTACAAGCCTTTCAATTCTGTGTTTAGATATATGACCTAAATGCTTGTGCCAAATTGATGCAGAAATTTCATTTGTTAATTTTCTTTTAGTACCGCGATTACTTGTAAGCAAAGTTTCATTATATGAGGCAATTGTATCAAGTAAATATAGATTATCATAAACTGACAAAGAACCATTTGCAATAATATTTGAATTTAAAGAAAGACTAAACTGACCATTTCCAAATGAACAATAATAGCCAAATTTGTCCAAAACAGAAATAGAAACCAAATTCCGTCTAAAAGACGGTACAACAAAAGTGTCTTTCAAATCCAAATAAAAACCAGTTCTTAATAATAATCTAAAATTCCCAATAGCCTCAACTTCAACTGATTTTCCATCGCCCACAAAAATGAATCTTTCATCATCACTTGGCTTTCGGCAGCTCAGGCAACCCTGCATAGAAACACTAATGTGAGTAGTAGCACCAGAATCTACCTACCAAGTGTGACTCGGTACTGAAGTTAAATTAACCTCAGAGCAAACTAAAGTAAGAGATTCATCTTTCTTTGCACGCCATGCGTGATATTTGGTGCAGTCCCTCTTCAAGTGTGTGGATTGCCGACAAAAGAAACAACTAAATTCCTCATTTTCTTTAGTTTGTTGTTTTTTTTGCACGGGACCACCTGCAGCTTCTTTAGGGTTCTTTGGAACATAAAAAATATAATTAAAGAATTATATTTTTTTAAAGAATTATATTTAAAATATATATACGGGTTATGTATCTCTTTCATAATATTATGACGTAAATAAAATAATATTAAGAAAATAATTAAGAATTTAAGGAATAAATTCAATTCGGTTTTTGAGATTTAAGGAGTTTATTATTCTAACCAATCAATTGAAACAACATATTACCAAAATAATCTATCTTGTGAATGTTGATTCGGTATATAGATTTTAAATGATAAGTACGTCTGTAATTCATGCGGATATTATATCGGTCCAAAGATAGATGAATATTGTCGGGCCGAATTACAGAAGTACCTGTGATGATGAATATGTGACGATTATTCGGTTCCATGTGAACAATAATTCTATCCAAAGATAGAATCATTGTTTGACAGGATTTATTGTCAGTATTTGATTATTGCACAAAATATCACTTACAAGTTAATATTTCTGTCCAAAGACTAAATATTAATGTTGTGCTAGATATTTTTTTTTGTTGATGGAAAAATCTCAATGTGAATTTATTAATCAAGATGTGAAAAATGTGTTTATAGTATTTTTTGTTTAATTTCAGTTAATGCTTTCGCATCTACAATATCTGCCAATGTCAATTCTGTTCCTATACTGAATGGAAATAACTTTAAGGATTGGAAGGAAAATGTTTTGATTATCCTCGGGTGTTTGGATCTAGACCTTGCGCTTCGGATTGATCGAACCACTATTACGGATCAAGGTTCCCTTGTTGAAAAACAGGACCTTGAAAAATAGGAAAGATCAAATCGCATGTGTCTAATGATCATTAAGCGAGGAATTCCAGAAACGTTTAGGGGTGATATCTCTGAAATTACTTCCTGAAGCCAAATGAGCACTTTCAGCCCGATCTTGCTTCAATCTCTCTTCTTCTTGCACACAATATGAAATTAACTCATTAAGAGTCTATTTCTCCTTCTGACAGTTATAACTGACCTTAAACTGATTAAATTGTGCAGGAAGAGAGATCAAAACCAAATGCACGAGCAATTCATCAGAAAGCTCTAACTTTAGTGCTTTTAGTTTTGAAGCAAAGTGAGACATTTCCATTATGTACTCCCTTATGTTTAATTTCCCCTTATACTTCATTGAGGTCAAACTCGCAAGAAGCGTGCTTGTTTCAGCCTTATCGTTTTTTGCAAAACGTTTCTCAATTTCCTCAATGAATTCCTTAGCATTAGTGACTTCAGAGATATCACCCCAAAACGTTTCTGGAATTCCTCGCTTAATGATCATTAGACACATGCGATTTGATCTTTCCCATTTTTCAAGGTCCTGTTTTTCAACAAGGGAAGCTTGATCCGTAATAGTGGGTCGATCAATCCGAAGCGCAAGGTCTAGATCCAAACACCCGAGGATAATCAAAACATTTTCCTTCCAATCCTTAAAGTTATTTCCATTCAGTATAGGAATAGAATTGACACTGACAGATATTGTAGATGCGGAAGCATTAACTGAAATTAAACAAAAAATACTATGAACACATTTTTCACATCTTGATTAATAAATTCACATTGAGATTTTTCCATCAACAAAAAAAAATATCTAGCACAACATTAATATTTAGTCTTTGGACAGAAATATTAACCTTGTAAGTGATATTTTGTGCAATGATCAAATACTGACAATAAATCCTGTCAAATAATGATTCTATATTTGGATTGAATTATTGTTCACATGGAACCGACTAATCGTCACATATTCATCATCACAGGTACTTCTGTAATTCGGCCCGACAATATTAATCTATCTTTGGACCGATATAATATTCGCATGAATTACAGACGTACTTATCATTTAAAATCTATATACCGAATCAACATTCACAAGATAGATTATTTTGGTAATATATTGTTTCAATTGATTGGTTAGAATAATAAACTTCTTAAATCTCGAATCGAATTTATTAATTAAATTTTTTAATTAAATTCTTAATTCCTTAAATTCTTAATTATTTTCTTAATATTATTTTATTTACGTCATAATATTATGAACCCGTATATATATATTTTAAATATAATTTTTAAAAAAAATATAATTCTTTAATTATATTTTTTATGTTCCAAATAAATAAATATATATGACATAATAATTAACTATTTTATATATATTCAATAATATATATCTCCTTATAAATCTCGTTACAGTTTTCTGTAAATACATATATTTAATAATATATATCCTTAATTATAGTAATTATAGGTTAGGTGATTTATTTATAATAAAATCTTTATTTATTTATTAAATAAATAATTAAATTTACGAACTTTTCAAACTTTTCAAAACTCTGTACATATATATTTAAATAAATAATATTAGTCAAACTTAATCTTTAATTAATTATTTATTTTAAAAAAAATAACCAGACCCTAAAAATCATTCTTCTTCAAATCATCATCTTATATCTGAATTTGTGATTTAATCATAATATATGATATCATAAAAAAAAAATCTTAATATCAACAAACTAACATAGATATTGGCTCTGATACAAGAATTTTATTTAGTCTTAAATTCATGATTCCAAACAAATACTTAGATTTCCTTTCAGGCTTTAATCTATAATCCTATAGATCGATAATATCTAACATGAATCACAATCCTAATACATAAATTTCTCTATGTCATAAGTTGATTAAACAAGCGGAAGATCTTTGAGTTTGAGTTTGCTTTTCCGATTCTCCAAGCGGTTTTCTCCCTTCTTCTCTTTTACGATGGAATGAGGAAATGAAAACTAGCAATTGTGAATTGGGTGAATTGGGGAACCACAACCCTTTTATTATATTTCTTTATTTATTTATTTATTATTTAACCATCATAAATAATAAATAAATTCACGGTTTCTACACATAACCGTACTATTAATTATATTAATTATGTGACTTATTCAATAAAAAATAAAAATTACTTAATAATCACTTTATTTTTATTGAATTCCGAATAAAAATAGCACATTATTTATATTTATTAATCCAATAAATCTAACAAATATTTATTTACTATATTATCAATATGCACGTGTCAATTCAGTGTGGAAAAAGGTAATATAAGATATTTAATATCATACTATCAAAAATAATTTAATTGTTAATGTCAATTTTTGAAATACGAAAAAATTTCTAATAAAATGATTACAATTTATCAAAAGACGGTCACTAGAACTTTAAAGCAAACTGAAAATTACAATGAAGAAAGAGAGTGGATGTAGAGTGTCAAATTGTATCAATCAATGAACATTACCAAAATATTTATAATTAACTGCACATCTATAATTTATAAAAAAAAAATCACTCATTACACATTTTCAGTAAAAATAATTCTCTTTATTTGCTTTGTTTATAAAATATTTAATAAGTGCAGTAGGGCTTTGTTCGGATTAGAGTTTTTGAAAAAACTTAGTGAGAGAAAAACATAATGATTTATGATGACATTAAGGAGGTGATGATTATTTTTTGGTAAAAAAAATTTAAAAAATATTAATATATATGAATAAAATAAAAAAAAATAATTTAAAATAAAAGGTATTTTAGTATTTTAGTTATTAGAATGAGTGATGTAGTTATTAAGAAGTGATTAATTGAAAAATTGATTTTGAATCGTTTTTTTTTTAAACTCAAAGAAAACCAGCCCTAGAAGTTTCTTCATTTACAATTTTAGTATATTTACTCAACCAACTAAAATGGTCATATGCATCTTTTACCATCTTTCTAATAAACCTAAACTTTGGTGGCCCAAATGCTTCATTTTTCATTTCAGAAATAGAGATATATATTCAATTTTTTTGGGAATAAAATATATATTCGATCTTTTACCATAGCTTCTAAAGTAGATTTTTTTTACGTATGATATATTCTTGTCGATCTTAGCAAATGTGTTTTGATCAGGTACAAACATCTACCTCTCATGATTATACTCCATACAAAAAATCTACCTATCCTCCATTCATCCATTTTTCCTTTGTAATTTTTAGTTTAACTTCACAGTTAGCTCTAGTGAATAGCTTTTGATAAAATGAATTTCACTATAACCTTTGTCTTTCAAACTTAAAATTAAATTCTTTTGATTGAAACTAATTAATAAGAAAAAAACATCTTTATCATCTTTTTTTTTCACAATAAATTTTTGACATGGCATATTTTACAATATAATAAATAAACATCTCAAGCTCTACTCACAACCGTATCCACTCGTAGTTTACTCTTAAAAACATTAGAGTTTCTAACTTTATCTCAATATTTTCTGTTAACATAGATAAAATTGAGGTTTTTTGATTGTTTTTTCTAACTATTCAATGCCATTAAGTTATCTTTCATTTACAATCAAAAATTAATTAATTTTATGAAATTTTAAAAAAGATTGAAACATAAAAAACTAAAATTTTATTTTAAAATATGAAATAAAACAATAAGGTAAGCAAAGAAGAATTGATCAGTAAAGTAAACATTAAGGTAAGCAAAATCAAACTATTGATCACTATTGATTAATAAATCAGATTATTTATTAGTAAGGTAAGTAAATGAGACCTACTCAATAGTAAGTAAATCAAAGAGAATCACAAACCGGTGAAGGTGAGTTCGGCTACGATTCGAAGATCGACAGCGATTCAATCATTGTAATATTAATATCAACAAATGTGAACATGTTTTTCGTTTTTTTTGTTTATCTTTCAACAGATTCAACAAAAAGGTGCTGCTTGATTGAAAGAAATGTATTTGCTTCTAATATGTATTTCTCACTAAATAAACCCAACATTGTTGGTTGAGTCTCGTCTTTAAGAATCACAGTCACTTGAAGACAATTCGAACAATATAAAAATTAGAATTGGCGGCGATGAAGAAGATCAACTAAAATTTGAAGAAGATCGATGTCGATGAAGAAAATCGACGACGAATAACTCTAAGACTAAAACACATTTTTACCGTAAAAAATTTCCCTAAAAATATCATATTAGAAGAGAGTCAACTATGATTGTGTTTATGTTTGTTACGTGGTTTAATTTGTGAAAAAAATATTGGAGACATGTCAAATAAATGAATAATGAATAGGTTAAGTTAATGTCTTTTAAGGTAAGATCGAAATAACCCTTTTAAATGTACGATCAAGTAACTAAAGTAATTTTCTATCATTAAAAATAATTGAGACTACTTATTAGTTTCATCTCTTCAACTAGCAAATAAAAAAGGTTTTCGTCGCAATTACTAATATTAAAATCACTTTTTTTTTTATCAAATTATATTTTTAATTAAATAATCAAATTTCAATTTAAATAACAACATATAACTATTTTTTATATAATTTTATAATATTAAACACACATTATTTTAATCTAAATATTCAATCTATCCAAAAAAAACAAAAAAAAATTATTTCTAGCCAGATCGACCTTGTTTGATCTTTGGTTATTTAATTTTAATCTTTTTTTTATAAAAAAAACAGTAATTGATTTAGATAATTTTGATCAAATAATTAAAATAGTCCCTAATATTTCTTATTCTTTTTTAAATGTTATAAATAATAACATCAATATTTGTATATTTAATTAATATTTATTAAAATTATATAATAAAAAAATTATTATCAATTTTTTTTAAAAAAAAAGCAGACACATGTGGGGAAATTTGATGGAATAACCCTTATGGAATTTCCACTTTTAACATGCCATTAATAAGTTTATCAGTTTTACCCTTTATTAAAAAAAAAAAAAAAAATTGATTTTCATTCTCCCCCGTCGTGGGAAAGTCGTTTCCCATTCAGTTCTTCTTTCACTCCCTCTCTCTCGTTTCCAACTTCCCGAAGACGACTGATCAACCCCCAAGACGACGACGACGACGAAAATCCCCCGAAACATCGACGACGTCCTCTCCCTCGAACCCTCCCTCGAACCCCGACGAGCTCCGACGACAAACAATAGCCCCGACGAGAGTCTCAACTCCAGAACGTCGAAGGTTAGTATTTCTTCCCCGTTTCTATCCGTTTCTATCCTAGTTCTCCGTTTTATATCCATGCATGCTATAATGGAGGAATGGTTTAGGGTATTGTTTAGGTTTAGGTATGGGTTTAGGTTTAGTTAGTGTTTATTGTTTAGGTTTATTGTTTAGGTTTAGTTTTGGGTTTAAAATGCTTCTGTCGAAGGCTGTTGCAGGGTTTTGGGTTTATTGTCGATGGCGACGATGCATTTTCGCAGGCGACAGTGCATCTGTCGCAGACGACACTGCATCTGTCGCAGACGACAGTGCATCTGTCGCAGACGACGATGCATCTGTCGCAGACGACGATGCATCTGTCGCAGACGACGATGCATCTGTCGCAAGCAGAATATACTATTCGTCTGCGACAGATGCATCTGTCGCAGACGACGATGCATCTGTCGCAGGCAGAATATACTATTCGTCTGCGACAGATGCATCGTCGTCTGCGACAGATGCAGTGTCGTCTGCGACATATGTCATATTTCCTTTAAATTAGTGGTATTTACTTTCATTATTCTGACTTATTGATTTTTTGCAGATGGCAACAACCAAATGCAAAAACAAAACTGTAATTGAGAACTTTCCTGGACGTGTTTCATGGAAGTCTACTTGCACCTGCTTGTTAAAGACCAAGGACAAGTTTAATCACTTTGGTCTTATAGAAAGGGCTATGAAGAGTCAATTTCAGTATCTATTGAAAGCCCCGACTGTCATTTTCTCAGGAACAATAATCCACCAGATGTTGATCAGGAAAAGCAGCTCCAATTCGAAGGGAATAAGTTTCTTAGTCAATGGTCAGCAGCTTTACTGGGGCATGAGGGAATATGCCTTGGTAACAGGCCTAAATTTTGGAAGATTTCCTGTGATTGAAAACTGGCACGCTGAAGAATTTCCACCCCTAGTCCATAAATACTTTGGTGGCAAAACAGTTGTTAAAGTGACAGAAGTTCAAAGTGTTTTCCTCAACTGCTCTGAGAAGGAGGATGCATGGAAGCTTGGGCTCATCAACCTTATCTACCAGTGTCTCTTTGGATCTGATAATAGGAAGATGGTATGTTTGAAGATCTTCAGCATGGTGGAGGATATGGAAATGTTCCTTCAATTTCCATGGAGAAAGGTGTCATTCAATTCAACTTTGAAGGGTATTGACAAGGACATGAAACATCTTCGGCAGCTATATGTGGAGAAGAAGGAAACTTGCAAGGGGAACTGTGATGTTGCTTATACTATTAGTGGCTTCGCCATAGCCTTCCAAGTTTGGACATATTTGGTTATGTCTACATTTGTCCCCAAATTTGCGGATATGATCGAGGAAAAACATACATGCCCAAGGATATTACTTTTTACAGCCTCTAGAAGCAACACCAACACTAGCCAAGAGGTATCCAATGCCCTTTTCAAATGCAATGTCTTTAACAAGATTCATGAGTCTGAGGAAGAGAAGAGGAACTACTGTGGGGATGACTTTGAAGAAATGGGAGATTACATTTATGATGATTTATTTAAGGTGGATGGTAGGAAGAGAAAGAATGAAGATGGTACTCCCAAACAAACGCCCAAGAGGAGAACAATTAAAAGGACAACAATTAAGAGGATCGAGTCTAGTGATGAATCTAGCGAAGACAGCTCTCGGTCTACTACTCGTGAATCAAGCCATGTCCCTTCAGCAACGAGTCCTCAAAAGAAAGAAGACAGTTCTCCTACTAGGCAAGACAAGTTTGACAATCCGGTGACTAAAGCCCAGAATGATGACAAGTTTGATGAGCTTACAAAGGATGTGAAGGAGTTGACAAGGGATGTGAAGGAGCTGAATACTGAAATGAAGGTAATGAAAGAGGATCAACGGGTTATGTTCAAACACATAATCCAATTATTGGGTGAATTAAAACAACAAAAGAATGATGTTTCTGCTGCTGATGATTTAGTGGAGAAGGATTTGGAAATCAACAAAGATGTTGCTGATGAGAATGATGATGTTGATGATCTGCCGAATGAAAAAGAAGATGCTGCTGATATGAATGATGTTGGGTTGGAGGATGCTGTTGTTGATGGGTTGGAGATGATAAACAATGTTGCTGTTGTTGATGATGACAAAGATTCTTCTGCTGTTGATGGTTTGGAGATCAACAAAGAAGCTGTTGTTGATGATGATCAAAACAAGGATGCTTCTGCTGTTGATGGTTTAGAGATGAACAAAGAAGCTGTTGTTGATGATCATCAAAACAAAGATGCTGCTGCTGAAACTGTTGTTGTTGAAACTGCTGCTGATGAAGAGGCTGTTGATGAAGAGGCTGTTGATGGTTTGGAGATCAACAATGAAGCCGAGCAGAATGAAAACAAAGTTGAAGAGGCTGAAAACAAAGTTGAAGAGGCTGTTGATGGTTTGGAGATCAACAATGAAAACAAAGTTGAAGAGGCTGCAGCAGTTGTTGATAAGAATGCTGAGTTGGGAAAGAAAGAATTGGCCACGAAGAAGAAGAGGAAGGTAGTTTTGGCCAAAAATAGATTGCAGCAGTTGGGCAAGAAAAGGAAGATGAATGAAGAGGCTGAGTTGGGAAAGATGAATGATGAAGAGGCTGACATGGGAAAGAAGAATGATGAAGAGGCTGAGTTGGGAAAGAAGAAGGATGATGATGTATTGGTATTGACTCCAACAAGATTTCAGGGACAGAGTTTTCGGAGAAAGAAGAGGTCCACACAATTGGGGAACTATACAGATCCTAATGGAAAATCTTTTAAACTCATTGATCCAGTAACTGTAAATCCTCTTTTAGATTATGATAGTGAACTGTTGGATGATTTGAAACAATGGCTGAAGCTGGAGGATGATGACAAGATAAATCTGGTTCTTTTCCATGCTGGTCGAGAATTGTTTAACAGAATGTTGAGGCCTCAGAATTGGCTACATGATCAGGTAAGTTTTTGTTGTTGAAACTGTTTTTTGGGTATTGTATTAACAGCAGGTTAAAGAGAAATAGCAGGAATTGCATCTGGCGCAGGCGACAGTGCATCTGTCGCAGGCTGGAAATGCATATGGCGCATGCGACAGTGCATCTGTCGCAGGCGACAGTGCATCTGGCGCAGGCGACAGTGCATCTGTCGCAGGCTGGAAATGCATATGGCGCATGCGACAGATGCATCGTCGTCTGCGACAGATGCATTTCCTGCTATTTCTCTTCATGTTCTGTGCTTAATTCATTCGATGCTCTGTGCTTACTTCATTTTCTCGAATCTGTCGCAGGAGATAGATGCAGCATGTTACATTCTTAAAAAAAGGGTTGCCAATTTTCCCAAGACTTATCAACCGATGGATTTCTCAATATGTGACTGTAATGTCACTACAAGGTTGTCGTTACGTTATTCAAAGTTCTCCAAAAATCCACAAACATACCAATTCGACGATGACTTGATGGAATATTTCAGGGGTGATGAAGGAAAATTGATGACTTCTTGGATGATTGTAGATAAGATATATTTCCCTATGAATCTTAATATGAAGCATTGGGTCCTTTGTGAGGTGCAACTACAAGATTGGTGCATCAATGTTTATGACTGCGAACAAGGATTTATCAAAAAGAATCACTATGACAAGTTCATGAAACCACTATGTGAAATGATTCCATATCTCTTTCTATTTGGAACGACCGAGTTTGACAGGATCAAGTATCCTAAGTTCAGTTTGGAAGGAATGTCATATGTTGTAATACCACACCCAAGAGTCCCCAAGTGCACGAAGAGTGGAGACCGTGGTCTTTTTACAATCATGTATTTGGAGTACCTTACTGCAAAATTGGATATATCAGCTGTGACATCAGAGAACATTGTTTTTTGGAGACAAAAATGGGCAGTTAGGTTGTTCCACCATATAATAGACCCATAGAAAATGGACATAATTTAGCTATGTATATTTTTGAATGTAAATCTTATGTATTTATTTTTGAATGTAATGTAGTTTGCTATTTTGAATTCAAATATAATATAGTATATATATATAATTAAGCACAAAACATAAATGAAATGCATCTGGCGCATGTGCACTTGAAAGAGTAGAAAAACACCAACATTCATGTGATCTGCAATTCAAAGAAGTCAGTGACAGTGACCAGTCAGTGTTAATTGCAAGGAGGAAAATGCAAGGAGGAAAATGCAAGGAGGAAAATGCATATGGCGCAGGCGACAGTGCATCTGTCGCAGACGACAGTGCATCTGTCGCAGGCGGGAAATGC
Organism: Impatiens glandulifera; assembly: GCF_907164915.1. Classification (NCBI taxonomy): domain Eukaryota; kingdom Viridiplantae; phylum Streptophyta; class Magnoliopsida; order Ericales; family Balsaminaceae; genus Impatiens; species Impatiens glandulifera. The sequence continues at coordinate 35,862,893 of NC_061866.1, forward strand.
ATCTGTCGCATGCGACAGATGAACTGTCGTTTGCGACAGATGCACTGTCGCATGCGACATATGCATTTCCAGCCTGCGACAGATGCACTGTCGCCTTCGTCACCTTCGTCGGATGTATATTTCACTGTAAAACATATCAGCCAAGCTCTAAAACCATTATTCCATGACCTAACCTACATTCTAGACTCTAAACGACAAAACCCTAAATCGACGAACGTCTAACCTGAATGTTAAAGACGTTCCAGTTTTGTTGATGATGAAGGAAGGATCCGTTGATGATGAAGGAAGCTTGATGATGAAGGAAGCTTGATGATGAAGAACCTTGATGAAGGAAGCGTTGATGATGATGAAGGAAGGACGGGGAAAGGACGGTTGGTGGAGAGGAGGGAAATGGAGAAGAAAGTGACATTTCAGTAACTGAAATGCGCACTCACTTACTGAATTTAAATTTTTTTTTTTTTTTAATAAAGGGTAAAACTGACCTTTTGCCTTGACAAAAGGTCAAAAATGATAAATTTATTAATCACATGTTAAAAGTGGAAATAACCCTCCTATGAGGGTTATTCCATCAAATTTCCCCACATGTGAGTTGGACCGACAAACAGCAGTGGTACGGAGGCATCATAATGGATGGGCCTAGCCTCTTTATCTTTATGCATGTCTAGAGCCTTCTTAAGCATTTGTCTTTTTATAAACCCAATAATAATACAATATCATTTTATTTATTTTTTTCATTAATTATATTATTCAATAATTATATATTAATATATAATTTTTTTATCAAAATATATCCCTCTCAAAATTAAAACAACAATGACGATCTTAATCACCGTCTCCAAAAGATTTTTTCTAATAAAAACTTGAAAAACTATTAAAAAAATGAAATAAACTGTATTTTAATATATAAAGAGAATGAAAGGATGATAATTTTATTTAAATTATTAAAAATATCTAAGAAACATATTCTGTTCTCTAGTTTTATTTGGATTATTTATAATTGAGTTTTTTTTTTTTTTAAGAAATGAAATCTTATTTAATAAAAAAATTAATTAATTAATTAAATTATTATAATATTCTTTTATATTTAAAATTTATAAAATAAAATATTTTAATTAATAAACTAATTAAGTTTTGTAAAAAAAATTAAAAGGAGATAATATATTTTTTTCATAAAAAAAGATCAATAAAAAGCACATCAAATGAGCTTCATCAACGTACTAATAATTTTAGATGGTGAGCTAGTTTGTCATTGTTTTGTTTTTTCAAGTAAATGTATTTAAGTTAACCAAAATTCCTTATTTGGTAAATACCCTATTTGGGTAAATAGACTATTTGGATGAAAAGTACAAATTAAGAGGAAATTTGTTAATTTTTTGACCATCCATTTCTATCTAAAAGTTGTAAATCTTGCTTGGTTGGTCTTGCTTGGATTCTGATTTCTGATTGTGTAATTAATATTAGTGCCAAGATCATAAATATATAATTATATTTTTTTAAAGTCAAAATATTATATAACAACAAAAGTTGCAAAGCCAGTAATGAAAATACTCACTCACATATATTATTATTAAAAGTAAAAACTGAACTTGCAAAATGAAAACACAGATAGAGTGAATGGATAGAAACATGAAATTAAGAAAACTAAGTAAATAGAACAGACAGACAGACATAGATTTATTAATTAGCATTTTGGAGGGGAAACGCCGCATGCGGCGGCGACCCTTTTAGAGCCTTGAGAATTAACGTAACCACTGAGAAATGGGTTATTAATATAGCCACAAAAACAAGGTCTCTGTTCATTAAGCTTGCTGCAACACTGACTTGATGGCTTAACATTTGAGTTTATGGCGTTCAAGCAAGAACTTAGCTCTGTAGGATTACATGCCACCGCCTCCACCGCCGCAGGCAACACCACTCCGACGTACACCACAACCATCACCACTAGGAAGATAGCACCCTTCATTTTGATTAAATAGCTAGATCTTACTTCTTAGATCTGAGAGTGAGATATATTGTGATAATCTAATCAAGGGTTTGTTCTCATTTATAGATCAGTACTTAAGGCTTGTTTGGTTTTATTCATTCAAAATAATTTTCAAATAGATAGTACTACTAGATAGAAGAAGACAAGGAGGAGGTGGCATGTATGGAATGGTTAATGTGGACGGTTACATTTTGCCACGCTACTGTTGCAGCAATGTATGTAAGGTTGGTCAAACTAATACGCCTCTTTTTCAATGTTAGAGCTTGTTTGTTTGATGTTTCATATTTTGTTTAGAGTAAAATTTTGAATTTGTTAAATTATTAGAGTTGTGATAAAGTGAGGAAATTTGGGAAAAGAGATAAGAGAAGTAATGTCCTTATCTATTGGAAAAAGAAAAAAAATGAGAGAAAACAGAAAAGAAAGAAAAATTATTGGATTTTTTCTTACCATTTTTTCTTATATTCTATCTTCCAATAATTTCTAATTTCTAATATATTTTATATTTAAATTTTATAATAAAATATATATATATATATATATATATATATATATATATATATATATATTCTGATTTATGAGTTAAATGATTGAATTGTTAAATAGAGTAAAACAAAATCAAACAAACTCTAGTTCTCCATACTCTCAATTATCGGTGAATTTAATGTAAGTAGGGACTTGTTCCAAATATATATATATTTTTTTTATTTTTTTTTATAGGTTTTCTTGATTTTGTTTTGTTTATATAAAAAAGAACATTGATTTTTTTAGTGCAAATTATATAGGCGGTCCTCTAATTACTCTGATCGTTCACTTTTAAACTTTAAATTAATTTTTAAAATAAATCGTCTCTTCAACTTTTAGAAAAATCACGTTAAACTTAAAATATTTTTTTATATATCCTTAATTATTATTTTTTATATTTATATATAATTATTAAATCGCTATATATATATATATTTTTTTATCATTAATTTTTATATTTATATAATTATTAAATCTCTTTGAGAAATTTGACGAAATGACTCTAATAATAGGTTTAAATGAGAAAAGTGCGAGTGAATAATTTAAATAGCGCTGCTGACCCTTTTTTTCTGACAAAAATGCCTCTATTGCGTCACGCAACCTCCAATTGCGTGACGCAACTGGGTGCATTGTGAAAAGTCCACAATGCCCTTATTATATAATTAAAAATATTCCAGTTTTTCCCATTTCTTTTCATTTCTTTCTTCCCTGTTCTCTCTCTTTATGTCCCCTTCTCCCCTTCTCCTCATTCTCTCTAAAAACAAGACGACCCCGACGAAGACGTCGAAATCCCAACGAAGTAAGGATGTCAGCTGGTATGCTTCATTTGAACGCATTTCTTTCTTTCTTGAATGCATTGTTTGTTAGGTTTAGGTTTATAGATTGATTAGGTAAATGCCACCGTTGCGGCGGAATCCGAGTGCGTCACGCGGGTGCGTGACGCACCCACACCCGTGTGACGCACCCACGTGACGCGACCAGACCATTTATAGTTAGTACTTGCATTTCATTGTTATGGTTGTGTCTCTCAATTGATAGTATCATTTTTTTCAATTGGAACTTAAGTATTTGCTGATGTATTTGTTGTGTATAATTGAGAATGGAAAATTGCAGCTGATGGTACAAGGTCTTTCTGTGCAAAATCATGCAAAACTATGGATATACCCCAATATACTAAATTTGCCGAATTAGTTGATATCATCTATGAGACGATTAACGTGCAAAAGTCTACATATGATTTAGTGATTGAAGTAATGTATGATGTTTCTGCCAAACTTCCCCCTGCTGTTATTGAGCGAGATAATGATGTGGGCATCTATTTATCACGGTTGATTTTGGGTCGCAGTTCGTCACCTTCGTCACCATTGTGTGTCTCATTAGTAGAGAAGTACCCAAGTCAAGATAGTGCACTACCTATACTTACTAAAAAAACGATACCTGGAGTTGTTTCTCTAGTTGTTTCTCAAAAAATTGTATTTGAAAGTGAAAATGAAGGAGGAGGAGAAGAAGATGAACGGGCTCATCATGAACTGATTAATTATGAACGAGTTAGTGACTTTAATTATGAACGGGTTAGTGACTTCCATGCTACTACTAGTCCCGCACCAGCAATTGCACGCACGCCGCACCGATCATCAATACCTACACCATCTAGTGCAAGAGCGTCAATAGGTACACCATCTAGTGAAAGAGCATTAATGGGTACACCATGTAGTGCAAGACCATCAATGGGTACACCATCTAGTGCAAGAGCATCAATGACTACACCATCGACAGACCCGACAGACTTATCACTGACATACCCTTCATTTTCCTTGACATTAACTAGTGAAACCGTATTGGAAGTTGGTGCATTGTTTGATAATAAAAAAGAACTTCAACTGACGCTATATAAATATGCAATGACTTATCATTTTGAATTCAAAGTGAAGAACTCACGGAAACATTTTGGTATGTGAAATGTATGGATGAGACATGCAAGTGGAGCTTGCGTGCTGTGAAAGGTAAGTTTTCTAAGATGTTTGAGATTCGGAAATTCAACCAACAACACTCATGCTCAGTTTTGTCGAGGCCGGAGAAAAAAATGCAAACACCGGTATGAGTTATTGGGCAGTGCATGTAGAGCAAGTACATGGACCATTACCATAACCACTTGCCTAAGAAAATAATTGAAGACATGCAATCAGCTTATCTGATATTTTTGACTTATAATAAGACTTGGAGGGCAAGGGAAATGACTTTAATGGCGGTGCGAGGAACGGTAGAGGATTCCTATGGAAAATTGCCATCATACCTATACATGTTGGAGAAGAATAATCCGGGTACCATAACAGATATCCAGACAGACGAGCTCGGCCACTTCAAGTATATGTTCATGTCTCTAGGTCTCTCAATTAGGGGTTTCAAAGCCTTTTATCGTCCCGTATTGTGCGTTGATGCCAGTTTTCTCAAGCACAAGGTGGGAGGTCAACTATTGGAGGCTATTGCATTGGATGCGAATGAGAAACTATATCCTGTTGCATTCGGCGTTGTTGATTTAGAGAATGGTAACTCCTGGACTTATTTTATGCAAAAACTTAGAGAAACAATTGGATTAGTTGATGATCTTGTCTTCGTATCCGATAGACACCCAAGCATCGCCAATGCCTTGTGTGTTGTTTTTCCAGAAGCAGACCACGATGCGTGCACATATTATGGCCAAATTCAAAACTGATAATTGTCATGTGAAGTTTGATTTGACTTCAATTGCGTACACTATCTCCAACTTTAATCGATTTTTTGACAAGATTAGAGTTAAAGATCATAGGATTGCTGCCTATTTGGAAGAAATTGGGTTTCAAAGATGGAGTAGATCATTTTTCCCCGGTAAGCGATACAATCAACTCACAAGCCATCATGCTGAGAGTTTTAATAGTCAGAGCAGGGAAGCCAGAAAATATCACAATTCAGCAATGACTGAGTATTTAAGATTCATAATACAACATTGGTTTAACGATAAAAGAGAAAAAGCGTCCAACCACCAAGAATTTTTATCTCTAACGTATGAAAAGTTATTATGTGAGGGTTTTGAGAAGGCCAGATTTTATACCGTATCATCCCTTAACCGATTCGAGTTATATGTGCATGACAATGAGTTCCATTTTAAAGTCAATTTGAAAGACAAAGACTGCACTTGTAGGGTATTTGAAGTCTTCAGTCTTCCTTGTACCCATGCACTGGCTGCTGTCCGTCACCGAAATGTGGTTTCTTATGACTTATGCTCAAGGTATTATTCAACTCAAAAATTCAATTTATCTAACCATTTTTTGAATCGTTTTAATTTCCTTCTCATAGATATTACACAACTGTATCTTGGTTGAATGCATATGCGGAGATATGTTATCCTGCTTGTGATGAAGAGAATTGGGATGTTCCCGATATTATCAAACAATGCGTGTGTCTAAAACCATATATGAAGGTTAAGAAAGGTCGGCCACAAACTAAGCGTAGGATATCCCAAGGTGAGGTCCGTAAGGTCCCGAGATGATGCAGTTCATGTGCAGGTCTAGGACATAATAGGGCAACATGCAAAGCAATGATGCCTGCACCATCTACTGCAAGAGAAAGAGCATCATGATCTCAGCAGCATGAGCCATCATCATCTCAGCAGTATGAGCCATCATCATCTCAGCAACATGAGTCATCATCTCAACTGTACGAGCCATCATCTCAACTATACGAGCCATCATTTCAATTGTACGAGCCATTAACTTAGAATGAACTTGTTAGTGTTAATATTGTTTCTAGATATCAATGTTGTTTTTGTAATACAGGGTATGCTAGAGTAGTACCATCTTGTAATGGTGTAGACTTATTACCAAGTGTAGTGTAGTGGTGTTAATGTTGTTTTTAGATATCAATGTCGTTTTTGTAATATAGGGTGACTTATTACCAACTTCAAATGCGTGACGCAGTTCAAGTTGCGTAACTGAGTGACGCAACTGCATCTGCGTCACACAACTACAACTGCGTGACGCAACTTCAACTGCGTGACACAACTGCAACCGCATGACACAACTGCTTATTACATTAGTGTAGAACCTAGAAACAATAACATATATAACATCAACAACGTTTGATATCACTACATCAACCATATTACAAAAGTTTGATATCATTACATCAATAATATTACAAAATTTTGATATTATTACATCAACCATATTACAAAAGTTTGATATTAACATTACAAAATCTATATATATATATAATGATGCTTAATTTTTAAAGTGTCCGGATTGCCAAGTCGAGAGTTGTGGTTAATTTGGATATATATGAGAGTAAATGGATACTTGAGTCGGATTGTGGGTTGACCCGCCCATAAACTTAAAACGGTTAAAAATAAAAATGCTATAAGTATGGTTCGAACTTGCAACCTAATAAAACAAGTACAACCTTTTAACCAACTAGGCTAATAACACTTTATATTTTAAATTCAACCCAAAATTTGATAAACGCGTGATATTTTAACAATATAAGTTCAACTTTTTAACTAACTAATATATATATATATATATAATGATGCTTAATTTTTAAAGTGTCCGGATTACCGGGTCGAGAGCTGTGGTTAATTTGGATATATGTGAGAGTAAATGGATACTTTGGTCGGATTGTGGGTTGACCCGCCCATAAAAATTTTACCGTAATATTTTTTACACGGTTTTTTATATTATTACTCGTGCAAATGCACGAGATACATGCTAGTTTTCATAAATAACCTATGGTTCTACAAGTCCATGAAATAACTTGACCGCCCACTTTTCTCTCTAACCTTTCATCTCATGTGAGGTCACTTCTTCTAGATTCAGGTTTGCAGTCAAGTACTCTATATACATTAGTACAAAGACACCACAATCTCCACTCTTAATTGCTTTGGGGACTTTTGACTCTGGAAGTCTTGTGTATGGAAAAACATTTAAAGAAAGTAGAGGAAATCTTACTTTTTCAGCATCATACAATGCCTTATCAAATATACACGGAAGCATTTTGCACATCGGTTGCATAAATTCATCAATATTAACATAACATGCATGATCGCAGTCATATACGTCTACGCGCCAGTGTTGTAGACGGACAACGCAAAGTATCCAGTGGACGCCTTTGATGCTCAAAGAAATATATATATCATCGCATAATTTCCAACTGGTCATAAAGTTTTTTTTCATTGCCCCAGAAGTATTATATAAAGTTTTCAATGTCAAACTCAATACGATTTTCAAGAAATTTTGGGTAATCAGCAATGAACCTGGTGGGGAGCCAACAATCTGCAATTGTGAAATTATTCTTATATGTCTTTGGATATAGCAAACATCTCCTTCTCAGAATGAAGCAGCATGCATCGATTTCCTGCACGATAGAAAACATTCAAAATACAATCTGCAATTGTGAAATTATTTTAACATTGAATATTACTTACCTCATCTTGCAGCCAATTGAACCTTTTCAACATTCGTCGAAATAAGTCCTTATTACCTAACGAAGTATGAAGCTCAATTTTTTTGTCGTTAGTATTTGGATCTCTAAGCCATGTTTGCAATTCAGTTAACAGTTGATCGTCATATTTTAGAAGGGGATTGACGGTTATAGGATCTTTTAACTTGAGTAGTTTTAGATTAGAGTTGGTCAAATTTGGATCATTCCTCGATTTCCTTTTCCTTCGCGTGACCAATACAATTTTCTTAGGACGAATATTGCATATTTTCGGATCATTTTCCTCATTTTCCTCTATCTTCTTCCCCACCTTCTTTTCCTCAATTTTATTCCCCACCTTCTTTTCCTCAATTTTATTAACTGCCTTCTTTACCGGCTTCACAATCTTCTTCACAGTCTTCTTTACCGGTTGCTTTCTCTTCACTACATTGGCCTTCACTGCATTGGCCTTCACTGCCTTCTCCCCTTCTTCTTTCTTCTCCACTTCTTCTTTCTTCTCCCCTTCTTCATTCATCGGGTCAAACTTCTCCACTTCTTCCATTTTCTTCTCCCCTTCTTCATTCTCATTCACCATCTCAGCGTTCTCAATCGGATCTTGAACAACGTTCTCATTCTCATTCACTACCACCTCTTGAAGAATGTTCTCAATCGGATCTTGAACAACGTTCTCAACGTTCTCATTCTCATTCACTACCGCCTCTTGAAAAATGTTCTCTATAAGATCTTGAACAACGTTCTCAACTGAGATAATGTAAAATTGGGAATTTAGAATTGGACTTAACCTTCAAGTTGAAAATCATCCTATTCGAATTGGACTTAACCTTCCGAAGCAGCATCTGATGTAAAATTGTTCCTAAGAACAACAAGTCTGGGATTCCTTTCAATAAATACTTAAATTGGGAATTTAGAGCCCTCTCCATAAGATCCATCGCTTTAAACCTATCACATATTTTTTTAAGGCTAGGACAGATTTCAATGAAATCCTACTAGGAAAATCAAAAACCATGTAGTCTGCCATCTACAAAAGGGAAAACAAAACAACAATTTTGTGAAAACCTTTTACAACAATATAAACAAAGGAGAAACAACCGTCAATAACTAGAAACAACTGTCACCCGCGTGACGCAACCGCAAGACGCAACCCTAAGACGCAACCCTAAAACCTAACATAAACCATGAACCATTTGCATGACGCAACCCTAAACCCTAACATAAAACCCTAAATCATTCAGAAGACGTAACAAAGTTAAACTCTAAAACAAAAACCAATAAAACTAACCTGATTACTAATTTGTGAAAACCTTTTACAAAAATATAAACAAAGGAGAAGCAACCGTCAACAACTAGAAACAACCGTCACCTGCGTGACGCACCCGCAAGACGCAACCCTAAGACGCAACCCTAAAACCTAACATAAACCATGAACCATTTGCATGACGCAACCTTAAACCCTTACATAAAACCTTAAACCATTCGGAAGACGTAACAAAGTTAAACTCTAAAACAAAAACCAACAAAACTAACCTGATTACTGATGAAGTCGATCAATGAGCGAGAAGACGAAGACGAGCAGGAAGAGTCGTCGAGACAGGTGCGAGAGAGAGAGAAAGCAGGAAGAGTCGTCGAGGCTTATTTGGGTTTTTTAAAACCCAAGAAATGAAATGAATTTTGACACGTGCCAGCGTGACGCAACCAACCTGAGAGTCCATCAACAGTCATATACGAATCAACCAACCAACCTGCATTCAATGAATTCGAGCGATTCAATGTCGTTCTATAAACGAAATAAACACAAACAATCATATGTAAACGAAATCAACACAAAATATAAACGAATATAACGAATATAGTGGAAATTTTATCTTTGGCCGTCGTCGTTCGCCGTTGGAGCCGCAGTTCGCCGTTGGAAGTTCTTCGCCGCTCTATGCCATTGAATATAGTGGAATGGTGCCTCTTCGATTTATTCTTCACCGATAAAAAGAAGAGAAAGTCTTCTCCGCCGTTAGGATTTAAGGGGGAGAAGACCGAGCTGAGAGAGAAAATGAATAAAAAAATGATTTTATAGGGTTTTGGTTGCGTCACACAACTAGAGTTGCGTTACACAAGGGTATAATTTTCATTAAAAAAATAGGATCACTAGCGCTATTTAATTTATGCTCTCACACTTTTCTCATTTAAGCCTATTATTAGGGTCATTTCGTCAAATTTCCCATCTCTTTTTATATTTAGATAGTATATATATATATATATATATACTTTATTTATTTTTATCCATACATATTTATTCTATAATTTCTGGGAAGAGGAAGAAGAAAGCGGCGATTTCGGTCGTGGTTACGAAGTGAGTTATGATTGAGAGGAGATTCTATGCGTTTCGAATACAAATTGGGAATATATATGCATAGATAAAAATAAATAATATATATATATATATATTATCTATATAAAATAAATTTAATAATTATATAAATTTAATAATTAATGATAATATATATATTTATAAATAAACAATTTAATAATTATATATATATAAATATAAAATAATGATTAAAGATAATATATATATAAAATATTTTAAGTCTAAACCATTATGTTTAACCAAAAAGTTAACTGAAGGGTCATTGGTATTGGTGACATTTCTAAAAGTTGAAGAGGTAATTTGTTTCAAAAACTAATTTGAGGGCCAAAAGTGAGGGATTGCAGTAATTGGAGGGCCGCCCAGGTAATTTGCCATTTTTTATTAATAAATATGATATCTATTTTTAATTTGTTAAATTATTATAATATTATTTTTATATTTATTTAAATAAAAATAAAATATTTTAGTAGATTAGTAATAAAGAAAGAATTTTGTAGGAAAACTAAATAAAATTAAAAACAAATGTAAAAATTAAAAATCAAATTAGTTCTAGGTTTATAATTTTTTTTAATTATTATTAAAATAATTTAATTTATTAATTAAAATATTTTTATTTTAAGTTATAAATTTTTATTTTATTATTATATTAATATTTTTTAAAGTCAATTTAGATTATTTAAAGAATAACGATAGTTAGTGATTATATAAATATAAAAAATATATTTAAAAATTAAAAAATACTAATATATAAATGATAAAATAAAAAATAATAATTAAAAATAATTATATTTTAATAGAAATAATATAACGAGAGGAATAAAATAATGTTGAATTTAGTTTATTTAATTAACCCAAATGATATCTAAATTATTTTAGATAAAAAGAATGCTAAGTTTAAAAATTATCATTAATGATTACTTTCTTTTATTTATGTTATTTAAAAAATCCTAAACAAACCCTAAATTAAGGCAAAGTTCAATTCAACTCATGCTGGAACACGTGGCGTTTGTCTTGTATAGATAACTTTTTTTTTTCATTATTTATTTATTTATTTTATTTCTTTTATTTATTTAATTAATTATCAACAAGTAAATATAAAGGTATTTATTAAGTTAATTAATAATATAAAATATTATAATAACATAAATAAATTTTATCATTTAATCAATTTTTAGTGAAAAAATAAAGCCCACAATTTGAGATTTATGTGAAATTACGGTTTTTGAATTTTATTGTAAAAATAGATTAAAATGTAACTACTTAAGGCATTTGTACCAGCTTCCCTATTTTGTATCCTTAAAAATAATATAAAATAATAATATTCCTATTTTAGAGAATCAAAATACAAATTATTCTACATGAGTTTCCTTATCCTTATCCATATATCATTTAAATATTCATTAAAACAACCAACTTTTCAACCATCTCAACCACTTAATTACTTATTCATATATATTTAAATATTCATTAAAACAAACAACTTCTCAACCACCTCAACCACTTAATTTATTTATATTCTTTAAATATTTATTCATAACTTCTCAACCACCTTAAGAACCTAAAATATATATAAGAACACATTCCCATAAAGAAATGACTACTTTCACTTTAAAAGAAAATTCTGATTTGTACCAATAGTTTTCAAGGTGTGTTGGATTGATTTTAATAGTTCAAACTTTATTTTTTTTACATGATTTGATGATAAAAATGAAAGCAATTGTAAAACACAAATTATATGCCTTCATAGCAATTGTAGTAACATTTGATTTTTAATGTCACTAATATACATTTTTTTTATACTTTACAAGTAAATTCACACATAAAGACTATTAACAATGACTAAGGACGAGAGTTTTCTAAATAATTTTTTAAATGAAAGCGACGATGAAGATATAATTAAAATTCTAGCCTTGAGCCGTGAAAGGAAAAAGCAAAACACACATGGTGAAAGCTCAAGGAAATCACGAAGATATATTGATCGGGACACACTAGAAGGGCATAATTGCTTATTCAAAGATTATTTTGCAACTCTACCGGTTTATTCATCTCAAATGTTTCGTAGGAGATTTCGAATGAGTTGTGAACTATTTATGAGGATTCAATCTAGAGTGGAAGCACTATTTATGAGTCGTGAACTATTTATTTTGCAACTCTACCGGTTTATTCATCTCAAATATTCTCTTTGAACAAGATTCTCCATTTTGCTTACATCAATCATCATGGTAGCAATATCTGCATTTTCTTGATCAGCTTCAATTTTAGCCTTTTGTATCTTTTAAGTGTTGCTGAGCAATTTCCATTTTGATTCCTTCATTCTTCATTTTTTCCTTCGTCCATTTGATAATAGCAACATCAAATTCAGATATGTTACTTGATTTATCTTTCCCTCTCTTAACTTCTTTTTTTTGCTTTCTTTTGTCCAATGGGTCTCTCAAAATCAATAAAATCAGCACTAGTATTCTCTTCATCATTCAAATTAGTTGTGTCACTTGAAGATGTTTTTCTTTTTTTTGGTCCTTGACGCATGTATTCTATCCACTTAGCATTAAATCTCAATTTATTCCAACAGTTTTCTAATCGAAACAGAGTTTTCTAAATCTCATGGTAGATCTTCTTAGCATCCTCAAGCTGAAAGATAAATCTCAAACTTAGTTCATTAATTTACACTATATAAACTAACCAAGATAAAGTTAAATAGAAAATAATATACCACGTCTATGCCTGTATCACCAGATTTACAGAGACTTCCTTCTCGCTGTGTGTAATAGCCCCAAAACTTGTTTACAGCTTGCTGGATTGTGCTCCATCTATTTGTGAGAGATTTATCTGTTCGTTGTCCATACTTAGTCTTTTCTATAACTTCCTTGTAATATGCTCATACCTTGCTCCAGTATTGACTATTGGTTTGATCCGTTCCATTAATTGGATCAATACTTGTGTTAAGCCAAACAGAAACCAATAGAAGGTCCTCTTCTGGATAGAAGTTCTTACTTCGAGCCTTTTTGTATTGATCTTGAGTTTGCAACTTATTGAACTCATAAGTTGACATAAACTGATCATAATCACCACCACTAGTTTGAGATTGAAATGTTTTATGATACACTTCATTATCTACTTCTCCCGCCATTCGTATAATTGGAGAAATATCCATGATAGAAATGAGAGAAAATAGATTATTGATCTAAGAAAAATGGGAAAGATCTAAGAAAAATAGCAACAAAAGGAGAAAAAAAATGGCGGAGAAAAATAATGGCTGGATTGTTAGAAATGAAAAGAGAAATGGCGGAATGATTAGTCATGAAATAGAAAATATATTATTTTATTATTTAGAGATGCTACAGGAATCTATAAATATAAAGATTCACTGTTTATCATTCCTAAAAGATTATAAGGATAAGGAATTTGATAAAACATTTATTTTACAACTTTTATATTATTTATATTCATAATAGAGATAAAACACATTTTAAGAATTCTGTTACAAATGCCCTTACACCCTTGTTTTGATGTGATTTACTTGACATTATTTTGGGCTAGAGAATTGTATTTCTGTTGGCCCAAAATGTCTTCTAGTTGGGCTTTATTTTTTCCATTAATAGTTAGGCTTGTTATTAAATTTAAATTTCAAATAAAATAATTATAATATCTTATTTTTAAACTTTTTAATATATATTAGTTTGAAATTGGCAAAATATTTTGGGGGTGGGGGAGTTAATATAAAATTTAAAAAAATAACTGAATTAATGTTTTTTTACACTATCCTGATTACTAATTATAGTATTATAGTGTTTTACCCATATCCAAAATTTTAAAAGTTAAGTGAATATAAAATTATAGACACCCTAAGTTTATAATAAAATTTGGATTTATATAAAATCATAAATCAAACAAATTAAATTGACTAATTTTATCTATTTAATTACTTTATTTGTGTGTTTGTTTTGCAGGTTGAGAAAAAGAAGTTGTTGGTCAAACAAGGCCCAAACGCAGATGCTCAAATCCAAAGAAGCAAAACAAAAGGCCCAAACCCAAAAAATACACTCCCCTTTCCCTTTTCTTCATCCCTTGTGTACTCTTTACGAGGATCAATCAAAGGCACCGGGAGTCTCCTTTCGAAAAAAGAAATGATTTTTTTTTATTTGTTGGACAAATCATTCGGTGTGATAAAATATTAAATAAATAAGAGAAATTATTTATTTATCTCCTATTAATTAGACTAAATATAATAACCAAATCCTATATTTTCTCAATTTACTTATTTCTCTATTACTATCAAATCCTATATTTTCTCAATTTACTTATTTCTCTATTACTATTATAAATATATAATAGATAAACTATTGTAAAGATTATTCATTCAATCAATAATATTATTTCAATCTTTCTCTTCAAGAACTCAATCAAATAGTTCTTGTTTATTTTATCAATTCAAGAAATCTAACTTGGTATCATAGCGTATAAGGGAAAACTCCCGAAAACGATTTCAATGGAAGAACAATATCACTTCTCAGTTCTACCAATAATATCTGGAAGCGTAAAGCTTGATAAATATAATTATATCTATTGGAAATCACAAGTTACTCCAATCATGATAGGTTATGATTTTATGGATATAGTAGAAGAAAATCTTGAAACTCCTCCCAAATTTCTTCAAGAAACAGATGGTCAAAATAATACAATTCAAATCAAGAATCCAAAGTTTAAACAATGGTGTATCCAAGATCAAAGGGTACTTGCATGGCTCTTTTCAACATTGACCGACGAGATTCGTCAACAAGTCTCAAAATCATCTTCGGCACAAGAACTTTGGAAAACCTTAGAGAAAATCTATGTTTCTCAATCAAAGAGCCGACTATTTGAGTTACGGAGTCAACTCCTAAACGCACACAAAGGTAGTGATTCTCTTCTTAACTTCATTCAACACATCAAAAACCTATCAGATGCACTTATCGCTGCCGGACAATATGTTTCTGATCAAGATCTGCAACTAACTCTACTCAATGGGCTTGGAGACGAGTTCGAGCCGATGATATGTGCTCTAACTTCCAGACAAGATCTATTGTTTAATGAGATGACAAACATCCTTCTAAATTATGAACAACGACTCATATTCAAGAAAAGAAAATTCGATTATGAAAATATTTCGCGCTCAAACGTTTCGACGAATGTTGCTTATATTTATAGGCATGGAGGCGAAAAGAACCAAAGACAGAACCGAGACAATAATCGTCCGCAATGTAATTTTTGTCATAAAATTGGTCATCGCTCCGAAAGTTGTTTTTATAATCCATCTTGTCAAATATGTAATGTACAAGGACATAGTGCTCTCGAGTGCCCTCGTTTTAATCCTTCTACAAATCCTACGACAATGTTAGTTACATCGTCTACTATTGTAGATCCCACTTGGTGTCCAGATTCAGGTGCTACCGACCATATTACTTCCGATCTTAATAATCTATATGTACATGCTCCTTATACGGGTACTCAAACTATCAAAGTCGGAAACGGTATGCCTCTGAATATTTATAATATTGGTACGACTAAAATTTTAAATCAACAAAAATCTCTCTACTTACGTAATATCTTACACGTTCCGAATGTTACTAAAAATCTGATGAGTGTCGCGAGATTTTCATCAGATAATAACGTATTTTTTGAATTCCACCCAAATATTTGTCTTATTAAAGACCGAGATACGAAGATAGTGCTTCTTAAGGGATTACTCAAGGACGGACTTTATTGCGTTGAACCTATTGAAAGTTCGTTTTCAACATGTTCTAATAAACAAGCATTTATTGGTATTAGATCTCCGGCTCAAATTTGGCATTCACGACTTGGACATCCTTCTAGCGCTACTACATCTTTAGTTATATCACACTTTAAATTACCAGTTTTAGGTAGTAATACTATTTCTTTTTGTGGATCATGTCAATATGGGAAAGCACATAAACTACCTTTTTCAGCTTCAAAATCTACATTTATGGCTCCTTTAGATCTAATTCATTCAGATGTTTGGGGACCTGCTCCTGAATTTTCATCTAATGGTTGTCGTTATTTCGTACATTTTGTGGATGATTTTAGCAAATTCACGTGGATATATCCGCTAAAGAAAAAGTCGGATGTTTTGAATACGTTTATCAACTTTCTTCGACTTGTTGAAAATTTATTTAGTCGTAAAATCAAAATATTGCAAACTGATTGGGGAGGAGAATATAGAAATTTCAAATCATTAACAGATAATCATGGTATTTTACATCGTTTATCTTGCCCACATACTAGTGAGCAAAATGGCATTGCTGAACGAAAAATTCGTCATATTACGGAAACTGGTCTCACTTTATTGGCTCATGCATCTATGCCACTACATTATTGGAGTGAAGCTTTTGAAACAGCCACATATCTTATCAATCGTCTTCCTACTCCGACATTACATCAACGTTCACCATTCGAGACTATATTTAACTCTTCTCCTGATTATGGTTTTTTGAAGACATTTGGGTGTTCTTGTTATCCACTCACACGGCCGTACAATCAACATAAACTCGATTTTCATACTACTGAATGCAGTTTCCTTGGTTACAACTCATCTCATAAAGGTTATAAGTGTCTTCACATTCCGTCTGGACGAATATTTATCTCTCGACATGTCACTTTTGACGAACTCACTTTTCCTTTCAAAAATAAGGACCTTGTGCGCTTGTCTAAACCACAAGAAGATAATGAGACATCTCTTCCAACAACTATACTTAATTTATCAATACCACCTCTATTATCTCATATCACTTCACCGTCTTCATCATCACCCTCTTCGACCTCAATAACATCACCAAACACTATAACATCTTCTTCTACTACTATTACTGTTCCTTCAACACAACCAGTTATCACAACAGTTTATGCACCTACATCTTCTACTCATCAGATGATCACACGCAATAAAGCACGGTCTATATCCTCATCAGCTCTCATTGCTACTTCTTCCGCTACTACACCTACATGTTTTACCAAAGCTAATAAGGATCCGCAATGGCGTCTTGCCATGACAAATGAATATAATGCTCTTATTCAGAATAAAACATGGTCTCTTATTCCTCGTACACAATCTCATAATATTGTTGGATGTAAATGAGTTTTCAAACTCAAGCATAAAGTTGACGGGTCTATTGATCGACATAAAGCACGTCTCGTGGCTAAAGGATTCCATCAACAACAAGGTATTGATTATGAAGAGACATTCAGTCCTGTGGCAAAACCCACTACTATTCGTGTTATTCTTTCTTTGGCAATATCTTATCAATGGTTCATTCATCAACTTGATATTAGCAATGCATTTCTTCATGGGTCTCTACAAGAAGAAGTTTACATGGCACAACCACCCGGTTTTGTCCATCCAGATTTTCCTAATCATATATGCAAACTTCATAAAGCAATATACGGTCTTAAACAGTCTCCTCGTGCCTGGTATGCTACTCTCCGGACTGCTCTACTATCTCTTGATTTCATAGAATCAAAATCTGACACGGCTCTCTTCACGTATCATGCACCTCAAATAACAACATACTTTTTAGTATATGTGGACGATATTATTCTCACAGGCAACTCTAAATCGTTTCTAACAAAAATTATATTTCAATTAAATAAATTATTCCCTGTTAAAGATTTAGGTCAATTACATTACTTTCTTGGAATGGAAGCCACTCGTACCAAAGATGGCTTGTTTCTTTCTCAATCCAAGTATATTGACGATATTCTCACTCGGGCTGATATGATTCAAGCAAAGCCATTACACACTCCCGTCTCTGCTGGCTCATCCCTTTCTAAACATGATGGTGATCCTTTATCTGATCCGTTTCTTTATCGTAGTATAGTAGGGGCTCTACAATATCTTACACTAACTCGTCCTGAGTTAGCCTTTGCTGTCAATCGAGCTTGTCAATTCATGCAAACTCCCACATCTTCTCATTGGGGAGCGGTTAAACGTATTCTTCGATATCTTCGTCATACTCCTCGTCATGGGATCTTTCTTCGTCCAAATTCACAATTCACTCTTGTTGCTTACTCTGATGCTGACTGGGCAGGATGTCCCAATGATCGTCGTTCAACAACTGGATTTTGTATTTTTTTAGGTGACAACCTCGTTTCTTGGAATTCTAAGAAACAACAAGTAGTTGCTCGCTCTAGTACTGAATCTGAATACCGTGCTCTTGCATATACAACTGCTGATCTTTGTTGGATTCAATCTCTACTTAGTGAACTTCGAGTTTCACTTTCTTCTTCCCCGGTTCTATGGTGTGATAATATTGGTGCCGCATTCTTATTAGTAAACCCGGTATTTCATGCTCGCACAAAACATATTGAAATCGATTTTCACTTTGTTCGGGAAAAAGTTACTCGTAAACAACTACTCATCCAATATATTCCCACTGAAGATCAAGTGGCTGATATCTTCACTAAAGGTCTTTCTTCTCATCGATTTGCTCTTTTACGTAGCAAGCTCACGGTTTGTGCCTCACCTTTTCGCTTGAAGGGGGATGATAAAGTATTAGATAAATAAGAGAAATTATTTATTTATCTCCTATTAATTGGGCTAAATATAATAACCAAATCCTATATTTTCTCAATTTAGTTATTTCTCTATTACTATTATAAATATATAATAGATAAACTATTGTAAAAATTATTCATTCAATCAATAATATTATTTCAATCTTTCTCTTCAAGAACTCAATCAAATAGTTCTTGTTTATTTTATTAATTCAAGAAATCTAACTCGGTGTAAAACGCCAAGCATCTTTGTGCACGAGGATCACGAGCCCTCAAAAACGCAGAGTCGCTGCAACGAATAGGGGAAAATTAGCGAAATCCTAAATCGAAGCCCAAGCCTAAGAAGAAATCCTATATAAACAACAATAAGAGAAGACCAAGAAGGACCATAGAGAATGGAGTTAGAAAAATATTTTTTTAGTTACCTATTTGAAAGAGACCGAGTGATAGATTGGAAGATTAATTTTTGAGTTTTGATTCGAAATATCATTTGGTTAATTTTTTTTTTTTTTTGTAGCATTTAACATTCGAATGTATTTTGAGTCTGCTTTTATTATTAACCTTTCTACTCTTCTCAGTTTGGATTTATATTTCAAAATCATATACGAATTACTAGTATAAGTCTACAATATATTAGTTCTTTTGTTTGCGTGCTGCTATTATTGACTATTGTTTTTTTTTTTTTTTTTTTTTTTGTCTAAACACCCTTTAGTCTTTGGTCCGACAACGGAGTAAGGACCCACATATTTTTGTTGATTAACTGACCCTACTAAAGAAGTTTTGAACTTGTTTATTTTATTTTATTTACTTTGAATTTACTATTTTACTAAAATATAAAAAATTAAATTAAAAAACAAATTATAGTAAAATAAAAAACTAAATTGATTTCGACTATACTCTGGTACGTGTTATTAATTATATAAGTATAAGTCGTAAGAAAGTATAAATTGTATAAGGTATTAAGAGATATAAATTATATATTATTAGTGCTTGGTTGGATTGATAAAAAATGTATAAATTATATAAGTTTTATAATTTTGTGTTAGGTTAATGATATAAGAAAATAATAAAAAGAGGAATAATATTTTATTTTTGTATTTATATAAATTATTTTAATGTTTATCTTATTTTAATTTTTATTATTAATTGTATTTTAACTAATAAAAATATATTTAATTATCTTATAAATAATTTAAAAAATAAATAATAATGCTATATGATTATATATATATGATTCCTTATAATTAGATAAAGAATATCAATAATTAATATTAATAAATATATAATAATAAAATCACAAACAAATTAATAAAAATGAATAATTTGTTCAAGTCTTCTATTTTGGCTGAAGAGATGTTATAAAAAAATTATTTTAAAATAAATAATAATTATTTTGTAATTTAGTTTAAAATATGAAAAATAATATATTTTTTTAAATTATTAAACTAAATATAATAAGTATTTAATAGAATAGATAAATAATAATAATAATAATTATTTTTATACTAATAATTATAAAACAAACATTAAATTTCTTTTAAAAAAAATCAAAATTTTTAATTTTGAAATAATAAAATTTAAAAAATAATTTTATTTTCTAAAAACATGTAAATAATAAATACTCAAAATTAAAATATATTTAAAATATAATAATTAAATTTAATAAAAGATTAAATAATAAACTAATAAAGGTTAATATTATAAAATTATGATAAAAAAAATTAAGAATTTAATAACTTTGTAACAGGTGTGGGGTGTTATAACTTATACTCCTTTTAAGGTATAAGTTATACCATTAATTTTACTGTAGATATAAAACTAATTTAACTAAATACTTGTATAATTTTATTATCTATATATATCTAATTATGTTTAAGAAATAAAATGTAGGGTGATATTCATGCTCTCACCAAATCTCACATAGGTTTATTATATTTTTTAACTGTTTCTCTCTTATCATAATTACCTATTCATAATTACTAATTTATATCTCATACCATAATTATTCATTTATCTTTTCTAATTATTTTTTTCCTAATTATATATATTATTTTTCTTCAATAATTTTATATAAATTTATATTTAATATTATATACATATATATTTATAATATACATAATAATACTATATATAATATATAATAACGTTTAAATAATTTATTAAACTTAAAATAAAATTACATATTTCACTCTTATATTCTTTTCTCTCTCATACACATAATATATCTTTCCTAATTAATTTCAATTTTATAACACTAATAATTAATTTATTTTTTATTTTCTTTTTCCTCATTTATATATATAAATTTTATCATTAATTTTATATAAATATATATTTTTTCTTCCTATTATCCTTCTATCTTCTATGCATATTTATTATTTATAAAATTAATTAATTAATTTTCTTTTATTCATTATATATTTTATCTATTATTAATTAACAAGGATTAAATACTTATACAAGTGGTCTATGGTTAAAGTGTTCACATATTTATTATTAATATAATTAATTAATTAATTTTCTTTTATTCAGTATATATTTTATCTATTATTAATTAACAATGATTAAATATTTATACATACATAAAATTTTACAAGTGGTCTAATGGTTAAAGTGTTTACATTTCATATTAGAGACCAGAGTTCGAGTCTTAATTTATGCAAATTTATAAATGAATGTGCATGTATGTATGAGTGGGTGAATTTGTGTCGATGTGGATTGCATGTGTGAGTCCCTACGTAGTGGGTATGAGTAAAGATAAGATGGCATGTGGATAAGACGGCATGTGTGTGTCCCTACGTAAATACGTATGTAAATTTGTGATTGATGGGGAAGGCCAAAAGTAAGGGTAAGATGGCATGTGTGAGTCCCTACGTAAACGGAGATAATATATATATTGATGTTTAAAACAAAAAATTTAAGGTGATATCTACCAATTTTTTACACATTTTATATGAATTTCTCCTCAAATTCTCGCGGTACAATTCTCTCTCTTTTCTCCTTAGGTTTATGTCTTTCTTCAATCAACTTTCATTTCTCCTTATGTATAGTTAACACGATAATAGGAGGTGGGTGTCGACAACGAAAGAAAGACCAGAGGAAAATATTCGATCTTGATTTGAAGAAATAACGGGAAGCGAATGAATACGAGGATTCGAAATTAAAAGGAAGTCGAGGATTCTCTACCTCCGTGGATTCTGGAAAAAAAAATAATTTAAAAAAAAATAATTTTTTTATTTTTACACAATTTATATGATTTTCTAATAAAATTCTCACGGTTTATCAAATTCTCACGTTACATTTGTCTCTCATTTCTTCTTAGGTTTAGGTCTTTCTTAAATCGACACTCCTTTCTCTTTAGGTATATGTAGCACGAGAAGAGGAGGATGGCGACGCCGATGTGGCGGAGAAAGGCGACGATGATGCAACAGAGGAGGGCGACGGTGACGCAAAAGAGACATAGAGAAAAATATTCGATCTTGATTTGAAAAAAATGGGAAGCGAATGAAGACGAAGAATTCGAAATCAAGAGAAAGACGAGTATTCTGTCTCCGTTGATTTAGAAAAGAAAATAATTTTTTTTTTTTTTTTTACACATTTTATATGAATTTCTATCAAATTCGTCTCTTCTTTCTCCTTAGGTCTAAGTCTTTCTTAAATTGACTATCATTTCTCCTTAGGTATAAGTAGCACGAGAAGAGGAGGTGGACAACGACGACGATGTAAGAGAGACATAGGAAAAAATTCGATCTTGATTTAAAGAAAAATGGGAAGCAAAAAAGAGATGGGGATTTAAAATCAAGAGGAACCCGATAATTCTCTGTCTCCAAGGATTTAAATTTTTTTTTCTATAATAAAACATAATAAAATATTTTGTAATAAAACTATAAATAAAATTGTATTTTAATGAATAATATTAATATTTTAATTATTTATATATATATATATATAATACCAAAATATAATAAATAGATTATATATATATAATAAAAAATATTTATAACTCTATATTTTGATATGTTTTAAATAATTGATAAATATTTATTAATTTAATTTATAATATTATTATAAATATATATTTTTATACAAAATATTTAAAATTAAATTAATTGAACGAAAAAACTAAATATTTGAATAAATGACCATATTTATATTATTTTATTTTAGTTGTATTTAAAAAAAGTTTCTATAAAGAAAAATTATAATAAATTTGAGATTACATAACTACACAAAATATTAATAAATATAGAGATGTGAAAGAATATATACACAATATGAAAACCGTTAATATATTATATAGTGTGATTCAATTATTTTAATATAAAAATTTTGATTCTTTTTATAAATTTGTCCGTTTGCATCGCACGAAAATCATGCTAATTTATATAGTTATCCTATCTTAACAGCAGAATTATACCTTCTACCAAACACTGCCCTTTATATAGATAAATGCATAAGAACTTAAGAAGTGACGTGGTAATAAATGATAATGGTCGTGGGCAAATGAGTCTGGATAGGTTGTAATGATAATTGCTGCCAAAATTTATGATATACATAATTACATGATATGAAGACACGATTACACATATATAATTTGTTAAAAAAATTGAGAGAAACTAAAAAGAAACGATAAAAAAGAAAAAAAAGAAAAGTTTTTAATAAAGATAAATATATAAATGTAGGTAATAAATTCGAATTTAAGATTTGTTTGTATTTTATATTAAATATTTTTTTTCTTGTTTTTGTAGGTATCTTTATTTTTCAAGCTTATTTCTCGCTCACAGACACTAACATTTTATTTTATTAGGTCATAAATTTAAAAGCATGACATAGACGTATGTTTTAGGAACATAATGATACAAAACTTGACACATTTTATGAATGGATTACCTTTAGACGCATACCCTATGATTGAATAAATAAATAAGGTATATAAAAATATTCTTTTAAATGACCAAAAGTTTTTAAAGTAGAGACTGTCATGTGACAGACACGTGAAACATATTGCGAGAGTTCTTTCTCATGTGTAACCAAGTACCGAACTAGGACCATAATTTCTAAAATGCGTTTCAACACACAAAATATTTTTCTTTCTTAATTTCTCGAGTAGTAAATTAGGTGGTGACTCTAAAAAGTCAAAGCTAATCTAAATCGATTTTAAATCCACTTTAGTCAAACCTACCATTTTGGTTACTTGTCTTAGTTGAGTCTCGAGAGAAAGATGAGTTATGGGGCGTGACTATTGAGTAACGAAAACCCCTTCTCGGGAAGGGTCAATTTTTGGCGTCAGAAAAGTTGTAATCTTCTAAGGACAATGCCATCTCCCGAGGTCGATGACTTAACTATGAAAGTCATAATCAAGCTACAAGTTCAATGCCTCTTACACCTCAAAGAGGAACAACACGCAAACGACGAGGGTCTCGACAAGAAAGAGATTTGACCTTTGTGACTAAGTTTCTACAAGAGGATGCCAAAACAAACAAAGAAGTCGAAAGACCAAATGACGAGGAAATGAGGAGCTTGAAGAAGACTCAATTTTCTTTTTATTTCCATTGAACATAAAATCTTTCTTATACTTTGCAAAACATTGTGTGCATTGTAAGGTGAGGATGATGATTGAATGCTTGTAATATTTTATTTTGTTTACTACTAACCCCCACTTTTAAATACTTTTATTTTAAATAAAAACGACGAGTTGAAAAATGTGCGCTTACTTCCCCTTAGGTATGCATAAATGATGACACGGGTCGTCTTATGATTGATGCTACTTCTTTTTTAATCATCTTTCGAGATCTATAGGTTGTTCATGACAAACCAAAAACAATATTCATTGATTGAAAGCATCATAAAACCAAATAGTTGATTAAGCTTCACATCCACTACATTTGCATTGCATGTAGGCATTGAAGGGTCACCACTCCATAAGACGCGTTCATTATATTTTCACTTTCCCTTGCTTCGAGACAAAGATGATCATGTCATCTGGACAAAGACATTTCTTGATCCACACAACAATAATGAGAAATACAATGATGATAATGGATATCATTTACTTAAAGTCTTATACATTGGTATGCTCAACATAATGGACGTAATCCCCATTTAATCCTTTTGAATAATTTTTGAATTAATTCAAACAAAAGGAGTAACTAGAAAAGCTAACTACATGAAAATGGAGCAATACATTGTGGATATACATGTATGCAAAAAATATTATCTTGATGTAAAAATTGAGAGATGATGCACTTCATTAATGGGATGCCTATTATAGTTTGATGGAGCCTTGACAAACTACCGTATGTAAAAATGATGACATCTCGAAGCAACTCAAGTATGCGAAGATGTTAAGGACAAATATGTGATTCATGATGATCATGCCTATTCATCGACCTCCAATCGAGGACATGATCTCTTGATCATGACCCACAATTTAAGATCTTAAGAGCTCGACCGAAGATCGAATACAAGGACTTGAATGGACACCACTCCTAAAAGTCTTATACACTACCACGCTCAACACACTTGAAGTGACATCGTTAAATTCTTTTGAAGAACATTTGATTCTATTCAAACAAAATAATAACTATAATAGCCAACCATGTAAATGGAGAAATTCATTGTAGATAAATAAGCATGCGAGAAATGTTAACTCAGTATCAAAACTGAGAGATGACGCACTCCATTAATGAGAGGCCTTTTATAATTTTGACGTGACACTAACAAGATATTCGTACGACATCTCGGAGCATCTCGAGCAAGTGAAGATGTACAATATAAGTCTGAAGTCGACAATAATTGTGTTCACTTTATTGATCTTCAACCAATCTCTCAATCATAAACAATAATTCTAGGTCCCAAGACCGCAACTGCATCATAGACTCCAAAATGATTCTTGTGGAAAAGAATCCCAATGTCTACTCAATCTAGTGAGTCAAACATTCAAGGTAAATCACGGATACAATAAAGTATCTCCCAGAAAACCTAAGCACAAAATTAGGACATGATATCTTGATCAAAACCAATGGCTCTAGGTCCAAGAATGCGACTAAAGCTCATACTCAAGAACGATGCTCATCGAAAAACAATATGAATATCTACTCGCGCTAGTGAGTCAAACATTCAAGGTAAATTAAAGAAGACAATGAAAGATCTCAACATGAGGACAATATTCATTCCCATACTTAACTAAAAATGCAATGAATGAAGAATCTGGAAATAATAGACCCTTCGTAGGATTGCATTTACTTGCATGCATTAACATCATTGCATTAAAAATATTTGCATCAACAAATGTAAAAAAAAGATGATAACAATATAAACAAAAATAAAATCATAGATTTTTTTTACACTAAGGCATTTAAAAATTAAATGAATGAAAAAATAACAAAAAAAAGAAAAGAAAATGAAACTTTAGTTCTCATATTAAGGAACATTCTAATAAAATAAAATCCTAGTTCATACACTAGGACATCTTCAAAAGGAAAAATAGAAAAAATGAAAACACAAACAAAAAATATTCAAATGACCATGAACTACATCAATGACTTCATTCTTTGCCAAAAGATACGTAGGCATCCTATTCACTAGGCCTAGTCATAATCGTCATTTCTCTTTGTAAAAAAACAAATAAGATGACATTCCTGATTTATAAAAAACACCCTATGTCAAGACTTTGGGCATTCTTCAGACTACACAAATAAAAGGTCTAATCCTAAAAAATAAAAAAATAAAAAAACGAAAAAACGATTCGATATAAGATGTTTATCCTTGATAACACATTCTAAGTCATCCAAAAAAAAGATACGTGATGTAAGATGCATATCACCAATAAAGCTCTCTAAGTCATCCGGACAAAACAAAGAAACAAAGATACGAGGTAAGACGTATATCCTCAATAATGCGTTGTAAGCTATCTTAAAATAAAAAAATAAATGATCATAAACGTAAGTTGTTTAACGCAAGTAAGACATTCTAAACCATTATAAAAAGAAATAAAAAGAAACCTAGTTCACACTAGGGCATTAAAAAAATGAAAAACGAAAAAAAGTATAAAATCATAGTTCACACCAAGAACATTTCCAAAATAAAACTGACACTTTTGAACCTTGAACTACGTTCTGATTCCTCTATCAAGAAGATACATATGAAACCTTTGTCTCGAGGTCCAGTTGTAATAATTCGTTTTCCAAAAGTAATGTGAGGAAAGGTTGACACGATCTCCCTCTAAAATATTAGAAAACAAGTACAAGTCGAGATGAGAGTGTCCATTTGATGATCGTTTCGAAAGGAACTCAATAATTTCCTAGACGTTTGGAGTAAAGGATATCTAATTGCACAGTTTCGTGTACTCACGATTAATTCTATAAAAAAGAAAAAGAAAAGGGAAGCTCATGGAAAAAAGTCAAGCCTAAATTTAAACCACGTGAATAAATAAAATTGTTCCACCTCCTAAAAGAAAAAAAATGTTTCAAAAAATGAGAGTTGACTCAAAACTCTAGGTTTGAAAATAAATAAATAATAATAATTGAGCCAAAATAGTCATCAAGGTTGAGGCATTGAAATCACCAATGCATGTTCATCTAGACTCTTGCTTTATTGCCTAAAAGAAATAATGTGAGTGTATCGATTTTGTGACATATACCCAGATTGCTAAAAAAAGAAAAAAAAAAAGCTTCCCTCATGGTTGCGATTTTGAAATCACCACATAGTGCTCACTTAGACTCTTGTACTAATTGCTAAAAGCAAGAGCATATGTGTAACGATTCTATCAGATATATTAGGTCGCCATAAAACAAAAAAAAACTTATATAATAATATCACTCTGAACATGAAACTATCTAAAGCTCTCAAGATTCTAAAGCAAAAGAACCTAATATAGGTCTTGACCTAAATCCCAATAGATATATATTAAGGAGGTTTCAGAATGAGTGGTGAGAATACCACCAGACTAAAGGATACGAGACTAATTATTGTCTTTCACTAAGAGGAATGATTCAAAAACTCTTTGACAAAAAGATCATCATGTTTGATAGACGTGAGTGATCCATCATGTTTGATTATTGAAGATGACAAGCTGATAGTCTTTACTGATATCTGTGATGACATTTTTATTAAAATAAAATGATGGTTAAAATGATAAACTTTTAGCTTAAGTTAATAGCTAACCTTGACCAGGTCAAACATCAGAACCCAACATCAAAACTATGGGCATTGAAAACGATTAAATGCTTTCACGCATTTAATTATGATCACATTGAGACAAGTGTAGACTTTTTTGATCCCTCTAGCTAATGATGAATAATGAAAAGAATATGAAGAGTGAAACGAGGATTTAGAAAATATGTAAGGATAAGGAAAAGTCAATTGTTTTCTTGATTGTCTCAAAAGAAGCCAAAGTAACTCTTAAAATTCAAATAAAGCACTATCTGATTGAACTCGCTCAAAAGTCTTACGGAGCGCCCAAAAACTTATTGGAAAAGATCATGGAAATTCAAAATACCCAAACTCGAAACCATTGTTTCCAATGGAAGCGCTTCATCTCCAATGAAGGCTATGCGTCAGAACTTAATGCCTCTATAATAGTAGGAAAATACGAGAACTTGTATTAAACAAGATTGTGTTGGTTGAGATATTCAAATCACCACTTGTTGTTCATCCTAGACTCTTGTCCAGATTGCTAAACAAAAAATAAAAGTGTATTGATTCTATCATATAGACACTCATAGTGGTTGAAATATTGAAATCACCACTTGTTGTTCGCCTAGACTTTTTTTAAATTTTCTAAACGCAAATACAAGAGTGTATTGATTCTATCATATATACCTCGAGTATGTTTAAGTAAAAACACTTTGAGGCCTAGAGTTTGAAGCACATAACTTCCATAAGAGAAGCGAGATCTAATTTCATGGTACATGGTTGAAAGATTAAGCTTGGCGTGAACTTCAAATATTGATGTTCGGGCATACAAGATCCTTAAAGGAAAATCAATGCTATCGTTCGTACTAGTGTTTGAATTCATAATTGATAAACTATGTGTCGAAAAAATGCACTTATGGTTGGTCTCCTTATTAACATTCAAAGAGAAAATGTACTAAGCCTGTTCTTGAAGATGTTTTGATTCAACGTTACTAAAACGTGAGAACGTAAAAGCACTTAAATACCTAGAAGGTTAAGAAGGTCTACATTTCATTTCTAAAATTTGGTTGACTAGTCATGTGATAAAAGATATTGAAACTTTTTATACTAGGAGAATTTCTATTAAAATAAAAATAAAATGAAAAGTGCTTATTTACTTAGCTTAAGTGGAAAAGTTAAGTCTTAGCTTAAGTGAACAAGTTATATTAAATGACGGAGATTTATATTTCTTAGCTTATGTGGACAAGTTAAGTCAAACGTAAAAGATTTTAGTTTAAGTGGACAAGCTAAACACAAAAGATACTTAGCTTTGGTGGACAAGCTAAATCAAACACAAAATATTTAGTTTAAGTGTACTAAGTTCGGATCAAAAGTATAAACATTTTAGGGTTCTTAGTTTAAGTGGACAAACTAAGTCATAGTCGGGTCAAAAGTAAAACACATCAAGGTTCTTAGTTTAAGTGAACAAACTAAGTTAAACGTAAATGTTTTGTTGCTTAAATAAAGTAAAAAAGTTAGGTGAAATACTATAACATTTCTAGTTTAAGTGGACAAATAAATCCTTAGTTGGATTAAAAATTAAAAGTTGTTAAATTTTTAGATAAACCAAAATCGATAACTATTGAAATCCGAATTCTCCAATAAATGTCATACGAATCATGATGAAAATATCATGAAATTAGTGCACTAAGTTTTAACTCTCTATCTTTTTATTGTTTTTATGAATACAACATGTTTGGAAAAATAATAAATTTGGAAATTCAAATGCAGTGCCTATGTTTAAGTTTGGACATGCATTTTTCTAAATCGAGTAATTTCTATAAAATTTTGTCAAAAAGTGGTATTCTATAGACACTAATTTTTACCTCCCAATTTTTATAGTTTATAAACAACTATATTTGAAATAATCGAATTTTTAAGAAAAGTTGATTTCGAATTTTTAATAAATTAAGGTGGTAATTATCCCAAGTTATGAAAACACAAGGGTTTTATCATACCTAATATATTTAAGGTGTTTTTATCATTTAAAACACCATAAAATAAAGATATTTATTTTTTAAACAAAAACTTTTTTTTATGTAAGAAACAGATTTTGGACTTTTTGTTTAAATAATCTATTTAATTGAGTTTTGATTAAAAAAAATATTATGTAAAAGAGTTTTGATTAATTAAATCACTTAGACATAGTATGAAACAAAATGATAATTTTTTTAACATGAAAATGTTTTTTTAATTCATATTAACAAAAATTTTAAAATATTTTGTTAAATTTGTTATATAGATTAATTATAGTTAGCATTTTATTTACCATTAAATAAAATTATCATGTCAGGATATAAGACTTAGTCTTTTTCCCTTATTAAAAAAGTATTTTAAACATGTGGACTTCAAAGGGAAAGATCCATCAAGAATATCCAAGATCCTTTCAACATGGATCCAATTTCGAAATTAGGTGGGTATTGGATGGAGTTAAAGTGAAGTCAATGTGAATTCAAGTCAAGGAATGGATCCAATCGACGAATCCAACCGGTGATCTTACCCATGGATCTACCCATGTTTAAGATCTGACCCATGGAAGATGGTGGATGGACCTAAAAGCCTCTTGAACGTGAGTAAAGAAAAGGAGGAAAAGACTTGTTCATTTTAATTAAAAATATGGGATTTATTCCTAAAGATTAGGCACGGTGGAGTCTTTAAATCCTTCCAACCTTGCCTATAAATACACTACCCTAGCTCATTAGGAAAGACCTCTCTTAATCATTCCCTAAGGCCCCTAGGATGCCCAATTCATTTCACAGCCGAAATCGAGAGCATCTCATATTGTAAGCTCTTGATTTTCCCATTTTTGTTTTTCAATATTTTACCTATTTCATTAAAATAAAAAATATTGCATGCTTTCATTTATTATTTGCTTAGCCTTTTTAATTCGTATATGATCATGTAAATATGTATGTTATGTAACATGAATGAATAAATAAATAAACAGAAAGTTTAAAACAAAACAAAGACATAACCTAAATAAGATTAAAAATTCCAAAAAAAAATAAGCACCCTTCGTGTCCTTGATTTTGTATTTCTGGTTTTCGATCTCTCCCACCTCCCCTTGGGATGAAAATTTATATGGATTTTAATTACTATATATTGGAAAACATATAAAAAATTCAAAATTTCTTTGGCTGTTTTGACAAACATAAAAATTGAAAAATCGAAATTGACCCAAAACTAGCATGTTTTCGTGTTTTTGAATTTGTTAATTTTCATTCTTAATCATTCACACATCACGTTTAAGTGAATTTTTGTAGACATATTATGTAATATGAATATAATAACATATAAAAAACAGACAATTCTAAGTAGTTTTGTTTGAAAAACAAAAACAATATAAAAAGAAGTTACCGAAAATATGCATGTTCTTTATTTTAAATATTGATCTTAATTGTTTTATGTGATCTTTGAGTGAAATCTTGTATTTATGTTATATTATTGTATATTATTGTTTAATATAAGTTTTTTTCCAATAACATTTTGGGTTTTCATTTTATTTTTTGGAAAACAGTTAAAACCATTTCATTAAAATCCTAAAAGTGGGAGGGTCAATGATCAAAGCTAGACAAACCCTAGCTATGATTAAAGGATGACAATCAAATGACCCTAAAGAACCTGATTAGTAGCAATCAAACATACAAACAAAGATTACAAACAAATATTGTAAATTGTATCAAATCCTAATTATCCTAATCCGGATTTTTATTTTCATACCAACCTGTTGTATCAACAAGTTGTCTTCCTCTTCCCATTTTATTTCCTCTTCCCCTCCTCTTGTAATGAAATGGGGATGAACTGAAGAGGTTGAGTAATACTTCCTATTCTTATTTTGATTTCTTTCTTTATATGAACCCATTCTGATTTGATAGAAATAATTATTTTCCAAGATTTCCGGGCTCTTCACCTTATTATTCTTAGATTAAATTTCTAGACCATTGTTTTCATTTACTTCAACTTCAACTTAAGAATCCTCAGAAACTTTGGATTCTTCTGTATCAACCTTGAAATTTTATTCTTTCTCTTGATTAGCCTGAATATCTTCATCTCTGTTTTCATCAGTAACCACTCAACTTGATTTAATTGCGAATCTTCAACTATCTCTTCAACATGATTAGGTTGAGGTTCCACCTCCTTCTTCGTACTGCATTCTTCTTGTCCAGAATTTTCTTTATCTTTGGTTTCATGTTCTTTAACCATATTTTGTTCTTTGATTATATGTACCTCTGTTTCATTTTCTTGTATTTGTGCTTTTTGACCTTTATATATTTTTTAATCTTCTTCCTTAGCCAAATCACTTTTTGGGCTTGCATTTTGGAAGGTCTGTAGAAAGAGTATCTGTCTGACCTCCACTCATAAGTGATTTCCATGACAATAGGTTATCCTTTTCTGTCTACTACTGTCATAATTTTCGGCAGTGTGATTCTAGGATGCACTTCAATGCTAATTCTAGCAAATGATAGGTGCTCTCCTAATTCAGTAATTGAGTCTATGGATAATGGTCAACTCAATAAACTTGCAAAATGACTAAGGGCTTCCGAATTGTACATATGTGCATGTATATTCTAGAGCTTGAACCATATCTGTGTAGAGTTTTTTGGCTTACTCAATAGGTTCAAGTCTTCAGACCATTTTTCCAACTTCACATAGTTGGAACCTATATATGTATGCTAATTTTCTAGAATTTCCTCCAGATTAGATCTCTTCTTAAATTTATGGAAATATAAATCACGAACATTTACTGAAATTTTCTCTAGCCTTTTCCTTCCTATTGCTTCAACAATGCCTCTTTAGTAATTGGTAAGGATACTCTGTTTTTCCCTATATAGTTTCCCATAACTATATTTTCCCATTCCTTTATATAGTTTTTCTTTACTCTAGTAGGCAATTTAAATACAAATGGAGAATTCAATACCTCCACTTTTGTATGTGTATTGTCCAAGTAGATTTTCCCTTTATAGGCATGATCTTTCGACTTTTTTGCATTGTTGTTTTTCCAGACTTCATTAGTTTTCCATGTCGAGTTGCTTATAATAGTATATGACTTAGATTTGGGAGCCTCATCAGTTCCTTCATTGTAGCAACGGACCATTGAACAATTTCTTCATATTTTTCTTTTTTTCAGCAGATTCCAGTCTTAAAGATAGTGGATGTTGAGTTGAATTGTAATATGTTGTGCTTTCTCCTTATTAATGACAATTTCTCCCCTTATGACATGCATAAGGAGCTTTGTAATCTGATTCTTGAGCCCAAACAGATTAACTCTTTCATTATAGCGTATCTTCTAAGCTCTTTCATTATCCTTATGTTTTCCTGCATTTTTTCAGTAGGAATTTTCCCAATAGCAGTTGGAGCAGATTGTTTACTTGTGTTGGTATCCTATTGTTCTTTGATGACTTTTTTAGCAAAATTTTCAATTTTTTTGACTGTTACTTCCTTAATTTTCCCTAACTTCTTTTGATTTATTACTTTTGTTCTTCCCCTTCCCCATTATGGCAGAAATAGAGTAATTGCAGAAACCCGGGTCACTCGTACCGATCGTGCAGTGCCTCTTGTGTCTATCGTGCCGTACCGCTTGTGCCGATCGTGCTTCTTTTGATTAATGGTGATTTCGTCACAGATTTGATGACTTACAGCATAAGACAATATAGTGCTTCCCGTGCCGATCGTGCCTTTCTTCCTATGTCTATCGTGCCTCCGTGACGTGTCGCTTGTGCCGATCGCACTTCCTTTCTGTTCAGAAATAACCAAACGCCGAACTCACATCTCTAACAATTAAGTTAAAGAAAGAAAAGGGGGGAAATTATTAAATTAAGATTAAAATGAAAATTATTAATTAAGTTGAATTATGAAAAAATAATTTAATTGATTAAAATGGAGTTAGGATAATTAAAATCAATACGACATAGTTTTGATTATGCATTAATAAATGAATAAAATTAAGTTCAACAAATGTTTTAATGCGAAAGTAAATTTGAAGAGGCGCTGGCAGCAAACTTATTCCAACAACAGTCTAAAAAAGCGCTGGCAGCAGTCTTGAGCTAACAACAATATGAAAAAGCATTGGCAGCTGCCTTATACTAATAGAAGTCTGAAGAAGCACTGGCAGCAGCCTTGCGCTAACAGTAGTCTAAAGAAGCGCTGACAACAGCCTTGCGCTAACAATAGTCTGAAGAAGCGCTAACAGTTATGTAGCCCAACAACAAAGTTGTGCTAATAGCAGTCTGAAGAAGCACTAATAACCGTGTAGTCAAACAACAGTGTTGCTCCAACAACTGGGTTGCCAACAATAGTGCTGCGTCATCACTTGTGTTGCGCTAACAACCGACTTCTACAATAACTTAATACGCCAAAATGTACAACTACCATATACACGATTATTCCACTAGCCCGCACTAACAACAATTTGAAGAAGCGCTGGCAACTGCCTTGCACTAACAGCAGTCTGAAGAAGCGCTTGCTGCAGCCTTACACTAACTGTAGTTTGAAAAACACTGGCAACAATTTGAAGAAGCGCTAACAACTGTGTAGACCAATGATAGAGTTGTGCTAACTACAGTATGAAGAAGCACTAACAACCGTGTAACCAAACAACAGTGTTGCGTCAATAATAGAGTTGCCAACAATAGTGTTGCGTCAACAGTTGTGTTGCGCTAACATCCGACTTCTACAACAACTTAATACACCAAAATGTACAACATCCACGTACATGATTATTCCACTAGCCCCCGTACTACTATCTAGTACACCACGTTCTACTAAATATTCCATCACTACGTGCACTACAATTTCGTACGCCACGATCCAACGAATATTATTCGTAGACGCACTACCCTGTACACTAGGCGTACGACAAACGAAAAGATGCCACGTATTTACGAAATAGATTTGACCATTACTACGATTCAAATATAAAAAGGCACTAGAGTACAACGACGAATCTCTCTCTTGACAATTTTCAGTCAGAAAATCTATTGGCCATTCTCGTTCATTTTACGGCTACCAGAAAAATCATTGTTCAAGCTATTCTAAGAATCACTACGTTAAGATGACTAATATTTTCTTGTATTAATTTATTGTAATTTCAGTATTGTTAGCTGAACAGATTGTTGTTTGTTCAACAAATTGTGATAGTTAGGAGTTTAGAATAGGCATCTGTTAAGACCTGTGATCTGAGTGAGTTTGTGTAGAGACTATACAAATCAAAGTCTTCTAGTTGAATACTTCTGAAAACATAAGATTGGGTGACGTATGAGTTTTATCTCCGAACATCCATAAAATTATGTGTTATTTCCTTACTACTTCTTATAGTCTTTTATTTGTCGCTTCAAATCTAACAAGCACTTTCCGCACTTGAAACCGTTCAAGAGCTTGCTACAATTTGTCAAAGAATAGAAATAGATTTTCAATCTCTAACAGGATTAAAATCGCATTGAAAATGAAAATTAACACAACAATATTCAACCCCCTTCTATTGTTGTCACCGATCTTAATAGTGTTCTTTTACTAATTTCCGAATCTCAAACGTATCAGAGAATTTTCCTTTTGCAGCATACAATCTCCACTTGTAGTTATCATTTAGACATTTCACATACCAATGATCTTTTGTTGACTTCTCCACTTTGAATTCAAAATGATTAGACATCACATGTCTATACAACCTAAATTGAAGTTCTTTTTTGTTCTAAAAAAACGTATCCAATTCCAATCCTCTTTCAAGGGTTAATTGAGCATGTGTTTCAAGCTTTATTGGTTCATATGAACCAAGCCACTCAGTATTGTTCATGGTATGGGAAGTGATTAGTTCCCGGGGTGCAAGAGAAGGACCTACTCTAGTACTAGCAACCAATTCACTAGATCCTAACTCAGACGCAAACATGGGTCTTTTTATCCTTCTTCTACATGGTTTAACAACATGTCA
The DNA here is from genome assembly GCF_907164915.1 of Impatiens glandulifera. Taxonomy (NCBI): domain Eukaryota; kingdom Viridiplantae; phylum Streptophyta; class Magnoliopsida; order Ericales; family Balsaminaceae; genus Impatiens; species Impatiens glandulifera. The sequence continues at coordinate 35,898,869 of NC_061866.1, forward strand.
TTTTGACTTTAGAAGACATCTTGCTCAAATATCTTATTTTGACTTTGGACTACATCCTGGTCAATTATCGGGAATATGTCACGAGTAGGAACCACCTCTCTTGGTATTTTGCTTTATTGAGTTAGGTTTGAAGGTAGTGACTTCTCTACTAAAGAGACACACAGTGGACTACGATGCTGGGGGAGTGAAACCGAATTTTCTTTTAAATAGAACACCACATCCCTATCTCGCTTGATAATAGTAGGATGAGCATTTAACATACCTATATTATACTTCACTTTGACCACTAAATCATACCTCAATTTGTCCACACCAATAGCATCATAGATGATGTCAACTAATTCGTCATATGTAGTATTTTGGGTAGAGTCACACCTTCGAATGAACTTGAAACAAAAGAACTAACACCATCATTAATTTTCCACTCTCCATCAAAGAGGACAAAGGTACTAACAAATACATTGTGATCTGCAATTGATAAAAATTCACAAAAGTAAGTGGAAAGTATACTAACAATTGATAAAATTCACAAAAGTACTAACACTTTGCAAACTGCACATTGCGTTAAAGTTTGCACTAACACAAAGTGCAGTTTGCGTAGACGTGAAGTGCGCAAAGTGCAGTTTGCACCAATGCAAAGTTTAGTAAAGTGGGAAAAGTTATGTTTGCAACGATGAAAAGTGCAGCTTGCACCGACGTAAAGTGCAGCAAAATGCAGTTTGTGCCGACGCAAAGTGCGCAAATTACAGTTTGCACCGATGCAAAGTACAACAAGTGCGCAAAGTTCAGTTTGCACCGACGCAAACTATACTTTACGTTGGCGCAAAGTGCACTTTGCGTTGGCGCAAACTGCACTTTGCGATCCAAATTGATTAATAACAAGTGTTTTTAGATATATCAAACAAAACAAAGCAATATCATAGCATACCCATTGATTGATTCGGCGTTTGTTGGAGATCTAACTTGATGGAGTCATAGGGGAGAGCCTTGCTACAAGCGTAGGATGCAGACGTCGTTCGGAGGGGAAGCGTCCTCCGACGTCTTGATGTGATAACGTCGTCGTCGGGAGGGGAGTCGGGGATAACGTCGTTGCTAGGGGGAAAGAAGAGAGAAAGAAGAGAAGAGAAAAGAAGAGAAGAGAAGAGAAGAAGAAACGATGAAGAATAGGGAAGAATAAATATTTATGAAGGGTAATTTGGTCTTTTGGCAGGGGTAAAAGGTTATTTTTGCAAAAAATTATGGGGTAGGTTATTTTTGAAATTTGCCCTATTTTGAAGGTCATTTCATCAAATTTCCATATATATATATATATATATATATATATATATATATATATATATATATATATATATATATATATATATATATATAACTAATGAATTCAAATTTAAGATTTGTTTGGATTATATTTTAAAATAACTTTGTAGATACCTTTATTTTAAAATTCATTTTATTTTATTTCATTACGCTTTAGATTTAAAACCATAACATAAATGTACGATTTAGAAATATAATGATACAAAACTAGACACATCTTTAAGTTTGAATTATTCTTAGACGCATGTCCTTGGACTGAATAAATAAATAAGGTTTAGAATAATATTGTTTTAAATGACCAAAAGTTTAAAGTAAATACTGTAATGTGACAATCACGCGAGACATAACGCGATAACTCTATCTCACGTGTAACTAAATACTGAACCAAAAATATAATTTCGCGTCTGAACATACAAAATATTTGTATTTCCTCGATTTTTTTAAATGCACTTTAGTCAAGCCTATCATTTTGGTTACCCATCTAATTCGAGAGTCTAGAATAATGTAAGTTATGAGGCGCAACTATTGAATAACAAAAATTTTTTCTCGAGAAGGGTCCAATTTTGGCGTTACAAAAATTAGAGTGAAATTAGGTATAATATTGTTATATATATATATATATATATATATATATATATATATATATAAAAGTTACTTTATAATTTATTTTCATTTTGTGTGATGTCACTCCGCATTAGTCAGGAGTGCTTATCCTCTTATTAAGTGCCATGACTCAAAAGTGACTTTTTCAAGACCACTGAGCCATATAGATATTTTATAAAAATAATTATTATTTAAATATTAATATAACAATTAAACCATTTAAACCTTTATAATCTATTTTATTATTTTTAAATAATTCAATAATCTATTTAATTTATAAAATAAATAATTTAAAACAAATGATTTGTAATACCTTATTTTCTATAACTTTTTAATAAATTTTTATATATTATTTTGAAGATTTTAATTAATATATGTTATTTTAATAGTATTATTTTATTTTATGTTTTAATATTAGTAATACACGTATCTTAAACATTAATTATTTTTTAAATAATTTATATATAGACATAATTAATGGTCAAACATTTTAAATACTTTAAATATTTTCTTAACTTTTGAAGAAGTTATGTCTTTATAGCATAGTGGTTGTGGATGCAGCCTCATTTTAGACACATTATTAAGACTTGAGTTTACTATATTTAAATTTTGTAATGTTTGAAATATTTTACTATAAAATAAAATTAGCTAGAGAATAAATTTAAAATTCTTGTCAAAATTTATGAATAAATTTGATATTTAATCCAATTTAATATTTAAGATACAATAATGTCCTTCAGTTGGAGAAATTTGCTAACATGGCTCTTTTGCTTTATGTTATTGTCATGTCCATAATTATTGGTTAATTGAAAGTAATTAAGCACAGGATTTATACATGTAATAATTCAATTTTAATTAGTCAATTTCTTATTTTCAAAATAAAACATTATTTTTGGTATAAGAGAATTGATTTACTCAAATTACAGTTATTTGGTAAATGAATTTTTTAATTAGATTTTGATCCAGAAATTGTATTATAATTTTTTTTTTTGTTTAGAAGACTTCTATGGATCAAAAAATTGAATTTTAGATTAGATGAAAACTGAAATTTAATTTGAATAAATATATAAAAAATATCCAAAATCTTTCTCAAGTTTCTCCTCCAACTATGAATATTGGATGCTTTTGATGTTTTTTTTACATTTATTTTTTGCTTGTGATAAAGTTTTGATCCAATTCACGACTTTCATGAATTAGATTTGTTTTTCTTGTAACTATAAAGTAAAAGTGTGAGAAACTAATTAAATGAATCGGAGACCAAAATATATGAATTGCGATTTTCGCTGAAATTTAGTTGTGTTAAACTAGAACTGATCTAACAAACCGTGATAGAATTAATTTAAAAGCTTTCAAAAACAAACTTAATTCAATTCTGCACATTGCACAAAATAGTTGAGCCTCCAAAATTCCAATCATATTTAATCATAACAAATATTTAAAATAATAATATAAGTTTAATTTTTCTGTAAAAGACACGCAGTTCCTCTTTTTTATTTTATTTTATAAAATTTAGGTATATTTTTATTATTTAAATGTAAACTAATGAATTAAGATTTATGTAATTGTGAGTTATAAAGTTGGTTACTTTCAAAAATAAAATAAAAAGTAAAATATAAAAGAAAGATGACACTACAAAAATTCTCACATACATCAAACTAAAAAAAACTTAACAAAACAATTTGTAAAATCAATCAAAAACATGAGAAAATTTTATATTATTAATTATGCATTGTTTGAAAATCACCATATACAGTAACAACTGGAGTTGAGTTTGATTTTTTTTTTTTTATTAATTTACGTTTGAATTAAATAATATTTTAGAATATAAACTTTAATTATATATATATTAACAAATTTAATAATATTTATTCTTAAATTATTTTACAAAACTGCCCAATATTATTTTATTAATTGATTATGTATATTGATCCATTCTCAAACTTTCCATCAAATAGATCTCTTACAGACAAGAGATAGATTACAAAGATGAGAAGAGTTATTTGTAAACATAGATAGATATTTAAGTAGAAACCAAGATCTATAGACAACACATTATACAAACACTGAGAAGTGTATGCATGTTTGTTGTTGATAAGTTTAGCCGCAGTTTGGGGTCGGAATACGACAGGCGGCAGAGACCCGTAAAGCGCCGGCAGACTTAACGTAAGGTCTCAGAATTGGGTTTTTTATATATCCACACAGGCAAGGCCTCTGTTCATTAAGCTTGTTGCAACATTGCCTTGACGGAGCCTGATTTGAGGTTATGGCGCCCAAGCAAGGGCTCAGTTCTGTAGCAGAGCATGTCACCGCCTCCGCCACCGGCAATACCTTCGCCGCAACCACCGTCAGGACCACCACCACCACCACCACCACCATGCTGGAACTGACCGACAGACCCTTCATTACTAATTACTTTAATTAGGTTGGTGAACTTATTTAATGATGGTTGCTCTCATTTATAGAGAAAGATCAAATACCTATTAGGGGTTGTTTGGTTTATTTTAATAGTTAAACAAATTTATATCATTATAATGTGTTATTTTTTCATATAATAAAGTCCAATTTTAAGCCGCCACCATTAGTCAACATAACTTTCATTGGACTCACTAAAAATGTATTTTAAAACATAAATAGTATTGATTAATCTATGTATATATTTTATTGAGATCAAAGTTTTTATTTTACTATTACATTATTGCAATGTTATAATCTATCCTCTTCAATTAGGATGGTAATGCGGCGGTTTGGGGCGGGGAATGCATTTACCGTCCCCATACTGTTTTAATTTCAGGGATTTTTTTAATACCATTCCCGTCCCGTTCGGTTTTTTTCGGTTTCGGGGAATTCCGCGGAGCACCGTTAATAATTATTTTTATTTAAAATAAAATAAAAATTATACAATAAAATTATATAAACAAGTTTTTTAATATAATATATATTGTAATATATTAAAAATTTATATTATTATAAAGAAATAACCTTACTATTCTTATAAAATATATCGAATAAATAAATATATTGATAATTTAATATATTTAATTATGTTTAAGGTGTTTGAAAATGAGACATTAATTCAACTAGGATGAATTCCGTGCAAATGCACGGAGAAAAATATATATAAAATATTATTTATTTATAAATATTTTATATAAAATTAATATTATTAAATCTAAATAAATTTAAAAATAGTTTTAATTTGTAAAAATTAAGTTTAATCTTAAACTTAATATTAATATATATTTATCCTTTCAGTACTCACTTAACCTCTCAATTGACCCTCATCTTGTGACTAACATTTTTTCATATGCATTTTTATCCCCGGCAAACCACCCACCAATCTTAGTTGACCTCAATTAATAACACACCTCTTATATCTTGTTAAACTAAACCATTAATCCTCCAATTGACCCTCATCTTGTGACTCACACTTTTTCATATGCATCTTTATCCCCTCGGTAAACCACCCACTTACCCTAATCTTGTAACTCACACCTTTTCATATGCCTTTATCTCTCGACAAATCACTCACCAAGTCAACCTCTCTTTTACTCACACTTCAACAAATCAACAACCGATCCCAATTGATCACGAACTTCTCATCCAACGTCAAACCAACCACTAACCACCACTCGACATTCATCTCGTGACCACACACTTTCAAATGCTCGTTAAGCCAACTATTAATTCCAACCTCATACTCAAAAAATCACCCACCACCCGACCTCCATCTTGTGACATTACACCTTCAAATACTTCCCAAACTAACCAATAATTCCGACTTCACACTCGACAAACTACCCACCACCCGACCTCCATCTCATTACCTCACACTTTTAAATGCTCGTCATACCAACCATTAATTTCAACCTCACACTCGACAAACTACCCACCACCCGACCTCCATATCGTGACCTTAAATTTTCAAATGCTCGCCAAACCAATCACTAATTCTGACCTCACACTTTCAAATGTCTATCATTTGTTTAAAAGTTGTGCCCCTATATATTATAATCAAGAATACATTCTTGAAAATATAAATTTGCATATATTATAGTCAAAAGAATACATTCTTAAAAATATAAATTTACATGTTTTGGGATTCGAACCCTAGTTTTAAATATAAAATGTGAATACTTAAACCATTAGACCATTTATGATTTTTGTAATAATTTTATTATTTTATGTATGTATATATATTTTGTATTTTTTTTACCAATTAGTTAATTTTTATATTAACATAAAAATTATATATATATATATATATATATATATATATATATATATATATATATATATATATATATTATGAGTATAAATAATTTTGACCTCACACTTGACAAACCACCCACCACCGACCCTCATCTCGTGACCTCACACTTTTAAATGCTCGTTATACCAATCACTAATTTCGAACTCACACTCGACAAATCACCCACCACCCGACCTCCATCTCGTGACCTCACACTTTGAAATGCTCGTCATACCAACCACTAATTCCAACTTCATACTTTCATATGCCTATCATTTGTTTAAAAGTTGCGCCACCATATATTATAGTCAAAAATACATTCTAGAAAATATAAATTTACATGTTTTGGGATTCAAACCCTAGTCTAAGGCATGAAATGTGAACACTTAAACTGCTAGACCACTTATGAGTATTGAAATAATTTTATTATTTTGTGTATGTATATATATTTTGTATTTAATATTTATTACCGATTAATTAATTTTTATATTAATATAAAAATTATTTATATTCATAAAGAAAAAATATTATATATATATATATATATATATATATATATATATATATATATATATGATGAGAGAAAAAATGTATGATAAAAAATAAAATGTATTTATATAAAATTAATGATGAAAAATAATATAATATATATATAAGATAACAAATAAATATAAAATTATGAAGGTAAGTGCATTTATAACGAAAAAAGAAACGTTTTTATATATATATATATATAAATAAAATAAATATAAAAATAATGAAGGTAAATGCATTTATAACAAAAAAAATTGTTTATATTTTGAATTTATATTAATATAGATAATTTTTTAGATGATATATGGTATGAAAATATATTATATATATATTGTTGAATTATCTCTTTATCTTGGATTATGTGCAATTTTGCTTACATTCAATATGTTGCTTTGTTTACACTCAATATTTTAAGAGTTGTTAGTCTTTATCTTTTATTACACTCAATATCCTTTAAATATCTGAATTTCTCATGTAACCTCATCTCAATATCTCAATAACATATTTTCCCTCTTTTCAAATTTCTACATGGTATTAGAGCAGGTTTTTCCATCTTGAATAAACCTGTTCACAATTTCCCGCTGCCTCCTCTGATGGTGGAAATAGTCATTAGAGGAGAACTCAAATAATTCTATTATCTCATATTTTCCAAAATCAGTTATCGCAAATCCCAGAACGTTCTTGAGCTCTTTCTTGGCAGTTTTGTCATTTCAAAAACTTTACTTTATATCTCGATCAATCTGTCCATCTTCGTGTCTCGCGACAGATTTTTTCCGGACATAATCTATCCAAACATTATCACCGTCCAGCTAAATGGTATAGTCTGCCTACAAAAAAAAATTCCAGCGACACTTCGGCGATTTAAAACCATCTCGCTGTCATCAACATCCAGCGACACTCTGACGATTCAAACGTCACTCACTGTCATCAATATTCAACGACACTCCGACGATTCAAACGTCACTCGTTGTCATCAATATTCAGCGACACTCTAACGATTCAAACATCACTCACAGTCATCAACATTCAACAACACTCTAGCGATTCAAACGTCACTCGCTATCATCAACATCCAGCGACACTCTGGCGATTCAAATCGTCACTCGCTGTCATCAACATCTCATCCCCTCCCCTCGACAAAAAAAATTCCTCTCCACTCTCATAGCTGCCCATGGCCTTTCCTATTAGGTGGTTAACATTCCCATCAAAGCTCTTCCCAAGTCGATTTGAGGAAGTATGTGGTAAGTTGGGCAATCTCAATATCTATTACTCAACTTGAGGGAGAGTGTTGAATTATCTATTTATCTTGGATTAGGTGCAATTTTTCTTACACTGAACATGTTAAGTGTTGTCAGTCTTTATCTTTTATTACACTCAATGTCCTTTAAATATCTAAATTTCTCATGTAACTTAATCTCACTGTCTCAATAACATATTTTCCCTCTTTTCAAAATTATATATATATATATATAATACATATGATTAATGGAAAGCACAATTTAATTAAGAAAGAGATAGTTGGAGAGAGAAAATACCTGATGACGTGGATTATATACCCGATGACGTGGATTAATATAGTGCTTGTTGACTTTAAAAATTATTATATATATAGATACTTTTATATATCATACCAGTAGTAACTTATAAAAGAAATGCTGTTAAGTAATTTACATTAAATTTCAAGCTTCTATATAATATCATAGATTGTCTCCTAGCCTCCAAAATTTTGATTATTTAGGCGCATCATTATGTCCATAAATTTTAATTTTTCAATTTGAAGTTTTTTTTTTCACGTGATCAATAAATATTATATAAATCTTGATAATAATTGTTTAATCACGTTGGAACGTCAAAAATAAGTCGACTAGTCGAGAGATCGACTCAGCCCAAATTGACTTATAAAAAAATCGACTTAGACTAGTTTTAACTTGTGAGAGTCACAACCAAATTTATTCAAAATTGGGAAAAGAAAAGTCGTGTTGAAGAACATTTTATTTTAAAAGATTATATTTTTGGTCCAATTCTTTATGAAATTCGAGAAAGGCATCAACGCTTTGTCCCTCGTGTCCGTTCAAATGTATGATCTCTACTCCCTCAACCATATTTAAAAATATGATTTTTACATATATTTTATCAATCAGTTATTTTTTACGATCCTATACATGTGTCCAAAGGTTAATCTCGTCCTAGACATGGATATAGTTTTGTAACAATCTGTTTCCAGTCACACATCTAGGTATAATCATGGTATGGGAAGCAAAATAAACCAAAGGAATTTACTTGTTTGTGGAGAATGTAAAACGCAAAATACCTGAAATAATGAAATCAAATGTTAGTTTTCAAATAAACCATTTTCTTTGGCAAATTATTATTTTCTTTAATTTTTAGAAAAGTTAAAAATAAATTTGAAAGGAACTAAAATGTCAGTGTTAAAATTCTAAAAATCAAATAAGGTCTTAAGGGATTTATTCGGACACAACGAGAATGATCGATTGCGATCGATCTAGGAGTAGGGGTGAAGACTAGTCGTAGGTAGCCAAGTGATCGGTCGGGTGCATAGAGGACCGGTCACAGACATTGGTTGCGTGGCTAAGGCTTTCAGTTCCGTGTCTTAGAATCTCGGTCACATGGCTATAATTTTCGGTCTTTGACATTCGGTCGTGACCTTGGCTTGTCGGCCATGAACCTCAGTCGGGCCTTCTGACATGACCTTAAATCACCTATCATGGCTCTTAGTTAGATGTTAAGGAAGATATGAGATTCTCGATCGTGTCTTCGATCGAGAATCAAGTTAAGATTTTGTTTTCTCGGTCAAAATCTATGTTAAGATTCTTGATCAAAAAGGGGGCCAAGGTTTGGGCTTCCCCGGTCAAAAACTAGGTGAGAGACAAAGGAGTCAGAAATCAAATCGGTGTATGATTTTCTCGGTAAAAAACTAGGCCATACATTTAGTTCTCGGTCATCAACATGCCAAACTGCAGGTCACCAACCCTCAATCCCTTTTCACGTTTCGGACATCAAACCCGAAGACAACACATCTATGCAACCATGAAACCCAAGCCTAACAACTAAATACAATACATACACAAATCTAACAACATGGTCTCACTAATAGTCATGAATGAACCAACAAAGAAGATGAAGTTGGCATTTTTGGGTTCTCTGCCATCAGTAGCCGTCCTACTATGCTATCAACCTCCAAGAGGTATATAGAACATAGTCACATTGTCATCTTTTTACAATCGACGACACGATCAACACGGTTGACACAACTCAATCGACGAAACGATCGTCACGAATGATATAATCGTCACGAATGACACAATTCGCAAAATGACACGATTGACATAGCCACAGAATCCCCTATTTTGCAAACGCTACTAGGGTTTCAATCGTACAGATCGCACTTCGGTGTATTCGCTGCGGCACGAGCGGCACAATCAATACCGCATAATCAAAGTCAAGATCGACACAAACAACACGATCTCCACGAACAGCACAATCAACAATGTCGCGGAAACCACGGTTGGATCATTCATAAGAACCGCTAGGGTTTCAACCGTTCTAATTGCGCATCGCGATAAACGTCGTTGTTTGAATCCGTCTGCTTTTGCCATTTCGAATCAGGAATATGAAAGCTTCTACAATAGGGAATATTTCTTCTTTGTCAACATTTGGCTCAAGTCTGACCAATTCTCTTAAATAGGATCCTGAGGTATCAAATTCCTGCTTCACTCACCCAAAGAAAGTCCAGGATGCAGATAACCAACAGGAAGGAAATAGGGGCACATACCCCATTACGTCTCATAAAAACAAAGACACTCTGGCTAAAGAAGGAAATGATGGCTTTTCTGAATTCGTGAGCAAGAGCATAAATGTCAACTCTGGAAAAGCTCCAGGTATGCCTTCTTCCACTATAGCATTCGATAATTTTGTTAAGATGAATGTCAACGGAGATAAGAGCAAAAATGAAATACGTACTGATTTCCCAAATAAACAAACTTTTTCAAATGAATTTGTTGCTGATTCTTTTGGGAATCAGAACCAATTCGATAAAACTGGTAAGTCATAGAGGAAAAAAGGAAAGCAAAATAAAACAGAGGCGACCAGCAAGAAGAAGGAAATTATAGAGGAACAAAAGGAAAATAGTGCTGGTCTGGAAGAAATCATGGTTGGAAACAAATGTCAGAATAATGCAGTAAACAAGAAAGTAGGAGAAACAGGGGAAACCGAAGAGAAGGCAAAAGGAAAATGGAGGGTTGGTTTTAATGAGAGGGAAAACTTCAGAGGGCTGAGAAACCAAATTTTAAGAATGCTGATGCAAGCTAAGAATGGAGAAATGGTTCTCAGCAAATAAAGGGCTCATCAAATCACTATTTTGGTAAACCTGCACTACCTCCAAGATTGGAACCTTCTAAAAAAAGAGGAGTATGAAATTATTGTTAGCTGGTCCGTCAACACAATGAAAGAGTTGGCAAAATGTACCAAGACAAAAGTTTATACTCTGAAGAAGAACCCAAATTGTCAGGTTGATCAAGTCTGGAAGAAGAATCCAGACACAAAGTAGGGTCAAAACTTAACAAAAGAAAGTGAAAACAAAATACCAAAAAATGGACAGATTTTCCTAGGTGCGTTCAAATCAAAGGTGGAAAAACTCGAAAATCCCTTTGAGTTCAAGCTACCATCAGACGTGGAAGAAAAATGCGTTCGATCATGGGAACAAGTGATAGTGGGTAATTATATTTGGAAAGAATCTGCCACTTTTGATGCCACCAAGGAAGAACTCATAAAGCAATGGGGAAAAGAAGGTCTAATGAAGGTCACATCTAACAGTCACAACATGTATTTTCTGAAATTCAATCAAGAGGCTAATCTTGAGAAAATTTTAGAGTTGGGACATACACATATGGGGAAAGAATGCATGATGCTCGAAAAATGGAAGGAGGGTACGAGCTATGATAGTATTCCAAAAGAAACAGTGCAACTCTGGTTCAAGTTGCGAAATATCCCTCCCCACATGTACAACGCGGAAGCCTTAAGTTATTTCTCTAGCCTTCTAGGAAACCCGCTATACATGGACAAAATCACCGAGGAAAACGAAAATCTCACGTATGCTAGGATGAGCGTTGAAGTTCAACCCAGAAGCAATCTCCCCAATGAAATTACAGTGGTGGATCGAAAGGGAAATGCTACCAAGATGGGCATACACTATGAATGACGACCGTACAGATGCGTGAACTGAAATACCTTTAAACATTCTATAATGAGATGCCCTAAATTAATGGCCAACTAGAAAGAAAACTAGGAACTACAAATGCAAAATGGAGAAGCCAAGCAACAAAAGGTTCCTAGTACAAATGAAACAGTTATGGAAAAACAAGTAGCAAAAGAAAGCAATGCCAAAGGGAAAGATGTTCAAAATTCGGATGAAGGAATTAAAGGAAATCAAACTCAAGAAGAGGAAGTAAGAAAGGAAAGGAAATTGATAAAACAGGAGATTCTGAAGAAGATAAACCTAAATGTAAGGAAGAGGAAGATGCAAAAGATGAAAGCAAAGATACAACAAAGGATAAGGAAACTAAGGTTGTTGATCCTCAAACACGGAAAACTGAAGCAGAGAAAAGTAGTGACAAAAACCATGAAATCCTGAAAAAGAATATATTTTACTATGTTAGTACGAGTTCATATAGAGCAAGATTAAACAATAAGAGCAGACAAACATCATCATATGCTTCAATTCAATCTCCCTTCATGAAGAACGCGAGAAGATTGAGACGTGGAAGAAGACAATATGCTCAAAAGGAAGATATGGAGACAACATAGGTTGTGATATCTAGATTGTAGTCTTTATTCATTTTAATATGTGTTTTGTAATGTGATTTGACTGCCACCATTCAGAAAATTTTGGGTCTTTTATTTGTCATCTTACAATCAAAACTAGGATTTGTCTAGTTTTGATTATTGACCCCTCCCACTTTTGGGCTTTTTAATGAAATGGTGTTAAACCGTTTCCCCCCCCCAAAAAAAAACATAGTCACATTGTTTGAACGAACTCAGTCGACATCTAACTGAAGAACAAAATAAGAAACCAAAACTATCCATGCATCACCACAATACCAAGTAATGCTCGAATCAAAGTATGCTTGACAACCGAGGAAAAATACGATAGTAAAATTAATCCCCATAATTTGACTATAACCTTTCACAACCAGTCTTACTTTAAACCTTGCATCTTTAATTCTAGGTGTACCTTCCTTTATTTTATACACCCACCTACAACAAATAACCTTCTTTCCCACATATAATTTTACGAGGCTCCACATACTATTCTTTTGAAAAGATTTCATCTATTTTTGCATGTCGATCATCCACTTGTTGAAGTCATCATAAGTGACTACATCAGAATATAAAGACCACATTTCTACACGGGGATCTAGATGAGGATATTTATATGCATCAACTTGAGAGATTTACCGTCTTAAGACAATACGACTTTGTATGTCATTTGAAGGAATCCCTCTATGGTTTAAATCAACCTCCAATGTTGTGGTATACAAGATTTGATTCTTTTATGATCACTCATGACATTAAAATAAGCAATTTTGATAGTTATATCTATTTAAAAATTAATAACGATGTTTTGTTTGTTTATCTCCTCATGTATGTTGATGATATACTGATAAAGGCTATAATGAATAGAAGGCAAACATCACTTTAAAATGCATATCTTTCAATTTTCGACCATTTTAAGTAAATGAGCTATCATTGATAAGCGCTTTGAGTAATCTTTCCAATGGTACCAAGTAGGCCTCATAGTTCATCGTGTAGTTCGCACTAGGTTGCTCGTAACAAGATTGATGCATGTGGAAACTAGTCACGTTATAGTAATTTTCTTTGGCAATATAGACTCTATCTATCAAAACTCAAAACGTGGGAGTTATAGACAACTCTTAGGTCTTTCTAATTCCTACTTGCTCATTCCATGAAGAGCCTCAAGCCAAAAGTTATGGATGTTTAAATTCTCGTATGAAGAAAATGCATGAATGCCGAAAGACAAATGAAGAGTGAACTTTAATAAATCATAACTCGGGTTAGGATGCATCATTTGATCTGATTCAAAAAGGGAGTTCAATATCATCGAGTTGGGAATCCACCATAAAACATTTGGCTTCATTGGGTTAAAGGTTGAGTCGACCCATTGAAGGAAAGGCGATTAAGGAGAGGGATGATTAAGGGATATAAGAAAGAGAGATTTCATTGGATTCTTTTATTTTTATTCCAAGTGTACCCCTTCAAACAGAATATAAGTTAGAGCAGTTATTTCAGTCAAAGGGATCAAAGGTGCATTTTGGGTGAAGACGGATGAGATTAGGAAGGTGAGTCCATCTAGAGAGAAGGGAGAGCAATCAGATTCCAAAAGAGCAAAGACTGATCGCAAGGAGGCACCAAATTAAGAACACACAAAGAAGATTCTGGAGAGGATCGCGATTTTTTTGACGAACTATGTTTTCTTGTTCATTTCTTCATCCACAATTATTCACGTAGGCTTTCTTTGATCCTTACCTTTTCCATTTGTTTAGGATGTCGGTTCAGTACATTGAAGTGAAGTCAACAATATGTGGATGAATAATGTTGACTGATTCATTTATATTTATTTTCATTTCTTATTGATTCTATTGATTGTCTAGTTCACCTTAGATGCTAAACATATTAAGTAGGTTGTGTTCATATCTATGAAGGGTGTTAAATTAAGTAAAAGGGGGAAATAAGGGGAACTTATTAAATTAAGTTGAATTATGAAAAACGTTTTAATTAATTAAAATGAACTTAGGATAATTAAAATGAACACACATGGTTTTGTTGAATGAATAAAACTAAATTTAGCAATGTGTTAATGCGTAGGTAAAAACTAAAGACTCGCTGGCAGAAGAGTTCCCTAACAGTAGAGTTGCCATCAGTTGAAGACTCGCTGACAGTAGAGTTACTCAATCATCAGAGTTCACTAACAGTAGAGTTGCCATCAACTGAAGACTCACTGACAGCAAAGTTCGTCAATAGTAGAGTTGCCATCAGCCGAAGACTTGCTGGAAGTAGAGTTCGCCAATAGCAGAGTTGCCATCAGCTGAAGACTCGCTGGTAGTAGAGTTCACCAACAGCAGAACTGCCATCAACTGAAGATTCGATGGAAGCAGAGTTGCTTAAATAGTAGAGTTGCCATCAGCTAAAGATTCACTAACATCAGAGTTGCCATCAACAGACTCGCTATCAATTGAGCTTAGACAACATAGTTTCTCAAATAGTAGAGTTCACTAACAGTAGAGCTCGCCATCAGTAGAGTTTGCTAGCAGCTGATCTGATCAACAACTGAGTCCGATATTAGCCGAGTAGCTCATCGGTAGAGCTGCTCATCAGTAGAGTTCTCTATCTGCTGAGTTCTATGAATGCTTATCAACTAAGTCAAGTAGTTAAGCACTCAAGAATGAAATACGATAAAATGTACAACCAACTCTCTACTTTGACATACAAAATGATAAACGAATATTCCATTCCTCTACGCACTAAAACCCCGTGCGCTAGGTATATGACAAACGTACTACTGACACGTATTGACAGAATGGATTCGACCGATTCCATGCCTGAAAGATAAAAAGGCATAAGAGAACAATGTGTAAATCCTCTCAATCGTTCTCGGTTCTTTGGTTCTCTTTCTCTCTCTCCTCCATCTAGTTCTTTGCGGGTGTTTTTGCTAGTGACTACGTTACGCATAAGATAATCTTTTGTATTATTTGATAATCATCTTACTTGTGTAAGTTGAATAAATAGTCGTTTGTTCAACAAGATAGTGTGAGGGCTAGGAGTTCAGACAGGCAAGTGTTAAGACCTATGATATGTGTGGGTTTGTGTAAAGGCTATACAAATCAAAGTCTTCTAGTGAAATCCTTCTAGAAACAGAAGAAGGGGTGATGTAAGAGTTTTTCTCTTCGAACATCCATAAAATCTTGTGTTGTCTTTTCATTGCTTCATTCATTCTCATATCTATCGCTTCAAATCCTGTCAGTATTTTCCGCACTTGAAACCGTTTAAGATCTTTCTACGATTTTTCCAAGAACAGAAATAGATTTTCAATCCCTAACATGATTAAAATCACATTTAAGTGAAAAATAGAACAACAATATTCAACCCTCCCTTTTACTGTTGTCTTCGATCCTAACAAGTGGTATCAAAGCAAGTTTTATATTATTAAGATACTATATATATCTGAATAATGTCTTACATAAACAAGACTCCAATATTCTCAAAGGAAGACTATGATGACTAGAAGATTAGTATGCAAGCACATCTGGCGGTACAAGATGATGACGTGTGGTATGTCATCACATATGTTCCCATGAAGATATTAAAGGTCAACACAGTCACAAATAGAACAGAGGGTGCTCCTCAGATGACAGAGAAACCCAGATACGAGTGAATTGTAGAAGACAAGAGGACGGTCAACATCAACAATATAACCAAAGACATCCTCTGCAAAACTTTGGACAAGAACATGTTCAGCAAGATCAAATCATGTTCCTCTGCCAAAGAGATCTGGGAGAAGCTGACTCAACTTTGTGAAGGCAACAACCAAATAAAAGAAAACAAGCCGATGGTTGCCACACAAAAGTTAGACAATATTAGGATGCGCCCGGGTGAGACAATGACTGAATTCAACGAAAGATTCAGTAGCATAGTCATCGAACTCTCAACCCTAGTAAAGGTATATAGAAACAAAAAAGTTGTTATCAAATTTATGAGAGCTTTGCCTAGAGAATGGGATATCAAAACGATGGCTATGAGGGAATCCAAGAACTTCAACAAGATCGAATTGTATGATCTATTTGCCGATCTGAAGGCCTATGAGTTTGAGATAAACTCAAGGAATGAGGAGGAGTAGTCCACCTCCATAACAACACAAGCATTGGTGACTACTGAAGAGACACCTGCTTCGACATCTGCCAAGTCTGCTGAATAGATCAGCGACAACGCGATGTCATTATTTGTAAAAAAGTTTGGCAAATTCATGAGGAAGAATCATTCTAACTCTAATATTAATAAAATAATTATAGAAATGAGTCTAATGCTAATATATAATGTTTCAATTATGACAGACTAGGTCACTTCATGTATGACTACAACAAACCCAGAAGGGATGACAAGAAGCCATTCGAGAGGAAGTACAAGGAGGATCACAAATCTTCCAGGAATAAGAAGGAACAGAAGACTCTACTTGTTGAGGAAAACAAGAGCAAATGGACTGAAAGTGATTTCGATGAGAGATCCTCAAGTAAAAGTGAGGAAGAAATTATTAAATGCTTCATGGAAGATGACAACAAGGTATTTGATTTCACATCTGATTAATTCACAAGAAATGATTTAATTACTGCACTTAATGACATGGTCATTGAGTGTAAGAAACTATCAGATCTGTTGGAAAAAATTAAAAAAAAGTAAAGAAAATAGTTAATTAAGTAAGAAATAATTAACTTGAAATAGAAATAAACAATAGCTATGATCTGGAACATTATCATAAAAGCTCAATTTTGATGATGTTTAAATGTGAATGAAGCTAAGTTGTCTATTTGTTTTATGCAGGTGCATATATAAGACTACGCTACTTTAGAAGTGGTTTAAAGCAGACAATCTTAGACGTCAAACGTAGTTAGACGTGTAAGTCTAACTCCTTTAGACTAGATCTAAAGGGAAACGTAGTTAGACGAGGTTGTCTAACTCCTTTAGATGAGGTCTAAAGGGAAGCGTAGTTAAATGAGGTCGTCTAACTCCTTTAGACGAGGTCTAAAGGGAAACGTAGTTAGACGAGGATGTCTAACTCCTTTAGACGAGGTCTAAAGGGAAGCATAATTAGACGATGTCTTCTAACTCCTTTAGATGAGGTCTAAAGGGATGCGTAATTAGACGAGGTCGTCTAACTCCTTTAGACGAGGTCTAAAGGGATGCGTAGTTAGACGAGGACGTCTAACTCCTTTAGACGAGGTCTAAAGGAGCACGTCTAATGCCTTGCTTTAGCAGCCGTCTGAAGAAAGCATATGTTTAACCAAGATCAATTAGTTGTCTACTACTCCTGCTCCACTCACTTCTGTGCAGTCTGAAAAATCAACTAATTTCATCAACTGAATGAACACCACGTACGCGAATATCCTTACAACTGCCTATATAGTACAAGAAAATATCAGAGGATATTCGACGCACTAATTGTTCGGTACGACCACTATCCAATTGCTCAGAGTCTTCTGTACTCTGGTACTATGGGAGGCCTTCCAACGAACACATGCCACGTGTCCACAAAGAAGATTCGACCGTTGGTGTCCTTTTACTACAAATAGATGCTCAAGGACAACAGATAAATCACTGATACACTAAATCACCGGAACACTACTGATACACTGAATCACCGGAACATCACTAATACACCGAATCACCGGAACACTACTGATACACTAAATCACCGAAACATCACTAATACACTGAATCACCAGAACACTACTGATACACTGAATCACCGGAACACTACTGATACACTGAATCACCGGAACACTACTGATACACTAAATCACCGGAACACTACTGATATACTGAATCACCGGAACACTACTAATACACTAAATCACTGGAACATCACTAATACACTGAATTACCAGAAAAATACTGATACACTAAATCACCGGAACACTACTAATACACTGAATCACCGGAACACCATTGATACACTAAATCACCGAATTACTAGATTACTTGACGCTCTCTGCTATCTGACATACAATCTTACTCTTTCTCTTACTAACTTCTTACATCCTTTAAGATTAAGAGAGAAATTCAATTACTGTCTAGTTGTGAGAACATTATAAGTTGAATAGAGATTGTCATGTTCAACAGAGAGTTAGATAGCTCAGTGAGTTGTATTCGATTCAAAGTATTTAGTGGATATCCTTTCGGTTGTGGAAGAAGGGGTGATGTAGGAGTTTTATCTACGAACATCCATAAAATTCCCTCTGTTCTTTACTTTATGTCATTTACATTCGGTCATTCAAAGCTTCAAATCCGACGAACACTTCCGCACTTGAATCCGTTTCAAGATTTTGGATGATTTGTGAAGAATAGATACAGATACTAATCCCTCACAAGATTATTATCGAAGAATTTTTCGTTAACTGCTAACAATAGTCAGACCCTAGTCTCTATTAGTAGCACCGATCCAAACAAGATCTTTTTAACAAAATAAATTTGAAAAAAAATCTAACAATACAATTTTCTCAATTCAAAATAAACCAGAAATTTTGAAAAACAAAATGAATGAGCTATCAGTTGAGAATGAGAAGCTCAAAGAAATAGCTTAGAATTTATCTATTGAAAATCAGAGATTAAACTATGTGGTTGGTTCATGGACTAAGTCTGGAAATGCACTCAAGAAATTGTATGAGCAACAAAGGCCTACCGAATGAAAATCTAGTCTGGGATTTGTTGGGGGCAATCCAACTTAGTCCTGCAACAAGTTGAACCCGATAAAATACAAACTTAATTTCATAAGTTTCATCAAGGGAAATTGAGCTGACATTTGAACTAATCAAAACTGTAATAATTTGACTATTAAAGATGAAATTAAATATGTTAAGACAACTAACCAAAAGTCAAGTTGGCTTAAGCCCAAATATAGGGTAGCCAGCTGGTCTAGTAAGCACAAACATGGCAGAAATCTAGGAATGTTTTTATCAAAACTCATCTTTTAAAATTAACGGATCATCAATAGACAGAAAGAAATCCGTCAAGTCTAAAACATACACATTATTAAAAATACTAAATGAGAGATCCATAAAAAATAACTCATGTATGGATCCCAAGTGACTATTAACCATGGACCTATATGAATATGGGTACCAAAGTTGTCAATGTATATATGTTTAGGTAAAATAAGACAACAATTTGGAAGATTCAGTGTGGTATCTGGACAACGACTTCTCTAGGCATATTACATGCAACAACCGGCTGCTGGCGGACATATCAAAATGCACTAGACCAAAGATCACTTTCGGTGATAACTCGAAAGGTAAAATTGAGGGTAAGATTGTCCACGACAACTTTACTGTTAATAATGTGTTATTGATAGAAAATTTATGTTACAATTTAATTAGCATAAGTCAAATGTGTGATAATGGGTACATAATAAAATTTCAAAAGCATGCATGTCTTGTTAGAGATCAGTAGGGGAACACTCTGCTAATAAGAAGTAAAGTAGGAAACTCTTATAAAATGAATTGGAAGAATAAATCTTTAGATCATGTATGCATGATTGCCAAAAATGATCAAAAATAGTTATGACATAAAAGACTTAATCATATAAACTTTAAAACAATTAATAATATATGTACAAAAGATCTTGTAACTGGAATTCTTAAACTTAAATTTAATAAAGACAAGATTTGCCCAACTTGTCAAATATAGGAGTGTTCATCGGTTCGGTTTTTGGGTTATTAAAGTTTCTCGGTTCGGTTCTTCGAATTATTATTATTAGCTAATTTGAAAATCGAACCAAATTAGAATAAATTCTAATAAAACCGAACCGAATTCGAATTTATATTCGGTTCGAATTTCGAATAATTCAAATTCGAACCGAATTCGATTTTCTTTTTTTCTTTTTTACTTTTATTCTAATTCAAAATAAAATTTGAATTATGATGTTGAACGACGAAGATAGATCTTGAATTCGAAATAGGTATTAAACGATACAATGATATATCAAGATTTAACAGTTTTGACAAAGAAGAAACTATGACATAACCAGATTAAATAGATTAAACTCAAAGATGTAGTTGAAGTCTGAAGACTCTTTAATATAAGAATGAAGAAGAGATGTAATTTAATCATGAAGGCTCTTTCATATGAGAATGAAGGTGGAAGAGGGAGGTGACAATAAAGATTATGTTAATTTTATATAAGAATGGAGATGAAAGAGGAAGATGGCATCTTGAGATTAGGTTAAGAGAATAGAGATATGGAGGAATTAAAGAATGAAAATGGATTATGTTTAAAATATATATGAGGTGAGCGGTTGAGAAATTAAGTTTAAAGAATAAAGATGAGGTGGGCGTCGACCTGTTGAGAAATTAGGGTTAGAGAATATAAATGAAGTAAGAGGCGGCTAAGAAATTAGGTTTAGAGAATGAAGGAGGAATTATTATATATAATAAATGATATAATATATAATAAAATAAATAAAATATTATAATATATATATAAATTGTATATTATATATAGTAAATAATAAAATATAAAATAAAAAATGAATTTAGTTTTCGGTTTGATTTTCGAGTTGAAACCCCAACTCGAAAACCAATTCGAAAACCGTATTTGAATTCGAATTGGTTTAAAATTTGATTCGAAAACCAAAAATGAAATTTGAATTCGGTTTATTCGAATTCGGTCGGATATTCAGTTCAGATTAAATATTGAAAACCTCTAGTCAAATGGGCAAACATGTTAGATGAACATTTAAAAACAAAGGGAATATCCAATATGATAGATGTTTAGAATTACTACACATGGACCTATTTGGTCCAATTCCAGTACCTAGTTAGGGAGAATGAGATATACACTAGTCATAGTTGATGACTACTCAAGGTTCACTTGGGTAGTATTTTTAGCATCTAAGGAACAAACTGGTGTTAACTTAATTAAAATTTTTTGAAGACTATAACATGAAAAATCCTTAATCATTATAAAAATTAGAAGTGATAGAGGAACAAATTTACAAACAAGAATTTGTCCTTTTTCTTGAGGAATCTGGTATTAGACACGAGTTGTCTAGTGCTAGAACTCCACAACAAAATGGTGTTGCTGAAAGCAGAAATATAACACTGAAAGAAACAGCTAGATCAATGCTAGCTGATTCTAGTGTGTCTTAAAAACTTTGGGAAGAAGCTATTAATACAACATGCTGGATTAACCAATTTCCGAGAAGTCAACTTCATGTTTTGAATCCGGGTATATCTGATCATTGCCCGATTAAATTGTTCTGGGAAAAGGAAGAAAGGTTCAAAAGGCCCTTTAAATTTTTCAATTTCTGGATGGATAATGATAAATTCAAGGGTATTCTCGAAAGCGTATGGTCAACAGATGTCAGAGGTTCCAACATGTACAGGGTTTCAGAGAAGCTTAAGCTCCTGAAGAATCATCTCCAAAGCTTTGACAAGAAGAAGTTCAGCAATATCTCCAATAGAGTTCTGGCTGCTAGAGAAGAACTGGAAGAGGTTCAGAAAAAGTTATTAAGGGATGATAGTGATGAACAACTCAATGAAACAGAAAGATATGCGCTTGAAAACTTCAGGAAACTGAGTCTGCTTGAAGAGAATTTTGTTAGACAGAAATCAAGACAGAGCTGGCTTTTGTTGGGTGACAAAAACACAGCTTTCTTCTACAGAAAATGCAAGGCTAGAAACATGAGAAACAATGTGTACAGGCTGAAGATTGATGATGGTGAATATGTTCAGGGTCAAAAGGGTGTCCAAGATCTGGCTATTAATTTCTATAAACAACTTATGGGTACAAGAAAGCACCATCAAAGTCACCTGAATACCTTGTATCAAATTATTGATAGGAAAATCTCTGCAGAATATAGTCGCGAATTGATAAGGGTGGTCACGAAGGTTGAGGTTAAAGAAGCTCTGTTTAGTATTGATGGAAATAAAAGCCCGGGTCCTGATGGGTTTAATGCACAGTTTTTCAAAGATAATTGGTCGGTTGTGGGTAAAGATGTTACTGATGGGGTTCTGGAGTTTTTCAAAAATAGGAAGATGTTAAAGAAATGGAATACAGCGGTCCCAACCTTGATCCCCAAAACTGCGGTACCTGAGAAAGTACAAGATTTCAGACCAATTTCCTGTTGCAATGTGATTTATAAAATCATTTCAAAAATCATTTCTAAACGTTTTAAAAATGTAATAGAAAAAATAATAAATCTTAATCAATCTGCATTCATCCCCGGTAGGACAATCTCTCATAATATTCTTCTCATGCAGAGCCTATTAAAAGGCTACGGGAAAAAAAATATCCCCGAGAGTGGCTTTCAAAATAGATATCAAGAAAGCTTTCGACTCTGTTAGATGGGAAGCCATTCGAGACTTTCTGGTTGTTTCTGCTTTTCCTATGATTTTTATCGATTGGATTATGCAATGCGTTTCATCATCCTGCTTTGTTGTTAGCGTCAATGGAGTCCACAGAGGCTATTTCAAGGTTGAAAACGGGGTAAGGCAAGGGGACCCCCTCTCTTCTTACCTTTTCGTAGCTATCATGGCGATCTTTGAGAGCATCTTCGCGATGTTCCGAAAGAATCGTCCATACATCTTTCACCCATTCTGTGAGGTAGAGGAGGTAACACATTTATGCTTTGCTGACGATTTGTTCATTCTAGCGCACACAGACGTTGATTCCATTAAAGCTATTAGGGATGCACTAACGTTCTTTTCTGAGGTAACATGTTTAACTATTAATGAAAACAAAAGTGTGGCATTTTATGGAGGCGTGAAGGACGAAACAAAGCAGAACATCTTCAACATCATGGGCATCAAGGAAGGCAACTTTCCCATAAGGTACTTAGGAATTTCGTTAACTGCGAAGCAGATCGAGATCTCACACTACAAGCCGCTGATTGAAAAGGTAAAAAACACGATATCTGGCTGGGCAGCAAAAAAACTTTCTTATGTAGGGAGGATCGAACTTATCAAAACCGTGGTTATGGGCATAGTTGGCTATTGGGCGCAGCAAATGGTCATTCCGAAGAAGGTAATGAAGGAACTCGACACGCTGATGAGAAACTTTATCTGGGGTAGTAGTGGAAGAGGAGGAAAGAAAGTCAAATAGATCGCTCTCTGCAAACCAAAGGACGAGGGAGGCATCGACCTGAAGAAATGTATCGAGTGGAACAAGGCTCTAACCGTCAAGCATCTGTGGGCTTTGGAGCGCAATCAGGAGTCACTATGGATCAAATGGGTGCATACGAGGTTTATGAAACACGAAACCAACATCTGGACCTGCAAAATTCACGAATGTATGAGCTGGTCTCTAAAAAAGATTCTTAAACTAAGAAGCGATATTGCAGATCCTTATGACATCCGACTAGGGGACGGGAAATGCACTTTATTCTGGCATGACCCTTGGTTTGAAAACCAGCCTATCATCGACAAGGAGGAGTTTCAAAATACTCGTCTCAGAAGGGACTGCGCAAAAGCGAAAATCAGAGACATCAAAGACGGGAATTGGAACTTGCTCTTGAGAAGAATTCCAGAAGGAAAGAGGATACTTGATCATATAAGTACCATACAACTACACGACAGACCGAATATTCATGAATGGAAAGCTGAGGACAATGGGAAGCTGGTATTGAAGAAAATATGGGAGGTAATCCGGGAAAAAGCGCAGAAAGTAGAATGGGCTCCTCTTGTATGGTCAACGGAGATTATCACTCGACACCAGTTCATTCTATGGCTCGCCTTCTGGGAAAGACTCAGCACTCGTGATCGTATCAGTAAGTATATGAGCATCCCGGACGCGAGCTGTCTTCTATGCATAAGAAATGAAGAAACCATAGATCACCTATTCAGGAGTTGTTGTATTGCTTCGGAGCTTTGGGACAGATTCTATAAAAGCCTGGAGCTGACCAGTTTCCCGAGCGAATGGAATGAAATCAAAGAAGCAACACTACTCAAAGCCAAGGGAAATAGATTTGCAACAAGCGTGTTCAAGTGTGGATTTGGAGCAGTGGTGTATAACATTTGGCAAGAACGGAATGCAAGGGTATATGACAGAACCCGCAGGAGCATTGACGAGTTATGGAAAGATATTGTATCGGATTGCAGCGCCCTCGCGGGAACGTGGAGAAGAATTCCAAGCACGGAGCAGAACTGGAATATCTGCAAGAACTGGAATTTACCGTTTTTTAAACTCACTAGAATTGAAAGCATTGTAAACAAATAATTCATTTACGTTTTTAGCTTTTTAGCTTTTATTCAGAATGTTACGACTTCAAAATCATTCTAGGCCTGTCTAGAATGATCTCTTAAACTCGTGGTTTTTTTTTCCCGTTTTTGGGAATTTTTAATGAAATGACGCTAAGTCGTTTCCCCCCCCCCCACCAAAAAAAAAAACAGGTCAATGATTAAAAAACGATTTAATAAAATACCTTATGAAATTTGGTATGGAAAAACTCCTAAAATATCATACTTTAGGATATTCGGATGTAAGAGTTTTATTCACAACAATGGATAAATCATCTGACTACTTTTGATGCCAAATCAGATATTGACATCATGCTAGGTTATTATTTAGTTAGCAAAGCCTGTAGAGTTTTCAATAAACAAGCTCCAACTGTTGAAAAATCAACCCATGTTGTATTTGATAAATCTGTTGAAAATAATTCTAATAAAATTAATGAATTATCTAATAGATTGGAAACAACTAATCTCCAATCTGATAGTGAAGATGAAGTTCAAGTCAACAGAAACAACCCATCTGATCAGCCAGCTGACACGGTTGATATTCAACCAGTCAACCAAACTGAAAGTCAGCAGGCAACTGATAGTCTGAATGTTACTAGAACAGCTTATCAGACAACTGACCTTCTAGGACCAAACTTCAGATAGAACAGAAATCATCACCAAAATTAATCATTAGAAATCCCTCTACATCTCTTAGGACCAGAAACCAATTAATTGATGAATATGCAAACTTTGCTTTTATGTCTCAAATCAAACCTAAGAAAGTAAATGAAGCATTGCTTGATCCAGATTGGATCAATGCCATGCAAAAAGAACTAAACCAATTTGAAAGAAACAAACTTTGGCATCTAATTCCTAGACCAATTAATCAACCTTTTATTAGAACTAGGTGGGTATTTAGAAATAAACTAAATGAAGATGGATTAATTATTAGAAACAAAGCTAGGCTAGTAGCTCAAGGATATAGACAAGAGGAAGGAATTGACTTCAAGGAGTCATTTTCTCCCGTAGCTAGGTTAGAATCTATTAGAATCTTCGTAGCATATGCTACTTTCAAAAAATTTAAAGTATATCATATGGACGTTAAGAGTGTCTTTCTTAACGGCATATTTAATGAGGATGTTTATGTTGGGTCAAATTATTTTGACTAAGTGTTGAAATAATTTAACCACTGATATTTTGATGATGAAATAACTTATGAGTTTTGATACAGGTATATTG
Organism: Impatiens glandulifera; assembly: GCF_907164915.1. Taxonomy (NCBI): domain Eukaryota; kingdom Viridiplantae; phylum Streptophyta; class Magnoliopsida; order Ericales; family Balsaminaceae; genus Impatiens; species Impatiens glandulifera. Next base: position 35,924,831 of record NC_061866.1, read on the forward strand.
AGACAATATGTTATAAGACTTGGATCTAATTAGGTTCATTAGACTGATTTTGGCTTTCATTGCATAAAATTAGACGTACAGTCTAACTCATCGGAGTTAGACGCGTAGTCTAATAGACGTGTAATTAGACGCAAGTCTAATGAATACACGAAATTAGACGTAAGTTTAATAGAATTAGACGTAAGTCTAATAGAATTAGACGTATAGTCTAACTCATCGGAGTTAGACGTGTAGTCTAATAGATGTAAAGAATTAGACGAATTTTCTAAGGAATACACGAAATTAGACGTAAGTCTAATATGTGTGTAATTAGATGGGTAGTCTAATTGATATTCAGAATTAGACATAAGTCTAATAGAATTAGACGTATAGTCTAACTCATCGGAGTTAGATGTGTAGTCTAATAGATGTAAAGAATTAGACGGATTGTCTAATGAATACACGGAATTAGACGTGCAGTCTAACTCAGTGGAGTTAGACGTGCAGTCTAATGATTATTGTAATTAGACGTGTGGTCTAATTAATGAAAGTTAGACGTGAGTCTAACTCCTTCAGACAAGTCTGAGATAGAACCAGAAGTAAACATGCAGTCTAACTCAATGGAGTTAGACGTGCAGTCTAATGGTTATTGTAATTAGACGTGAGTCTAATTCTATTAGACCAGGCGGTCTAATAGATGTTTTTCTATTAGAAGGAGATGACCTATTTCATTAGACTGATTTTCACAATCCGTCTAACTGAAATACGTCTAATGCTCAATTTAAGCAGTACGCTTAAATCTAGCATTTCTCCTACCTACGTGCTATAGCTGTACCCTACTTCTACTCCACTTTCTTGTGAAGCTTAGTACAACAGCTATACGCATCCAATCAAGGAATGCCACGTAAGAGAATTTCCCTCAAATTACTTGTTTTGCAGTTACATCTCTGATGGAATATTCCGCGCACTACCAGTTCTGTACGGCCACGATCCTTGTGCTCAGAACCTGCTGTGTACAATGGAAGCTTTCCAATGGAAGAGTGCCACGTATCATTCTTGAAGTTTCGACCGTTAGCTCCTGCTCAGTATTTAACCAATCCTAAGGACAACGGATGAAGTACCTTACCAGTTACTTGCCAATCTTGCTTACTGAAACTACAACGAATTCAAGCCTTTGAATATTGTGAAGCTTCTTTCTGATTGTACTGTGTGTGAATCGAGAGAGAGAGCTAGAATCAAAACACCTTTAGCTGAGTGATATTCTTCATCTTGTAATTGAACAGAAAGTGTTCTGTTCAATAGTGAGCTAAGTGTGTGTGTAAACTGTATTTGATTCTAATCATATTATAGTGAATCCTTCCGGTGGTTGAAAGAAGGGGTGATGTAGGAGAGTTTCTCCGAACATTCATAAACAAACTCCTATGTTCTTCTTTTCTGTCATCTTTTCATATTTCATCTTGTGCTTCAAACCCAACTAAACAATTCCGCCTTGATTCCGTTTCAAGTGTTTACACAAGTTTGCGTAGAATAGAAAGCGAATTAAATCCCTAACATGATTTCCTTCAAACTGTTTTTTTATAAGCCTTCATCCTTAGCCAGACCCCCGTCTCTATCGATAAAGCCTATCCTATCAATTGGTATCAGAGCCCTGTTTCTATTCTCAAGCATCAAGAACCCAAAGCATGTCTTGCATCAATGAAATTCCTCTTCTGTCAAAGGACAACTACGATTGTTGGATGATGAGAATGCAAGCTCACTTGGCTGCTATTGACTATGATATGTGGAGTGTCATCACCGATGGCCCCATAAAGATTTCAAAGCCAAGAAGTGAGTGGACCACTGAAGATAAGGTGACCAACAACCTGGATAATGTTGCTAAGAATATTCTGTTCCAGTCACTCAACATGAATATGTTCTGTGAGATCAAGTCATGTTCCATTGCAAAAGAGATATGGGATAAGCTCAACCAGATCCACAGTGTGAATTCTCAAGCAAAGAAGAACCAGAAAGCATTCATTTGCAATCAGAACAAGTCCAGATGGGCTGACAGTGATTCGGAGGAGCCTTCTGCCGAAAAAGAGAATGAAGCGGTAACATGTCTGATGGCAGATGACCAATCTAAGGTAAATGATATCTCTGCACCAGAATTTACAAACGAGGAGTTAACTAATGCACTCAATAAAATGGCCATTGAGTATAAGAAGTTAGATGACTCTTTTTATGAAATGAAAGTTAAATATGAATCAACTGTTCTTTCTCCAAACCAAGAATCTGAACCAAACGTTTTTGATGAAAACTTAACAGAGATCTCATCTGAGAATGAGATGCTCAAAGAACAGATTCAAACTCTTTCATCCGAAAACAAGAGACTAAACTATATTGTCAGTGCATGGACAAGATCAGGAGACTCTGTCAAATATCAGATCAGCATGTTGAAACCTGCTAGATCTAGATCCGGTTTGGGATATAACAGCAATGATCCTAATCTGTCTTGCAAAAAGTCAAACTCTCTAACTGACAAGTTTAAGCCTATAAAATTTGTCAAAAGAGATATGACTAACAATGAATCTGATCATCTTCATGAAGAAGTTGTTCTAAAAAATGAAATAGTTTATGTTCCACCAACTGTTAGCTGGCTTAAGAATAAGCTAGAAAAGGCTAATAAGTCTGGTAATTCAAAATCTGACTCTAAGTCAAGAAGTTTTAAAAGAAAACCTTCTTCAAAAATTAAAGGATCAGTGGCTAGCAGAAAGTCGTCTGCTAATCAAAAACATACGCATTAATCACAACACAAAATGGGAAGTCCATCAAAATAACTCAAATATGGATTCCTAAGGGACTGATTGACCGAGGACCCAATTGAAGGTGGGTACCAAAAGATTGTAAATATCTTTTTAGGTAGGTACAAATAAATGAAGGACTGGAGGAATCTGTATGGTATCTTGATAGCGGATGTTCCAGGCATATGACAGGAAACAAATGGCTTCTCACTGATATATCAGACTGCTCTGGACCTAAGATCATATTTGGTGACAACAAGAAGGGTAAGACCATGGGTAAGGGTAATATTATCCATGGTAACCTAACTATTAATGACGTATTACTTGTTGACAATCTGTGTTATAACTTAATGAGCATTAGTCAATTATGTGATAATGGTTTGTCAGTAGACTTTCAAACTCATGCATGTTTAGTTAAAGACCAAGATGGAAACATTTTATTAACTGGAAGTAGAGTAGGAAACTCATATAAAATGAATTGGCAAAAAGAGACATCTGACCCTATGTGCATGATTGCCAAGAGTGACCAGAAATGGTTATGGCATAAACGTTTGAACCATTTGAATTTTAAAACCATCAACAACATTTCTTCAAACAATTTAGTTATCGGTTTACCTAAACTTCAGTTTTCAAAGGACAAGATATGCACTGCTTGCCAGTTAGGCAAACAGGGCAGATCATCGTTCAAAAGCAAAGGGAAATCACAATCCAGCCGTATCATAGAACTTTTACATATGGATCTTTTTGGTCCAATTCCTATAAAAAGTATAGGAAGAATGAGATTTTCCTTAATTGTTATCGATGACTTTTCTCGTTTTACATGGGTTGCATTTTTACCATCAAAAGATAAAACTGTTGAAAACCTGATTAGGATATTCAAAGGGATTCAGAATCAGAAATCTTTAAATATCACATGCATCAGAAGTGATCAGGGAACTGAATTTACTAACAGATACCTATCATCTTATCTTGAGGAGACTAGAATTAGGCACGAGTTGTCTAGTGCCAGAACTCCATAGTAAAACGACATTGCTGAGAGAAGAGTGAGAACTCTGAAGGAAGCAGCGAGGTTTATACTTGCTGAATCAGATGTTCCTAAAGGTTCTGGGCAGAAGCCATTAACACTGCTTGCTATACACAAAATCGGTCAATAATTAACAAACGTTTTGATAAAACTCCCTATGAACTATATTATGGGAGAATTCCCACAGTTTCTTACTTTAAGATATTTGGGTGTAAATGTTTTATCCATAACAATGGAAAATTTTATTTGAGTGCTTTTGATGCTAAAGAAAATGAGGGATTCATGTTAGGATACTCATCAGTAAGCAAGGCTTACAGAGTATACAACAAAAGAACACAGATTATTGAAGAATCTCTTCATGTAGTTTTTGATGAGCCTGTTGAAAGCAAATCCAATGAACCCATTGATCTTGCTAACAGACTGCAAGCGGCTAGTCATGAGTTTGTAAGTGAAGAAGAAGAAACCTTGGACAAGCGGATGGCTCTATCTGATCATGTGGCTGATCCGGTTGAAGCTCAACCAGATATACAAACTCCTGTTCAACAAGAAGTTGAGAGTTTGGATGTCGCGGTGTCACCAATTCAGATGACCAATCCCCTTGGTTCCAACTTCAGATGGAACAAAATCATCCACTAGAACTGATAATCGGAAATCCTTTTTCTCCTCGAAGGACAAGACGTCAACTGATGGATGAAATGGCCAATTCTGCATTTATTTCTCAAATTGAACCAAAGAAGATTGGTGAAGCTATAGTTGATCCATATTGGATCAATGCTATGCAAGAGGAGTTAAACCAATTTGATAGAAATAAAGTGTGGTATCTTACTCCTAGACCAACTGACAAGTCAGTCATAGGAACAAGATGGGTATTTAGAAACAAGCTTAGTGAAGATGGCTTAGTCATTAGAAACAAAGCTCATTTAGTTGCTCAAGGATACAGACAAGAGGAAGGTATTGATTTTGATGAGTCTTTTGCACCGGTTGCAAGACTAGAGGCAATCAGAATCTTTCTAGCTTATGCATCATTTAAGAATTTTAAAGTCTTTCAAATGGATGTAAAAAGTGCATTCCTAAATGGAAAATTAAGTGAAGAAGTATATGTTGAACAACCCCCTGGTTTCGTAGATCATGTTTTGCCAAATCATGTTTATAGGCTTAACAAAGAATTGTATGGTCTAAAACAAGCTCCTAGAGCTTGGTATGACACTTTAACCAATTTCTTGTTTGATCATGATTTTGTTGTTAGAACAGTGGATAAAACCTTGTTTAGATTTACTAAAGACTCTCACATATTACTTGTTCAGATATATGTTGATGACATTATTTTTGGGTCAACTAACCCCAAACTGTGTGAGAAATTTGCCAAGATGATGCAGGATAGGTTTGAAATGAGCATGATGGGAGAACTTACATTCTTCCTTGGGCTTCAGATCCGTCAGCTGGAAAACGGAACTCTCATCAACCAGGCCAAATACACCAAAGAATTGTTAAAGAAGTTTGGTTTGGAGAACTGTTCTGCAACAACTACTCCAATGAGTTCTTCAGTTAAATTGGACAAAGATGAAGGTGGCCAAAGTGTCGATTTAACAACATATAGAGGACTCATCGGTTCTTTGCTATATGTAACTACTAGCAGGCCAGACATTCAATTTTCTGTTGGTGTCTGTGGCAGATTTCAGGCTGATCCTAAACTCTCTCATTTTACTACTGCTAAACGTATTCTTAAATACTTAAAGGGAACTCAAAATGTGGGACTGTGGTATCCGAAGGATTCCAGTTTCAATTTAATTAGTTTCTCAAATGCAGATTATGCAGGATGCAAAATTGATAGAAAAAGCACAAGTGGAACTTGCCAGTTCCTTGGAGATCGTCTAATCACATGGTTCAGCAAGAAGAAGACGTCGGTCGCCACATCTACAGCAAAACCAGAGTATCTTGCAGCTAGTAGTTGTTGCTCTCAAGTTTTGTGGATTCAACAACAACTCAGAGACTATGGGATTGAGGCTGAAGAATCTCCAATTTTTTGCGACAACACAAGTGCTATTGCAATCTCCTACAACCCAGTTCTGCATTCTCGGACAAAGCACATTGAAATCATGCATCATTTCATCCAAGAACACGTCAATTAAAAGCAAATTCGTCTTGAACATGTTCCTACAGATCAACAAACTGCGGACATTTTCACGAAACCTCTACCGGAAGCTAAGTTTTCTCATTTTAGAAACATGATAGGTCTTGTTGATCTTGATTGACGAAATTACGTGCATAAATTGAGGGGGAACTTATTGTTCAAAATGCAACTGAATAGATATGAAAGACGGAGGTCTTAATTTGTCCTAAGGATTTAGAGTTTTAAGAAACACAGCTACTTAGACTCTCATCTACCTTAGCAGTTTCACCTTTATATGAAATCATTGTCTTGGTTATTTTAACCTGCTTGGTTAGACGGATTCTTCTATTAAACGGACACGTCTAATAGACGTTAGACGTTTTTACGTCATGAGCAAGAGGATTCTCACGTCTAATAAGACACGCGTGTCTCACGTGATGCTATAGCATAATTAGACGTACACGTCTAATAGACTGATTTTCAAAAAGAAATTGAAAATGTGAAAAGGAAAATAAAACGTCTAACTACTGGTGTAATTAGACTCTTCATCTTCTGGATGTTCAGACAACTGTCTTTTAATGATTTCTGTTTAAGCCTTCTTTCCCGCCGAAAAATAAATCAGTCATTCCTCAAAAGAATTGAAGACACGTGTCTCTCAATATGCAAGGAATGACTAATATTTCTGACAACTTTTTCTTGTACACTTAGTATTAAACGTTCTGTTTCATGCTAACATTAAATGTTGTGTTTATTAGGAACTGTCTTTTGAAGTTCTTGACGGTAGGAACAATCATTAGTTTTCTTCTACATGATTAAAACCCTGATATTGATAGGATCATTCACTCTAAAAGATAAAAGATCCTTGCAATCAATCTCTCTCTCCCTCTCTTTAGAAGTCAAATCGTTCAAACCCTTGTTCATCAAATCATATTGCTGCCTTTTCGACCAAAATCGATTCAAGTGGATTTTCAATCCGTATCCACTCTACAATCTCCGGGTATGCATAGGATGTTCGAATCGTTAAAAGCTTCTAGGCTGAGAAGATTCCTCACCCCTCATGAAACCTATCACGAACAGCTAGTTAACAAATTCTTCAAAACCGCTAGCTTCTATCAAGTCAGTGTTATTGCTGGTGCAGTAATGGGCCATATGGTCTGTATTTCAGAAGAATCTTTCGGTGCATTTTTCCATCTCCCAAAAGAAGGTATTGATGATTTCTTGACCACTGCTTCTAACCTAATGATTTCGATGATGAAAGTCTTTTCCAATTCCCCTGAAGTAGATATTCACGGAAAGAAAAACCTCCTGAAGGTTGAATATGCTCTCTTAAGCGATATCATATCGAAATCCCTTCTTTCTAAAGAAACTTCTTACAAGTATTGTACGAAAGTCTTTCAGATGATGGTGGCTATCACCAAGGGTGTTCCTGTGAATTGGACAAGCTTCCTCTTCGGGAATCTTGTCAGAATGGTTGTTGCTCAGAAGAAGATTTTCAGATTTGATGGTCCTCTCAGCTCTCTTCTTTGTTTCCTCCTGAACGAACCCGGTAAGAGCTTTCCCCTTCCTTCTAAGATCCTGAACTACCAGAAAGTGGTAGATTACATTCAAAGGGTGGAAACACTCAAGTATAAGAAAAGGAAAAGAGAAGACTCCAACTCCCCTCTAACTGCAGTCTTACAGATCTCTTAGGTTGAAGTCTATCCTTTCCAGAAGTCATGACCAGGAAGAAGAAGAAGAAGACTAGTGATTAAATGTCTTCTTGAAGTTATTTTGAATGTTTTCATGATGCTTTTGGTAAAATTATTTTGGTTACATTGAACAATGTTTTGAGTGTTTCTTCTGAAAACACTTATATGTGATTAACTTGGATGTTTTTGAATGATTACTTGTATACTTTTTGTTTAATTGTATGATGAATGTATATTTTGATATATATGCAGGTCTGTAATTTCTTCATCAAAAAGGGAGAAATTGTTGGGTCAAATTATTTTGACTAAGTGTTGAAATAATTTAACCACTGATATTTTGATGATGAAATAACTTATGAGTTTTGATACAGGTGTATTGAGAAAATATGTTATAAGACTTGGATCTAATGAGGGTCATTAGAATGATTTTGGCTTTCATTGCATAAAATTAGACGTACAGTCTAACTCATCGGAGTTAGACGTGTAGTCTAATAGACGTGTAATTAGACGCAAGTCTAATGAATACACGGAATTAGACATAAGTCTAATAGAATTAGACGTACAGTCTAACTCATCGGAGTTAGACGTGTAGTCTAATAGATGTAAAGAATTAGACGGATAGTCTAATGAATACACGGAATTAGACGTAAGTCTAATATGTTTGTAATTAGACGGGTAGTCTAATTGATATTCGGAATTAGACGTAAGTCTAATAGAATTAGATGTACAGTCTAACTCATCGCAGTTAGACGTGTAGTCTAATAGATGTAAAGAATTAGACGGATTGTCTAATGAATACACGGAATTAGACGTGCATTCTAACTCAGTGGAGTTAGACGTGTAGTCTAATGGTTATTGTAATTAGACGTGTGGTCTAATTAATGAAAGTTAGACGTGAGTCTAACTCCTTCAGACAAGTTTGAGGTAGAACCGGAATTAGACGTGCAGTCTAACTCAGTGGAGTTAGACGTGTAGTCTAATGGTTATTGTAATTAGACGTGTGGTCTAATTAATGAAAGTTAGACGCGAGTCTAACTCCTTCAGACAAGTATGAGGTAGAACCGGAATTAGACATGCAGTCTAACTCAGTGGAGTTAGACGTGCAGTCTAATGGTTATTGTAATTTGACATGTGGTCTAATTAATGAAAGTTAGACGTGAGTCTAACTCCTTTAGACAAGTCTGAGGTAGAACCGGAATTAGACATGCAGTCTAACTCACTAGAGTTAGACGTGCAGTCTAATGGTTATTGTAATTAGACGCGAGTCTAATTCTATTAGACCAGACGGTCTAATAGACGTTTTTCTATTAGAAGGAGATGACCTATTTCATTAGACTGATTTTCACAATCCGTCTAACTGAAATATGTCTAATGCTCAGTTTAAGCAGTACGCTTGAATCTAGCATTTCTCCTACCCACGTGCTATAGCTGTACCCTACTTCTGCTCCACTTTCTAGTGAAGCTTAGTACAACAACTATACGCATCCAATCAAGGAATTCCACGTAAGAGAATTTCCCTCAAATTACTTGTTTTGCAGGTACATCTCTGATGGAATATTCCGCGCACTACCAGTTCTGTACGGCCATGATCCTTGTGCTCAACACCTACTGTGTACAATGGAGGCTTTCCAATGGAAGAGTGCCACGTATCATTCTTGAAGTTTCGAACGTTAGCTCCTGCTCAGTATTTAACCAATCCTAAGGACAACGGGCGAAGTACCTTACCAGTTACTTGCCAATCTTGCTTACTGAAACTACAACGAATTCAAGCCTTTGAATATTGTGAAGCTTCTTTCTGATTGTACGGTGTGTGAATCGAGAGAGAGAGAGCTAGAATCAAAACACCTTTAGCTGAGTGATATTCTTCATCTTGTAATTGAACAGAAAATGTTCTGTTCAATAGTGAGCTAAGTGTGTGTAAACTGTATTTGATTCTAATCATATTATAGTGAATCCTTCCGGTGGTTGGAAGAAGGGGTGACGTAGGAGAGTTTCTCCGAACATCCATAAACAAACTGCTGTGTTCTTCTTTTCTGTCATCTTTTCATATTTCATCTTGTGCTTAAAACCCAAGTAAACAATTCCGCCTTGAATTCATTTCAAGTGTTTACACAAGTTTGCGTAGAATAGAAAGCGAATTAAATCCCTAACAAGGTTTCCTTTAAATTGTTTTTCATAAGCCTTCATCCTTAGCTAGACCCCCGTCTCTATCGATAAAGCCGATCCTATCAGTTTATGTTGAACAACCTCCTGACTTTCAAAATCATACTTTGCCTCATCATATTTTCAAATTAGATAAAACACTATATGGACTTAAGCAAGCTCCTAGAGCTTGGTATGAAACATTGTGAACATTCTTATTTGATCATGATTTTGTTATTGGTACCGTAAATAAAATACTCTTTAAATTTGTTAAAGACTCACATATTTTACTTGTACAAATTTATGTAGATGACATTATTTTTGGGTCAACTAACCCCAAATTATGTGAAAAGTTCTCTAAGTTGATGTAGGAAAAATTTGAGATAATCATGATGGGTGAGCCAACGTTCTTCTTTGGACTTCAAGTTAGAGAACTTGAAAGTGAAATATTCATAAATCAAGCTAAGTACACCAAAGAATTACTGAATAAATTCGGTATGGATAACTTCTCAACTGCCTCAACTCCCATGAACTCATCGAACAAACTAGACAAAGATGAAGGCGGTCAAGATGTTGATATCAAAACCTATCGAGGGATTATTGGTTCTCTACTCTATTAGACAGCCAACTGACCAGACATCATGTTTGTTGTCGGCATGTGTGGAAGATTTCAGACTAACCCTAAACAATCTCATCACATAGCTGCTAAATGTATTTTGAAATATCATAAGGGAACTCAATGTGTTAGACTATGGTATCCAAAGGATTTCAGTTTCAACTTAATTAGTTACTCTGATGCAAAAACGCAGGATGTAAGATTGACATAAAAGCACTAATGGAACATGTTAGTTCTTTGATGATCGTCTGATTTCGTGGTTCAGCAAGAAACAAACATCTATTGCCACTTCAACAACAGAAGTAGAGTACCTTGCTGCTGGAAGCTGCTGTGGATTCAACAATAGCTGAGGCTCTTTGGCATTAGGGCAGATGAGTCGCTAATCTTCCGTGACAACACTAGTACCATAGAGATCACATATAATCTGGTGTTACAATCAAGGACAAAGCATATCGATATTCAATACCACTTCATCCGAGATCATGTAGCGCAAAAGTACGTCCGACTGGAATACGTGCCTACCGATCAACAAGTGGCTGATATCTTCACAAAGTCACTCCCCGAGACTAAGTTTTCTTACTTTAGAAATATTTTAGGTATTTTAGATTTATATTAATTAATCATGCATAAACTTAGGGAGAATCTGATGGTCAACTGATAAGCTAGACATGTTAAAACAACTATCTCTAACTCAACTAAAAGAAGAGTCGGCTGATGACACTGTACATCAGACTAGTGCTTAAGCAACTTGTAATTTCAGTAGAGTATATTAACTCAGCTGATAGACAAAGTCTGCTGTTAGCACTGTATATCAGCGGAATACTATGCGCTATCAGCTGAGTAATTCAACTCAGGTGATGAGCAAGGTATAGCAGTTGTTACTATGCGTCAGCAAAACGCCTTCAGCAGAGTAGTGACACTCAGCTGAAATACAAGGCATGCGGACAACACAGTCCGTCAGATGTCTTAGTGAGTATCAGTCAACTACTCTTCAGCTGAGTGGAACAACATTTCGACCTTATCAATACGTTGTCACATTATCTCTCTTAGGATAATGAACGGTCACATTTATGAATTAAAATTTTAAAAATAAATACTTTGTACGCCAATTTTTGTTTAAATAACTTGAAGACACGTGGAATTTAATGCTATATAAATATGTGACCAACATTTCTAAGTGACTCATATTCTCAAAAGTGATTTAAATTCTCTCTCTTGCGATCTCAACTCTAAACCCTAACTTTTTCCATCTTCTCTTTGAAACCTTAAACATCTGCAATAACGTCTTTCTCTCAAAACATTCTACAAGTATACTTCGAGTATGTTTACACTCTAGCGATTCCTAAGATAGTGGAGATGTTCTGATCCATGGAGGCAACCGGCTTGAAGAAGTTCCTAGGGGGAACCAACATCATACACGAAGAAGAGGTACGCTAGTTTTTCTCGATAGTGAAGGTTGTCGGGGACACAATCCAGTGCATTGTGAAAGGAACTAAGCTCACTATCTCAGAAGAGGCGTTCATCGAATACTTTGAGCTTCCGACGGAAGGGCTCATTGCCTTCGACCAGATACCGGCAGCCACGATTAAAGTGATGCAATAGACTTTCTCAGAATTCTCTCAACCTGATAGAAAAATTAAGTAGTTTAATTTTTGGAACCGGCCAGACAAACTAAACAGAAGTTAAACTTCATGTGCAGGAACTGAACAAACCGGAACCGGAAATCTTGCATCAATAACCAGCTGCTATTACTTCAAAGAAACCGGCTTCAAGTGATCAAGATAAATGATCACAGGAACCGGCTTCACTCTCTCAAGCAATCGGTTAGCAAAGAACAGAAGACTACACTTCAACCGGATCATAATTTACAAAGACACAGAAACCGGAAAGTACAGATCAAAAGTCAGAAGATTCAAATCTCAAGAGTGACGTACTGTGACGGAAGAAACGTGTCTCGAAAGTATAAAAGAAGATCGGATCCGATCAGAAGCATGGGAGGAAAGCAATGATATCTTGGTGATCCGATGTTGACGACCGGAAGCGGATGTTCAACACGTGTATCAATCTGAAAACCGGTTATGTCATCATCCGTTCAGAGTCACCTGCATGAATGCCAGGTGTTGAACAAGTTGAAGCGTGCAAGCAATCCTTCTGCAGATAGGCGTGCTAATGATCAACCAATCCGCAAGAGAGAGAAGAAAGTAGCCGTTAGCTACTTTCAGCTATAAAAGGAAGATCGATCGTCTTCATTTAATGCAGTTGTTAATACGAGCAGTTCGGAACTTGTAGTTGTGAACATCATAAAGCATTAAATTCTAGAGAGATAAAGTTCTATATTCTAAAGTCGGTTTGCCTAAAACCGGAAGTCAATTGTGTGATATTGTGTTGAGTTGTTGTATTACATCAAAAGTGTGAGTTTGGTGTAACCGGCGAGTAGCGAAGTTGGGCTCGACCGGAAGTGTAAACTGTAACTCTAAAGAGTTAGTGGAAATCCTTCTCATAACCTGAGAAGAAGGGGTGACGTAGGAGGGTTTGCTCCGAACATCCATAAACAAATTTCCTTGTCTTGTGTTCTTTCATTTCGCTTTCATTTCCCGCTATCTCACCGTAAACCGCAAACCAATCATACTTCCAAAACCGGTCACTCACTCTCGTTAATCATCCTCCTTCTTAAACATCATCTAAAAGTCGCAAACGTTGCTTCAACCTGAAACAGACACTTCCGCCCTTGAACACCGGTTCAAGAGTCTGTGACAGGTTGTGCAGTGCTGAGAACGGTTTTAGTCTTTAACCGGACTATCACCAAGTTGTGTGTGTGTTGTAAGCGGCCACCCTTCCGAAACCGGAAATCACACCCCGGTCCTCCAAGGGCGTCCCCGATCCTAACAAGTGGTATCAGAGCGAGGTTCTTAGCACTCAAGCAACCAAAATGGTGGGAAGCATGACTCACAGCGACAAGCCGCCAATGCTAAACAGCGAAGCATTTAGCAGTTGGAAGAAGCAGATGTATCTACATCTGATAACGCTAGATGATGAAATGAGCCGAGTCCTGAAAGAAGGACCGATCAAGATTAACAAGGAGGAAAGCCAGTGGACAAGTGAAGATCGGAGAAGAAGCAACCTGGACAACCATTGCATGAGGCATATCTATAAAGCCATAGATAACAACACTTTGAACAAAATATCAGAGTGCGAAAATGCAAAGGAAGCCTGGGAAACGATCATTCAGATTCACGAGGGAAACGAAAGAACCAAGGAAAATAAAATCTTGGTGGCTACGCAGAAATATGAGAACATAAGGATGAAACCGGGAGAGAACATGAAAGAATTCAGCAACCGGTTTACCAGCGTAGTAAGCGAGCTTCAGACACTCGGGAAGAAGTATGACAACCGAGAAGTGATAATCAAAGCTCTAAGATCATTGCCAAGCACGTGGGACATCAAGACCATGGTCATGAGGGAGTCCAGCACCCTTGGGCAGATGAAGTTGCACGATGTATTTGAGGACTTGAAAGCCTACGAATTCGAGATCAATTCTCGGATCGAAGATGAAACGTCAACATCAACCGCAACAAGAGCTTTAGTCACATCGGTGGAACCGGCGGCTCCAGTATCAACCGCACCGGCTCCAGTCAAAAATACTGATCAAATAACCGACGATGTGATGGCGATGCTAGCTCAGAAATTCGGAAAATTCATGAAGAAGAGCCAGCCACCATCTAATAATGATTTTAATTATAACTATGTAGATAAATCAAACAAAAGATGTTATAACTGTGATGGTTTTGGACATTTCAGGTCGGAATGTAGAAAACCAAGAAGAGATGATAGAAAACCGGAAGGAAACTATCAAGGGAATAATTATCAAGGCAACCGGTATCAGGGAAACAATTATCAAGGAAACAATTATCGGGGAAACAACAATAACCAACGAAACGACTACCGAAGAAATGATAATCAACGTGCTGATGAAGGAAAGGAGATCCAAAAAGCTCTCATTGCATCAGACGGTGGAAGTGAATGGGCATATTCCGACAATGAAGATGGTGAAGAGAAAGTAACATGCTTCATGGCAAACGACGAAGAGGTATTTGATTTCTCTTCTGATGAATTTACTAAGGAAGATCTAGTTTCTGCACTCAACCAAATGGTTGCTGAGTTCAGAAATATATCTGCGTATATGCCAGCACCTGTAGAAACTAAAAACGAACAAATAAATGATGAAAACGATAAAATATATGAGATTAAAACACATGAACCGGATGAATTATTCTCGGATGATGAGAAGACAGTTCAACCGGGAACGGAAACTGATGAACGAGCAATGTATGTCACAGCTGCGTGGGAGAGATCACGTCAAGCAGTAAAACAAATGTGTAACTATAAACGACATCCGAAATGTAGATATGGTATCGGTTATGATCCAAGTAAACAAAATGAAACAAAACAATCTAACGGGATGAAACTAACGAAAAATAATCTTCCATTTATTAAATTTGTCAAAAGCTCACAAACCGAAAATGACCTAAAACCGGAAGAAACGCTTAAGTACGTAGGTCCTAACGAATCTGAAAAATGGCTTCATCCTGAGAGAAAGAAAGCCAACCGGAAACCGAATAAAAATAATAAAAACCGACATCGAAGAAGTCCATCACCACATAAGGCATTCTTGAGCAACGACCAAGAAGTTAAGCCAAATATTATCAAAACAATAACCGGGAAAGTGATCCGACTCATTCAAGTCTGGATCCCTAAGGGACTAATCAACCATGGACCCAACTAAATGTGGGTACCAAAAAGTTGTAAATAATTGTTTGTTGCAGGTTAGGAGGAGCAACCGGTTGAAGAATTCTGAATGGTACTTGGACAGCGGATGCTCAAGACATATGACCGGAAACAAGGAGCTACTAACCGACATCAAGCATGAAACCGGAGCATTCATCACATTCGGGGATAACTCAAAAGGTAAAACCGTGGGCAAGGGTAAGATTGTCCATGGTGAACTTTCCATAAATAATGTGTTATTGGTAGAAAAGCTGAGTTTCAATTTATTAAGCATAAGTCAGATGTATGATGTGGGGTTTAAGGTTGAATTTCATAAAAACACATGCTTAGTCAAGAATCAAAATGATGAAACCTTGTTAACCGGTAACCGGATAGGAAATATTTATAAAGTGAACTGGAAAACTGATTTCGAAAAACCTGTGTGTATGATAGCCGGAAATGATCCAAATTGGCTTTGGCATAAACGGTTAAACCACTTGAACTTCAAAACGATTAATTTTATATGTTCCAAGGAACTGGTTCACGGTTTTCCAAATGTTAAATTTTCAAAAGATAAAGTATGTGCTGCATGTCAAATGGGAAAACAAGTGAAATCATCTTTTAAAAGCAAAGGAAATTATCAATCTGAAAGATGTCTAGAACTGCTGCATATGGACTTGTTCGGTCCGGTTAGAGTAATGAGTTTAGGAGGCATGCACTATACTATGGTAGTTATCGACGATTACTCTAAATTTACTTGGGTTACTTTCCTAGCTTCTAAAAATCAAGCTGCTTCAAACTTGATTAAACTGATTTTGAGAATACAAAATGAAAAATCTATTCGAGTAAACAAAATTAGAAGTGATAGAGGAACTGAGTTCATTAATAGCAATTTAACTACTTTTCTTGATGATTCCGGTATTAGGCACGAGTTGTCTAGTGCCAGAACTCCTCAACAAAACGGCCTGGCTGAGAGAAGAAACCGAACTCTCAAGGAAGCCGCAAGGTCAATGATAGCCGATTCGGGTATCGCTCAAAAGTTTTGGGCTGAAGCTATCAACACCGCTTATTATACACAAAATCGATCTCTAGTAACTAAACGGTTTTCAAAAACTCCTTTTGAAATCTATTTTGATAAAATTCCAAATGTACGGTATTTTCGAATTTTTGGTAGTAAATGCTTTGTTCACAATAACGGCAAGAAGTACTTGACCGCTTTTGATGCTAAATCCGATGAGGGAATAATGTTGGGATATTCAGCTGTGAGTAAAGCCTACAGAGTATATAATACTAGGACTTTAACAGTTGAAGAAACCGCACACGTTGTTTTCGATGAATCGGTTGAGCGAAACACTGCATTACCCTTCGACCTTCACAACAGAATGGAAAATTTCAATATCTATTCTGATGATGAAGACGAGGTTCCGGTTTTTAGACGCTTTGTCAAGGACCAAGCGGTTGATGTTGAAATTCAACCTGATCAAGCTGCCTTACCGCAGAAAGTTGACGCTTCAGTTTCTACTGAAGAAATCGGTCGGTCTGACTCTGCTCAACCTACCGATCAGTCTAACCTTGATCAGCCAGCCGAAAGCTTGGTAGACACGTCTCGGATTAACCTCAGAAGGAACAAAAATCATCCTCTTGAACTAGTAATGGGTAACATATCCTCACCCGTCCGAACTAGGCAACAAAATTTGGATCACTATGGAAACTCTGCTTTCATATCACAAATTGAGCCGAAAAAGGTGGATGAAGCACTATCAGATCCAGATTGGATCTTGGCAATGCAAGAGGAATTAAACGAGTTTGAGAGAAATAAAGTCTGGTACCTAGTTCCTAGACCGAAAAATAAACCGGTTATAGGCACACGATGGGTATTCAGAAATAAACTCGATGAAAACGGTTTAGTTACGAGGAACAAAGCCCGGTTAGTGGCTCAAGGTTATAAGCAGGAAGAAGGCATTGATTTTGAAGAATCATTCGCCCCTGTAGCTAGACTTGAGGCCATTAGAATATTTTTAGCATATGCAGCTTTCAAAAAGTTTAAAGTTTATCAAATGGATGTAAAAAGCGCTTTTCTAAATGGTAAAGTAAATGAAGAGGTGTATGTTAATCAACCTCCAGGCTTTAAAAATTCAGAACATGAAAATCACGTTTACCGGCTGAATAAAGCTCTTTATGGTTTGAAACAAGCTCCAAGAGCTTGGTACGATACCTTGACTCAATTTCTTTTTGATCACAAATTTACAATCGGTTCAGTAGACAAAACCTTATTTAAATTTGAAAGAAAGGAGCAAATTTTACTTGTTCAGATCTATGTTGATGACATCATATTCGGGTCAACCGATCCAAAGTTATGTGACAAATTTTCGAAAATGATGACTGATAGATTTCAAATGAGTATGATGGGGGAAATGAGTTTCTTTCTAGGACTTCAGGTTAAGCAGATGGAAGCCGGAATCTTTATCAGTCAACCGAAATATACAACCGAACTGCTGAAGAAATTTGGGATGGATACATGTGCCGAAGCGGCTACGCCAATGAGTCCTTCCGTGAAGCTGGACAAAGATGAAAACGGTCAAGCCGTTGACATCACAGCATATCGAGGAATGATCGGTTCGCTGTTGTATCTCACAGCTAGCCGACCTGATATTCTGTTTGCGGTTGGAGTATGCGGGAGGTTCCAGGCAAATCCAAAGCAATCTCATTATACGGCGGCTAAGAGAATTTTAAAATATCTGAAGGGAACTCAAGAAGTGGGACTCTGGTATCCAAAAGACTCGAGCTTCAATCTAATAAGCTACTCCGATGCCGATTACGCGGGATGCAAAATCGACAGAAAGAGTACAAGTGGAACCTGTCAGTTTCTGGGTGACCGGCTAGTTACCTGGAGCAGCAAGAAACAAACGTCCGTTGCAACGTCAACCGCAGAGGCGGAGTACTTAGCGGCTGGAAGCTGCTGTGCACAACTCCTCTGGATTCAACAGCAACTCAGGGACTTCGGAATAGAAGCAAAGGAGTCTCCTATCTTCTGTGACAACACCAGCGCCATAGCAATCACATACAATCCGGTGTTGCACTCAAGAACGAAGCATATCGACATTCGACATCATTTCATCCGGGAGCATGTTCAGGAGAAACACATCCGGCTGGAATATGTGTCAACCGAGCAACAAGTAGCGGACATCTTCACGAAACCGCTACAGGAAGCTAAGTTTTCACATTTTCGTAATATTTTGGGCCTTACTAATTTAAATCAATTGATATAATCATGATGCATGTAAAACCGGGATATGTGTTCAGGGAGAAACTAAAGTTTCTCAAACCATATTCAAATAGGCCATTAATAAAATCAAACATGCTAACCGGGAGGAAGTCTCCGGTTATGCCCGACTACTTCATTATTTCAAATCAAATGTATGTTTACTTAACGGTTGAAATAACCAGGTTGAAGTGGATAAGATAAATCCAAAGTTGAACAATTGTTGATATTAATCAACTTTTCTTCATAAAACGGAAATATCCTACTAAAACCGGTCATGGAAAACCGCTTAGTACGTATGCACTCTGATCTGATGAAATGAGCTCTTCCGGTTAACCTGAAATGACTGACCGAGTTTTCATGCATGTTTTGAAAAATGAAGCCTGTAATAAATTAAGAACAAGTTTACCACAATCGAGATGACGACATGTGTCCATCATCAAGAGAGGGAAACTTACATCTTGTCAATAGATATTTTTCATCATTGCTATCTTAGTAATTATTAGATTTACCTTGGAAATAACCATTAGTTACTTCAACAAGTTAAGTCTATTTAATAGCTGATGACATCATCAGGCATGCTTAACTTCATTTAATACCAAGCCGAATCCACGGGCTATATAAACCATGCTTAATCTTTGTCAAAACATCACAAGTTCACTATTCACAAGAATCATCCTTGAGATAAAACCATCTTTTCTCTCTCAAAAACAAACATGAACTCCAACCCTTTAGCCAAGAAGATCTTACTGGCAGATTTTGAATCTATCTACCAGTATGAGGATCATGAGGTCAAGGAGATGTTCTTAGCCATCGAAAGGAGCGGGCTAAGAAGCTTCCTTGAGAACAGGTTCATCATCGACTACCTTGTAGTCGAAGAACTGTTCGAAACCGTAAAAGAGGTGCATCGAGAGATACTCGTCGCACAGGTTTACGGGCAAAAATTCCTTTTCAGCGAGACGGATTTCGCTGTATACTGCGGTTTACCCAATGAAGGGGTAACCGACCTAACCTATTCATCGGTGACAATGGAAGAGATGTGTCGCCGGTTTTCTGGATCTAACATCCCGGTTAAGCCCTGGGGTGCTAAGAGTCAACTTTCTCACAAGTACCAGATTCTCTGTGAGATTCTGGGAAAATCTGTTTTATGCAGAGAGAAAAGTTACTACTACACTCAGAGGGTCTTCGAAATGATGATAGCGGTAACGGTTGGGACACCGGTCAACTGGTCCTGGATCATCTTCAGCAACCTGAAGAGGATGATCCTCTCCAACAAAACCGGATACGCTCCTCAGCTGAGCGGTTTCTGCGCAAGTCTGGAGATCCATTCTGGAGCGTTCGTCACTCTGCATCCAAGGCACGTGCTCACCAAAGAACGAGTACAGGAGATGATCGACCGGTGGGAAGCGGTTAAAGCTAGAAAGATTCAAGCGGCTGAGGCTTCAACCGCTCAAACAGCTGAATCATCGAACGTCTAAACCCGTCCTTTCTCTTGTTTTTCTTTTTCCTTACAGAACCGGTACTTTTGATGTACTACCGGTTTTTGTACTTCAATTAATGAAAAAGATTTCATTCCTTTTCCAAGTCAAAAACTACAACATTCAATGCGTCGTATAAAAAATATATCATTATATCCTTGAAAATATAAACTTCAAAAGCATGCCTGACTTGATTTGACAAGACTTGCTTTTATTCCCTTGGAAAACCACAAAATCATTAATACCTAAGCATAAACGGCTAGATTTTCAAATCTCAGCATTAAATTCCCTCATTCACTCCAGGCTATAAAAGGAGTTCAACCTCCATCTTTCAACTCACGCCTTCAAGCATTCCTCTCTCTAAGAATTCAAAAGCTTAAGAACTCTCCTAAGTCTTCCTCACTCCCTCTTCATCATGTCTACTGAAATTAGAAACACTCTGATCATCGACTTTGAGGACATCAAGCACAGTTCTTACTATGAATGCATCTTTGAACACATCATAGCTTCTGGCCTGAAAGGTTTCCTTAAGGGTTCGGACCTCATTCTCGTGGATGAGGTGTGCGAATTCTTCAACAACGGTCACGTTCTGGATGATGGCAGCATTCGCACCATCATCGATGGCCAATTCCTCCAGTTTTCTGAGGAGGAATTCGCCACATTCTTTCACCTTCCAACGGAAGGTTTCTCCGACTTTCCGACGCCGCATCTACCGGCTAAGGAAATCTTCTTCAAGATCTTCTCCTCCTCCTACACTCCTGTTAAGGACTTCGGGAAGAAAGAAGACCTCGCTCCCCATTATCAAGTCTTTCAAGACTTGGTCCAACGGTCTATCATAGGCCGAATGCCCAACCAAAACTACAGCCGGGAGGCATTCGATATTATGATAGCCATCATCCGAGAAACCGATATCAACTGGTCATCCTATCTATTCAATAAGCTGAAGCTGCTTATGACCGGTAAGAGGGGAAAGATCAGCTACGCCCCTCAGATCACCCGGTTCCTCATGTCCAAACGTCGCAACTTTGGAAAAGGTGTTCCGGTTGGATCTTTCAACACCATCACTATAGACATGATCTATAAGTGTATGTGTAGGATCAAGGAACGGTCTCCTCAGAACACCATCGACAAGTGGTACGAAAGAAGGCTGGAGGGAGGATGGTTCACCGAATAAACCTCTTTCTTTATTCTATCTTCCGGTTTCTGGTCATTTTGTTGTACGACCAGAACCGCTCCTATGTCTTTTCTTCTCTTGCATTAATGAAATATTTTAGTTTTTCGATTTTTCACTCTCATTATTTCATTTCGGTTTCTCAAACTCATGCTCAAATTTAAAGTTAACTTAACAATCTCCGGTTAACAAGTTATCAACAGAAACCGGAAATTCAGGCAAAAATGAAAACTTGAAAAATCTTAACCGCCCATGGTTTTACCTTTCAAAATTTACCGCCCATCGAATCTCCGCTTTTACCGCCGAAAGTTACGGCAGTAACTTTTGGAGGGAAAATTGGCGCCAAAAACACCAAAATGACGGTTCATCTTCAAAACTGCCTGGAACCGCCATCTATATAAACTCGAATCAGTCATTCAACACATGCGCTTTCTCTCTCTAAAATTTCCAGAAACTCAAAAGATCTCCTTTCTCCGATCATCTTCGAATCTTCATCTTCTTCTCTCAAAATCAATGGATCTAGGCAAAGCCCCGTTTCAATGGATGTTGCAGGTAGATTTTGCAGACATCGATGAGCACGCTGAAGACAAGAACAAGGCCGTTCTTCAACTCCTTCGAGATTCTGGGTTGGAGAAGTTCCTCTCTGGTCCGTTCACAGTATACCCGGCGGCGGTGACGGAGTTCTTAGCGACGGCGACACTGTTGAAAAGAAAAATATCGGCTACCGTCAACGGGAAGGCGGTTCTTATAACTGAAGAAATTTTTGCGGAAGCTCTCGGTCTGCCTAACACAGGTTCTGACCTAAAATTCGACCTAACCGACGCAGAATCAAATGCTGCCAGGTTGGTTGTATCCCTTTCAGGTCAGGATCTGGTGCTCCACAATAGCCGGAAAATCAAGCTGAAACCGGAATACAAATGGCTGGTGACCGTCATCTCCAAATCGCTCCAAGGAAGGGGAGGTAATTTCGATAATCTCACAAAGCTTAAGCTGAGAATGCTGTTAGCAATTGTCCGCAATGATAAGGTGGATTGGGGTTACGTATTATACGAAGAATTCTGTCAAATGGTGATCAAGAAAGAAGGCCGGGTGCAGGCCTACGCTATGCAAATTGTTAAAATTCTCGAGTTCCTTAATGTGGAACTAGGTGAAGGCGTACCGCTTCCGATTTCCAACATTCTGGACTCTGAGTCAGTGGCTGAAAAACCGGAGAAGACAATAAAACCTAAAACCTCAAAAACCAAGTCATCTAAGGGAGCCAGTTCATCGGTTCCAGTTGAAGAAGAAAAACGTCAAAAGAAGCCGTCCAGAAAAGCGGTTGAGGCAGAAGCTCAACCAGAACCGAAAAGGAGGAAGAAAGTATCAGCGAAGAAAAGTGCAAAGAAACCGTCGGACTCCGAGAAAACTCTTTCCTCGGACAGTCCACCTGAAAGAACCGCAGATGTCTTCCAGCCCATTCCAATCAACACCGTTGTTCCAACTCCCATCCCATCCGATTCTCCAAAGCAAACCGAATCTTCGGGGAGCAAGGAGAACAAATCAAATTCTAAGGAGGAAGCAGAGAGAAATGTTGACTCTGCAACCTCCAAGTCCCCAAGCAAGCAAGCCGATGAAGTATTAGCCGAAGTGGGCTTGAATACTTCAGAAGCAATTCAGAATGTGGTCCAAGAGATCACAAGAGAAACCGAAGAAGAAGACGACGTTTCTAGTCGTCGGAAGCCAGAAAATCAGGTTGAAATGCCTGATCAACCAGAAGTCCAACCGGTCGATGAGACGACCAAGTCAACAGAAACCGCACCTCCGGCTCAGGAGGGAAACATTGAAGAAAGGGAACCTTCCGGTTCCGCAGGAGGCAAGATAGCTCAAGAAGGTCCCTCTCGAGCAGATAAGGGCAAGGGCATTATGATTGAAGAGCCAACTGAAACCGGAACGGGCACATTGCAGATTGACCCTCAGACTGAAGTCGCAACCGAAGAAGATTATCCATACACCTTAGAACAAGAAAATGAGCTGTTTGATGAATTTATTCAAGATATGAATAAAGGTGCAAGTGAAGCGCTGGCTCCATATATTCGGTGGGTGAAGCTTCGAAGCGAGACCAAATTATCCGACATGCTTCCAGGTTTCAGTGGAAACAAGCAATGGGACGCTCTCGTCCAGCTAGAAGAGAGGGCACTCGAGTTAGCTAATACTCAATTGATTCAACCGGCGTTTTCCAAAGCTCCGGTAATTCTTGAGAATGTGCGGCTACAGGCAGTTGAGAATGCCTTTCAAGAAATTCAAGGAAAAGACCTGGAACCGATTGAAATGAAGATGGCAGAGCGATTTATTGAAGTACGTGAACGGCTTGTGCGAAGCTTTGAACGCCTTGACAAGAAATGGTGGGATACTTGCCAACGACAATTCAACAATCCTGAGCTATTTCAGAGTAAGCCTTTCTTCATAACTGGTGAAACATCCGGCACTTCTGAAAACCGGGAACAAGAAGCCTCTCAACCGGCTAAGGTTTTGGACATCGAGCAGATCAAACAAGCAGTGGTAGAAACAGCTGATTCGTGTCTTGGGAACTTTAAAGCAGTAACCGAAGAAAGGATCTCAGCGGCTGAAGATAAAATGGTGAACTCTCTACAAGCTATGATGGATACAACTATGCAGTCAACGGTTCAAGCTATGATTACCGAGTCTGTCAACGCTGCAACCGCTCCACTCTTGGACATGCTGCAAGCAATGGCAATCCAGATCGGTGAAATGTCAAAAGTCCAGGTCGGTTCAACTCAAACTCAAATCGAAAAAGATGCTGAAACCGCACGGAAGCTGCAAGAAGAAGAGATTGAAAGAGAACGGCTACAGAAGGAACTAGAAGATAAGGATCATGAGCTTGCACAACAATGTAATGAAGAGGAGCAGGCAAACGCTCAGGAATCGGCACAGGGTCAATCATCTCACTCCATGAGCACAAGGAACAAGAACAAGAAGAAACGGAGTGCCATTAAAGACGTGATAAAGCGGGCAGAACTGAAGACAGCCGAACCGGTTGCGTTGAATGCGGAACCGCTTGATGAAGAAGAAGAAGAAGACCCGGAGGAACTCAACAGACGGAGAAGAAGGACAACCGGAGAACCTACAGCAACTCCAAGCCTCAGACCTCTGACCGTTCCACCACGTCCACCGCCAAAACCAGCTTGTGCCAACTTCAACCTCAGGAAAAAGGTTCCTGGTCATTCAAGTGTGTGGGCCGGTGTGGTGATAGATGCTGACAGACGTGCTAGAGAGCACAGAGCAAGAATAGACGAAGCAAGAAAACGTCTGGACAAAGAACTGGAAAAGGAGCAAGACAAGGGGGGATCATCCAAGCCTTAAACTCTATTTCCATAATTACTTTAAACAATTATGTTTTTGATGTGTTTCAGAACTTGGTTACTTTTGCTATCTTTTGTGTTTTTCAAACATATCTCTACGCTTTTCAAAACATACAAGTTCACCTATCTCTCATATTTTTCAAAACATACACTTATCAAAAATCAAACACATGTTTTTCAAACACGTTTCTTTCAAACAAAATCTTTAAAACCGGCCATACATTACAATTTTTGAATATTTATTCTAAATAATCAAAAAGGGAGAAATTGATAGAAAAATTAAGTAAGTTAATTTTCTTAAACCGGCCATACATTACAATTTTTGAATATTTATTCTAAATAATCAAAAAGGGAGAAATTGATAGAAAAATTAAGTAGTTTAATTTTTGGAACCGGCCAGACAAACTAAACAGAAGTTAAACTTCATGTGCAGGAACTGAACAAACCGGAACCGGAAATCTTGCATCAATAACCAGCTGCTATTACTTCAAAGAAACCGGCTTCAAGTGATCAAGATAAATGATCACAGGAACCGGCTTCACTCTCTCAAGCAATCGGTTAGCAAAGAACAGAAGACTACACTTCAACCGGATCATAATTTACAAAGACACAGAAACCGGAAAGTACAGATCAAAAGTCAGAAGATTCAAATCTCAAGAGTGACGTACTGTGACGGAAGAAACGTGTCTCGAAAGTATAAAAGAAGATCGGATCCGATCAGAAGCATGGGAGGAAAGCAATGATATCTTGGTGATCCGATGCTGACGACCGGAAGCGGATGTTCAACACGTGTATCAATCTGAAAACCGGTTATGTCATCATCCGTTCAGAGTCACCTGCATGAATGCCAGGTGTTGAACAAGTTGAAGCGTGCAAGCAATCCTTCTGCAGATAGGCGTGCTAATGATCAACCAATCCGCAAGAGAGAGAAGAAAGTAGCCGTTAGCTACTTTCAGCTATAAAAGGAAGATCGATCGTCTTCATTTAATGCAGTTGTTAATACGAGCAGTTCGGAACTTGTAGTTGTGAACATCATAAAGCATTAAATTCTAGAGAGATAAAGTTCTATATTCTAAAGTCGGTTTGCCTAAAACCGGAAGTCAATTGTGTGATATTGTGTTGAGTTGTTGTATTACATCAAAAGTGTGAGTTTGGTGTAACCGGCGAGTAGCGAAGTTGGGCTCGACCGGAAGTGTAAACTGTAACTCTAAAGAGTTAGTGGAAATCCTTCTCATAACCTGATAAGAAGGGGTGACGTAGGAGGGTTTGCTCCGAACATCCATAAACAAATTTCCTTGTCTTGTGTTCTTTCATTTCGCTTTCATTTCCCGCTATCTCACCGTAAACCGCAAACCAATCATACTTCCAAAACCGGTCACTCACTCTCGTTAATCATCCTCCTTCTTAAACATCATCTAAAAGTCGCAAACGTTGCTTCAACCTGAAACAGACACTTCCGCCCTTGAACACCGGTTCAAGAGTCTGTGACAGGTTGTGCAGTGCTGAGAACGGTTTTAGTCTTTAACCGGACTATCACCAAGTTGTGTGTGTGTTGTAAGCGGCCACCCTTCCGAAACCGGAAATCACACCCCGGTCCTCCAAGGGCGTCCCCGATCCTAACACAACCCATTCCTACTCATGGAAAAAAAAGTTGATGAAACCAGAATATTTTCTACTCAACGATATTGTAGCAAAATCCCTTCGAGCAAAGGTAGGGTTCTTCGACACATCCACTCAGGACCACTTCGAGATAATAAAGTTTAATTCAGCCAAAAAAATATATATAATAAAGTTAATTTAATAGTTAATTTCAACTATTAATTATCTGTTTTGAATTAGATTAATTATAAATAAGATCTTACAAATTATAAATAAATTAAATTATAAATAAATTATTTAATAGTTAATTTATTATATTATTTATTTAAATATTTTATTTATTTTAAAAATAAATATATAATTGACTTAATTGGTTGATTATATTTTTAATAAATAAAATATAAAAAATTAAGAAATAAATAATAAAAATAAAACATACAAATATATATATATTAAAATTAAATTAACTAATTATTTGTTTACTAGATTTAAAAAGTATATAAATAAAATAATATTAATAAAAGTTGTCATATATTATAAAGGTGGGGTAAAAACCATTTTTTCTTCTAACTTTTGCCAACCCTTAATATGCGTGGGCAATTATGTGTCACCAAAAGCCTATTTTGTTGTAGTGGGTGATAGTTTGATACCCACGCTTAATATCTTTATGTCACCGATCCATGATAAAATACATTGGTACATCATTTACCTTCATTTTTCTCAACACAACTATGATATGTCTACAAAAAAAATTCTGAACTCAAACAATTAATATTTAGTATTGCAGTCCAGTTTAGTTTAGTGCTCTTTGTAAGAAACATCTCTTAAATTTTCTACATTAACCCCCAAAATATTCTCATCAACTTCAAATATAAAAGTTTTTCTTTCCTCTTTTAGTACGGAAATATTGTAGAATATCAACCATCTAACTTCTTATTGGAACAATTTAAATATCTTTTGAGTATAGAAACTTTGAAATTTCCTTTCAAAAGTATAACCACTCACAATTGGTATGAGAGAATTAAATGATTGAAAATTTAGTTTCTTTTCTTTCTCAATATTCTTCAACAAAGACTTATCATATTGATCCACGAATTGTTTGAGAAATGTTTTAGAGTGCACAAAGTTATCAAAAAAAGGCGTTCATACTTTCACTCGTTGAGATGTGGACATTCCTGCCTAAAAGCGACATTTCACATGCACAAGTATCCATTTAGATCTTTCTAAAAATAAAGAATTCAACCATTCATTATCTTCCATCTAAAAATCTTAAAATAGTTTCATCCAATCGTCTTTACATTGTTGAATAGTAATGGAGTTGTATGTAATGTTTTTCAGACTTTTTTATTTTATTAGTTTGTATTCATCATGACTTTCAAATTTTGTAGAAACTTTCTTTATGATAAGAATCTAAATAAAGCATACATGTCAACTAATTTGTGAATAACCAAGTAAAGAATCTAAATCCTCATTTGACAATAAGCCACATCCAAGTAAAATGAATTGCCTATGATGATTGACCGCGACAAATGGAGCCAAAGGCATGTCATATCTGTTAGATATATTAGTTTTATTATCTTTATTATAACTTAAGGATATTTTAGTTTATTAGCACCTAAGGATATTTCAGTCTATTGTAATCACTAACTATATAAACTCTTTCATTACATTCAGTTTATTTTACGTTTGCTAATAAGAAACCCTAGCCTTTCTCTCTTTATTTTATCATGGTATCACAGCCTCCATTTATGAATTCTCTTTGTTTAACCTAAATCATTCAATCTAGTTCGTATTAATCCTTTTAACACTGATCCCGATGAATATATATCTAATACTTTAGTTCATGATACTTTGGTTCACGATACATTCACCTCCCATGTCCCTGCTCCTACGACCACCCAAAAAATCCGGATGAGATTGCGGATCCTCTTCCTAGTTTATCTGATACTTTGGTTCACGATACATCCACCTCCCATGTCCCTGCTCCTACAACCACCCAATCGCCAGATGAGATTTCGGATCCTCCTCCCCGTCACTCCACTCGCATTCGTAAGTCTACTAAACTTCTCGATTTTAAGTACTCCTCTTATTGTACTTCATTTGCTTCCTTTGTCACTTCTGTTTATCATTTTTCTAAGCCTTCATCCTATAAGGAGGCAGTTCGCGATCCCCTTTGGCAGACTGCTATGGCTAAGGAACTTATTGCTTTACATCAAACTCATACATGGGATTTAATTTCACTACTGTTTGGAAAACATGCCATTGGCTCTCGTTGGGTCTACAAGATTAAAACAAAATCTGATGGTTCCATTGAGCGATACAAGGCTCGACTTGTTGCTAAAGGCTATTCTAAAAAATATGACATGGATTATGAGGAAACATTTGTTCCTGTTGCGAAAATGATAATTGTTCGCACTTTAATTGTTGTTGCCTCGGTTTGCCAATGGAAAATCGATCAATTGGATGTGAAGAATGCTTTCTTGAATGGTGACCTTCATGAAGAGGTTATATGATGCCTCCCCCGGGTGTTCCTCATCAACTTGGTGAAGTTTGCAAGCTTCGCAAAGCTCTTTATGGTCTCAAACAAGCACCACGTGCCTGGTTTGAAAATTTCTCTATGGTGATCACTTCGCTTGGCTTTCTTCTTAGTTACCATGATTCAGCTTTATTTGTCAAGCGCACAACAACATGACGCATTCTTCTATCCTTGTATATTGATGATATGATTATTATAGGTGATGATCATGATGGTATTGAATCATTGAAGTCTGAGTTAGCACACTCATTTGCTATGAAAGATTTGGGCAGGCTACGTTATTTTTTGGGAATTGAGGTAGCTTATTCTCCAAAAGGTTATCTATTATCTCAATCTAAGTATATTGCTGATTTGTTTGAGCGTGCTCGACTAATTGACAACCGAATTGTTGATACACCCCTTGAGACCAAAGCTAGATACTCTCCGTCCGATGACACTCCTTTTTAAGATTATGGTCTTTATCGTGTCATTATTGGCAGCTTGGTTTATCTTACTATAACTCACCCAGATATTGCGCACGCAGTTCATGTGGTTAGTCAGTTTGTCACTGCCCCTACTACAGTTCATTGGGTTGTTGTTCTTTGTATTCTCAGGTATCTTCGGGGCACTCAATTTCATAGTCTCATGTTTCCTTCCACGTCTTTATTAAAGTTGCGTGCCTACTCTGATGCGGATTTGGCTAGTGATCCTACGGACCGCAAGTCAACCACTGAATATTATATTTCCTCCGTGATTCGCTTATTTCATGGAAGAGCAAGAAACAAGATGTCATCTCTCGGTCTTTTACAGAAGCTGAGTATCGTGTCATGGCCTCGACTACTTATGAAATTGTTTGGTTATACAAATTACTTACTAATATAGGTATTACTCTTTCTCACCCTACTCCGCTACATTGCGATAATCAAAGTGCTATCTAGATTGCACGGAATTCTGTCTTTCATGAGCGAACCAAACATATCGAGATTGATTGTCATGTCACTCTTCATCATCTACAGACTCACACCATCACTTTGTCATTCGTTCCTTCCTCCTTGCAGATTACTGATATATTTACAAAAGCGCATTCGACTTCGTGCTTTTGTTTTCTGACTGACAAACTCTCAATGCATATTGTTGTTGCATCGTGAATTTGAGAAGGGATGTTAAATATATTAGTTTTATTATCTTTATTAGCACTTAAGGGTATTTTAGTTTAGCATCTAAGGGTATTTTAGTCTATTGTAATCACTAACTATATAAACTCTTTCATTACATTCCGTTTATTTTACGTTTGCTAATAAGAAACCCTAGCATTTCTCTCTTTATTTTATCAATATCGATTAGTCAAATATGTTGTATCAAAAGTGATAATATCAGATAAATATTCATGGACAGTCCTGCACCTTCCATCTACCCAAAACATGTTTTTAATTCGGGATTCCTCGTCCAAATCAACAAAGTAGAAAAGTCAAAGTTTCTGCTTTTCATTCTTAAAAAATAATTACTAAGTGCTTCAGCATCTCCACTCCTTAACCCCAACCTTCGAGATTCTGTAATTTAATTTCTACATGTTCTCTCATCAAAAGATATTTTATCATACCCTCCAACTTCCACTACAAACGATTGAAAAGTTTTGGACAAAGTTATTCCAGTTTCATCGTTTAATTTCAATCTCCTCTTCGCATTTCCGTCTATTACTTTATAGGATCTAATATGTCGTATCTTCCTAGAGATTAATGTATGATTATGCTCAAGACATACACTTGTTATCACAAATTCCCCTTCATTCCGAATAACTACATTAATATTAGCTTTACATTTTGTCTTACTATAGTTGTAGGTCTTGGTTTAAAAAGATTTTTGAACCTCAATGATTTTATACAACTCTTAGAACAAGCTATGGTGAAGTATTTCTGCTTACCATCTACACCTTTTTATGTCTCTACTTTGCAAATGCCAAATCGAGGTGATTGGACATATGATTTATAGAATTCATGAATTTCTTCTTTGGAAAAAAATGTCATTCCAACATTGAGAATTTTTCTGCGAAAATTATCCCGAAAATGTCATTATAAAAGTTATTTTTAAATGTATGCATTATAAAGGTTTTATTTGAACTACAAAATATCCCGAACATGACCATGTTCAGAACATTTTGTTCCCAAACATCCCAAACATGGCTATGTAGACTCCTTCACATGGAATGCAAAACAACAAAAGTAATAACACCTTTCAGGTTGAGCATGCGATTTGTCCATTGCTTCATCTTTTGAGTTCTTTTCTACGACGTTGTCTTTGCTGGGTTGCAGATAAAAATGGTTTAGGGTCCGTTAAACCTGAATTGAAGAACTTAGTTATGTATACAAAATAAATAAATAAATAAATAAATGTTTTGTATAATTAAAGCAGAAAAACATACAATTTCATCAGAAAAAATTGTCTTTTGTATAAATGTAATGAATAAATCTAGAATTTTGGGTTTAGAAATGTTTTTCATGGAGAGAGTTGAGGGAGATAAAATTGATTTAAGGACAATGAGCAGAAATTGAATTAATTTATACATTTTATTTTTTATTTTTTATTTTTTATTTATTATTTTTTCTCACTCATTTATTATTTTATATATAGAAATATAGGCATTATAAATCAAAATTAATATCTAATTTATTAATCTTTTAATATTATAAATTATTTCAATTAAAATAATTTTTATGGTGACTATTAATGATTCACTAGGTTTAGTTAGACTCGTTGAATGGTCACAGTTAAGGATAAAATTATAATTATTTTGTGGTTTCCATGGAAATTATTTGGTTTGAGACAATTGTTTTTGTTAGATCCATATTTGATCGAAAATAAATAGTGTTATATTTGTGTACTCATACGAACATTAATAAATATGAATAGATAATATCATTAATATATTTATTTTTCATATTTATAAAAATTTTAAATTTATTTTCTTACAATAATATGAGTTTTAATATACTACACGGTATATATATATATATATATATATATATATATATATATATATATATATATATATATATATATATATATATATATATATATATATATATATATATATATATATATATATATATATATATATATATATATATATATATATATATATATATATATATTATATAAAAATATGCTTTAATATAATTTTATCATAATAAATATATATTTTTTTAGATTGTCCCACTAAAATTCCTTAAAATCGATCAAGGCATTAAATATCAAAGTTGAATAGTAAATCCACAATTCACCAAAAATCTCAAAATTAATGATTGAGTTTGTCATATATGCTAGGATCACACTATTAATTAAATATGTGACTAAATATTAATACTTATTTATTAAACAACCCAACTATATAAAGTGTATAAATCAAAATATTTTTTTTTATAAAATTTCATTTAATTACAAATATATTGATTATAAAAATGACAAATAAATTTTAGAAAATAGAAAGAAGATAAAAAGACAATAAATAAAAATAAAAAGGTCATCAAAATTTTGCTTATTATTTGGTTATCATGGGGGAAGGGTCTTAATCATTCATATATATATATAAATAATTTATTCTCTCAAAAATAACTAAAAAAAAGTTTACATCCATATCACACTTGAAATAGCACCTTCTAGATAAGAATAGACTAAAATAAAATATTTAATCATTTAAATTGATTAGTACAATGTTATGCTTATTTTTATTATTCAAATGAACATTTTATTCATCAAATAATATGTTTTTGTAAACATCACTAGATTATGTCAAAATAACATCATATCAAACAAGTCTCCACGATCGCCTAATTGGAGAATGATATGCAAAATATTTGTGATGATTTATGCCCCATCCATTTAGTAGAATGAAAAACACTGTCACTATTATTAATGTTCATTTATTTAAGTTTTTGATTGAATTTTAATAAAATATATATTATTTGATAAAAAAATTAAGTTATTTAGGTTTTTAATTGATTCAATTATTGTAATATTTTTTATATTTAAAATTAAAATTTAATAAAAATATTTTAATTGGTAAATTGAATAAAAATGATAAGTTGTTATTTGTTAAAAAATTAAAAAAAATAAAATCTTTATCAAACTATCTCTAATTTTTCTCTATGTTCAGATTTTCTTTTTCTAGAATAATATTTAGTGCACAATTATTCCAAACGGCTATAAGTCAATTTTTTAGTGCTTCCTCCACTATATATATATTTTTTACTTTTTAATAAGGCAACGACTTGGAGTTGGAGCACCAATTAGTTTGTTTAGTCTTTATTTCTAAAAAAATGAAAACTATATAATGTAATTGTACTTTGAAGTATATATATATATATATATATATATATATATATATATATATATATATATATATATATATATATTTAAGATTTTATAATTTATGATATTCTTTGTATAAATAAAATATGACATTGTTCAAAAACATTTATAAATTCATCTTATTTCTTATTTATGATATTAAATATATATTGTTTAAGAAATATGCTACCAGAATTTATTTATGATATTATTATTTGTTCATAATATAAAATAGATACATGTTGATATTATCATGTGTTCATAAATGATCATTGCTATTATTTATTTAAATATATTTTGACAGATTAAATAGTTCAAAAAACCGAATCAACTATTTGGAGGTGGATCTAAATGAATAAATCAATCAAACTGAAAACGTACCTCTAATATATATATATATATATATATATATATATATATATATATATATATATATATATATATATATATATATATATATATATATATATATATATATATATATATATATATATATATATATATATATAATATTGTTTAATTTTTAAAGTGTCCATATTGTCGAGTCGAGAGCTATAGTTAATTTGGATATATATGTAAGAGTAATGTATACTTGGGTCGGATTGTGGGTTGACCCGCCCATAAACTTAAAACGGTTAAATATAAAATTAAAAATGTTGTAGCTAGGTATGCTTCGAACTTGCAACCTAACAAAACAAGTATAACCCTTTAACCAACTAGGCTAATAACACTTTTTATTTTAAATTCAACATCAAATTTGATCAACGCAGGACATTTTAAAAATATAAGTTCAACTTTTTAACTAACTAATCTATATATATATATAATGATGCTTAATTTTTAAAGTATCTGGATTGCCAGGTCGAGAACTGTGGTTAATTTGGATATATATGTGAGAATAAATGGATATTTGGGTCGGATTATGGGTTGACCCGCCCATAAACTTAAAACGGTTAAAAATAAAATTAAAAATATTATAGGTATGGTTTGAACTTGCAACCTAACAAAAACAAGTATAACCCTTTAACCAACTAGGCTAATAACACTTTTATTTTAAACTCAACACCAAATTTGATCAACACATGATATTTTAACAATATAAGTTCAACTTTTTAACTAACTAATCTATATATATATATATATATAATGATGCTTAATTTTTAAAGTGTCCGGATTGTTGGGTCGAGAGCTGTGATTAATTTGAATATATGTGTGAGAGTAAATGGATACTTGAGTTGGATTGTGGGTTGACCCGCCCATAAACTTAAAACGGTTAAAAATAAAATTAAAAATGCTATAGGTATGGTTCAAACTTGCAACCTAACAAAGCAAGTATAACCTTTTAACCAACTAGGCTAATAACACTTTTAATTTTAAATTCAACACCAAGTTTGATCAACGCGGGACATTTTAACAATATAAGTTCAACTTTTTAACTAATTAATATATATATATATATAATGATGCTTAATTTTAAAAAATACGGATTGCCGGGTCGAGAGTTGTGGTTAATTTAGATATATACGTGAGAGTAAATGGATACTTGAGTTGGATTGTGGGTTGACCCCCGCCCATAAATTTAAAACGGTTAAAAATAAAATTAAAAATGTTATAGGTATGGATCAAACTTGCAACCTAACAAAACAAATATAACCCTTTAACCAACTAGACTAATAACACTTTTTATTTTAAATTAAACACCAAATTTGATCAACACGGAACATTTTAACAATATAAGTTCAACATTTTAACTAATTAATCTATATATATATAATGATGCTTAATTTTTAAAGTGTCAGGATTGTCGGGTCAAGAGCTTTGGTTAATTTGGATATATGTGTGAGAGTAAATGGATACTTGGGTCGAATTAGTCCCGGCCATAAAACATTTTTACTGTAATATTTTTTCATGGTTTGTTTATTATTACTCGTGCAAATGCACGGGATACATACTAGTTTTAAATAATTTTAGTATTTTATATTATATACAATTTTTTTTTATAATATTAGGTGATTACTCAAGTCAAAAGTCATAAATTCGGGAAATTTGATTAAATAACCTCAAAGATGAGGTTATTTGATCTGGTGGTGGCTTGTTATTTTTTTTGCGCTCGTGGTTCTATATTTTTTTTATACAATTTTGCCCTTGTCGCGAAACGCTAAGTCACTTAGCGTTTCGCGAAGTGGATTAGGGTTAGTATAAATACTCTAATATTTTCATTTCCTTAGTTTTTTTTCTCTCTTCTCCTGTTCTCTCTTTCACGGCGGCCGGCGGCAACGACGACGACGACGGATGTTGCGGGCGGGACGGCGGTTCAATTCATACAGATCTATACGGATTTACAAGATCTTCTAACCTAATCCATTTATGTTTTTATCTATACAGATTTACAAGATCTATATAGAACTAACCCTAAATCTATTTTGCATGAATGTTTCCGATTCTAGGGTTTAGGGTATGCAGGTCTTCGATTCTAAGGATTTGCAGGTCGAGGAAGATGTTCATTTCAAAATCTAATTCGAGTTATGTTCATGTTTACATTTTCTTCATTTCAAAAACTTTTCATATTTCGTTCTGGTTCATATTTGGTCATATTTGTGGATTCTTATTTGTTATATGGTTCATATTGGTTCATGTTTGAGCACTTCGTTAGGTTATTATTTGTTATTAGTTCATATTTGCAGAAAATCTCTGATTAGATCGTATGTGTTTCCGTTTCAGATCTGCTAAACATTTCGCTACGGACTTAACGTTTCGCTCGTGACTTACCGTTTCGCTACGGACTTACTGTTTCGCTACGGACTTACCGTTTCGCTACGGACTTACCGTTTCGCTAAGTAGTACCTCGCGATTCGCTAAGTGTCAAGATTTTTTGTTATTTATAGTTAATCATGAACTTCATTTGACAATGTATCTACATCTAGGGGTGAGCATAATATGGGTTTACCCAAACCCAACCCTAACCCAAACCCAAAATATTAATTTGGGTTGGTTAATATGGGTTGAGTTGAGTATGGGTTGGGTTGAGTATGGGTTGAGTTTAATTTGGGTTGGGTTAGGGTTACCCAAATTACCCAAATTATATAAATTTAGTTTAATTCTCTATTATTAATCCAATATTAACTAATCATCTTCCAACTTTAAGTCGAACACGTTTTTGACATATTTAACATATTTTTCATACGTTTAACACGTTTTGTACACATCTAACACGTTTTTAATATTTTTAACACGTTTCATTTATAACATGTTTTTCGCACGTTTAACACGTTTTTCACACGTTTAACACATTTTTCATACGTTTAACATGTTTTTCACTCGTTTTCACTTTTTTGACACGTTTTCACGTTTTTGACACGTTTAACACGTTTTCACGTTTTTGACACGTTTAACACGTTTTTGACATGTTTAACACATTTTCACATTAATAACACGTTTTTCACGTTTTTGTCACGTTAAACACGTTTTTGACATGTTTAATACGTTTAACGCGTTTTTGACAAGTTTAACACGTTTTTGTCACGTTTAACACGTTTTTGACACGTTTAACACGTTTTTAACATATTTAACACGTTTTTGATAAGTTTAACACGATTTTCACGTTTTTGTCACGTTTAACACGTTTTAAACATATTTAACACGTTTTTGATATGTTTAACACGATTTTCACGTTTTTGGCACGTTTAACACGTTTTTGGCACGTTTAACACGTTTTGACATTTTAACACGTTTTTGATATGTTTAACACGTTTTTCACACGTTTAACACGTTTTTGACATTTTAACACGTTTTTTATATGTTTAACACGTTTTTCACACGTTTAACACGTTTTTCATATTTTTATCAGGTTTTCACACTTAAAACATGTTTTTCACACGTTTAACACGTTTTTATGTTTTTGGCACGTTTAACAAGTTTTTGACATGTTTACACGTTTTCATACTAATAACACGTTTTTGTCATGTTTAACACGTTTTTGACATGTTTAATACGTTTAATGCGTTTTTGACAAACATAACACTTTTTTTTTTACGTTTTTGGCACGTTTAACACGTTTTTAACATAACTAGCACGTTAACACTTTCTCTTGATAAGTTTAACACGGTTTTCACGTTTTTGGCACGTTTAACACGTTTTTGATATGTTTAACACGTTTTCACACGTTTAACACGTGTTTCACACATTTAATATGTTTTTCACGTTTTTAGCATGTTAAACACGTTTTTGACATATTTGACACGTTTTTCACATATTTGACACGTTTTTCACACATTAACACATTATTCACATTTTGGTACGTTTAATACGTTTTTGACATGTTTAACATGTTTTTCACATTCTTAACACGTTTAACAAGTTTGTAACATGTTTAATACGTTTGTAACATGTTTAACACGTTTTTGGCACGTTTAACACGTTTTTGGCACGTTTAACACGTTTTTGACATTTTAACACGTTTTACACATTTAACATATTTTTGACATGTTTAACATATTTTTTTGCACGTTAACACGTTTTGATAAGTTTTAACACGTTTTGTCACGTTTAACACGTTTGACATTAAACGTGTCAAAAAAGTGAAAAACATGTTAAACGTGTCAAAAACGTGTTAAACGTATCAAAATGTGTCAAAAACGAGGAAAATGTGTTAAACGTGCTAAAAACGTGGAATATGTGTCAAAACGTGTTAAACGTGCCAAAAACGTGTTAAACGTGCCAAAAACGTGAAAAACGTGTAAAAACATGTTACAAACGTGTTAAACATGTTACAAACGTGTTAATAATGTGAAAAACGTGAAAAACATGTTAAACATGTCAAAACGTGTTAAACATGCCAAAACGTGAAAAATGTGTCAAAATGTGTTAAATGTGTCGTAATCGTGAAAAATGTGTCAAACGTGTTAAAAACGTGTTAAACATGTCAAAACATGAAAATAGTGTCCAACGTGTCAAATGTGTTAAACGTGTTGAATGTGTGAAAAACGTATTAAACGTGTCGAAAACGTATTAAACGTGTCGAAAACGTGTCAAAACGTGTTAAACGTCTCAAAACGTGGAAAACGTGTTAAACGTGTCAAAACGTGTTAAACGTGTCAAAACGTGTTAAACGTGCCGAAAATGTGAAAAACGTGTGAAACGTGTCAATAATGTGAAAAACGTATTAAACGTGTCGAAAACGTGTTAAACGTGTCGAAAATGTGTTAAACGTGTCAAAACGTGTCAAAAACGTGGAAAACGTGTGAAACGTGTCAAAACGTGCCAAAAATGTGAAAACGTGTCAAAAATGTGAAAGACATGTTAAATGTGTCAAAACATGTTAAACGTGTTAAAACGTGTTAAACGTGTCAAAAATGTGTCAAAATGTGTTAAACATGTCGAAAACATGAAAAAACGTGTCAAAACGTGTCAAACGTGTCAAAAACGTGTTAAACATGCCAAAAATATGGAAAACGTGTTCAACGTGTCAAAAATGTGTTAAACGTGTCAAAACGTGTTAAACGTGTGAAAAACGTATTAAAAATGTCAAAAACGTGAAAAACGTGTTAAACGAATAAAAATGTGTTAAATGAGTCAAATAAATGTTAAATAAAAAAATAAAAATAAAATAATTTGGGTTACCCAACTCATACTCAACCCAACCCATACCCAACCCATATTAGTAAATAATATGGGTTGAATTATGGGTTGGGTAAATTTAATTTGGGTTGAATATGGGTTGGGTAATACGGGTTGGGTTTACCCGTTTGCTCACCCCTATCTACATCACTTCATGGTTATGAAGAGAAGTTGTGTTAGCAAAACAAACCTTATCTTTTTACATTAATGGAAACATTTAGATTCTTCAGAAAAAGGCCTTTGAAGAATCCATCATTGAGCTCCAGATAAGCAAAGATTGGCTGACTTTGATTTCGTTAGTCATTAAGCTAAAGAAATAAATTTCAAACAATTTTCTCTTAGCTGGAGCTCAATGATAGTTTCTTCAAAGGATTTTTCTGAATAATCTAAATGTTTCCATGTAAAATTATAAGGTTTGTTTTGTTAACACATCTTCTTTTCAAAACCATGACTTTGTTGTTGATACCTTCTCAAACGAGATAGATTACCTATGAAACCAATAAAATTTTTTGTACTTCACGATTCGCTTAGTACTACGAGCTCCAGCTAGGAGAATGGTTTGAATTCGATTTCGTTATTAAACAAATATACTAGCGAAAATGTATTCAAACCATCCTCTCTTAGCTGGAGCTCGTTGACCTCGCGATTCGCTAAGTACCTCGCGATTCGCTAAGTACCTCGCGATTCGCTAAGTACCTCGTGATTCGCTTAGTACCTCGCGATTCGCTAAGTACCTCGCGATTCGCTAAGTACCTCACGATTCGCTAAGTACCTAGCAATTCGCTAAGTACCTCCCGACTCGCTACAGAAGTTGAAGAGACGCGCGTACACACACGCGCTATACCTTATATATTCAAAAATTTCAGAACATTTCATTTCAAACGCCCGACTCTCTCTCTCTAACCCATTGTCTCTTCACTGAATCTTGTCAAGGCCGATCATTCGTCTGCTTTCTTCTCGTTCGTCATTAAGGTTGGTTCATTCTTCTCCCTGCCGATCATTTTCTGCTTTTTTGTTTATGAGTTTCGGTTTTGGCATGTTAAGTGTAAATGCATGTTAAGTGTTTCTTGTCTTTTTCCTTGTTTTTATTAGTTTATGAAACGTATGGTCCATTTTTATTGTCTTCTGTTCAATATATTTTTTCGCCATTAGGGTTTCGCTAGGTACCTCCCGATTCGCTAAATACCTCCCGATTCGCTAAGTACCTAGCGATTCGCTAAATACCTAGTGGTGGCCGATCATTTTCTGGTTTTTTGTTTATGGATTTTGGTCTTTGCATGTTAAGTTTTAGTGTTTGTTTCAGATTTTTTGTTTAGGGTTTTTGCATGTTAAGTTTTAGTGTTTGTTTCTGATTAGTTATGTATGGTGAATGTTGTCTTATGTTCAGTTAACGGTTTCGCTAGGTACCTCTCGATTCACTAAGTACCTCCTGATTCGCTAAGTACCTAGCGATTCGCTAAGTACCTAGCGATTCGCTAAGTACTTATGGTGTTGTGTTTGTTCTTACATTTTTGATGATGTTGTTCCTTTTGTAGATGGCAGAAACAACAGTTACTGAGTTTCCTGGTCGGATTTCGTGGAAAAGTGCCCTCACCCTGAAGAAGATTGTTAATAAGTTCGAGGAAATGGATCTTTTGGAGAGTGTTTACAATACCCAGTTCAGATCATTATTCACAGCCCCCCTCTTGCAGTTCTCAGGAACTATTGTACATCATATGTTGATGAGGAGGTTAAGCTCAAACTCCAAGGAGATAACTTTCATGGTGATGGGAAAAAGCTTGTATTTGGTATGAAGGAGTATGCGTTGGTTACCGGCCTAGGTTTCAACATTTTTCCTGAGTTGGACCAAGAAAAATTGTGTGGTTGTCCACCTCTCTCGGTGAAATATTTTAAAGGGAGCATGAGTGTGAAAATGTGCGAGTTGGAGAAAGTTTTTTTCAAATGCAAAGAGAAGGAAGATGCATTCAAGATGGGGCTGGTATGCCTGATTTTCCAGTACCTATTCACATTTGACCCAAAAAGAGTTATATTTCCAAAAATACTCCACATGGTGGAAGACAATGACACTTTCCTCCAATATCCATGGGGGAAGGTCACCTTTAGAGCCACCCTCAAAAATTTAAACAAGAACATGAAACATCTCAGTAGCTCATATTTTGATAGGAAGGATTTGAAACCCCTAATTGAGAGGCATGGGGACATGAACGTATACTTGAAGTGACCGAGCTCGTCTGTCTGGATGTCGGTTATGGTACCAGGATTACACTTCTCCAACATGTAAAGGTATGATGGCAGTATTCCATAGGAATCCTCTACCGTTCCTCGCACCGCTATTAAAGCATTTTCCCTTGCCTTCCATGCCTTATAAGTCAAAAATATCCCATAAGTTGACTGCATGTCTTCAATTATTTTCTTAGGCAAGTGGTTATGATGATGGTCCATGTACTTGCTCTTCACGCACTGTCCAATAACCCATGCCGGTGTTTGCATTTTTTTCTTGGGCCTCGACAAAACTGAGCATGAGTGTTGTTGCTCAAATTTCCAGATCTCAAACATCTCAGAAAACTTACCTTTCACAGCCCACAAGCTCCACTTGCATGTTTCATCCAAACATTTGAGTTCCCAAAGATGTTTTCTTGACTTCTCCACTTTGAATTCAAAATGATTGGTCATCGCATATTTATATAGAGCAAGTTGAAGTTCTTTTTTATTTTCAAACAACGAACCGACTTCCAATACGGTTTCACTAATTAATGCCATCGCAAATAAGGGTTTGGCGGTGATGTGTCTGTCGGGTCTGTCGATGGTGTACCCATTGAAGATGGTCTTGCACTAAATGGTGTACCCATTGATGATCTTCTTGCACTAGATGGTGTACCCATTGATGCCTTTCTTGCACTAGTTAGTGTACCCAATGATGATCTTCTTGCACTTGGTTGTATAAGTATTGATGCTTTTTCACAAGTATTAACATGCAAGTCCTGAGTAAGTGGGATGTGAGGCAAAGAGCTTTCTCCGGCTTCAACAAAGAATTCCGAGGGTACAACGGGTGGTACAAATTTTTGAGTAAGTTGTGGTGGTAGTATACATTCTTGAGTTGGGTATGTAAGTAGTGGTATATTTTCTTTAGTAAATGCTGTCTTCTCCACTACAGATACACACAATGGTGACACGGTTCGACCTAAAATCAAACGTGATAAATATGTGTTCAAATCCCCATCATTATCAATAAAAAACAGGTTTTGGATTTCTAATATTCGGAATATCATACTTCACTTGGAGCACTAAATCGTATGTAGATTTCTGCACATTAAGTCTATCGTAGAGTATATCAAGTAATTCAGCATAACGAGTACTTTGGGGTAAATCAAATGTTTTGATTGAAGATGCATCAAAATACAGTATTCCATCAACATCAAGTTTCCACCCTCCATTATAGAAAACGAAAACTTTAGCTGCAATAAAAAACATGATTTGATTTAGAAACGGATAATCAATACTTCGCGAATCGCTAGGCTCTTAGCGAAACGGGAAGGCCTTCGCGAATCGTTAGGCACTTAGCGAAACGGGAAGGCCTTCGCGAATCGTTAGGCTCTTAGCGAAACGGGAAGACCTTCGCGAATCGCTAGGCACTTAGCGAAACGGGAAGCAAACCCTAAACAATCGAAGAAACCGAACATCAATAAAACATGCTTAAAATAAACGTACCTATTGGAACAGTGCTCGTGCTCGTCGTGGAGCTCATAGTAAATTTCGATCCGTCGCCACCGAGATCGCTGCCGCCGGAGTTTAGAGAGAAGGATGAGAAGAGCGGGAAGAGAGAGAAGGGGAAGAAAAGAAATGAAAAAAAATGACTGAGGTTATATTAAATAGTAAGGGTAATCTGGACATTTCACACATTGTCACTTAGCGAAACGCTAAGTCACTTAGCGTTTCGCGACAAGGGCAATTTCGTCCAAAAAAAATAAAAACATCACGAACGCAATAAAATTATCAACTTACCATCAGATCAAATAACCTCATCTTTGATATTATTTAATCAAATTTCCCCATAAATTCAACAATAACTATTCACATAAAAGCAACACAGGATTAAAAAAAAAGAAAAAAAAGGAAAATTTATAGAAGATAGTGGCGAAATTTTCTATCATAAATAACTATTTAGATTGAGATCAAGTCCACTAATAAATTATTTGAGACTGGACATTTATTTTAATAATGCATCAATCATATATATATATATATATATATTCTTATTTAAATAATTAAAATGTCTTCTGTATTTATCTTTAATAGTCTCTACAAACTTATCAATATATGCTTAATATAAAAAAATTAGGAGGACATAATATCCATACTTTTTATTAATTTATGTATTCTTCAATAATTACAAATTTCTCAATCCTAATTAATATTTTTATTATTTTATTATATATATATATATATATATATATATATATATATATATTTCTTCATTAATTTTATATAAACTTATTAATCATTTTAATATTAAATTTTTATTTATTTTTATATTTAATATTAAATCTTTATTTATTTTTATATATAAATATTTATAATATATATAATAATACTATATAATATATAATAACGTTATATAATATATAATAACGTGTTTAATATGATTTATTAAACTCTAAATAAAATATATTTTTCCCTTCTAATTAATTATTTTTAATTTTTTCCTTTATCATATTTTTTATTTTATTTTATCACTCATATAAATATATTCACTTTCTTTATTAATTTTATATAAATATAATTTTGTAACACAAATTATATAAAAATATATATTATTTTATTAATAAATAAGTATTTATTTTTATATTATTTTTATGTGTTATATACATAACAATAATAATAATAAAAATATTAATATTAATAATAATAATCATTAAATTCCCTCTTATAATAATTACAAATTTATCTCTTCTTCTATATTATTAATCTCTCTTTCCTAATTAATATTTTTATTATTTTATCTTTAATATATATATATTTTATCTTCATTAATTTTATATAAATTATTAATCATTTTAATTTAAATCTTTATTTATTTTTATATATAAATATTTATAATATACCTAATAATACTATATAATATATAATAACATTTAATATTTTATTAAACTCACAATAACATTACAAAGTTCTCTTTCCTATATATATATATATATATATATATATATATATATATATATATATATATATATATATATATATATATATATATATATATATATATATATATATATATATATTTATTAATTTCATTTTTTAAATTAATTTAAGTTTTTATTTTCACTCATTATATAAATATATATATAAATATATATATATATATAATTTATTTATTTTTTTATGTTATCACTCATTATTTATATATTAATTTTTTTCTTAATTAATTTTTTTTTCTCCAATATTATTTTCTCTAATAATTAATTTATTTTATATAAACTAATTAATCATTTTAATATTAAATCATTATTTCTTTTTATATTATTATTAAATTTTTATTTATTTTTAGCGGTCAAAGGGTTCACATTTTT
This sequence comes from Impatiens glandulifera, assembly GCF_907164915.1. Lineage (NCBI taxonomy): Eukaryota > Viridiplantae > Streptophyta > Magnoliopsida > Ericales > Balsaminaceae > Impatiens > Impatiens glandulifera. Next base: position 35,968,845 of record NC_061866.1, read on the forward strand.
TATTTTTATACGAGAGCATGAGTTTGAATCTCCTAATGTGAATATAAAATGGTGGTGATATATATATGAGATTAAAATATGGAGATGGTGGTGGTATATATATGAGATTAAAATATGGGAATGAAGAAATTGAAAGAAATCTTATACTAAGATATAAGACTAAAATGACTATAATAATAGTGTTGGTATGTATGAAATTAAAGATATCTTAGTATAAGACTAAAATGACAATGATAATTATGATGGTATATATATATATATGGGTGAAGAAATTGAAGGAGATCTTATACTAAGATATAAGATTAAAATGTCTATGATAATGGTGTTGGTATCTATGAAATTAAAGATATCTTAGTATACGACTAAAATGACAATGGTTATTGATAGTGGTATATAAATGGGGATAAAAAAATTATTAAACAGTTTTGTTTGGATCAAATTATCTTTATTTGGGTTTCCTCTTCAGTTTATTTATAAAATAGCTTGAACTAGAAAAAAATTATTATTGACCCGCGGGTCTAAAATTATATAATATAAAGATATTGTTTTTCCTACAATATAAGGTGTTGCACTAAATTGTAATTTAGAAGGTAGTGAGAAATATTTGATGACGATGAAATATTTTTTGCAATGAACTCATTTGATCCACATCCGTAAATCTTGACTACTTACTAAAATGGTAAAATTTAAGATCATTCATTTTTTTCGATTGATTTATCATTATTATCAGGTACTATTGTATGAAGATTATAAAACATTAAAAGATTGTCAGTTTCATGTGTTTGATTACATTTTAATATGTCAATTGATTTAACGTATTTAACGAGATTACAATTATTTTTTTATTCTATAATATAAGTCCACGTTTTCAATCTTCGTTACCTTGGTGAAGAATCATGCAAATATTTATACCTTATATATTGCTCTAATATAGCTCACGGTTCTCATATTTTTTTTGAGTGTTTTGGTTTAAAATTTCTATAAAGACTTTTTTAGAGGAGTTAATAAATTTGGAGAGATTAAGAAGCTTAAATTATTAATTTTATCATTAATAGTTTAAATTTAAATGATTGATCTCCTTATAAATCACTCCATCAATTAAAATATTAAATTATCTTTACTTTTATTTTTTATATTAATTGAATCATTACAAAAAAAAATCTAAAATATTTGATCATGTTACTCAATTAATCCCATTTTCACTTAAAAACAGTTTCAATTAATAATCCAAATAATAATCTAATAACCCTACATCAAACAATGGCCTAAATCGTTTTTTATCTTCATACTCAAACTAGTTTTTTTTTTCTAGTTAATAATAATAATAATTTGAAAGGATAAACATACTTGAGTACTATTTTAGGAAAATAGACATTTTACACCGTTTAAAAATTCTAAAAAATATAAATGTGATTGGCCAAATTTTCGGTGACAAACTCTGACACGGTAAGGGTACTCAAGTGTTTTTATCCATAATTTTAATTTAAACTAAGAAAAGTGAAAAAAAAAATATGGCCTGAGAGTTTAAAATAGGCATACTTCCAAAACAAACCGATGAAAATAAAAAAGAAATGTCCAAGAAAGTCAGTGGAAGTGACAAATGTACAGTATAAAAATGATGAAAAAAGTGAAGTTTGAAAATCCACCATCCCAGATATTAAAAAGTTAGTCCAAGAGTCTTTATAATGAGGTGCAATAAAGCCTTGGGGATTAATGAAAAAATATTCATGTTAGCTTGATAACATGATTGACCATTTTAAGATGAACTTTGGGAGAGTGGATAACTAAAAAACACACTCAATTTTTGGCATCACATTCAAGTTCCAATATAAGTTAGTCATAATTGCACCAATGACAATACCATTAATTCAATCCAGTGGATGTTTAATCACATTCAAAAAGACTAAGTCCATCTACCTAATTAGAAACACATTTAGAGTTGAAGTTGGGTTTTGAAACAGAAGAAATCATTTAATAAAATTTCTTAGAAAAACATTTTACTTAGTGTCAACCGATGTTCATTTAGACGAGATATTGTTCTAAAATATAACTTAATTGGATATAAATTTATTCCCATCTCATCCAAATTCAACTTGACATGTTACAAAAACAATCCCCATTTGTATACATGTACTATAATAAAGCTAAGAAAGAAATATAAAATAGACAATATTTTCTCATAAGTTAAGAGATGTAATAATTCTCTTGTTAAGAAGCAAAAGTCCTCATTTTTGTATTTCATCTTTTATTTTTTTACTATTATATTAATATCATTGATTTCTAAAAAGTAGTACTCCTAACTAAAATCAATCAACATTTTTATGATATAGTTCTATAATACATATACCGAAGGATAAAAAGAGTAATACCAATAAAAATCATCAGCATTATTTTGACAGATTAATAAACAATAAGCTTATTAGGAAACTTTATTTTATCATGATATCAGTCATATTCGAAAACAACTCCAAAACTAAAATTATTTGAAAATGAATTTTCAGATTATTTTTTAGATCATGATTTAAACCATAATGTAGTTTGTGTTGCGTAAACAAATTATGTCATGATTCAAATTATGCTGTAATTTTATTTCATTTCGTATTGAGATATAACTATTTCCTAAATAAATGTGACTTTTGACAGACATAACGACCTTAGATTCTTTCAATGCAACAGAATGGTATACCATATCAGCCATAACTTTTGTGATAATCTAATCACTTATTAATAATCCTCATCCCCAATCAAATAAATAATGAAAGATCTAACAACTAAAGTCCGAGTGATGTTAATTAAAATATTGAATTATTTGATTTATGATTAGAAGATTGAGCGTGTATTTGGAGAAATTTTGGGTTTTTATACAAAAACACACAAAGATCAAACATCATCTAATGATATTGTTTTTACTTTTTCATTAACAATATATAAATTATGAATGATGTTTCCTGTCAAAAAGACTGTAGACTGGTCCGATTTGATATTTGATGATTACTTTAAGAAAATGCATATCCCCGTAAAAAAATATTTCTTAATAAATTAAAAATATGAATGAAGTTTCAAGTAAAAAATTAAAAAATAAGTTTCAAGTAATTTGAGCGAATATTTCTTCGCTGCATGTCATTTTCAATAAATTTCATTAATAATTAATAAATGGAAAAATAAATTTCATGGTAATTTTGATCTTTACATAAATGCGTCAGTGTACTTACATGAGAGGTAAACGGTCTTCTCATGGAAGGGTAGGGGGTTTTACATGAACGCCAGGTTAGAAATAATTGAGGCAAAGAATTCTTCGCTGTAAATCATCTCCTCTAAATTATAATTTTCATTAAAAAATTAAAAATAAATTTCAAGTAATTTGAGCGAAGATTTATTCGATGCATGTCAATTTTAAAAAATTGAATTAATATTTAATAAATAGAAATATAAAATTCAATGTAATTTTGGCCTTTACATACAAGGGTAAGTGTATTTTCATGACAGACAAACGGTCTTCTCATGAGTTGGTTGGGGGGTTTACATGTAGGACAGGTAAAAAAGGAATGAGGCGAAGATTTCTTCGCTCCTGAACGACTCCCCGTAAATAAAAATTAAAAAAAAAAACATAAACATGGAGTAATTTTAGCGAAGATTTCTTCGCTGCATGTCATTTCCAATTAATTTATTTAATATTTAATAAACGGAAATATAAAATTCATGTTAATTTTGGTAATTTGTGGGTTATTAAAATGTTTTGGCGCGTCGATTGAATTTTTTTAATTAAATATATTTTAAATCTTATTTATATTTAATATAATTTTCTTCATATAGAAATAATATTATATTTAATATAATTTTATACTTATTTATTAAATTAAATATAATTTTATTTATATAGAAATACTATAATGGTAATAAAAATATTGAATTATTAGTTTCATGATTAGAAGATTGAGCGTGATTTTGATAAAATTTGGGGTTTTATACAAAAACACACAAATGCTATTGTTATTACTTTTTCAATAATAAAATATAATTTATGAATGATGTGACAAAAGGACTGCAAACTGGTCCGATTTGATATTTGATCACGGGAAATTTACTTTTTCTGAATGCATAGATATAAAAAAAATTTAAAAAAAAACTTTTCTATTTGTTATAAATGTAGGGATTACATAAACAATCTTGGTCCACATGAAATTCGTGAGCATGAGCATTATTGTTGAGAGTGTGTGTTTGTTTAAGATATTTTGTTGGGATCTATCCTTTGGGAGATTCTATGTGGTGGAAAACTTCTTCAATGAAGATCAACTGGTGGAAAACATCTTCAGTTACTACAAATTCTTCATACTTCAAGTAGAAACTACTGATCAAATGAAGATTATACGTGTCCACTGCTGGTGGGAAGAGCCAGCTTTTTGAGATTCCCTGGGATGGAAAACATCTCAAGAGATAACTCAAAAGGTGTATGACCACAGTTATGCGTGAGAGATCCGCTGTGGTCGCTTCAATGGAGATGCATTGAAGCTGGAGATGCAGATGAATATTGTTATAATGTAGAAATATTTATGAAACGTAGAAATGTTTATGAAACGTTGTAATGAAATTTTGTTCATCGAATTATAAAAAATATTTGTTATATATATTTTCATTCAGATTTCATTAAACATTTATAAAATAACGAATGAATAAATAAGAACGTATTATAATATGTAATTCTGGCTAAGTATACGTTTTCCATAATTGCAATCATTGCCATAATTGTAATCTGAAGGGACATGTAATGTAAAATGTTTTGGCGCTTCTTCAATCATGTAACCATGGATGGGATTTATTATACAAGCGAATTCATATCCGTTCAATGTTGTCGTTGTCAAATCTTAGTAACAAGCGAATTAGACTTCGTTTCCTAACACTGGTTGGTTTAATAAACAAATTAACAAGCGAATCAATCTTCGTTCATAAAATCATTAGAGTTTTACATGAACGTGTCACAAATATAATATTATTTAAATAAAACTATCAGGCGAATTATTCTTCGTTTTCAAGCACCTGGTTAAAAGTAATACACTAACAAACAAACGAAGATATGTTCGTTCGATTTACTGATTAGATACGGTGTTATGAAGCGAACAACGCTTCGATATATCATTATAAGGGGTTTACATGAACACATTAGTTGTTTTACATTATAGTTTGAATTGAAAATGACATCCAAATTGCAATCAAACAATCAAACATAACGACAATGATTCGATTTATATAACTTCAGAATATAATTACTACACAAAAACATTTCATAATCCGTTTACATAATTACTACACAGATTAAGCAACCAAATAGCGGTTCAAAAATATAAATTAAGCTCTAGTCTGATTCATCAGAGGATGACTCGTCAATCGGTCCTGTCATCGACACGACCTCTTGATCGATGACGGGTGGAATGTATAACTGAATTGCATCGTTCACAGCATTGATCCATCGATTGGGGAATGAAACCGTAAAAAAATTATCTATTATTGATGCGTACTCTAGGTAAAGATGATGAGGAATATGCATCAAGTCCTCTGGAGGATTCAGTCCATTCGAAGGTAGGGGATTCCGTAGGCCAAATTGTCTATATATGACAGTTGTGCAGTAGGAGGTAGTTCCCTCCAGGCCCAACACAATGATGAATGGAGAACCCCTCATCTCGTACATCATTTTACTAAAGAGATACCACGGAACAATGAACCGAATTGGGTGAATATCAGAAATAGAATTTTGAAGCACGATTCCAGCGACCCTTTGCAATTGCAGATTTGCAAAGGAAGGGTAGGGAATTGAAGGACGGGGCAACCAATGCAATTTATCTAACAATCAGAGGTAAAGAACCAAAGGTGATCCACGGTAGGAATAGTTATTTGCCTCTAGGATAAATTCGTTAAGACCAAGTAATGTCTCAGCAAGTACAAGGCTAGCCATGTTTGGGGCGTTTCCCATCAGTGCAGGAACTACCTCCAGGAGCCTATCCGAAGGCCGTCGTCCTGCAGCCGGACACAAAAAAAATGAGCAAGAACCACAAGCATGATTAGTTTTCTTTGTGTGTGGCTGATGGTACTCTCAGCTCCCTAGACACGCCAAATGTACTCGTCTATATTTGTCATATTTAGAAATCCATGTTGGAGGGTAAACAAAACAACGTCAAACATTGTACCTCCATAGAAGCTTTGGCAAATTTCGAATGCACTATTAGGTTCATGATTGAATGGCAAAATCATGAGTGCAAGACTCCCACACCTAAGGATTGAAGCGAAGTCCTCAATCGTCGGGCATATGTGCATTTCCCCAATAACAAAAGAATGAGAGTGCGTATTCCATCTGCTTTGCATGTGGGCCATCATTCCGTCGTGAACGTTTATTCGTAAAAGAGGTAGAATCTCATCTACATGATAGACACTAAAAGGGATAGGGTCATCGTTGATTAGACTTAAGTATCGCTCCAGCTGTTGTTGCGATAAAACCAGCATGTCTGGGTCCATCTCTACCTCCATCTTATGAGTATTACACTAAATGAATGAAGAGAATGAATCTAGTGTAGACACTGGTAGAGAGAGATTTGGGAAGGAGAGAGTCAAAACAGAAAGAGAGGTGAGAGTGAGAGTGGAGAGTGAGAGTGAGAGTGAGAGTGAGAGTGAGAGTGAGAGTGAGAGTGAGAGTGAGAGTGAGAGTGAGAGTGAGAGTGAGAGTGAGAGTGAGAGTGAGAGTGAGAGTGAGAGTGAGAGTGAGAGTGAGAGTGAGAGTGAGAGTGAGAGTGAGAGTGAGAGTGAGAGTGAGAGTGAGAGTGAGAGTGAGAGTGAGAGTGAGGGTGTGAGAGTGATGATGTTTATCAGCAGTAGTTGATGTAATAAATGATTTTTCATTCATGAATTCACATCCTTACATAACTCCGGTAGGGGCATTATATGTTGTGAAGATATCTTCGTTTATGAATTTGAAAACATATAGTTAAGAAGATATCTTCGTTTATGAATTTGATAACATATAGTTATGAAGATATCTTCGTTTATGATTTTAAAAATATGGCCTGTACCCAAGAAGACATAAGTAGATATCTTCGTTTATGAATTTAAAAATATATAGTTAAGAAGATATCTTCGTTTATGAATTTGAAAACATATAGTTACGAAGATATCTTCGTTTATGAATTTAAAAATATGGGTACAAGAAGACAAAAGAAGCTATCTTCGTTTATGAATTTGAAAACATGTAGTTAAGAAGAAATCTTCGTTTATGAATTTGAAACCATATAGTTACGAAGACAACTTCGTTTCTGAATTTAAAAATATGGGTACAAGAAGACATAAGAAGATATCTTCATTTTTTAATTTGAAAATATATAGTTAAGAACACACTAGTAAAAAAATCATTAATAGTAACCAAAAATAGTAACCGTTTGTTCAGCGGTTGATATTAAAGGGGTAATACCAACCGTTTAAAAAACCGTTAATATAAAGGGGGTCAATATCAACCGCTCTTAAAAACGGTTGATATTAACTCATCTATTTTAACGGAATTTTAAAACGGTTGATATTGACTCTACTCTATATCAACAGTTTCAAAAACCGTTGATATAAAGGGGGTCAATATCAACCGCTCTTAAAACGGTTGATAGTAACTCATCTATATTAACGGAATTTTAAAATGGTTGATATTGACCCACTCTATATTAACAGTTTTAAAAACCGTTGATATTAACCACATCTATATCAACTACTTTAAAAACCGTTGATATTGACCCACTCTATATTAATAGTTTTAAAAACCGTTGATATTAACCACATCTATATCAACCATTTTAAAAACCGTTGATATTGACCAAATCTATATCAACCATTTTAAAAACCGTTGATATAAAGGGGGAAATATCACCAATTATTATAAGACTTATTCTAATATATATTTTATTATTGCAGCAAAATGTTTGAATAAATATTATTCTTAGTAAAAAAGAAATTATTCAATATTTTTATTAAAAGTTGTTATGAGAATTTATTTGTAATTTTTGAGTTATTTTTATTTATTTTATACGAGGAATAAAAGTGAGATAAGATAAAAAATATTTTTTTTTAGGGAAAGTAAAAATAAAAATATTAACAAAATTTAGTGTTTATGAATTTAAAAAACATATAGTTACGAAGATAACTTCGTTTTTGATTTTAAAAATATGGGTACAAGAAGACATAACAAACATCAATAAATTATAAGTTATAATTCCATAAACTACATTAGTACACTAATGTCAATTGACCAGTTACACATAAGAATTACTGTACAAGTATAATTCCGTATAACACATATAAATCTCTAAAATCTTGATCTAATTGCCCTCTTTAACTTAAACCTATTGACATTGTGCTCAGACATAAGAATTTTGTATAAATATTTGATCCTCAATGTACTCAAAACTTCTTCGACCTTCAAAAGAAAAGAGAAAGTATAAGAACATATAAAATTGTTAAATGGCATAGACTAACATATGGTATAACACTTACATTTTCTTCGTTGATGTCAATACCCCAATCCTTCACTGCTCCTCTATATGTTTCCATATGTCTCATTAAATATACACCACAGTCTTTCTTGTTTGTATTGTCTTGTCAGTTCAGCTTTGGGGCCGTTATCTTGTATTTTTGAACTTTTGCAGCAATTATTTCTAGGCCTTGCCTTTCCAAGAAAGTCCCAAAACTATCGAGGTGTTTCTTCAAATTGGTATACTTGTCCAGAACTTTCATTTTATGCGGACGACCGGAGTTGTCTAGTATATCGATTCGCTTACCGGCAATATTCACACATACAAGAAAGAAATGTTTGGCATGGACGATATGTAGGAATATCTGTAAAAAGAACACAAACATTTATTATTTGATTGCATACTCGTTACTTGGAATTGAGGGATATGTACATACCAAGTCAGCGAAAATTAGGTCTTCTTTTGTGACATTGAAGTTTCTCATGTCTTTTTCAAGGGATTCGCAAAATAAGGTGCAATCATACTGCAGATTAATCTACAAAATAAGGTAGAATATCAAAGTCATTAACATTGAAGGATACATAGCACAAAAACAAGAGAAGCACTTACATGTGATATTGATGAAAAACAAATTATTCGTTGTTCATGCCTTGGAAACCTACTGAATTTGTAGTGCACAAGTATGGACCAAGCGTCCACCACTTCGCTCGCAATTTCTTCCTGCAGTTTCATTGTTTGATATAGTTGACGGGTAATATTACCCGGTGGACCTTCGTACAGAACGTCACTGCAAAATAGATTCATTTAGAAGAACATAACTAACTACTTTCATATTTCAAATTTCTAAAAGCATGCTAAGTAACTTAACTTCCATCCAGGTCTTCAGCAAACACAAAATCGACCAATCTCTGTTCCTTGTTGGTTATTTTGTGGTCCAACTTATCCGCAACCTCTTTCATGTAAGGGGATCGAAGGTGCACAGGAATTTTTGTGATCTTCCTCTTAGGATAGTCTCTAATGTTGACGCGTCCCCCCAACATCTTCATCTTCATCTTCAGAAGATTCAACAGTTTTAGAAGCCTCACCATGTTCCTTCCCTTCACCCTGATCATTTGGTTCAACACTGGGTGACTGAGCTTTGTGTTCCTCAACCTCTTCCTTCCGTTTACCCTTATCATTTGGTTCAACAAGGGGTGACTGAGCTTTGTTGGGCAGAACTGCATCCTCAAGATCTTCCTGTTCAAAAGGGAGTGATTGATCTTCATGGTGCAGAACTGCATCCTCAAGATCTTTCTGTTGAACAGGGAGTGATTGATCTTCATTGTGCAGAACTGCATCCTCAAGATCTTTCTGTTGAACAGGGAGTGATTGATCTTCATTGTGCAGAACTGCATCCTCAAGATCTTTCGGTTGAAGAGGGAGTGACTGATTATCTTCATTGTGCTCAACTGAATCCTCAAACTCATTCGGTGTTGCACGGGGTGATGGATTATGTTGATTCTTCTCAGCTGCATTCTCACAGGTGTATTCAATCAGAGGACTATTGATTGTCAAGCCCGCACTCTCTAAAGTGTCCCCAAGTGCCTCACTTGGAGGATCTTCCCCACTTACACGAACCTCACCATCATTCACCACCTTCAAGTGTTTCATGAACCCTTCAGACTCTCTTAGGTTCAGGAAACCAACCTCAAAAAAAGGCTTCGAATCGATGTTGCGTTTCTCGAACTCCCCTGATAGGTAATTAAGCTGTTGTGCTGTATCTTTAAAAGTTTGCAGGATTTTGGATGTCAACATCTGTAGATTATGAAAAACATATTTTATTAGTATCAAAAACAAGAAACTATAGACAAATGTGAGTCAATTTCTTGTTTCCACATACCTCATCATCGTCTTCATTTACTTCCACCAAATCAACTAGATTCTCAGGTTCTTTATCTGCTAGGCGCGCCCTTGCCCTGCCCAGCCCAAAACCATCAGCACGACCTTCTAAGGTGGTAAACTCTAACACTGTGACATCATCCCAACAAGAGATGATTGGAAATTTCCCTTCATAAGGCTGACGTACACCTTCCACAAAAACACCATCTAGGTAGCAAATCTAGAGTAAAGGAATGAGAAACATGTTAGTAAATATTTGATACCTATAAATCATATACAAGAGAGGAATTATTTACCAATAAAAGGGTTATAGGTCCATCAAAATATGGATTTTTATCTTTACTTTCTTTTTCTTTCCAACTTCTTACACTTTCAACCAATCGTTGTAGTGTGAAGTGGCACCAGTTCAGCTCCTTTATGTTATCAACATCCATTAAGGATTTGAGAATTTTGAACCTGAAATGAATAAAATACATGTGTGAGTAATCACAAATACAATTAGATATATAATAGGTTTGAATACATGTTTACCTGGCTCGTGAACTTTGAACTAGACATAAAAAACTTGAGACAACAAAGACAACAAACTCGATTTTGAAATCGTTGTCTGCACTTGTGTTACTTAATATCTTGAGTATCATAGAAAGTGTTTCAGGAGCTTTTGAGTCTTCCCCGGTCCATCTGGTCTTCCAATCCCTCAAGAAATTAAAAAAATCAGGGTCCTTAGTCTTGTCCCCCCAGCGGACTCAACTACGTTCATTGGCCCTCTCGGGAGGTTCATCACGAGCTGGACGAGATCTTCATCGATAAGGATCTCCTCACCGTTGGCGAATACCAGAGAACTCTTATCCAGGTCAAAATATTTGATAACGTGTCTCGAAAAATGCCCCGGGAAAGTGGAGACACCCAATATAAGAAGAGAACCAAACCCGATTTGCTTCACAACTTCCCTCTGTTCTACGCTCAATTTAGGAATCATTTGATAAAGGCCATAAGGGGATGATCTTGTTAGAAATGTCACTTTCCTTTTTTGATGGTTTAGGTTTTTTGGGGAGATGGTGGTAAATCTTCATCGACTGGTGTAGTACATGGAGCAATATTAGTGGTTTTTGGGGGTGGTGTTGGTAACTCTTCATCGACTAGTGGAGTGGATGTAGGAATAACATTGGTTTTTTGGGGGGGAAAAAGTGGTGGTAAAATCTCATCAACATGTGTAGTACCTGCAGCAATATCAGTAGCTTTGACAGCAACTGTGGAAACTGATTCAGCAGTCGATGACTTCGTATTCGTCTTCGTCTTCGTCTTCGTATTTCTCTTCCTCTTCCTTTTATATGTAACCAAGTTAAACCTCGAAGTCATTATTTTCAGTGGAATAACATAAATCAGTATTCAACTAAATAAATGGAATCAACGGGTGTAAAATTAGTAGAAAATATATAAACACAATAAGATTAACATACCTCTCTAGTTTATTGCGGGGATTGACATTGGATACAGGATTGAGGGCAGTTTCGTTTTCGTTTATGCTGTTACAAACTGACAAAACGACCTCTCGGGAGTCGAAGGTATCCACTTCCATGTTGTTGCCTTGGTTTTCTGATATTTTCATAAGAAATCATTGTAGAATAGAAGAAATCTCTAGGGTTTCAACGTTGAATATTTGATGATCGCCGGGAGATAGAGAGAGAAGAATATGAACAGTTGCTTATGAAAATGAAGAGTGGGAAATTGAAATTATAACAATAAGTAATTGAAGAGAAGAAATATTCGTTCTATATCGTATCCTCGTAAAAAAATTCATAAATTATTTTAAATATAAAAATAAGTAATTTAAGCGAAGATTTATTCGCTGCATGTAAATTCCCTCATTAAGTGTATTTACATGAGAGGTAATCGGTCTTCTCATGGGAGAAAAGGGGGTTTTACATGAACGTCAGGTTAAAAATAATTGAAGCGAAGATTTGTTCGCTTTAAACAGTATCCTCGTAAATTTAAAATTGAAAATTTTTAAAATATTAAATTATGTAATTTAAGCGAATATTTATTCGCTACAAATCATCTTCTCTTAAATAAAAATTAAAAAAAAATTAAAACTAAAATGAAGTAATCGAAGCGGATATTTATTCGCTGCATATTATTTTTAATAAATTTAATTAATATTTAATAATGCAAATCGTATGCTCGTAACATTTCATAAAGAAATTAAAATATAAGAATGAAATAATTGAAGCTAAGATTTGTTCGCTGCATGTCATTTTTAATAAATTGAATTAATATTTAATAAACCGAAATATAAAATTCAATGTAATTTTGGTCTTTACATACATGAGTAAGTGTATTTCCATGACAGGCAAGCGGTCTTCTCATGGGTGAGTTGGGGGTTTACATGCAGGTCAGGTTAAAAATAATTGAAGCGAAGATTTCTTCGCTCCTAAGCGTCTCCCCGTAAATAAAAATTTCATAAAAAAATAAAAAATAAGAGTGAAGTAATTGAAACGAAGATTTCTTCGCTGCATGTCATTTTTAATAAATTGAATTAATATTTAATAAACCGAAATATAAAATTCATGTTAATTTTGGTCTTTACATACAAGGGTAAGTGTATTTCCATGACAGAGAAATGGTCTTCTCATGGGTGGGTTGGGGGGTTTACATTAAGGTCAAGTTAAAATTAATTGAAGCGAATAAGTCTTCGTTTCCGAGCGTCTCCTCGTAAATAAAAATTTCATAAAAAAATAAAAAATAAGAGTGAAGTAATTGAAGCGAAGATTTCTTCGCTGCATGTCATTTTTAATAAATTGAATTAATATTTAATAAACCAAAATATAAAATTCATGTTAATTTTGGTCTTTACATACAAGAGTAAGTGTATTTCCATGATAGGGAAACGATCTTCTCATGGGTGGGTTGGGGGTTTACATGAAGGTCAGGGATTCTGGGCGGGGAAATCTTCGCTCCCTTCGCTTCTCACCCTCCCTTCTCACATGGCGCCCGGAGAGAAGTGATCTTCGCTGGAGCATATGAATAATATATTAATTCCGTACGTTAACTGGCCATTCCGTTAACGGCGTCTGAGGTGAACCCGGAATGAAACCAGGATTCCGGATTCTCCCTCCCCCATCTCCTACCCAGATTGATTTATTAATATAATAATAATGCTGCAATTTGATTGGTCCGCAACAAGGGAACACGGGAATTGATAGCAGAAGATACGGATTGGTTTAGTTGGGTTAGAATTGAACGGATTTATCAAGCCGATATAAAATTAATTTAAAAGCTTTCATAAACAAACTTAATTTTATTATTCACATTGCACAAAATAGGTGAGTGCCTCCAAAATTCCAAACATATTTAATCCTAACAAATATTTAAAATAATAATAATATGAGAAGAATGTCAATTTTATGTAGTAAGGTATCAAATTTTTTATTTATTTTATAAAGAATTATTTATATATACAAACTTTAAAAAATATGTCAAATTTGTTAACTTAACTAAAAAAAATTGTAATTGATGACTCAAATTTTATATTATTTTTTAAATCCAAGTCAGACTACAACATGTGTATATAAATTAAAGAAAATATTATGAGTTAATATTTTAAAATTAGTCTATCTTTTAAAATTCAAAACTCTTACTCATCTAAAAAATGAGTGCAAATCTCTATGTCCAGTAAACAGGTCTAAATTTCAACAGCCAATAAACATCTTAACCAGCCCTTCAATTAGTAGCAATCACAAGTCTAAACCGGTATGGAACAAGTTTATCTCCTTCCTATATTCGAATTACAAGGAGATTCATTGTCAACCGCAAGCCAATCGTCATCGTCGAATCTATAGATGCGCCACAAATTTGCAGACTCCATTCACGCACCATCTGTTTGAAAAAATTCCTAACATATCTCACTACATATACTGCAAAACTATAACAAAATCACTTAGATTTTAATTGGGTAATTTATCCCATCAAGAACGAAGGAGACAATTTTAGTAATTTCTTTCTTTAGAGATAAAATTTGACAGTTTTTGTAGGTTAACTTCGACTGTAATTTCTTCACGGTGAGTTCATACATTTCCATCACGTTCTCTTGCTCTTGAATCCCTGTCAACAATATAGTAATTAAGAAATCTTTTGTTTCTTTGAGTTAGGGTTTAGAACCCAAGATAAGGAAAAGAGGATTGAAGATTGAGAGTAAAAATCACCGACCCTTTCATTAGTAAAAATCCCATTTATAAAGGGGATAAAGTTACAATAGTCCTTGAACTTTTATTAATACATAAAAAACACATCAAACTTTCTAAGCACTTATTTTATAATTCTTACATCCCCTCCTCAAGATGAATGTCTCTAAGATTCATCTTGTCTCTAAGAGTATAAAATGTTGTACAATCCAATGGCTTTGTAAAAATATCAGCTTGCTGAATTTTTGTAAAGACATATTTTGGTATGATAAAACCTTGATTGAAATTATCTCGAACAAGGTGGCAGTCGATGTCTAGGTGCTTTGTCCTTTCGTGAAAGACGGGGTTCTCCGTGATATGGATAGCAGCTTGATTATCGCACTTTAAAGTAATAGGCAATTTGACATCAATATGTAGATCTTTGAGCAAATAGCTGATCCATTTTAGTTCACAAACTATCGTCGCCATACTACGATATTCAGCTTCCTCTGAAGAACGAGATACCGTCGTTTGCTTCTTCGTTTTCCATGATACAAGTGCATCTCTAATTTTGACACAATAACCAGTTACTGATCTGCGTGTATCTGTACAGGTTGCCCAATCTGCGTCTGAAAAACTCTCAAGCAATAAATCAGATTTACAAGGATAAAATAACCCCAAAGAAGTTGTGCCTTTCAGATATTTAACGATCTGTAAAGCTGCTTCCCAATGATCATTTAGGGGGTTATGCATAAACTGACTTAATTGCTGTACACTAAAGCTAATATCAAGTCGAGAAAAATTCAAATATAATAATCTGCCTATTAGCCTTCTGAATTTTTCAGGATCGGTAAAAAAGGGCTATTGGAATTATTTAGCTTTGTCCCTTTAGTCATAGGAACTTGAGCTGGTTTACAACCGGATAAACCTGTGTCATTTAAAATATCTAACACATATTTTCGTTGATTCATATATATGCCTTCACAATTTCGATACACTTCTAATCCTAGAAAGTATCTAGCTTTTCCTAAATCTTTAATGGAAAAACAATTATGTAAATAATCCTTAATGGATTTAATCATATCCATATCATTACCACTTATTAGTATGTCGTCCACATACACTAATAAAGCAGTAAAAGAATCATCTTTTTTTAAAATAAAAAGGCAATTGTCATTTACAGATTGCAAAAAACCAAATTCAACCATTTTTTTTGAAAATTCTTTGTTCCACTGCCGAGAAGATTGTTTTAAACCATACAATGTTTTAAACGACATACCTTGTTATCAGCTTTTTCATTATACCCCTCAGGTACTTTCATATAAACATCTTCCTCCAATTCACCATGAAGGAAGGCATTGTTTATGTCAACCTGCTCTAAAAACCAATTATTAGCAGCAGTCAATGCAATTAAACCCTTACCGTTACAGTTTTAGCGACCGTCGAGAAACTGTCGTGGAAGTCGATACCATCTTTTTGATTGTACCCTTTAGCTACCAGTCTCGCCTTATACTTTGCTATTGAACTGTTTGGGTTAAGTTTGGTCTTGTAGATCCACCTGCAACCAATTGGTTTCTTCCCATTTGGAAGTGCAACTAAATCCCAAGTATTATTAGTTTTAAGAGCTGTTAACTCTTCATTCATAGCCTTCTTCCAGTGTTCAATCTGTGAGGCTTCAAAAAAACTTTTTGGTTCTTTAATTGTAGAGATGTTCCCCAAAAATTCTAAGTGTTTAACATCTCTACATTTTGTAACATAAGGAAAAGTGTTGGGCGTATAAGAGTTTTTATTTTTTAAAAGAGTGCTTGTGTTGACAATGTAATTGTCATGCCAAGCAGGTGTCTTTCTTTCCCTTACACTTTTTCTTTGTCTTGTTTCTGGAAAATTTTGATGTTGAGTTTCTGAAAAATCTGGCTGTGATGAAAAATTTTGTTCAACATTTTGATTTAACTGATCATCAGAAGTATTAGTATCATTTATGTCAAAAGAAGATGAATCATCATCAGAATCTGAAAAAAAGTAATTTGTATCTACAGAAATATTTTGTTTGTTTATTTGGTCATGTTCCTTTTGATATGGAAACTTATTTTCATAAAAAATTAGATCTCTAGAGACAAAAATGGTTTCATTTAAAATGTCAAATACTCTAAAACCTTTTTGTCCTATAGAGTATCCAATAAAAATGCATTTTTTACCTCGAGGTTCGAATTTTGTTTTATGAGGTGCATTGTTTTTGGCATAACATAAACATCCAAAAACTTTAAGATTATCCAAATCAGGTTTTGTTTTATACAATTTGTAAAATGGACTATCCCAGTTTAAAACTTTTGAAGGAGTTCTATTTATAACATGAGTTGCCATAAGAATTGAAAATGACCAAAACGTTAAATGAATTTTTGATTGAATCATTAGAGATCGTGCCACTTGAAGTAAATGTTGATGTTTGCGTTCTACTACTCCATTTTGTTGTGGGGTGTAGGAACAAGATTTTTGATGAAGAATACCATTTTGTTTAAAAAAGTTTTGCAATTCATGATTTAAAAATTCACTACCATTATCAGACCTGATAATTTTGATTGAAGTTTCAAATTGTGTCTTAATCATAGCATGGAAATTAATTAAAACATGTTTTTCTATATCTTTAGTTTTGATCATATAAGTCCATGTAAATCTACTGAAATCGTCGACTATTGTAAGCATATAAGAGCAATCAATAAGAGATATTTCTTTGTAAGGACCCCAAATATCTATGTGTATCATTTCAAAACATTTAGCAGTTTTAGAAATACTAGAATTAAAATGTAGTCTTTTCATCTTTGAAATTGGACAGATATCACAATGAAATGTATCATCTTTATTCAAATCAAATGCATGTTGTAATACTGTTTCAGAAGGATGTCCTAATCTTCTATGTAACAACATGTAATCAGTACATGAATTAAAAGTCATATTCACTGAATCTGTATCAAGTAAGTATAGGTTTTGACTAAAGTCTCCTTTCCCTATGATAGAGTTGTCCCTAGCATCCTGCAATAAACAACCCGAAGAAGAGAATTGACAACTAACTTTGTTTCTTTTTGCAAGTTTAGACACTGAAATTAGATTATATGTAAAGTCTTTAATGAGCATAACATCATACAATTTTAATTTTTCATAAAGCCTAACATTTCCCATTAGCTTAACATGTTTAACTGTGCCATCGGGTAAAAACAAAGGTATGTTGTCAATTTTCTTAATTTCAGTCATAATATTTGGGTTTGAACAAATATGACAGCTAGCACCACTATCTAATATCCATAAAGGTTTATTCTTATAACTACTATGCACATTAAAACTACATGCATTAGTAATGTTATCTGAAAAGTGATACATACCTTCATAATATTTCTCTTTGCCCTTTCCTTCTTTGAGCAATCCTTTCATTACTTCTTTGACAAAGCTGCAATTTCTGAGCTATTGAACTTTTTGGAGGAGGATGAATCTTCTGATTGTTCTTCAAAGTAGGCAAATGGTGTGTTTGCAGCATTCACAGTATTGGTTGAGGTATTAGAATTTTTCACTTTTAAATCACGGTTACCTTTCCACCATTCAGGATAACCTATGATTTTAAAGCAGCCCTCTTGTACATGACCTTCTGTTCTGCAATGTTTGCAATATAAAGAAGAACCTCCTCTTGAAGCTTTGTATGTCTTGTTATTACCTCCTCTACTTCTTGTGTTTCTTGCTACATTTTCCCATTTCTGCTGTTCAGAGTTATCTTTCATTGTCATAGCAAAATTTTCACTGTGATCATTGATTAAAGATTGGACTTCTCTCTGTCTTTCTATACTCTGCAGCATCACATATGCCCTATTTATGCTAGGTTTAGGATTCATTAGTAATATCTGTTGTCTAGCATTATCATAATACTCATTTAATCCCATTAAAAACTGAGTAAGTTTATTTGCAGTATCAAGTTGTATTACTAATTTGGTCATTCTACAACAGCAAATTATTCTTGGATTACAGTCACAAGAAGGCAATGGTTCTAGTACTAACAACTCATCCCATAACTTTTTCAGTTTAGAAAAATATTTTTCAAGACTAAGTGTACCTTGTCTGAGGTTGCTTATAGCCCTTTGAATCTGAAATGATTGTGTTCTATTGCTCTCTTGGTATCTTTCTTTGATGTCTATCCATAGATCTTTTGCTGTTGTGGTTGAAGAGTAATTTGCCTTGATTTCGTCTGATATTGTATTTAAAATCCAAGATCTTACCAAGCAGTCCATCTTTCTCCATCTATCAAAATCTTCAGCATCTTTTGGAACAACCAGTGTACCATCAATAAATCCTAGTTTTGATTTTGCTTCAAGAGCTAACCTAATACCGTTGCTCCATCCAATGTAATTTGTACCATTGAATATTGTGGTACAAACTATAGCCCATGTGATGTCCGAGTTCCGAATCATCAATGGATCATCATCATATCGCTTCTTGCCAGCCATTTGATCGGTTAGCGAATAATCAGTCGACGATGAAGAACTATCGTTAGTTGTTTCTTCTATATCTCCAGTTTGTGAATAATCGGTTGACGACGAAGAAGCATTGTTGAACGCTTCTTCTTTATCTTCAACTTCTTGATCTTCAAAGTTTTCCTGCTCTAATACCATGAAATCTTTTGTTTCTTTGAGTTAGGGTTTAGAACCCAAGATAAGGAAAAGAGGATTGAAGATTGAGAGTAAAAATCACCGACCCTTTCATTAGTAAAAATCCCATTTATAAAGGGGATAAAGTCACAATAGTCCTTGAACTTTTATTAATACATAAAAAAACACATCAAACTTTCTAAGCACTTATTTTATAATTCTTACAAAGATCAAGATGTTCATTAAGATAACTCTGTTTAAGTTGAGAAATTTGATTGAGTTCTTTTACTAAAGCTTCATGGGAGGACTGAATCGCCTCGTAGTTGTAAGGAAACTTAGCCGCCTGAAGTTCAGCGGAACCGGATTTAACCAACGAAATGGTAGCGAGGAATTTAACTGCAAAAGCTTCCATGAAAACCTTATTGTGGCCTTAGATCCATGGAAATCGAATAAGAATTATCGAGTTTAGAATATTGTTTGATCTTGCTGGGGGTTTTGAAATTGAAAAGTCTTATTTTTTAAGGGATGAACTGGGTTTATTAGAAGAGGTCTCTTATTAGAACCCATAGATGAAAGCATGAATATCTTAATTGATTGGATCATGAAAACATGAATATATGAATACAAGCAAATTGGTTTTCCAATATGATATTCTCAACTCGCCCCACTCTCCACTCTTTCGTTCACTTTCAAAATTATTTATTTATCCTATTATTTTTATATATTTATTTTTCTTATTTTATTTATTTAATATAAAATATAAAATATTATTTTTTTTATATTATATTTGTTTAAAATATATAAAAGATTGAAGTGTGTCTTAATTTAATAAAATATAAATATTTAATATTTTATTATATTAATTATATATATATATATATTAAAATACTTATAAAAAATAATAGGTGAATGATTTTATTTTTTTTATAAATAAAATTATCTATCAAATAAAGTTTTTAAAATATTATATATTAATAATTAGTTAAATATAATGTTTTACTTAATAATATTATATATTAATAATTAGTCAGCATAATATTTTTACCCTAGTTGGAATTAGCAAAATCAAATCTAAATAACTAATCTCTTTTTTTTTCTTTTTTTTTTTTTTTAACTCATCGAATAATCAAATATACTTTTAACATGAATAACCACAATCTCCAACAACAAATAACGATTAAAATTTGTATTTTTATATTTTTATTTAGTATTTTTTTCCTATTATTACATGTACTCTTTTCTAAACCGTACACTTAATATATTATTAAGTAAAATATTATATTTAATTTGACTCATTATTAATATATAATATATTAAAGACTTTATCTTATTTATTTGATAGATAATTTTATTTATATAAAAAATTGAATCATTCACACACTTAAATATTTAATATATTTTAAATAATTATAATATAAAAATAATAATATTTTATATTTTTAATTAAATAAATAAAGTAGAAAAAAATATTAAAAATAATTAATTAATTAATTATATTTAATGACAAAAAAAACTTATTAATAAAATAAAATAAATAAAATAAGAAAAGTAAATATATAAAAATGATAAAGATAAATAAGTAATTTTGAAGTTAAATGAGCAATGGAACCAAAGATGGAAATATCATATGGAGTGGGAAAAGCACCTCCCGTCTAAAATAATGAGAGAAAAAAATGTGGCTCTTATGAGAGAGAAGACTCACACGACAAGTCTATCTTTTTCTCTAATTTATATAAAAAATAATAATATAAAATTATAGTCATCCATTTGTAAGATAAAAAGTTAATTCCAACTTAATTTTGTTCTAAGTTAAAAAATTTGTCTTGCATAAATAAAATTTTATAACTTAAATAACAAATTTAACACTTTCAATTTCAATCCAATTTGTACATAAAATTGACATTATTTTCATAATAATATAATTTATAATTTTCCTTTTAAATACTTGCAGTTTCTCTTTTTTTTTTCTTATATTTTGAATGTCACTATCTTTTTTTTCTTATATTTTGAATGTCACACCATCTTTTTTTTAATTTTATATATATATTTTTTTATTTAACCATGATTTTTTGTTTACTAATAAACCAACTAAATTGAAATTTGTGTATTTGTCAGAGTATAAATCTAGTTATAAAATTGGTTACTTTTAAAAATAAAACAAAAAGAAAAAGATAAAAGAAAGATGTGACAATATGAATATTCTCACATACATCAAACACAACAAACTTTGACAAAATAAAAATCAACACTGTTCTTGCATAAAAGAAAAGTATAATGAAAAGAAAAAAACTTTATTTAGGGCTTGATGATTTATTTAGTTTAATGAGATTATTCAATACACATGAGAAACCTTTTATAATATTGATCAATTCTCAAACTTTCCAACACATAGATCTCTTACAGAAAAGAGATAGATCAGAAGGATGAGAAGATAATTATTAATTTGTAAACATAAATATTTTAAAAACCAAGATCTATAGAGTATAGACAACACATGATATAAGGGGTGTGGTTAGCCGCAGTTTGGGATCGGAACACGACAGAGGGTAGAGACCCGTAAAGCGCCGGGAGAAGTAACATAAGGTCTGAGATTTGGGTCTCTTATATAGCCACACAGGCAAGGCCTTTGCTCACGAAGCTTGCTGCAGCATTGACTTGACGGAGCCTGATTTGAGGTTATGGCGCCCAGGCAAGGGCTCAGTTCTGTAGCAGAGCATGTCACCGCCTCCGCCACCGGCAGTACCTTCGCCGCAGCCACCGTCAGGACCACCACCACCAACAACAACATGCTGGAACTGACCGAGAGACCCTTCATTATTAATTATTACTTTAATTATGTTTGGATGGGTTGGTGAACTTATTTAATGATTGTAGCTCTCATTTATAGAGAAAGATCAAATACATGTTAGGGGTTGTTTGGTTTATTTTACTAGTTAAAGAAATTTTGTGCATGTTTTTTTTATCATTATAATAATGTATTATTATTCCATTAAGTCAAAATTTCTGCCCCACCATTACTCGATTAGTCAACATAACTTTCACGGTGGGACTCACTAAATATATATATATATATATTGAATAAAAGTATTTATTTTACTAGCACATTATTGCAATGTTATAATCTATTATCTTAAATAAATTATTCTTAATTGAAAATAATACATGAGTTCAATACTTTTATATATGAGTAGTGAAACTCGGACGAGGATGTCCTCTCTCCTCTTTCTCTTTTTTAATTAATATATATATATATATATATATATATATATAAATTCTAATTTTTTTAAACCTTAAATCTTAAATTCTAAACTTTAATTTTCCTAATAGAAATTTTAAATTTTAATTTTCAATCTCTAATCTCTACACAAAAATTTAAATTTTAAACCTTAATTCATAAACTTTAATTCCTACTTCCAAAACCCTATTAATAAGTAAGAAAAAAATAAGAGATAAATTCAGTACTAACAAATAAAAAATGGTGTGAGAAAAAAGAAATTAAATTTGTTAGTGTATATAATATAATATTAATATAATATAATATACTAATGATATTATCAAGATTTATATAATAAAGAAAGATTAGATAATAAGAAAACTGATATAATAATATAATATAATAATGATATAATATAATATATTAATGATATTATTACAATTTATAAAATATTATGATAATATTATATATATATATATATATATATATATATATATATATATATATATATATATATTATATTCTAAGCTCAATTTTTAAATATTAGATTAATATTATAAGAAAACTATTAATAGAATAGAATATATTATATAATATAATAATATATCAATATAATATATTATTATAATATATACACTAACAAAATTGATTACTCTTTCATATGTCAGAAACCCAACCTTCTTTGATAAAATCTTTTGTGCCCCGTTGAGGATTGTTAAATTTTTAATTGAGTTATTAAAATAAAATAAATAAAGCCAAAAATATCGGACTCATTTTTAACCAAAATGTTTTGTCACTTCATCTACCGTAACCTGTGTTTCATATTAGTCCGCTATTTCAACTTCATTATTTGATTACGATTTTTCTCTCTAAATGATTCAAGATTTGTAACCCTATTTTACGAAAAAAAATTCAGAAATAAGTTTCGTAGCTCGCAAAAATACTACGTTTTGAACATTATTTATACGGAATCCTACATTGGTTTGAAAAATTTATTGACTGTGTGAAATGTTCTATTTTGTTCGGAGAACTGACGAGGTTATGTTTTGTTCGTGTGAAATGTTCTTGTTATTTGGAGACTAACAATGTTTTGTTTTGTTAATATTCAAGAAATATACAACGAAATCGTCCCGTACACTATATCCAACAACAACTCATCCGATAAATCTGGGAAATCTAAGAAGTAATGTATTTCATTAATATTATGTTTCTAGTATTTCCAGTTTATAATGATGCTTTCTATAAACTGGTTTTGTTTTAAGTATTTCATTAATACATGACTACTATAAACTACCATGTGAAACCCTTCAAAAGACAGTTTAGACTAAGGGTGTAAACAAAATCGAAAATATCGAACTGAATTGATGAAAAATCGATCGTAATAACTATAAATTGATTAAACCGAGTTTCGGTTGGTTGGTTCATAATTTTCTGTATCGGCCATGACCGGTTCGATTGGAAGTTTATATAATAAAAAAATTGACGGTTTAATCGACCGACCATATATATACGACCGTATATATACGTATTTTCATATATTTATAAATTTATGTTATTATAGTTTAGTGGTAAATGATAACGTAATGTGTATTTTTTTTTTGTTCAGGATTGAATATTGGAACACATATTTTTTTTTTATATTTGATATTTCTTTCTTTCTTATTATTTAACTAATATTTTAATATATTTTATTTTAAGTTAAATAATTATTTTATTACCTAATTTATTAGAATTTTATTATAAAACTCAACTAATTTTTTCATTTATTATATATATATATATATATATAATTGTTATTATTTTTATAAAACTCAACTAATTTTTCATTCATTAATTTATGATATTATATATTTGTTATTTTTCAAATGATTAAACTGATAAATCGACCGAACCAATTTTATAACCGACCATACTGAACCAACCTTTAACCTCCAATCGACGGATGAAGATTTTGAAAAACCAACACCAAAGGTTGGAATAATTTTTTCTCTTAAAAATCGACTGAATCGAACCGCTCACACCCTTAGTTTAGACTACCTTCACTTCACTTTAATTTTTTATTTTACGAGGCTTAGTTAAGCATATTAATTATAATGAGATCGTACAAGAGTGATATGTGAAGCGCGTTTCACATGAGAGCGTACAGCTACGAAATGTGAAGTGCCCTTCACATGAGAGCGCGCTTCACCTTATAGCATACGATAGCGACATGTGAATCGTGCTTCACATGAAAGCACGCTTCACCTGTGAGAGTACATCAGCGACATGTGAATCGCGCTTCACGTGAGAGTGCGCTTCACCTAAGAGCGTGTATCATCGACATGTGAAGCGCGTTTCCCATGAGAGCGCATAACAGCGACATGTGAATCTTTTTTTATTTAACAATTTCATATTTTAAAAATAATATAATTATGTTTTTATAAATAATAATATTAATTTTTATGTTTATTTAATAATAAAAACATAATATTTAGTATAGAAAATATACCATTACTATAATTAATAATTTTAAAATAATAACACAAAAATATAATAATTATGTTTTAATTTTTTATTTTATAAGGCTTAGTTTCATTATAATTCAACCATTTTTTTAATATATAGATCATTTAAAATAAAAATAGCATAAAAAATACAAAAAAAAATGTGTTAAATATATCCATTCTTATTTAAATTGAAGTGGAGGTAAAGAGTTTTACATGTGAGCGTACAACAACGAGATAAGCGCACTTTACATTTTACATGAGAGCATGCAACAAAGTAATGTGAAGCGCTTGGCATTGCTCTCTGAATCATTTTTTATTTAACAATCGTTTTTTCAAAAATAATATAATTTTTTTATAAATAATAATATAATTATTTTTCATAAATAATAATATTAATTATTATTTTTATTTAACAATAATAACATAATATTTTGTATAAAAATATACCATTACTATAATTAATAATTTTAAAATAACAATAAAAAATATAATAATTAAGTTTTACAAAATATTATAAACAGCTATGTGAAGGGTCTCTTCACTTTATATGGTTGATGCAAACTTTCATGTTCACCAATATTTTGTTTTATTTGTATGATTAAGAATTAAGAGTAAATTTACTAATTATCGTCGTCAATTAAATTTTGATCAAAACGGTCAGAATTTGGAGCGCACTACTTCCTATTTATTCCAGAAAATTTTATACCACATATGGGTAGAGAATTTGAGAAAGAAGAAGATATCTATGAATTTTATTTAGCATACGCTAAAAAAATTGTATTGGGTATAAGACGCAATTGAAAACATAATGATAAATCATGTTCAATACTAGATATGGTTTTTGTTGTAGTGCACAGGATCAAAAGAGAAAAGGCAAAAGAGATGTTTATCTCAAATGTAGTTGTCTTAAAATAAAGTTTGATTGTGAGGTTAAATGAAGATAAAGAGGGGGAGAAAATTGAGTATTTAAAGTAGTGGACTTTCTTAGTGAGCATAATCATAATCTCACATTTATAGATGACATAGAAATATATTTGCATATGTAAGTTTACAAATTAAGATGGCATGTTATGTGGGAGTCCCTCTAAAATCATAACATGCTCTTATGACAAAATAAGTGGGTGAGAGGGACAATTTAGACTATATTTCTGAAAGATTACAAAACTATTTGTGATCCAAAAGAATAAGAGATTGTATTATTGGGGATATAAGGTGGTGTTTTCAAATATTTGCAAACAATGTAATTTGACTATCCCAATTTTTATTATGTTATTCAACTTGATGACGACGATTTAAAAACTAATATTTTTTGGGCTGATACTAAGATGTAGATATGGAAATGGGTACCCGTATACTTGATACTCATGAGTACTCGATGGTCGAGTTAGGGTATTTTAAATTGGGAATGAGAAAAATGTGAAACCCAACCTGAAAAACCTGATACCCGAAAAATTAAAATTAATATATTTATATATATTTTTTAATGTTTAAAATGAATTTTAAATTTCACATCATTACAATCATTACAAATTTATGTAAATATATTAATTATTTTATTCATACCCACACTCCATACCAACATCATTTTCAATTTATCTTCTCCATGACTCTTAATCTTCACTTTCTTTAATAACAAAATGTTTTACTCTCTACTCACTCTTCATTTTTTATCTTCAAGTTCAACATTACTTCAACTTTCTTTTATCTTTCTTTCTTTAATTTTTGTTACACTTAATGTATGTAATAATAATAAGGTTATTATATTTTTTTACTTTTACAACATAATCATACAAGCAAGTAATATTTTCATTTGTGATTTTAATATTTAGTATATTTAAAAAATAATAAATATTAATTCAAATTTTAATCGAGTAATGAGGTACCCGTCGATGATCGAGTACCCATCGGGTATTGAGTATTGACAAATCGGGGATGGATATATAAATGGACATACTCGTCGGGTTTAGGGTTAGGTAGTAAAATGATAATTGGGTTCGGGATGGATACTTCACTACCCGGTGGGTAGGGTAACCGTTATCATCCCTATTAGACTTGTAAGCAAACCGATTGAACCAGTCTAAACCAAACTGAAATCAGAGTTAACCGAACTGAATACGAGCCGAACTAATCTAAACCAAACCGAACTCCACTAATGATGTTGGATATGTGATGGAATGACATTCATATATTTGAAAGAGATTATGTTGTTTGTTTAGTAAATATTTAGTCATCTATGGAATTTATCTTAGTTGGTTGTAATTTGTCAATTAATTTGTCCTTATCTTTTTTTAGAGTATTGGTTGTTTTTATGGATTATATTAATGTTTATGTCTTTAGAGCATATTTTTAATTTAAGCATATTTTTACAATCGTTCAAACCGAATAAACCATCCAAACTGATCATGAAATCGATCAAACTAAACCGATCAATAAACCGAAGTCGATGGTGTATGATTTAGACAAACCGACGCCAACGGTTCGGTAGTGCATTTTTGTCTATAAAACAACTGAACCAAACCTCTTAAAAGCCTAATCTCTAATAAGATGCGAGCTTATTATGGACACTTTAGAGATGTTATTTTCTTTCACACGACTTATAAGAAGAACAATGGAGGTCGTCCAATTACATTCTTTGTAGGTGTTAATCATCACAAACAATTTATAAGTTTTTGTATCGCTTTATTATATGATGAACTACTTTGACTTTTGAATGATTATTTTAACCATTTATTACAACTTTGTTTGACAAAAAACCGACCATTATTCTTACCAATCAAGATTTGATAATGACAACGGCCTTAACTTTGAAATGGTCTGAAACAAATAATCATTTGTGTATTTGACACATTTATTAAAATGCAGTCTTACATTTAACTGTATTTTCATAAGTTCAAAGAGTTTGTCAAGGATTTTGCTTCATGTATATATGATATTGATGAAGAGTTCAATTTTCTTGAAGCTTGTAATTTAATGTTGACAAAGTATGCATTTCAAGACAATGATTGGTTGTGGCGTATATTTTTATAATAAAAAAAGTGGGTTTTAACATATGGACGATATATGTTTTGTGCAGATATGACTACAACCCAAAGAAGTGAGAGAAAAAACAGTATTTTTAAAATGTATGTCTCTTATAATTACAAGTTCTTAATTATTTTCCATCACTTCCAAAAAGACTTTGATGATCGTAGATATGAGGAGTTAAAATCTTATTTTAAATCAATTATTAGTGTACCATGTTTATCCTACCCAATTGTGGTATAAGAGAATACCCAATTGTGGTATAAAAGAATACGAGTAATATTTACACTCTTAGGACATTCAAGTATTTTAAACGACAATGGTTCGTGTTTCACGACTATGTTGTAAAACATTTTGAGGATGTTGAAACACACAAAAAAATATAAAATTATTCTCCATAAAAAGAGATATCATCATATAGTTACAACTAATAAAAATTGTGATAAAATTGAGAGTAGTTATCAAAAGTTTGAATTTTGTGAGATTTTATGTTCTCATATTTTGAAAATATTCACGATGAGAAACGTCATGAAAATTCCTACTAAATTGGTATTAAGAATGTGAACTTGAACATCAAAAAATTGATATTTTGCTATTGAGATTCAATGGGAAACATTAGTACTTTGGATCCAAAAGTACTTCAAAATATGTGATACAAGGAATTGTGTGGCTTGTCTATGCATTTGATTACAAAGGTATCAAAAATGGATGACACTTATAAGAATATTAAAGAATACTTGTTGAGCCAATATAAGATCATGGATGATAAGTTTAAAAAAATAATTGTGAGTCAAACAATCGTTGTATTTGATTCCAGTGATGGTACCTCTATGAGAGTCAAATGAATTAAAGTGAAGAAGAAAACAATTGTTTCAGCCAAGCAACAAACAATATTTCTTGTATTTATTTCAAATCATTATGTACTAATAGCTATTTAATTGTTTTACTAATTCAACCTTCAATTTCAAATACCAAACAACTCCTACACATTCAACTCTACAACATTGGAATGATGTTTGAGCATGGTTGCTGGCACTCAATTTTACTATACTTTTGTCATCTCATTTTCAAGTAGGGCCAACTATTTGTGAATGGTCTTCACTTCACATGGCTGATTTAAACGACTCCTATCAATATTGAATCATCGACTGATCTTGAAGCTTATCTCTCATTGGAGTGATGTCATCCATCGCAACAGAACTACATGGAACTAGAACCATCAATTATTTTTTAATTTTATTTAT
Organism: Impatiens glandulifera; assembly: GCF_907164915.1. Lineage (NCBI taxonomy): Eukaryota > Viridiplantae > Streptophyta > Magnoliopsida > Ericales > Balsaminaceae > Impatiens > Impatiens glandulifera. Next base: position 35,997,968 of record NC_061866.1, read on the forward strand.
TTCATTTTAGACTAATTTAATTTAATTTATTCATATCACTCATGATTATATCTAATACTTTCATTTATACATTAAATTATTCTTTTTATTAATAAATTATTAGCCAAAAAGTAGTATAATAGTTCAATGTTTATTAGGGCGTCTTTAAGCCTAATTTAATACAGCAACGACATGTGAAGCGCTTCACATGACTCTATAAAGAGTGTGCTTCACATGAAAGCGTAAAGAAACTACATATGAAGCGCTTCACATGACTATGTAAAGAGCGTGCTTCAAATAAGAGCATGCATTAAAGCCATATGAAGCACACTTCACATGTCTCTATGAATCATTTTTTATTTAACAATTTTTTTTTATAAATAATAATATTAATTATTTTTATTTAACAATAATAACATAATATTTTTTTTATAAAAAATATACAATTACTATAATTTTAAAATAACAATAAAAAATATAATAATTAAGTTTTAATTTTTTATTTTATAAGCCTTAGTTTCATTATAATTCAACCACTTATTATTTTTATTTAACAATAATAACATAATATTTTGTATAAAAAATATATAATTAATAAATTTAAAATAAAAATACATAAATATACTAATTAATTTTTTATTTTATAAATATTGGTTAAATATATTAATTTCTATGAGAGTACAACAACAACATATAAACGACATATAAAACGCATTTCACATGACACTGTGTTTCACTTGAGAGCGTACATCAGTGACATGTGAAACAAGCTTCACATGAGAGTGTACAACAGCAACATGTGAAGCGTTTTTCACTTAAGAGCGTATAACAACGACATTTGAAATAAGGCTTAGTTTCATTATAATTTAACCACTTATATTTTTAATATACACATCGTTTAAAATAAAATTAATATAAATAAGATAAAAATAAAATATATAAAATATATTAATTCTCATGATAGCGTACAATATCTACATGTGAAATATAATAATTTCAATGTTTGTACAACTCTTTCCATAATTGGAGACTTAAGTACCAGTTAATGTTTGTACAACTATTTGGATAATTTTAGCATATTTCCCTAATTATTGTTCAGCTCCGAGTTTAAAATCCTATAAATGTATTTTTTTTCCTTAGTGAGTTCAGTGTTTTTGAGGCCTTCAAAACAATAACAAAATATATAAGAAAATCAATAAAAAAAAGTGACAATAAAGAATATATATGTTTAACATTTACATTGTCAAGAGTGATGTCACTGTCTCATTATATGGCATCTCCTGTATGAGTTTACAAATGCCTCACACAATAAACCCCAAAAACATGTGATGTTTGAAGAATATTGCCACAACATTTTGATGAGCATTTTTCTAAATTTCTGAAATTGACAATTAAGAGTGAACCTATTTCAACCAAACAAAATTAACAAATATATCTTTATGTTCCTTTACAGTAGTATATTTATCTGATATCTTAATACCATGTGAAGTGACATGTTGTCAATTATTTATATTTTCTCTATAGTCATATTTATACAAACAACATATAAATGGTTTTTGATGATTATCGAAAGGAATGTCTAAAAAAGTAAAGTTATTAATTATTAATGCATAAATCATTAATTATATTTGTTATTTAAAGGTTTTTACTTACAAGGTTAGCATATTCGAGGCTTTTTTTAAGACATTTGTCAAATAAGGGTATCGAAGGATCACTAGAAGCTTGTTAATCTTCCTCTTTGGATGATCTTTAATATTAACATAACTGAGCTCTTCATCAATCTCGGCCATTGGTAGACTCCTATTTGTAATATCCTTATTTACATTGTCTTCATCTTCATAGTGAGCCTTTGGATGGTCTTTAATATTTACACAGTCGGGCTCTTCATTACGCTCGACAATTGGTGGACTCTTATTTGTAATGTCCTAATTTACATTGTTCTCATCTTCATAGTGAGCCTTTTTAAAGATATATAAATATTTTTTGTAAAAATATAACTCGGTAAAATTGTGGATACCAACCACAAAAACATGGTTGGGATGAATGTTGTGTTTCTCCAACTCGTCTGATAGATCAAATAATTGTTGTGTCATATGATTGAATACATCGGTGGCTTTGCATGTCAATATATTTATTTTGAAATTATAATAGTTTAGAGTCTAAACAACATAACAATGTAATTACATTTCAAGAGCTTCAAATGGCAGTTTATAGGAGCCATGTGAAGTTTCACGTGAAGTATAACTAAACATAAAGTATATTTTCATTATTTTCTGAAAATTCTAAATTCATCATCTCATATTGAGCCTTTCCTAAATCTTGATATGGAATCTCAAGATGATCTTCTCCCAAAATTTGAAATCTCATGATGATCCTCTTCAAGAAATAGAAGACGTGCAATAGCTCTCCCAAATCCAAAACCACATCCTCGAGATTTTACCAAGATTCTCTCTAACACCTTAGTGTCATCCCATCATGAGAAGATTGAAAAGACCTCTGATAAGGTTTTTGTATCCTATTTTCAACAACCCCATGAGATGGCAATAACAAAAAATTTGATAAACGTACGGCATTCATAACAATATAATTTATATATATGTGAGAGTAAATTGATATTTTGATCGAATTGTGGGTTGACCTGCCCATAAACTTGAAATGCTTGAGTTAATTTAATAAATACTAGTAAATTCACGTGGGATGCACACAAAAAACATAATAAATGAAATAAATTCAACAACAAAGACTCTCGGTGAAAGTTTATTTGCCCTCGGTGATAGTTATCACCGAGGACGACTAATGCTCTCAGATGGTGTCGATAATTTAACTGTCAGTGAAGTAAAAATTAGTATCACCGAGAGCATTTATAGCCCTTGGAGATAATTATGCTTTTTTCCAAAAGTAGAGTCAATGCTCTCAGTGATAATATTAAATAATTCAATCAATTACAGCTCTGACCTCACCTTCTTTTCTATCCCTCTCTAACAAATTACAGTTCAATGTATATTCTAGAAATATAATGTATATTCCAGAAACGTATAATATATATTCGAGAAACGTATTCAAACAGAAAATGTCAATGTTATTCTAGATCTATAACGACTTCACGAGAATGGATATGCAGAAATGAAGAGAAAGTTATACTTGTGAAGAGGAATATGAGTATGGATATGTAGAAATGAAGAGGAAGTTATACATGTGACAAGAATGGATCTACATAAATGAAGAGGAAGTTATACATGCAGAAAGAATGGAAATATATAAATAGATCTGTAACAATATTTTGAACACTTTAGAAATTATAATCAGATGTGATACTTGTCATTATTAGTTGATCGAATGATCAATTGATTCAGACAAGCGAGGTAGTGATGGAGATAGAATTGAACAAATCGGGAATGATTTAGTTGTTGGAGATTTATCTCCTTTGAGTGAAACGCTAGGGAAGGAGATGACTAATACGAATTTCATCAAAGATGTATCTGCTCGACTTACTTGGCAAAATTTGACGGTTACTGTATCTTCGAGTAACAAAGAAACACATAATGTTCTTAAAGGACTAACTGGATATGTCGAACCTGGATGTTTTACGGTGCATATGGGACTGTCCGACTTCGGTAAATCGACGCTACTTGATGCTCTCCCCGGTCGTTTGGTTGCTAATGAAGGACAAAGGGAAATAGCTTTAGAGAATGGATTTGCATAAATGAATAGGAAGAAAGTGTTGAGCGATCAAGGTTCAATTTAGGGCAAATATAATATTTTTACTGAGAGCATGCCCTCTCCTCTCAGTAATAATAATATTTTTACTGAGAGAAACATTTTCCCTCGGTGATATTAATGTCATCGAGAGAATTCTTTATCTCTTGGCGATAATTCTCGATAATTGTGCATATTTTACTAGTGAGCGTTAACATTTCATACTTAAGACTAGAGTTTGAATTTCTCTAAAAATAATTATTATATGTGGTGCAAGAACATTGGTAGATGAAGCGAAAGTGAGAATGTATGCTGAAAAGTATAATCGAATGTTGGGAATGTCGGTTTGAGTAATGCAAATATTTGTGAGAAAATCTAAAGGTTCATCCACAGAGGGTGATTCAGGGCCTAAAATTATGCCAAAAGGTATTATCATACGATTAACCTTTGAATTTGAAATTACTAAATTTCGGCTTAAGTTAAACATTATAATAAATACCGGTTAATTCATGTGGGATGCACACAAAAAATATAAAAAAATAAAATAAATTCAACAACAACAAAATTATAATAATTTTAAAATATGTACTTAATGTGTCTTATACCATGCAGGTCAGAGAGAGATATTAGAGAAAAACCCTAATTATCTTTTAAACTTGCAGGAGAAATCATCAGAATTCGTCGTCGAAACTCTCCGCTCATCGTTGTGCAATCGCGTGTCGTACAATTGATATGTCATTCATTCATTGTCCCGTGTTGTGTTGTGTTGTGCAATGTCGAGCAATCGCAAACGTCGTGCCTATGCATTCGACATGTCGTGCAATTGATCTTTTTACTTGGCATGAATCCTGATGTTTTGGAATATTGAAGAATAATTGCGGTTTATGCTGTGATCATCTTTAAGGGTTTCTCTGCTCTCATCATCAAAAGTCATTCATCATGAAACTCTAATATTATTCTTGAACTTCTTGTGCAGAATATATAATTGGAGATTCTTCTCTAATAACACGATCTACACATTCTTTTGGTTGCATTTGTTCTGTTTTCTATTATGAGGAAGAAGAACAAAAAATTCACAGAAGTAAGGAAGTTCATCATTCTAGAAGAAATTAAGAATATTGAAAGAAAATAGATTGAGAGGATAGTTGATGAAGTTATCCAAACAAATCATGAGGAAAGCAATGTTAAATCAACATATCCTGCATAAATTCTGATAGAAAAGACTTCAGGAAAATATGGCAACAAAGAGGGAGGGAGTATGGAAGGTTGGTTATAACAAAAGAATCAATCTGTTTGATCTTAAAAACTAGATTACCAAACTCTCGATGCATGCATAGAAGGGAGAAATCACAATCAGTAAAGAGAAGGATCAACAAATAATAGTCCAACTTAATATTTATTATCTCCAAGACTAGAATTTGTTGAAAAAAACAAAATATTAGTAGATAGTTAAATGTTCACTTGATGCAATGAAGGAGCTGATGAAGTCTCCCAAATCCAAGACCTACACTATTAAGAGTAATTCAACATGGAAAGTCAACGAGGTATGAAAAGAATAAAGTAGAAAAAAAATCTGAAGACCATGCCTACATAGTAAAAGTCTACTTGGGGGATATCCAAACATAGGTAGAGGTACTCAACTCTCCTTTTAAATTCAATCTACCTTATGAAGTATATGAGAAATGTATTGAAAACTGAGAGTTTGTGGTGGTTGGAAACTTCATTGGGAAAACAGAGTATCATTCCCAACTACCAAAGATGCTCTAATTAAACAATGAAGAGAAAAGTACATGAAAAAGTTTCTACAAACACACATTACCTCTACTTTCTGCAGTTCAAAAAGGGCTCAAATCTGAAAGAAATGTAAGACAAGTGACATACTTACATAGGATCAAGCTAGAAAAGTGGTCAGAAGAAATGAAACTATAGAGAAAACCAAAGGAAACAGACCAGATTTAGTTCATGCTTTGGAACATTCCAACGCACATGTACAATGCTAAACCAATTAGTCATTTTGCATGTACAATTAGGAAACCATTATATATGGACCCAATAACTGAAGGAGGAGAGCACTTGTCTTTTGCTAGAATTAGCGTTGAAGTGTATCCTAAGAGTGTCCTACCAATAAAAATGGTAGTTGTTAACAGGAAATGAAAGAAAACACAATGCCATGGAAATCTCTTATGAATGAAAATCAAAGAGGTGTTCTTTCTATAACACTTTTTTGCATAATAAATGTGATAAAGCTAAAGAATAAAAGCATAAAAACTAGAAAAGATAGGTAGTAAAAAAAGAAAAAGAAGGAAACAGATGAGGCTAAACTCAAATATCAAACAGTTGTAGAAGAAAGCAAGAATGATTCTGGGAAAAAGGAAAACAGTAAAGGAAAGAAAGTAAGGGGAATCAAGGTGAAGAGAAAGAGAAAATTTGTTATAATGCAAAGGATCGGGATGGAAATGGAAGATGAATCTCAAGTTGTTGTTGAGGAAACTCAAGAGGAAGACACCCAGAATTTGAAAGTTGAAACAAAGAATTCTAAAGCCGATAAAGTAGATTCCAAAACCGATGTGGAGTCTAAAGTTGAAGCCGAAGATAAGGAAGACAAGAACACAGAAATTCAAGTTGAAGATAACAAAAGTAAAAGTCATTAAATTCTAAGAAACAATTTTTTCTATCAAATCAGAACGAGCTCGTACAAAGAGAGAATTCAAAATAAGAAACAAAAATACTCATCATCATCTTCAATAAGATTGCCTTTCATCGTCAGAGAAAGGGGAAGAAGTCCTCTCAATGAAAATGGATGGCATGCGAAAATGTCAAGCTATAATGGTTAAGTTTGAATGTAGTCTTTTCTATTTAAAATCTATATTTTTTTAGAATGCATGAATACTACTAATTAGTTTTTTATGGTCTTTTGATTGTAATCCTTAATCATAATTAGAGTTTGTTTAGCTTTGATTTCTGACTCTCCCATTTTTGGGATTTTAATGAAATTTTTCTAGCCGTTTTCGGAAAGAAAAAATTAGGATAAGAAATTTATTTAATTTTATTATATATAATGTTATATATATCATTATTAACAAAATTATATTTATTTAATATTAGGATAATATATATAATTATTTTTATTATATTTTTTGGTATGAGTATGGAAAATTTATATAATATATATAGTTATTCAAAATATAACTTATAATATATATATATATATATATATATATATATATATATATATATATATATATATATATATATATATATATATATATATATATATATATATATATATATATATATATATATATATATATATATATATATATATATATATATATATATACAAAGTTATTAAAAAAATTCAACAATCATAAGTGGTATAGCGGTTAGTTAACATTTCATATTTAAGACTAGGGTTCGAATATATCTAAAAGTAATTATTATATGTGGGTGCGCAAACATTGTAGATGAAGAGGAAGTGAGAATGTGAGCTTGAGTAACGCAAATATTGGTGAGAAAACCCAAAGGTTCGTTCACGGAGAGTGATTTAGAGCTGTAATTGAATGTTGGGAGTGTAAGATTGAGTAAAACAAATATTGGTGAGAAAACCTAAGGGTTCGTCAATGGAGGGTGATTCAAGGCCTAAGGTCATGCCGAAAGGTGTAATCGAATGTTTAAAAATGCACCTTGAAGACCACAAAGTTCTTCCATAGAGGGTGAGCAAAAGCCAAAAGGCATAGTCGAATGCTTAAATATGGTGGAAATTGAGAATGGTTAGAGGTAATAATGCATCATTCAAAAGATAATTTAGATGATATATATGGGTGCAAATGATTTTAATAATGCATTTTTTCTTTTTAGTATTAAAATTATTAATTATATATATATATATATATATATATATATAATCGGAATGTTTAAGAATTCATCTTGAAGACTGCAAAATTCATTGAAGATGAGCAAAAGCCAAAAGGCATGAACTCGAATGCTGATAATTGAGAATTGTTAGAGTTAATAATGCATCATTCCAAAAATAATTTAGATGATATACATGAGTGTAAAAGATTTAAATAATGTATTTTTTTTTAGTATTAAAATTATTAATTATATATAGAGAGAGAGAAAAGTCCATAAAATATAATAAATATTTGTTATTTTTATTTATAATATTTTTATATATATTATATTTTTAAAAATATATAAATTAGTAAAGAAATTTTAAAATATTTGATTTTTTATTTTTTTATTTATTTATTTATTATAAATAAATAAAATAAAAAATTATATACTTATTTTAAAATTGACGAAAAAAATTAATATTAAAAATATCATTATATATATATTATATTATGACTCATTATATTATTAATTAAAAATACTGAAATAAAAAAATTAAAAATATTTGTTAAAATTAAAAATAAAAACTGTAAAATAAATTAATAAAATTATTTAAATTATAAATTATAAATATTTTTAACTAAATATATTAAGTTTTAAATTTATTGAGAAGGGTATTTAAGACTTATTTATTAGTATTAAAAAAATAAATTAAAATACTTAAAATAATCATTTTTTTATTATCATATTTGTTTTTATTTATATATATATATATATATATATATATATATATATTAATTTTAAATATTTTTTAATAATTTATTATTATAAAAAATTAAATAAGACATGTATGAATTCTATATATTAATTTTAATAAGTTTTTAATAATTTGATAAAAAATTCTATGTTTAATGATTTTTTATTTAAACTATTTTTTTTCATCTAATGAATGTTGTTAATTTAAATGATTTGTTTGCATGTATTATATATTATTTTAGATATTTGACGAATATAAAAATATAAATAAACATTAAATTTGGATTGAATTTAATTTTATAAATTAAAATCAATTGAAAGATTTGAATAATATTATTTTTATTTAAAATATTTATATATAGATAATATTTTGTTTATGTCTTTAAACATGTTGAAATGCACATAATTCATGTATTTATTATAATATTTGTTTGATTTAAAATTAAAATTTAATAAAAATAAAATAAATATATTCTAATATTTTAATTGGTAAAATTGAATAATTAAAAAAAAATGATGAATTGTCATTTGGTAAAAAAGAAAAATTATCGGGTCAAACTAGCTCTCATTTTTCTCCATGCGCATATTTTTTTTCTTGAAAATTTAGTGCACAATTATTCTAAACGACTAGTCTTCTTTTGTTAGTATTTCCTCCACTATAATTTTTTTCCATTTGAATAAGACAACTTGGAGTACGAATTAGCTTGTTTTTGGACTGTTTGATTGTGATTATAAGTGGATGCGTTTTGTGCTTATTGTATAATAACTTATTAAAAAAAATTATAATCAAATATATTTTATGTTTAAATATAATTTATTTTTTTCTATATCGTTAATTTGAACAAATAAATTAGAACAGATAAGTTGACTATAAGCTAAATCAAACTTATATTTTGGTTTTTAGTTGATGAAGAGAAGGAATGTCTTATAAAAAATATTATTTATTTAAAATCTTATAAAAACAAAATTAAATAATTTAGTATTTGAATTAACAATTAATAATAAATTAGATAGTACTTATTTTGAAAATAATATCAACTAAACTACAGTCAAATAAGTTTTTGGTACATTATTTTTTTACTTGGATTGAGAAAGAGAATAAATTAAATGTTAGATAGGTTTAATTTGACATATTAATTTGATTATGAGATACTAAAAACTTATTTATTCTTCTCTAAATTTAGAATATAAAACTCATTCATTCATATGAGATCCACTTTTATTCTCATCCTTTATGTCTATTTTTTCTCTCATATTCACCCTTTCATTATATTACATTACATTTATTTTATAATTATATTATTTATTTTTTTATAATTAAAATAATAAAAAACATATTTCTATTATTTTAATAATATTATGGAATTATTTAAAATATAATTAATAAAATAAATTTTTAATTATAATTATAATAACTAATAATAATATAGTCATTTTTATATAATTAATTTTAAAATTTATATATTAATAATAAAAACATTTCTCAACAGTTATATTTAATCTAGATGTGTTTGATTAATTTATATATAATATTTTTAAAATTTTGTCTTATATTATTTATGTTTGATTAAAAAAAAGTTATTTATAATTGGTAGAAAGTTTGATATTGTAAGTATTTTTTGTTGTGGGAAAAAAATGTAATTAGTATGATTAGGTGTTAATATTTTATTAAATTACGACATACTTAAATATGTTTTATATTTAAAAAAAAGTTAATATAAAAACTTATAATATTTTATATTTTTAATTAAATAAAATATAATATAATAAAAAAATTAAAATATTAATACTAGTTTCAACTTTCAATTACAAAATAATATAGTAATAATTTTTTTTATTTTTTTTATAAATTCAAACATAAAAAATGGAGATGAGAGTTCTAACCAAATATTGTACATATATAATGACACTCATTTTCATCGTACACATCTATCAATTATATTTTTATTTTTATTCTCTTATTTTATTTAAGCCCCTTTAAATTTTATTTTTTTTAAATAAAGATTCTTTTTTATAAAAGACAAATCGTTATAAATCAAATCATATCTTCATTAATAATAAAATAATAAAAATAAATAAAAACTCATCAAATTAATGAAAATATCCAACCAAATTTAATTCTGGCCTTAAATTAGGTTCATAGTCATTGAATTTGACTTGGATACTTAGTGTGTCAAATTTTTATTTTGGACACTTATTTAGATATATTTGTAAATTTTATTGTATATGTGAAATTTAGAACATTTAGACATATTTGTAAAATGTAAATTTTAATGTATATATGAAATTTAAACGTGGTTGTATTTTGAAATGTACGGAGTTGAAGTTTATTTGGATTTAAGAAAATAAATGTTATTAAATTTATGAATATATATATATATATATATATATAATTATAAAAAAAATCATAACATTATTTATCTAAATAAATACCTAATAAATATATTTAAAAAATTGACGCCCAAATTCAACTCAAACTCTGAGGCCTTGTTCGGATTCAGGTTTTTTTTTAAAATCTAGAGGGAGAAAACAAATAATGAGGCCTTGTTCGGATTCAGGTTTTTTTAAAAACCTATAGGGAGAAAACAAATAATGATTGGTGATGATTTTGAGAAAGTGATGATTATTTTTGGTAAAAAGACTTAGGGTATTGATATATATATATATATATAATTAAAATAAAAAATAATAATTTAAAATGGAGAATATTTTAATATTTTAGTTAATAAAATGAGTGTTATAATTGTTTGGAAGTGATTGATTTAAAAATTAATTTTAGTTGAATTTTATAAAAATTGAAAGAAAAGAAACTTGAGAGCTGGAATTTGTATGGTCATTGTAATTTTTGTTGACCAATTCCATACGGCCATTAAAAATATATTATATATTGATATATCTCACCATCTTGTCTTTGTCTTTTCTTACTTTGATGTTTAATTTAAATCGTTCAAAATTTTATTATTTAATATTTTATATAAATGTGCAAGTAAACCAATCAAATATGATTGAAACCAATTAAATCTGATAGAAAACCAATTAAATTAAATGTATTGCGAATCGAACCAGCTGTTATCCCAATTGGTCGGTTCAGCACCACTAAAATCAACTAATTATTTAAAAACAATTTATATATATTTAAATAATGTAATGTCTCTATTCTCGATAGTCTCGAAAATCTTATTTGAAAATAATCCTTATAGGGCGTTGAATAATCAATTCTTGAAAAGTAATATCATTCATAGTTTAAATTTAAATGATTGATCTAGTTATAAATCACTTTGTCAATTCAAATATTAAATTATTTTTTACTTTAACTTTTTATATTAATCATTTAAAAAATAAAAACATTTGATCATTTTACTCAATTAATCCAAATTTTCACTTCAAAACTTTTCAATTAATAATCTAATAACCCTGCACCAAACAAGGCCGCCTAAATTGTTTCCGTATGTTCAAAACCACAAACTACTTTCTTTTTCTCTTGTTAATAATAATTTAAATTTAATTAAACTAAAAAAAAGTGAGGGAAAATCAGGCCTAAGAAATTAAAATAGGGATAATTCCAAAACAACATATCATGAAGATGAAAATTAAAAATGTTGGAACGTTAACTCAACATGATTTACACGGTATCAAGGTCGCGGTTCGCTTATTGTGGTCACGGTTGTTAGTCGCTTAGTGTCGTTTGTGAAACGTGAGCACGATCGGTACAATCGGCACAATCGACACGATCGGCACAATCAGCATGAACGACACAAACGAAACGATATCGGCTCTAATAGCTAGGTCGGTTATTCATCTACAAAGCTTGGTTGAAAGGTTAGGGTTTGTGGTTTACCTTGTTCTGTAATAGCTAAGGTTTTTGGTGTACCCTATTTTCTATTTTCTCTTCTTTATTGCTTTGTTGATGTGCTTTGTTTTCATTAAAATAGGAAGAAAGAAAAACAATAAGTATAAGGAAGTAAAAGAATTTTTGATGGAAGATTTAAGGGAGACAATTGAAAAGGAAATTGATAGGATTGCTAAAGAACAGGGAACAAATTGCTGATAAAAATTCTGGAAAAAAATGCAGCAGGAAAACATTGGATGAAATAAGGAATTTAGAAGGTTGGTTATAACGAAAGAGTCAACTTGTTTGGTCTTAAAAACAGATTACCAAACTCCTGGTGAATGCTAAGAATGGAGAAAACACAATCATTAAAGAGAAGGCTCAAGAAATAACAGCTTAACTCAATATTAATTATCTCTAGGATTGGAATTTACTGAAGAAAGTAGAATATGATGAGATAGTTAAATGGTCAGTTGATGCAGTTGATGCAATGAAGGAGCTAATGAAGGCTCCTAAATCTAAGACCTACACTATTAGAAGTAATTCAACATGGAAAGTCAACGAGATATGAAAGAATAAAGCAGAAAAGAAATCTAAAGATCATGCCTATAATGGGAAAGTCTACTTGGGGATATTCAAACAAAGGTAGAGGTACTCAACTCTCTTTTTAAATTCAAACTTCCTTCTAAAGTAAATGAGAAATATATTGAAGACTGGGAGTTTATGGTGGTTGAAAACTTCATTAGAAAAAACATAGTATCATTCTCAACTACCAAAGAGACTCTAATTAAATAGTGGAGAGAAAAATGAATTGAAAAAGTTTCAGCAAACATCCATGACCTCTACTTTCTACAATTCAAAAATGGCTCAAATCTGAAAGAAATCCTAGATAAGGACATACTTACATTGAATCAAATTGCATTAAGATGGAAAAGTGGTCATAAGAGATGAATCTACAGAGCAGACCAAAGGAAACAACACATATTTGGTTCAAGTTTTGGAATATTCCAGCCCACATGTACAATGGTAAAGCAATTAGTCATTTTGCAAATACAATTGGGAAATCATTATATATGGACCCAATAACTGAAAGAGGAGAGAACTTGTCATTTGATAGAATTAACATTGAAATGCATCATAGGAGTGTTCTGCCAATGAAAATGACAGTTGTTGATAGGAAAGGAAAACACATTGTCATGGAGATCTCTTATAAATGGAAACCCAAGAGGTGTGTTTTTTGTAACACTTTCTGCACAATAAATTGTATAAAGTTAAAGAAGAAGAGTATAAAACCAGAAAAGTCAAAAAGTAAAAAATAAAAAGAAGGAAATAGAAGAGGCTAAACTCAAATATCAAACAGTTGTAAAAGAAAGTAACAAGGATTCTGGAAAAAAGGAAAACAGTGAAGGAAAGAAAGTAAAGGGAATCAAGGTGAAGTGGAAAAAAAATTGATATAATGCAAAGGAGCAGGATGAAAATGGAAGATAAACCTCAAGTTGTTGTTGATGAAACTCAATAGGAAGACACCCAAAATTTCAAAGCTGAAACAAAAAATTCTAAAGTCGATAAAAAAGATTCCAAAACTGATATGGAGTCTAAAGCTGAAACCGAAGATAAGAAAGAAAAGAACATCGAAATTTAAGTTGAAGATAACAAAGGTAAAAGCACTAAAATTCTCAGAAACAATTATTTCTATCAAATCAGAACGGACTCGTACAAAGAGAGAATTCAAAATGAGAAACAACAATAGTCATCATCCTCTTCATTACAATCTCTTTTAATCGTAAGAGGAAAAGAAAGAGGAAGAGGAAGGAAAAGAACGTATCTCAATGAAAATGGATGGTATGCGAAAATGCTAGGCTGAGATGGTTAGGTTTGAATGTAGTCATTTTTGTTTGTAATCTTTATTTTTTTAGAATGTATGAATGTTACTAATCAGTTTTTTAGGGTCTTTTGATTGTTATCTTTAATCATAGTTAGAGTTTGTTTAACTTTGATTTCTGACCTTCCCACTTTAATGATTTTAATGAAATAATTTTAATCGTTTTCCAAAAAAAATACTCAAGAAGCTATGGTTGAGTGACAAATCTACAATATAGAAATCATTCAAAAAGTGGAGTTCACATGTTAAATGAAATGCCAAGAATCACTTCTTTAGATGAGAAAAGTTTTATTTAAGTTTAATGATAAAGTTGATTGATGTGAGGGTTAGAGATAAAACAAATTCGTTCAATTTTAGTTAAATAATTTTAAAATTTTATTTTCATTTTGATTGCTAAAACTTCAACTCATTTAAATATGCTAACATTTGCGTAGGTGAATTAGGCCTATATAATAGAGTTGTATACATTATTTTTTATCTTTAATTTATAATTTTAAATAATTTCAAACAAAGAAATTTATTTTTTTTAATTCTTATACGGAATCATTGAATTAGATTAAAATAAATAAATAATTTGGAAACAGTATTATATCTATCGTATTCTAAAATAATAAAATTTTAAAAATAAATAAAGATAAAATAAATAAATCCAGTATTAATATTATTTTATTTGTTTTTGAAGGAATTAAGAAAAATAAATGTTTATCGGAAATGCAAGCGACCGCCAAACCACAAGTCCTAGTCGGTTAGTCAAAGAGTCTAGCAACAGAGCTAGCCAGACCAGTCAACACCCCTTTGGGCAAGTCAATGGCCGCATAGGCTGAACCCAATGACGAAATCCAACACGCATGGCTAAAATAAACAGAGTAGATCGGTCAATGCTCGACTCGAACTCGGTCAAACTCGAGTTCGAGCATGCTTGAGCTTAACTCGTTATATAATCGAGCCAAGTTCGAGTAGTTATATAACTCGCAAAAGTATTCGTTGAGCTACTCAAAATAAATATTATATTTAAAATAAATTAATTTATATTTTATAATATTATTAAAAAATAAAAATAACAAAACCTTAATCTAATTTCATTTCACTTCTTTCTAGTTTTATTTCTTTTCTTTCTTCACCGTCGCCCTATAGTCTCCACTCTTCTTCCTTTTCAATCTTCTTCAATCATTCGTGTTAATGTAGGTTCTCACTTTTCTTTTATAATGAAGCTATTGTCTTTGAAAGAGAGCACCATTTCTTTTACAGAACTTGGGTACCCCGATTTTCATCCATCATCCAACTTTCATTCTCAGCCAACCCTTGCTCCGACACTACAGTTTTAGCCATCGATATCTAATTATCTTCATCCTTCTGTTCTCGGCGAACCCTTTCTCTAACACTGTGTTTTAATCATCAATATCTGATTATTTTCATCATTTTTATCAAGTAACATTTCTTTCTTGATTTGATTTATTTCTTTAACTTAAATTGGTTCCATTTCTTCTAATATATGAGTCCACTTCTTTTATTTCGTTTCCAATTTTCATAATGTGGGATTCTATTGAGACTTTTTTGTATTTGAATGACTAAATCATGTTATATTTTGTCACTAAATACTAAGTTTTGATTATGAATACTAACTTATCATGAAAAGAAAAACTTCAAAGTGTTTAGAAGGATTTTGAAATAGTAATAGTGGATGAAAGTAAAAAAGGCAAAATGGAATCATTGCTTCTCTCTTCTATCAATGTGTAAATATGGGTCTACACTAAGTCTTTTAAGACACATTACAAAACGAATAAAGAGAAAGATAAACTTGCGAACAACTTAACAATAAACAACGCTAAACTTTTTACAAAATGATTAAGGTTCAAATTTTCTTCTCTCTTTGCATTTTAGAAAATTTGATACAGAACATATGAGAAAGGCAACTGTTAACTGGGTAATAATGCATGAACATCCATTCACCATTTTGGATGAGAAATGATTTAATTTGATGATGAAGCGGGGATTCCTAAATGGAAGAAAAAAAAAATCAGTAAAGTTAATGCAAAGCTAATTGTATTAAAATATTTGAGATGGAGAAAAAAAAGTTAAAATGTTGAAGGTATTTGTAAAATCAGTTTGACAACGAATTGTTGGAAATAAAAAAACCAAAAGATTGATGTATTACTAGACATTGAATTGATTTTTCTTGAAGGTTAAATAAAAGAGTTTTATGTTTTTGTTAACATTCCACCACCAAGAGGAGGTCTTCAGAATTCAGATGCAATTTTTAAATGCATAAAATATTGGGGCATTGAAAATAAAGGTTTAACCATTACAGTTGACAATGCTTGGAACAATGATGTAGTTATACGATACATAAATGATACAATTAGATGGTCCAGAACATTGCCAAGTAATAGAAATTTATTTAATGTCTGTTGGTGTGCACATGTATTGAACATGTGTGTTCAAGATGGATTATGAGTGATTGAAGATATTATTTGTGATATCCGAGAAAATGTGGAATATGTGAATCGTTTAGAGACGAGATGTGTGCAATTTGGTGAGTGTGTGTAACAACCGCAATTGAAAGATCAAAAATTGGTTCGTTATTGCAAAACAAGATAGAACTCAACATTTGAGATGCTAAGCACTAAAATTTAAAGAAGCTTTTAAAATGTTCAATAAACGCGGTCGATTTTATTATTATTGCCCTTTTGAAAAAGGTTGGAAGAAGGCCATAAATATTTGCTAATTGTTAAAGGAATTTTGGACAGTCACATACATTATTTCAGATAGTAAATATCTCACTTTTAATTTGTTTTTTAATAAGTTCAAGAAATAAAATCAACATTGGATGGGCACATGAATGATGAAGTTTCTTTTATTAAAAATTTGGCTATGAAAATGTTTTTTTTTTACAAATACTGAGGTGAATGCAATTTGTTGATGGCTTTAGAGCTACAATGTTTGATCCAACCAAGAAGATGTTAGCGAGTTTTGTTTTTCTAAACTTTATTTTCATGGTGATGCCAAAAAAAAATCTAGAGTAAAAGATGCTATCACTAGCATTTATGATTTTTATGTTGCTGAAAATTCTTGTGAAAAAATTTCTCATTCATTGCATTTGGATAATCTTGATTCTTCCAGCTCTACTATGGTTCTTCATATAATTGGAAAGACTTTAATGCTTATTGTGTGAAAGTTGAGACTTTAGAGCCTTCAAAATCTGAATTATCAAACTACCTAGAAAAGGGTCGTTTGAAAAAGACTGAAATTTCAAAAGATTTTTCATGTTTAGATTAGTGGAAGATGAATAGACTACAATATTAAGTGTTCTTAAAAATGGCAGCTGATATTTTAGCAATTCCTGTAAGTTTGGTAGCTTTTGAAGAAACATTTAGTACTAGAACGAGGGTAATTGATGTTGTGATTTGTATCTCCCAAATCCGACCAGCTTGAAATAATCTGTAAAATTGCAAGAAAGAAGAACACAAGAAGACACAGATTTATAGTGGTTCACTCAAATTGAGCTACGTCCACTTCAGCCACCACCAGATTTCACTATGAAGAAGAAGAAGAAAGAATACAAAGTTTTTGCCTCACACTTCATCTCTCTAGAATTCTGTCTTTTGATGTAAACCCTTAATAATCACATATTTATAGGGTAAACATTCATGTAATAAAACCTAAATAACTCTTGGTCAGGCCCAAGCCCAAAACCAAATACAAACCCAATAAACTCTAATTGATAATTGTAGAGTTTATTATAAGTGTAGGCTCCATAACTCAATAATCTCCCACTTGGAGACTAACTTCATCATCTCTCGATCGGTAGTGGTTTTCCATCTGGTGTCTTAACAAAAAAGACCAACTGAAGTTGCACACAACTTTAGTTTCTCATTTGTCACAGCTTTCGTCAACATATCAGCTGGATTCTCACTCCCGGGAATCTTCTCAAGAGCTAATACTCCATCTTCTAAAGTTGACCGAATGAAATGATAACGAACCTGTATATGTTTCGTCCTACCATGATAAACAGGATTTTTTGCTAAATGAATGGCACTCTAACTGTCGTATCGCAACACACTTCCCTCGTAGTCTTGACCCAATTCTAGCAAAAAAGGTTGTAACCACATCATCTCCTTAGCAGCCTCTATCACAGCAACACACTTTGCCTCACAGCTAGAAAGAGCAATAATCTTCTGCAATTTTGAAACCCAATTAATTGCAGTACCTCCCAAAGTATAAATGTACCCTATTGTGATCTTCCTACTATCAACATCACCACTATTGTCAGCATCAACATATCCTTCTAAACCCATATTAGACTTTCGAAAACACAAAGCGAGACCCGTACAATGTTGTCTTAAGTATCGTAGTATCCACTTTACTGCTTCCCAATGTTGTCTACCCGGGTTGCTCATGAACCTACTAACAACTCTCACTGCATGTGCTTTGTCTGGTCTTGTGTAAACCATCGCATACATAATACAACCAATTATAGAGGCATACGGAATAGTGGCCATGTAATTTTTCTCCTCTTCTGAAGTGACTAGCTAAAGGGGCAGTAACTGATTTTGCATCATACAAGTTGAATCTACTAAGAACTTTCTTCACATATTCTTCTTGTGAAAGCTTGAGAACTTCTTCATCCCTGAAAATTCTCATCTCAAGTATTTGTTTTGCAGCATCCAAATCCTTCATTGCAAACTTTTCAGACAACTCTTTCTTGAGTTTGTTAATCTCATACAAGCTTACTCTAGCAATCAATATGTCATCAACGTAGAGTAGCAAAATAATGTACGATTTATCAAACCTCTTGATATAGCAGCAATGATCAGCTTCATACCTTAGGAAATTGTTACTTTTCATGAAGCTATCGAACTTCTTGTACCATTGCCTTGGAGTCTGTTTCAAACCATATAGACTCTTCTAAAGCTTACACACAAGCTCATATTTTCCTTTGATTTCAAATCTTTCTGGTTGTCGCATATAAATATCTTCATCTAAATCACCATGAAGAAAAGCAGTTTTGACATCCATTTGTTGAAGATGAAGGTCTTCTTTGACAACCAAACTCAAAATAGTTCTGATTGTCATCAATTTAACTACTAGAGAGAAGATCTCATTGTAGTCAATACCTTCTTTCTATTAAAATCCTTTCACAACCAATCTTGCCTTGTACCTCATGATTTTATCACGTTCTTCTTTAATCCTTAAGATCCATTTGTTGTGAAGTGCTTTCTTTCCCTTTGGTAGCTCAGTGAGCTTCCAAGTCTGATTGAACGTCAAAGAGTCCATCTCATCTTTCATCGCAAACTCCCACTTAACCGATTCATTAGATTGTATTGCTTCCTCATAGAATTCAGGTTCACCTCTATCTGTCAACAATATATAGTTTAGAGATAGAGACCACCTCTCGATTGGTTTTCGATTCCTTGATGATCTTCTCAATTGTATAACCGGTGTTTGTTGATTTGCCTCTGGGGCCACGTTCTCAACGATTTCATTTTCAACAACACATTGTTCTTCTTCAATGTTCAGTATATATTCATCTGAAAATTCTCTTAAATCGACTGTACTAGTCTCTTCCAACTTGGAATCACCATCTGATGTCTTCCCAACACAATCTTTGTAGAGAACTTGTTCATTAAAGATAACATTTCTGCTACGAATGATCTTCCGATTTTGATTATCCCATAAACGATAACCAAACTCGATATCACCATAACCAATAAAAAAACATTTATTAGACTTTGGATCAAGCAAGCTCATATCACATTCATTAATATGAACATATGATAAATAACCAAACACTTTCAAATAAGAAAGGTTTACCTTTTTATTGCTCCAGACTTCTTCAGGAATTCTGAATTCAAGAGGAACAGAGGGTCCCCTATTTATCAATTAGGCAGCAGTATTAATAGCTTATGCTCAGAAGGTTTTAGGCAGTCCTGCATGCAATCTCATGCTTCTAGCATGCTCGTTCAATGTTTGATTCATTCGTTCAGCTACTCCATTCTCATGAGGCAATCGGGGAACAGTTTTCACCATACTGATCCCAATCACAGCACAATACTCTTTGAAATCTGAATTGATATATTCACCTCCGTTGTCGGATCTCAAGCACTTAACTTTCTGATTTGTTTCATTTTCAACAAAAACCTTCTATTTCTTAAAAATATAAAATACTTCAGACTTGTGCTTCATAAAATATACACATACCTTTCTTGTCGAATCATCTATAAACGTCACGTAGTATTGTGATCCGCCAATAGAAGAAACAGGTGCAGGTCCCCACATATCAGTGTGTACCAACTCTAGCCTTTCTTTCTTGAGCTTCTTCCCAATCTTTAAGAAACTCACTCGTTTTTGTTTTCTAAGAATGCAATTTTCACATAACTGATGTTCAACAGACTTTAGTTTTGGAATCTGTCAATTCTTCAAAAGAATTTTCATCCCTTTTTCGCTCATATGGCCCAACCTGCAATGCCACAGCACACTGTTCTCCGAGTCATCAACTACAACAGCAATTGTTTCTCTTCAAGTTGAAGTCGTGTATAATGTTCCAGTTTTGTGACCTCGAGCACAACAATTGCTCCTTTAGTCACCTTCCACGCACTATTTCCACAACTAAAATTGTGACATTCTTCATCAAGTTGTGTAATAGAAATCAGATCGCGCATTAAACCTGGAATGTGTCTCACCTTATGAATCTTCCAAACAAAACCATTTGTCATCTTCAATTTGATGTCCCCCATGCCAACAATATCCAGTGGCTCACCATCTACGAGATAAACTTTCTCATAGTTTTCAGCCACATATTTCTCCATTAAATCTTTGTGGGTAGTGGTGTGGAAAGACGCTCTCGAGTCCAAAACTCATGAATCTATCAGGCTATCAATAGAAAGAATTAATGCATCAGTGACAGTTTCTGTAACAACGTTTGCTGCATCATTTTTATCATCACTGTTGTGCTTTGTAGTTTCTCTTCAAATGACTCTGTTTACCATAATTCCAACACTCAAATGTCCGCCCAGACTTGGACTGACTCCTCTTGCTCCTCGACATAGATCTGCTTTTACCTCGGTTGAAATTTCTATCATTACTTTTTCCCCTGTTTTCCACATTCAGAGCAGAACCTTTGAACGTTTCACCGGAATCAATTTTACGAACCTCTTCAACAAGAATACGATCTCTAACTTCAACAAATTTCAGTTTAGCATTTCCAACTGAATTACTAATTGCTGCCCTCATAGGTTCCCAACTATTTGGTAGAGATGCTAACAAAATCAGGGCACTAACTTCATCTCCAAAATCAATTTCAATAGATAACAATTGATTCACAATTGTATTGAATTCATTCAAATGAGTAGTGACAGAAGTACCATCAACCATTCTTAAGTAAAAGAGTTTTTTCATTAAGTGTACCTTGTTGTTAGCAGATGGTTTCTCATACATATCAGAAAGAGTTTTCATCAAACCCATGGTGGTCTTCTCCTTTGCTACATTGTGAGCAACCGTCTTGGCTAGCGTCAATCGGACAACTCCCAAAACTTTTCTATCAATGAGTTTCCATTCAGCTTCATCCATCATCTCTGGTTTCTCACTCAAAGGAACATGAAGCTTCTTTCCATAGAGATAATCTTCAATCTGCATTCTCCAAAAGGCATAATCTGTCCCATCGAATCTTCTAATCCCATGTCCTATACTGTTCTCACTTGTTTACAATGCTCAGATCTAGCCTAGCTGCTCTGATACCAGTTGTTAGGATTTGTATCTCCTAAATCCGACCAGCTTGAAACAATCTATAAAATTGCAAGAAAGAAGAACACAAGTAGACACAGATTTATAATGGTTCACTCAAATTGAGTTACGTCCACTTTATCCACCACCAGATTTCACTATGAAGAAGAAAAAGAAGGAATACAGAGTTTTTGCCTCACACTTTATCTCTCTAGAATTCTGTCTCTTGATGTAAACCTTTAATAATCACATATTTATAGGGTAAACATTTAGGTAATAAAACCTAAATAACTCTTGGTCAGGCCCAAGCCCAAAACTAAATACAAACCTAATAAACTATAATTGATAATTGTAGAGTTTATTATAAGTGTAGACTTCATAACTCAGCAATTGATTTTTATCGTTCATCACTATCCCTAGAGACCGTGCAAGTTGTTTAATGCGGTGGGGACTGAATTTGAAATTTGCATGAAGTCATGAGTAAAAAGATGAGAGTAAGTTAAATTTCAATATTAATTTTTTTACGTCAAAATATATTATTATTTGAACATTAATTTAGTTATTTATTATTTTTTGTTACATAGGGATAAAACTTATCAGAAATTTATCTTCTAGTGTCATAGTAAGTTGTATTTATATTCTGGTTGGGTTAAAAATGTTTTACATTTTATTATTATGTGATGAACATGATTTGAAGGTTGGGATCATGAATTTTGAATCTATTTTAAGTTGGACTAATTTAATATGTTGTAAGTTTGGATTGATTTTAATTTTAAGTTGTAATGACTATGTTTGGACATTGGAAGACAAATCAATTTCGGCTCGAAATACGCATTTCACATTTTTTTGGCGACCTTCAATCATACTCCCTACCGTGATTAACGACTCTAATTAGCGGGGAAATACTTAGAGCGATGTGGATAACTATTATAGACATTGAGGTCAATGAAAGAGGCTAGGGGTGAAATTGGCCAATTGTTTGTTTCGGTTATACAATAGTCATGTTGGAGGTTGAAGACTACTAAAATAGTTCATCATCCGACCAAGACTTGTGGATTATAATTTGACTGAGATTTTCACCTAGCGATCGAGGCTTGCTTATGGGAAATCGAGAAATTTTGCATCCTCACACGCGATCGGGAATTTCCGCCCTGACCTAACATGCGACCGAGGATCTGAGCCATGTGTTACGGTCCATTGTGACACAACTCATTCAAGGGGATGTCGAGGCTCATTAAAGTCTTGGCCTCATAGTGCGTCAATCTTTCTAGACTTAAGGGGAGGCACAATCGCCTAAGTAGACCCAACCCAAGGAATATTCTAGTTGAAGGAATGCCCTAAATTAGTGCATCATTAATTGACAGTTAAAAGACATGTGCTATATTAGTGTGTCATTAATTGGTAGTTAAAAGACATGTGCTAAATTAGTGCGTCACTAATTGACAGTTAGAAGGCATACCCTAAATTAGTGTGTCATTAATGTTGTAATTATAATTAATCTTATAAATACCTCAAAGGTATTACATGGTAATCATCAAATATTCAAACAATAATAAAATTCTTATTCTCAAGCTTTTTTCTCTATATAAGTGTTCTTTTGCATTGTGTTCTTCTTGCATTGTCTAAAAGGCTTACTAGCTAGAACTTGATTCGATCTAACATAGTGTCACACGGGTCGAGTTTCAACCCATGACAAGTGGTATTAGAGCAATGGTGTGCTTCCACATTCAAGCTGCAAGAAATGGATTCAAGTGCTACCGTGATTAAGATTTCGACCGGCCAAGATAAGGACAAGGGATCCAAGAGGGATAAGTCCAACTAGAGAGGTTCTTCCATGAAAGCACGGATGACCCGGCTTGAAGAAGGCATGAGCAATCACCAAGAAGCTCTCGAAGCATTTAGCGCGGTGGCCGATAGAGTGACGGTGTGAGATGAGGCAGGTGAAAAGTTGGAGAATGAGGTCATGGGAATCATTAACAATTCGAATCGTAGAATTTGTGACAAAGTGTTGGAATCGATTCGAGGGGAGGTTAATGATATCCGATAGGAAGTACTCGAGACAATCCGAGGAGAAGCCCATGCGATGATTGACTCTCTCTAAAGGGAAATGGTGGGGAGGCTCGATGCAATGGAAGGTCGGATTGGGTGGAATGGAGGGGAACTTCAAGGTGCGGCACCTCATCGAATGGATGTTCCCAAGACAACTTTGTTCAAAGGTTCGAGGAGTGCAAGGGAAGTTGAGGACTTCCTTTGGAACGTGGAACGATATTTCAGGCATCAAGCATACTTGATGATCGCACCAAGCTGCAGATGGCCCCTTTCTTCCTAATAGAGGTGGCGTTATTGTGGTGGAGAAAGCGTGAAACAGACATTGAACGAGGTACGTTGATGATGGAAACATATGAAGACTTCAAGACCGAGTTCAAGCGCTAATTCTTCCTAGAGAACGCTGATTTTGAGGCATAGAAGCGGCTAAGTCAACTTACACACAACATGACCATCAAGGAGTATGTGAAGGAGTTCCAAGAATTGGTGCTCAAATTACCTAGTCTAACGGAACATGAGGCTCTATTCCCGTTTGTTAACGGTTTAAATACTTGGGCATAGTTAGAGCTACAAAGAGCCAAGGTGTTGAAAGTCTCCGAGACAATTGCGGTTGCGGAGAGGCTGATCGAGCTTAAGGTGTCTGTGGACTGACCGAAGTTCATTAAAGATGTTGAGGAGAAAGGTGGGGGAGACAGCCCATATGATAAGGAGAAAGGTGGGAGAGACCGCCCACCTAAGAAGTGACATCCACACAATAACTCAGGGAGGTAAACCGACGAATCGGGTAAGCCAAGAGTCAGTCATATTTGTGGTGCTCATAATCACATAAAGTTTATGTGCCCGTGTAAGGGGGAAAATATTGCAGCGGTTAAAGGAACCGAGCCCTCAGAGGAAGATAAAGTACTCGAGTGGGATCCTTAAGACTACACAATGTTGTGAAGGCTAGTGTTGCGGAACCAATTAAGGGAATAAAGAGAGGCTCGATGTTCGTGGATGCCTTGATCGGGGGAAGGCACATCAAAGCACTAGTGGATATTGGAGCTACTCATAACTTCATGCGTGAAGAAGTGGCTAAGACGTTGGGTATTCGCATCCACCCAACAAGGGACAGTAAAGTATGTGAATACAATAGTCAATCTAGTGACCGGAGAGGCTAAGAAAGTGCACACTAGGATCAGAGACTGGAAGAGAACGGTCTCATTTACGTTAGTCCCTATGGATGACTACGATGTAGTGTTGGGACTACAATGGTTCGATCAGGTACATGCCTTGTATAATGCCTTATTATGATTCCTTAATTATTTTGGATCACGGAAAGACTAGTTTGATACCAATAAGAAGAGAATTATAGAGAATGAGCATGTTCTCGGCAATGCGGTTTAGCCGAGATCGCAAACGTGGTAAAGTGACATTTGCCACTTTTTCCAGGATGAATGATAGGGACGGGTCCAAGGGAAAAGAGGAAGTACCTGAGGAAATCCATATAGTGTGTGGAGGCCTTCGAGGGCTCAAGGCTAAAGACACCACACAATCATCAACGCCACAAAGTTTGGCCACGGGTTACGTTGGTCAAAATCAGTCCGCCTTCACTCTTGCCAGATCCTTAGGAGAGGAAGAAGATCTTGCTCAGGCATCTTTGGACGAAGACACCAAGAAGATGAAGGAATTGACATATCTGAAGAGGCATGTAGTCGGGTTCAAGGAGGGGGCCGAGGAATGGGTAAATTACTCTCGCAACAATATAAGTCTCTACAATCTGTGCTCAAGGGGCTTGTACGTAGATACAAGGGATCGTTTAAAATCGAGCGACGTTAAAGGAATGTCTCATATCGGTTGAAGTTGCCACCCAAACTAAAGATCCATCCAGTATTCAACGTAAGCAAACTTAAGCCATTTCACGAAGATGTAAAGGATGCAAAAAGGGGACAATCTAGTCGGGTATCAACCATTGTCACGACCTCCTTCGACAAAGACATAACAGAAATCATATCTCATAGGGAGATTAGAAGAAGCGGTGTCCCCCTGATACTAAATACTTTGTACGATGGGAAGGTCTACCCGATGCCGAGAATAGCTGGGAAAAAGAGAATCACTTGTGGAAATTCAAGCAGAAGATTGAAGAGTACCGGTACAAGGTCGAGCCGAGGATGGCCATGACTTGGGTGGGGGAGAATGTTACAGCCCATTCAAGAGGAGGCTCATTAAAGTCTTGGTCTCACAGTGCAACAATCTTCATATCTCCAAGGGAGGCCCAATCGCCTAAATAGGCCTAACCCAAGGAAAAATCTAGGAATGTCCTAAATTAGTGCATCATTAATTGATAGTTAAAAGACATATGCTATCTTAGTGCGTCATTAATTGGCAGTTAAAAGACATGTACTAAATTAATGCATCATTAATTAACAGTTAGAAAGAATGTCCTAAATTAGTGTCTCATTAATGTTATAATTATAATTAGTTTTATAAATACCTCAAAAGTATTACATTATAATCATTAGGTATTCAAACAATAATATTCTTATTCTCAAATTTTTTTCTCTCTCTAAGTGTTTTCTTGCGTTGTCTAAACGGCTTACTAGCTAGAATTTGAGTCGATCTAGTTTAGTGTCGGCCCGTGACAAATGGCCTCACATCCAATCGAGATTTTCTTTCGTGCTTCCTCTTATCCAACCATTGCCTATATCGCGATTGATGAACATGTCTGCGACGGAGAGTCAGCATCCTTTCGGCCTAGTTTTCGATCGAGACCAGTTGACTTGCATCTGATTAAGTTATTGCCCAAAATTGAAACCCGTGGCTCGGCTCGGCCCGGTCCCTAAGGACCTATTTGTTTAATTTTTTATTTTCTTATTTCAAAGACGAGTTCGATTTTATAATAAAAAAATAATGTTTTATAATATATATTTTAAACCAAAAAAAACACAAAAATATAAAGACATATTTGGTTCATTTTTAACATCTTTATTTTCTTTACACTCATAACTTGTCTCAAAATCCCCAAAAATACAAGTTAATTTTTTTTTGAAAGATAGGAATTAAGTTAGAAATCTTATAAACATGGTTAGAGATTCATTAATTAACAAAGTGTAAAATTAATTTTTTTTTAAATTATTTGTAACAGGGGTTGTCGCTCATCTGGAATATAACATCAATTATCTTTTTCCGTGTAACAAGATACCCAAACTCAAAAATTTTTTTTTTTTTTTTTTTAGTTTATATACACTAAATTTATATTTTTTCCTAATATTTTGAAAAAAAAAATATGTAGCTACTCTTTTAAACCAAAGTTAATTTATGAACAAAATAAAAACCGAATTCTAGTTAAATATATCATTTTAATTTTTTATCTTAATTAAGATTCGATAGAAAAATAAGTTATGAGATTTAGACTAGTAGTTCAAATTTTAATATTTTTCTTAAAAAGATTGATTTAAAAATTAACAGTACAAGAGCCAACATGATTTCACACAAGATTGATGTTTATGAAATTTGTAAAGCCACCCTCCGAGATAATTAAAAGTGAGTCAAAGAGTCTTTATAATGGGGAGCAGATTTGATGATCTTCACTATGTATCCATAATGTACCATGCTATTTAAATAGGAGGAATTGAAGATGGTTTAAGAAAGAAAAAAAAGATGAAACTACATACTTTTGATTAGGACTCAAACCATGACAAATTGTGGAGTATATGGTGAGAAACAACAATAAGGGTGTGTTTGATAACCCTGGAATTGGCATTGGAATTGGAATTGGAGGGTCCAATTCCAATTCTTATGTTTGTTAGACACTTTAATATTAAGAATTGGAATTGGAATTAAAATTCCAATGGAAGTCAATATAGTGTAATTTGATAGTTCTCAATTCCTATCTTTTTAGGTCGGAATTGTAATTCCAAATTAACACGTTTTTCATGTTTTTGACATGTTTAACACGTTTTTCACACATTAAACACATTTTACACGTTTTTAACACATTTTTTACACGTTTAACATATTTTCATATTTTGGCACGTTTAACATGTTTTTAGCACGTTTAACACGTTTTTGGCACGTTTAACACATTTTTGACGCATTTAACACGTTTTTCACGTCCTTGACACGTCTAACACGTTTTTGACACGTTTAACATGATTTTCACGTTTTTAACACGTTTAACACGTTTTTGGCACATTTAACACGTTTTTGACACGTTTAACACGTTTTGACACATTTAACACATTTTCACGTCATTGACATGTTTAACACGTTTTTGACACATTTAACACATTTTTCACGTCTTTGACACGTTTAACACGTTTTTAACACGTTTTTAACACGTTTTTAACACGTTTAACATGATTTTCACGTTTTTAACATGTTTAACACGTTTTTAACACATTTAACACGTTTTGACATATTTAACACGTTTTTTATATTTTGGCACATTTTGCACGTTTTGAAACGTTTAACAAGTTTTTCACATATTTAACACGTTTTTGACGTGTTTAACACGTTTTCACGTTTTTGACACATTTAACACGTTTTTTTACGTTTTTGACATGTTTAACGCGTTTTCACGTTTTTGACACATTTAACACGTTTTTTTACGTTTTTGACACGTTTACCATATTTTTGACACGTTTTACACGTTTTTCACATTTTGGCACGTTTAACAAGTTTTTCACATATTTAACACGTTTTTGACGCGTTTAACACGTTTTTGACACATTTAACACGTTTTTTTACGTTTTTGACATGTTTAACGCGTTTTCACGTTTTTGACACATTTAACACGTTTTTTTACGTTTTTGACACGTTTACCACGTTTTTGACACGTTTTACAAGTTTTTCACGTTTTGGCACGTTTAACAAAATTTTCACATATTTAACACGTTTTTGACACGTTTAACACGTTTTCACGTTTTTAACACATTTAACACATTTTTTTACGTTTTTGACACGTTCACCACAATTTTGACACGTTTAACACGTTTTGGCACGTTTAACAAGTTTTTCACATTTTTAACACGTTTTTGACACGTTTAACACTTTTTTACGTTTTTGACACATTTAACACATTTTTTTACGTTTTTGACACGTTTAACATGTTTTCACGTTTTTAACACATTTAACACTTTTTTTACGTTTTTGACACGTTTACCACATTTTTGACACGTTTTTCACGTTTTGGCATGTTTAACAAGTTTTTCACATGTTTGGAACGTTTAACACGTTTTTAACACATTTTCATGTTTTTAACACGTTTAAAACGTTTTTAACACGTTGTTGACACGTTTCACATGTTTTTTACGTTTTTGACACGTTTGACACATTTTAAACACATTTAACACGTTTTAACACGTTTAACACGTTTTTCACGTTTTGGCACGTTTAACAAGTTTTTCACTTATTTGACACATTTAACATATTTTAGATATATTTAACACGTTTTTACGTTTTTGATAGGTTTAACCCGTTTTAAACCTATCAAAACGTGTGAAAAACATGTTAAACATATTAAAAATGTCAAAAACATGTTAAATGTGCCAAAAATGTGAAAAGTGTGTGAAAAAACGTGAAAACGTGTGAAAACGTGAAAACGCGTTAAAACATGTAAAAAACGTGTTAAAACGTGTGAAAAATGTGAAAAATGTGAAAAACGTGTAAAAAACATGAAAGATGTGTGAAAAACGTGAAAAACTTGTTAAAACATGTGAAAACGTTTGAAAACGTGAAAAATGTGTTAAAATGTGTTAAAACGTGTGAAAAACGTGAAAAACGTGTTAAAACGTTGAAAAACGTGAAAATGTGAAAAACGTGTGAAAACGTGAAAAATGTGTGAAAACGTGTGAAAAACGTGAAAAATGTGTGAAAAACGTGTGAAAAACGTGAAAACGTGAAAATATGTAAAAACGTGTAAAAAACGTGAAAACGTATAAAACACGTGTGAAAACGTGTTAAAATGTGTGAAAACGTGAAAATGTGAAAAACGTGTGAAAAACGTGAAAAACATGTGAAAAAACGTGAAAACGTGTGAAAACGTGAAAAACGTGTTAAAACGTGTAAAAAATGTGTTAAAACATGTGAAAAACGTGAAAACGTGTAAAAAAACATGAAAGATGTGTGTAAAACGTGAAAAACTTGTTAAAACGTGTAAAAAACATGAAAACGTTTGAAAACGTGAAAAACGTGTTAAAACGTGTTAAAACGTGTTAAAACGTGTGAAAAACGTGAAAAAACGTGTTAAAACATGTGAAAAACGTGAATACGTGAAAAACGTGAATACGTGAAAAACGTGTGAAAACGTGAAGAATGTGTGAAAAACGTGAAAAATGTGTGAAAAACGTGAAAAACGTGAAAACGTGTAAAAACGTGTAAAAAACGTGAAAACGTGTAAAACACGTGTTAAAACGTGTGAAAATGTGAAAAACGTGTTAAAACGTGTGAAAACGTGAAAACGTGTGAAAAACGTGAAAAACATGTGAAAACGTGAAAAACGTTTGGAAAACGTGAAAAACGTGTGAAAACGTGAAAAACGTGTTAAAACGTGTTAAAACGTGTGAAAAACGTGAAAAACGTGTGAAACGTGAAAAACGTGAAAAACGTATGAAAATGTGAAAGAATGTCAAAAACGTATTAAACGTGCCAAAACGTGAAAACATATTTTAAAAGTTAACATTTTGAACCGATATTTTATTTTACAAACATTGGAATTAGAATTGAATTAGAATTGAATTAGAATTGAATCATTTTCCCAAACATAGAAATTGGAATTGAATTACAATTCTCATTTTTCCAAACATAGGAATTGAATTGTAATTCAATGCCAATTCTCATGAAATTGGAATTAGAATTCCAATGCCAATTCCAATTTCCCTCATCAAACACACCCTAAAGGTTCGGATCTGCTATTCCATTTCTGAATCAAAATTCTTCAAAAGAATGTTTAATATCAACTTTCTTCCCTCCTTAATTTTTATTAATTTTAACTCAATCCAGTGGATATTTAATCATATTCAAAAAGACTAAGTCCACCTACCCAATTAGAAACACATTTAGAGTTGAAGTTGGGTTTAGAAACAGAAAAAATCATTTAATAACTTTTCTTAGAAACACATTTTTATTAAATTTTTAACTGAATGTTCATTTAGATATTTAGATGAGATATTGTCTAAAAGATAATTTAAATAGACATAAATTTATTCAGCTTCACATGTTACAAAATGTCAAAAACAATCCCCATTTGCATACATGTACTATGATAAAGCTAAGAAAGAAATATAAAATAGACAATATTTTCTCATAAGTTAAGAGATGTAATAATTGTTTTGTTTAGAAGCAACAGTCCTCTTTTTTGTATTTCAACATTTACTTTTTTTACTATAAAATTCATCAGCATTTTTTTGACAGATTAATATATGTTTCCTATTCAAAACTTTATTTTATCATGATATCAATCATATTCGAAAACAGCTACAAAACTAAAATTGAAAATGAATTTTCAGCTCTTTTTAGATCGTGATCTAAACCATAATGTAATTTGTGTTGCGTAAACAAATTATGTCCTAAATAATGATTCAAATTATGCTGTAATTTCGTCTCATTTGGTATTGAAATATAACTATTTCCTAAATCAATGTGACATTTGACAGACAAAACAAACTTAAGTTCTTTCAATGTAAAAGAATGGTATTATACCAAATCAGCCTTATTAATAACTTTTGTGATCATTCTAATCACTTATTAATAATTCTCATCCCCAATCAAATAAATAATGAAAGATCTAACAAAAGTGTGAGTGAAGAAGAAATACCAAGGAGATTGGTTTGGCTTGAATTGGATTGATTAATGTCTTCACTTTTCTTCGGCTTTCTTCCCTTTAAGCATATCTGTGAAGCTCCCTCTCATAATTCGCCTAAATCTCGTGTCTTCAGCTGCTATTATGGGTGGTTGGAGAGAAACCTTTGGTAACTCAACTGCCTCAGCAGCTGTCACAGCTAATTGGCTATCTGTTGTTGTTTCCTTTTTATTTGTACTACTACTACTACCAAGAAGACCTCCTTCTCCAAACAGACTGGTCATGGATGAAGCAAGTCCTAGATGACTCCCCATCACTTTGCTAATGCTGTCGAAAGTCCCTCCTGATCTTTCCTTTCCTATGATCTCTAAGGCTTCTTTGTGTGCTGGATCGAGTGCATCTGGATCTTTCAATAAGTTTTGTATTGCTGGTAGCAGGAAATCTCTTACGCTATTTGCGGGTATGTCTGCACATAAATTTCATTTGATTAGAGAAGGCAATCGAGAAAACAAAAAAGTGTGGAAGAAGAATGAAACCTGTGGCATCAAGAGCTCGGATGGATTCGCAAAACGCATTTGCTCGGTCGCGTCGACACATAATGTCACTCATGGGAAATGGTGCATTTGTAAGCTGAAATATCTTGGACAATAGATGTATATACCAAGTTAAGGATATACTCATTCAAATGTGACCAACCTTGTAATAAAAAAACATATAATTAATCTTATTTAGAAAAACTTTTTGTTTCTATGACAAACTGTAAATAAATTTCTCAATTGTATCGGGCTAGGTGTTTCAGTGGTAATAATGGAATATCATGGTTTTCTGATAAATGCTTGAATGAATCAAATCAAGTAAATGAATATTATGGAGACTTTGGAAAAAGCAAAAATAAGGATCTTTTTTTTCTTCTTCTCAATTTCAGTAGCATTTTGACCAAAACAAAGAACTATTCATATATTAGAGTTAAAAGGATATAATCTCTAAGTCTGTCTGTGGTGTGAGGTATAGCCACCACTAGTGCACGAACAACCGCAATAGCAGCTTCATGTGATCCATCTTCAAGAAAAGCATCCATTTGGACTCTTATTTTGTCCACAATCTGAAAAGTTTGAATAAATTGGTTAAATTTAGATGCATTACACATTTATACAAGACAGCAAGCTATATTACTTGGTTCACATACCACGTCATTTTTGAATTGCTGTGCCACAGCTCCAAATGCATCAATACTAGCAAATTTAACATTCAAATTCGGATCAGAGCCCAGGGTGACTAGAGCAGGCAAAACATGAGTGGAAGCCACTTTAGAATCAACATAAGGCACCTATATCACAACAAAGATGGAAATAAGACTGATTGACAGAAAACAACTGCAGGAAATAATCGGTCCAAGTAAAATAGACAGCTTACAACGACTTTCAGTGTATTGGCTGCACTAATTTTCAAATCTGTGTTGGAGCTCGCAACCATCTCCCACAGAATATTGAAAACCATGGTATGATGTTCTTCAAACGTGCTGTGTGAATTTGAAATATGGATAAATTATACAGTTGAAAAGTAAGAGGCACTGATTTCTTTACTAACCAGAGAAATCGAACAGAATTAAAAATCCCGTCAAGGTGTTTCGTGTATTGACCATCTTGCTCTGATGATGCCTGTACTAACAAAGTTCTCAGGTATTCTGTAAGTTGTTCACGCTGGTTTGGATAACCTAAAACACCGGCCAAAAACAGTGGGAGGACACATAAAGTTGCAAGTTTCTTTGCCACAGATAACTTTGGCCTTAAACCTGTTGCATAACAAACACCTTAAGAAGTATAGATGAAACTGAATCTGAGGCAATGAAAAATCATCAACCACCTTTAATCTTTGGCTGGATTTTAGATGGGAAAAACGTCAAGTCATCATCATTACCCACTGCCACTGAGAATACTGGTATCATGAACCATGCCATATAATCATCACCAAAGTGTTCAGATACAGCCAATAAAATCTGTTACGAAGAATAGATTAGCAACAAAAGGAAATATTGTCAATGACTTGCTTACAACAAGAAGGAAATAATAAACTAAAGGTAAAAATGAGGTTAGAATGCTAGGAGCTTACCTTGACTAAACGGGTTCTTAGGCTATCTTCCTTCTGAGGTAACAAGGATGCAAGTTGAATGATAGCAGGAAAGAAGTCAATATGCAGCCACTCAAATCCAGACCATTCTGCCTGTCCACTGGACCATATAAATATAGAATATCAAGAAACAAAAAAACATGATCCTCAAAATCAACAAAATAAAACATGAAACATCAAAATAAGGTCCTCTCAGGATATAATGTTCATTGAAAGGTGTGGAAATACAAACACAAAACTCACATTTTCTTTTCCAATAAACTGGTAGGGAGTTTTGTTTCTTCCCAACAAAAGTTAATTTATGTCTATTAGAAAGTTGTTGCATCATCTATTGACTTTTATCTAGTGTTGCCTATAAACTGGTCTCCCTTTGTAGCTGTTGAATACTCTAAAATATACAAATCACATTTCTCTTCAAAATTTCTACAAAAGGGGGCTAGACTCTAATGAGGTGGAGATGCGCTCTCGCCTCCTGGCTCGTGTGTCCGGGGTGTGTGCTAGAGGGGGTCAGCCTATGTTTTGCGATGGAGGGACATGAATTTTTTAGCGTGGGTAACTGTTAAGAGATTTTTGCCAAGGAGAAGGTGTCTTCTTTTCCTTGGGAGCAATTGTCGTTTTATGGTATGTCCCCCAAGATGTCCTTCGACTGAAGCGCGCTATTCACGGTGGACAACCAATGTGAATGGAAAAAAGGATCCAATTGTTAGAATATGCCGATTATGTTATGGGGCGGAGGTTTCATATTTCGCTTATTGTCCATTCGTGTTCAAGATATGGGGTCTTATGTGGATTTCTTTGAGTACAGAATGGGTTATGCCGGGATCTAAAGAATTTTTGGGCTTTGTAAGATGCTGAAGATGTACAATAAATGGTTTTTAATCTCAGTCATTTTCTCGTGGACTATTTGGCATGAGAGAAATAAGAGAGCTTTTGAGTTTTGATAACAAGGCCCATCTTACAGGGATGGTCCTAAGTTCCATCTTCATGTACAATCAGGATTTCCAATTCTATCTATGGGTGGTATTGTGGACT
The DNA here is from genome assembly GCF_907164915.1 of Impatiens glandulifera. NCBI lineage: Eukaryota > Viridiplantae > Streptophyta > Magnoliopsida > Ericales > Balsaminaceae > Impatiens > Impatiens glandulifera. The sequence continues at coordinate 36,032,645 of NC_061866.1, forward strand.
TCCTGGAGGATCCTAGATCTTGTTGAGGTAGTTTTAGTTTCATTATCGGTCCTTGTCATTTTTATGTTGCTGGTTTTTTGTGTTGTTGCTGCATTGTGTCTTTTCACGTTTTTCCTTATTGGATTTTGTCCGGCTTGTCTTTTGATTTTGTACCTTTTATGTCATGACATTGTTTCGAAAAAGAAGAAAATGTTCAACTAAAGGTAGGGACAGGAAAAAATTACCTGGCATATAATTGCAGCAAGGAGGTGGTAAAGATTGTTTCACTATTTTCTGAACTGGTAGGAAATGGACATGTCTCAATTGCCCTTTGCTTCACAAAAGGAAGCAGCTCAAATAATAATCTTAAAAGGACATCAACATTCCACCTTTCTCTTTCACCTAAAACATGAAGATGCGACTCAAGGGAACCCTCAACACCTGAAAGAGGTGGACAACGCTGAAAAAAAAATTGAAGCATATATTGTTACAATGAAGGAACCAACCTTATGAAAATATGCAGATGAAGAAGGCAGAGAATACGATTAAGAATGTGATTTACCTGAGTGGAGCCCAACATATGAGAGACTAGAACTCTTAATACATGGTCCAATTTGTTTCCCCAATTTATTAAAGCAGGGACTAATTGTTTGATTGTAGCTTCCACTACCACCCCTGAAGGATCACATAGTAACTGAAACATTATCTCCTCTACCTGTCACAAATCAAAAAGAAAGATTGAAGAAAGCCTTATTTATTTTTTGTCATAACTCATCATATTATTTATGATCAGGGAAAACATTGTTCCCTAGACCATGTAAGCTTACTTTTAGGCAATCATCCTGTCAAGTCAGAATTCTTCTCCATGATAGCCTCGAAGCATGTTAGTGATGCTGACCTTGAAATATTTGTCCATGTTTGGAAACAGTGGAAGCAGCAAAGCGAGGTTATGAGCAGCTGCCTCACGAACAACTATTGTTGAATCCTCTATGAGTTGCTTCATGATGGATAAGATGAGAGAATCACGGATTTCAGGACGAACATATTCTGCAAGCTCTCCACATGATTGAGCGACTAGCAACCTCCGCTCCTCGTACGAATGACTTATCTGCAAAAACAGAAAACAAGATTATCAGGAAGTTTACAGAAAAAGAACTAACCCAATCAAAGTAACTCAAGTGGTAAAGTGTTTAACTAATAGGCTCAGGTTCAATTCTCACATAAAGCAATTGATTGAAATTGGGGGTCATGGCGGTGGATGTTGCTAGCCTCCTCCATGGAAAAAACCATGGTCTCAAAAAAAAAAAAAAAGAACTAGTCCCTCATAAAGAAAGAAATTAGCTTACTTGTTCCCAGCACTGTGGAAGCAATTCTGTCTCTGTTCTCATTTCTCCAACATTCTTTGCAAGAGTAACACAAGCCTGACAAAATTAGCAAATATTAAGCACAGTTATTTGATTGAAACTTAGTATACTAAGATGATCATTGGACATTATTGATAAGACTCACATCCATGATAATCTTTCTCTGTTGTTCATCAGGACGTTTGATCAAGTTGAACAATGTGTGGGTCAAGGAATCTCTTGTCTGGCTATCAGGGTGGCGCTCAATCGAACACATGATAAGAGGAAGAAGCTCCTACAATAAGGTATCATTCGTATGACATGCAAAGCGTGGTGACTTCCCCATTAGAGACCAAGCAAAATAAAATTAATTAATAAATAAAAGGAGAGAAATGTACCTCACGATGGTTGATCAGGACATAAGGAACAATCTTGGGCAATGCATCAGAGAGAATTTGAACGGTTCCCATACCCTGAGGAATTAGATATCTTAGATTCTAAGGAGTCAAGTTTTGCCACATGGATAACATTAATAGAAGAATGGTCTGGTTATGTACCATCTTCTGAGAAACTAACTCCGCATCTAAGATTTCTGGTTTTAAAACTCCACCATTCTCTATCACTTGGCCAGACTTCACGGTGAGATCATTATCATGTAAGGGACTTGCTGTTATCACCCCAGGAATTTGATCAGGTATATTAAAGGTGCCACAGGTGCCACATTCATCAAATCTCTGATCAACTGAAAATGGAGTATCCATAAAATCTGGACTATCAAGTCCTTTGTCATCTGAAGATTTTATAATTATGCTCATGTTTGACTTAACAACTTCATTATCTTTTTCATTAATCTCTTGGTCACCATCTATTGATCTTGAAATCTCCCCAGGAACAGATTGTGTTGCCTTTAAAGTCTCTATTTTTTTCTGTAGCAAGCTTATTTCCTCCATATATCTTTCCACGGAATGAGTTTGAACATCTTCAGTATCACCAATAACAGATTTTTGAGCTAAAAGAGATCCTTCATTGTGCATCTTAAGTGAAGTGATTTCGGCTCTGCAGTCATTGAGGTTCTTTCTTTGGTGTTTTAGTGCCTGCTTTAATTCTTGGACCTGAAAAGAAAAAAGGCAGTGGCATTTAAAGTAATGTCATATCATATTTTTAGGTGTTGTGGGTGTAAGTAAAAGCTACCAGTTTCTCCTTATCCTGTAGATTCGTCTGTAGGGCTTCTAAGGATTTGTTTAGTGCCGAAACTTGAGCATCAGAAACATCTTTGTATTTCTGCAAGGACCTCAATTCATTCTCGATTTTTTCATTTTCTTTCAACACACACTCATTTTCTATAAGCAATGAAATTTTTTCCTGCAAAAAAATAATTTGTTGACAGTCAGAGAACTTTATTAATAGGTCAACTTTTTCAACATTATTGGGACAAAATATTGGAGAAGTTTTGTAGTATATCTGTAATAAGAGACCACCTACATGCATATCCTACCTTAGGACAGAAAAGATCCAACAAATTTGAACAGTTCTGTATATTGAAATTTAAGACTGTTTGGAAACTACTATTATTTTGCCAAATCACGACCACATTGAAAACTAAACAAAATTGCAAGTGATTTTTTTTTTGGGTATGAGAAGTGTTATTAAGGCATATTTCTGGCGATCCAAAAATTTTCACAGATCAATTTTCTTAGAGGGTTATGCCAAATGTAGATTTTATTGTATTTTGATCCAGTTAAAAAACTATAGAAAATTGAAAGAGGGATAATATTATTCAAATGTTGAGTTGTGGTTTGCATGAGAAATTTAGATATTTAGAGTACATTGAGTGTAATAAGAGTAAGGACTGACAACAAACAACATGTTGGGTGCAAGTAAATTGCACCAATTCCAAAGAAGATGAAGAGATAATTCTACAAAAACATTCTGTGCCAAAACAGGCCGTTCCTAGGTTTTAACAAAGAGAAAAATACTCATCCAGATTGTCAATGGAAAATTTATACAGCTTCATGATATCATTGGATTCATGAAGAACAACTTTCCTAGTTCATGTGTATTTGAGGAAGTACCTCAGCAGCCTCTGAAATGGATGTAAGGTATTGATAGTAATAGTGACGCAAAGCATCAGTACAGCAGGCAGAAGAGTTCTGCCAAACATCTAGGTTCTGGTCAGTAACCTGCATAAAATATGAGCAAGTTAATCAAACTAATATGTTATACATATGTGATATATATCTTATGGGAAAGTTAACTCTTGTGACTGTGGACTACAAATTTGACAAATGTGCAAAATATCACATGGAAGACTAGCAATACAGGTTAGACTATTAAGTTATTTCTTGAATAAAATTTAGTAACCAAACCAAAATGACTATAATACTTATTCTTTAACTTGGTTGATGAGTAACCAAACCAAAATGACTATAATACTTATTCTTTAACATGGTTGATGCAATTAAAATACTAGAAAATGACTTGTCATGCTCTCTTCCATTATTTCTGTTATGTATATGGATGAAAAATGATACTCCCATGTATTAAGTTACTCGAGGACTTACTCGTTGAAAAAACAAAAATTTTAAAACTTAGTACAACATACATCTTCATAAAATGTCATTGCAGTAAGGCGGTACCCAGCTAAAAGCAAATACTCCTTCACAGCACAATTAAGATCTCGTCGCTCATTGTCCTTTAGAACACCAAAATCAGAAGAAGAGGTTTCTCTCGTCTGCTGTTGAGGGTCTGATCCAGAATTTACAGAAGTCTCTGTCTTATGTCCTGAAAAATAAATATAAGCAAAAGTACTTCAAAAAATAGAACCATAGCTAAGTGTGTGAATAAGAACAAGAAAATAAAATGTATTCCTAAAGAGATGAGCCTGAAGAGATACCATAACAGATAAAACATAGATGAACTTCTCGTGTATATAATAATCTCATATAGACATCTTCGTAGAAATGACAGCTAGAACGACACAACCCCTATATCTGAAAAGATGTTAAATATCTACCTACCATTTAATTCATCAGAAGATGGTTTAGATTTCTTCTCCAGTTCAGTTTTCAACTTCTCTATGTCTTCCCGAGCTAAGCGAAGTTCATACTCATTGAGTGACAATTTCTCTACTAGTGCTTCCTTTTCTTCCAGCAAGCTTTGGGGGTCAGCAACTGGTTCCATTAATAAGTAACAAGAACCAAAAAAAAACAGCCATGCTTATTTTAGTCCAAATAGAGCTGAAAAATATTGAATTCCAAATATGACTAGTAAATTCCATCCCAAAAAATATATCTAGAAGACAACCTCAACCCGAATACAAGACTTGCTCAAGTGGTTGAGCTATTACCAAAAAACACAGTTTGTGAATGAAAATTGAATTCTACAGTGTAAATTATCCAAACTGCACAGATCTTGTATAAACATACACTCTAAAAGTCATGTTTGTGTATGTCATGTATCAATATCAGGTCTATCTGTGACTTTTAATTGATATCATAGAATCAGTACCTTATTTTATGAACCTCAGGTAAAATCTGCATCTCTAACAAAATTCATGAAACTCAAAGAACAATAACAGGTGGTGAAAACACATAGACATTCAATAACATATCTAACTAAGACATATCTATAAATAAATCAATCAAAGAAGAAAGGAAATGAAAGACCTCGGATTGAATTTAACCGGGAGATCTGATCATGAGGAAACTGAGAGGAATCCGAGAAGAAGCCTTTAAGACGAATCGCCTGCGCATCACGGCCATCATCGAGAAGCTCGTGAAGAAGCTCAAAAGCCGTAAGTAGGTAATTCTCTTCCAAAAGGAAGTTCACGACGCAATTGCACAACGAAGATCTATCTACGTCCATTCTTAGCATTCCATCTTAATCATACATAGAAATGCAATGACTGAAACGATAAATCTTAACTTATCTTTTTTTTCAAATGATCCAATCTGCTGCGATTCCTTGAAGATTAAACAGGTTGATGATGATGGAGTGAAAGTTTGTGAAGGGTGGTGTAACTGCAAATGCATTACCGTTCATGAGGAGATGTGATCAGATAGTACGCAGCTTACGTATTCTTGATGGTTTCAGTTAAATCTCATCCGTTAAATTTGTGGGACCTACATTGAGTAAGTGAGAATACGTCCGGGCGATCGGTTTACAGCTATCTGTAAGGGTGGCCGTTAAGTTGACATGTGGGAAACCTTCTTGGTAGTTTCTTTTTTTTTACCTTTTCTTTTAAATAAAAATAATTTAAAATTTATATTCATTTAACTTTTTTGGATAAAAGGCTAATGAAGAGGGGAAAATGGATGAAATGACCATATAAAGATTAGTGCTTTTTTTTTTTTTTTTTTTTCAGCACATGAAATAAATGCTTTATTGACATTTTTTTTTACGAAAACGACCCCGTTGCGAGAAGCAATCGGATGCCTTGTGAATTTTTCTTTTAAATAATAAATAATTCGTTTTGCGATTGCCGGTTGCGTCTCGCGAGTGCCGGTTGCGTCTCGCGAATGTCTATTGCATCTCGCAAGTGCCGGTTGTGTCTCGCGATTGAGAACGACAGGGACAAAATCGTCCAAAAAAAAAGAAAAAGGTGTCATCAGCGCTTTTTATTTTAAGTAGGGTCAAAAGGTCAAATAAATAAATATTATGGCCATTTCGTCAAATTTCCCAATGAAGAGATCAAATAATTTGATTATTTTTAAGTAAATGTTTTTAATCTATAATTATAGTTCATGTGTTTTACTTTTGAATTATAATTATAAGTCTTTACAATTTTAATTTTAATTACAAATCCTATAAAAAAAATACTTATGAATTAATAAATAGGGTACAAAGAAGGACTTTAATTTATTTGGTTGATAATAATAATAGATTGGATAATATTTTTCAATGTTTGATGAGAAGATTAGTGAGAGTTGAATAATATTACAATTGTCATGATTATTTGGTTTGTATTGTATGAATAAGTTAAAATGAAGCATTAACCATTTATTTAAAGATGTTTTTTTAGAATTAATTTATTCAATTTGTACTTAGCTTATTGGAAGATATTTTTATTTATTTTTTATTTGTAATAATTAATATATATATATATATATATGACATTATATATATTTAAATATATATATATATAAATATATATGTTTAAATATATAATTGTAAAATATTAATTAATATTTTTTATAAATCATTAATAATATATATCTCATTACTTAATTATATATTTATAAGCTTAATATTTTTTATTTAAAATATTTGAACTTTTTATTAACTTAATTTTAATATTAATAAATTATTTAAATTAAAAATAATTTATTTTAGACTAAATTGTATGAAAGTATTAATTTTTATAAGTTTTTATTATTATATAGTTTTTAAATTATTTAGAAAAAAATAATAGAAAATGAAAGAATTGAATGAAAATAAATAAATAAAAAGAAGATTAAAAGAGTGATATAGAAAAAAATATATATTAAGATTATTAGAGAATAGAACAGATAGAAAATTGATTTTTAAACAGAAAATATATTTTAATATAATTTTAAGTTAAAATTTTAATTAAAATTAATGAGGTAAATGCAAATAAATTTAGATTTCCTAAGATTTTGATTCGAGGTAAACTATCTGCTGATCGTGTGGTTAAATGATTAAAAGTGTTTCAACTTATATGTTTAATTCATTGTTCCATTTTTTCCAATAAAAAATTAAATTTAGATTATAAGTTGAATGGAATGGAAAAATTAAAGTTAGATATTTACCTCTGTTTATAATAATTTATTATAAAAATTTTGTAGGTGTAAATTACAATAATAATAAAAAAAAAAAGGTTTTCATAATTTTTTTAATCATATTATAGAAAAAAAAAATTATAACAATTTTTTTGACATGGATTATTTGTAAATGAAAAATTGATGTAAGCAAAATGGTTTGTTTTCAGTCATCTTTAGCACACACTAATACTCCTTCTCAGCGCTTTTTGTATGTATAGTCATCCTCGCGCTTCATATCACGGTTATCACCAGCTTTAACAAGTTTTCTATATTCCTCTCTCTCTCTCTCTCTTCATTGAACACAGTCCTCTCTAAGGTTAGAATGTGCTTTATGCTATTGCATTTCTGTTCATTTTGATACTGCTATTGCATTTTTTATGTAAACTTCTAAATCTATACGTTTATGGATGCACAATGTAGATCAAGTAAACTCGATCGAGATTCATGCTCATGTTCATAATTGATTGCTTGAATTGGTTCATATATAATTTGTTATCAGTTACATTTGTGTATAAGTTTGAGCTATTATCATATATATATATACAATTGCGGAGAATTTGTTGAATCGCATTTATTGTGCAGTATCAAATGCAGAAAGAGGATTGTTATGGCGGTATCAACAACAACAACAACGAAGGAACTACCGCTACAGTCACGAACTCATCAACATTCCGACCTCGCAATACTCATCATCTCTCTCAGCATCAATTCAACGAAACCGATTTCAACTCAAACTCATTGCATCAATCAATGTTAGAGCTAAATCGGAGATCCATGTCGGTTACATCTTCTGAATGCTACTCTCACTATGAAACCGCACACGCCTTATCAGCTGCTAACCGTCTGAAGGAAGCTCAATTCGTTCTCGAGTACCAGCAACTCTACAACCGGTACTCGCTGTTAATTACTCGTTTACAGGAATCACTAAGAGAAGCTGGATCTATTCGCCAAGAGAATGACGATCTACGTATCGTCAACACTGATTTGATGAAACGCCTAAATCTTCTATCACAGGCTACTATCCAGAATAGCCTTCTCTCTAATCGACGATCATCTCCTCTGTCTATTATAAACAATTTCAATCATCTCAGCCTTGGAGCAAATGTATCAGACGATCTTGTTTCAGCAGAAATTGTCCATCCAAATACTACTACATCGGTTCGTTCAAGGGATTATCTGAATATTTCTCAGCGTGGCGGAAGCAAAGGAAAGAATCCTGCAGCATCTGGAAGTGGAGTAGTAAGTATCAACAAGATTTTCCTTGATTTGTTTGCCGATCGTTCAATTTCATCATATAATTCGTCATGATTTTGATATTATTATAGCAGCAAAGAGTTTATCCAGGAGGTGAGCAGGACGATGATGCACACACGAGTTCCAGGTATACAACTAGGGTTTGATGATGATGATGATGATGTTCATGACTGACTATGCAGCAAGTGAGAGAACTCGCCGGAAAACTCGCCGGTAAACAGGTTTGCCGAATTGTTTGATATAGTTTTATTATCTGCTTTATTTCAACAACTTATCATAATGATGCATACAATTAATGATGAATAGTTTTATCAATTTCATGATATGATAATTACTTACTTGATTAAGTCGTAATCTAATTTGGTAATTTGTGCAATAATAGTATTCAGTGGTAAATAACATATATGATGATACAAATTTGAATAGGAAGAAAAGGTTTTGAAGTATAAGAAAGAAAAAGAACCATTCAGGCATGCCCCATGTCAGTCAGAATTTTGGATAAAGTTTATTTATAAATTTGGTTGAAATTTGACTCTCAGTTTCTTAATTTTACTTAAAAGTATATTAGGTTTTGGTTAAAAGGTTATAACATATTTTAAACAAAGTTATGGGATTGACATAGACGTTTTAGTCAAATTTATTATTTATTTTTAACATAAAAATGTATATTATAGTGGTTTGATAAAATAATTTTTTTTTTTAATTATGATTCAAATCTCATTAAAAAATATTATTTTTAACAAAATTTTAAAATAAAGTTATGGTAGCAAAAATTACTTTTTATATTGTGGGACGCATTTAAAGTTATAAACCGGGACAAAACCAGAATTAAAATTTGAAGGGGTGATTGAAGAAATTTGGGATGAGCTTGAAATTATTTTTGAAATTATAAATGAAAATGGGTAGACCAATGTAAGTTTATCTATGTATAAGAATTAAAAAAATAAATAATGAATTAAATTTTAAAAAATTAATAGATAATATGACATTTTTAACATAAATTATTATTATTTTTTTTAGATTGTCAATATAACCTATCAGGAAATTTGATGGAATGGTCCTACTAATAGTCTTAATTCCAAAAAAGGTCCGCACCTAATAATGTTTGCAAAATGGGCTTTTTTGTTCTACAAAAAGTCTGTAATACCCATCGCGCGCCTGTTTTACCGTTCAATTACGAGAAATGCCATTCAGGAATTTTCATCTAAAAAGCGTGAGTTGATTAACGCGTTTTAAATGAAAATGTGTGAATGGTATATTTCACGCATTTGGTATTTTTCGCATTTGGTATATTTCTCGCATTTAGTATATTTCTTTCTATTTCTCGCATTTTATTAATTAGTTGTGATAGGCTTGAATGTAAAAATTTTTGGATAGGTGTTCTATTTTAGAATTTGCCTACCTATTGGCTAAAATTTGCAAGCATGCTTTTATTTTTTATGTAACTATTAAGCAAAATCAAATCTTTGGTTTGAACTTGTAAAACTTCTGTCATAGTTTCATCCTTTTTTGGGGGAGTATTTAAATTAGATAATGATTACAATGCAAGACAATAAGTTTTAGCAAAAACAAAAAACTTTGGTCTTGAAAATGTTTTGCAGATAGTCTTAATTATTAAATTTAATGAAGATGGAATTATAGAAAGAAAAAACTGTTATAATATTGAATGTTTTTGTCTTGAACAAGGTTCAACAAAACTGAAAAACATCAAAGCTTAAATCAGTAAAAAGTAAGATATATATAACAACAGTTGATCAAGGATATTAAAAGTCCCAAAATGAATCAATGAATAATAATTACAAGAAAATTTGAGGCATAAAGATACCTCACACCCAAAACAAAACAATACTTAAGTCTTTTTCTGTAAATCCCTATCAAAAATGAAAATAAAAGAATACCCACCCAAATTTTCTACTACACATATTTTCTATCTTCTTCCAACAAATTGATAAAAAAGTTAAAGGTGGTTTCGTTAACAACCCACACATATATATAGTCCTTGTAAATATATTTAGAAGTGATAATATTTTGAAATATACATTAATCTTCCCATCGATCATATGAATTTCCAATGCTTAAAAATTTCAATTAATTGTATTATTAGCTACCTAAAATGAGGAATTCAAATTTTAATAAAAAATAATTGGTATATTTCTATTTATTAGCATCAAATGCGAGAAATATATCAAATGCGAGAAATACCAAATGCGAGAAATATCAAATGCGAGAAATATATCATTCACGCATTTTCATCTAAAAAGCGTTAATCAACTCACGCTTTTTAAATGAAAATGCGTGAATGACATTTCTCGTAATTGAGCGGTAAAACAGGCACGCCAAGGGTATTACAAACTTTTCGCAGGGCAAAAATACCTATTTTGCAAACATTATTCGGTGCGGGCCTTTCTTGAAATTAAGGCTATTAGTAGGGCCATCTTATCAAATTTCCCTTTCCCATCCTATCTAATATTACACAAGGACAAGTAAGTTAAATTGAATTACACATTTCTAATAAAACTCTTCTAGTGAATTGAAATTACGTGTAGGTCTACAAAAGAAATGGAAATTTAAATACTTACCAAAATTAATTATAAATTCTGACTATTAAGTATAGTTTCTTACATCTTATTATTGAATTACACTTATAAACTAGGTAAATTATTCTCTATAAAATGTAAATTATTAAGGATAATTTTATTATTTTACCCAAGAATCTATATTTATTTCTGAAATAATAATAATAATAAGAAGAAAAAAACAAATTAAAACAATTAAAAAAAGCCTTTGACCCCTAACACACTTTCTCTATCCACCGCTATTAAACTAACAGTCCACACAATATACAAATTACACTACTTATCATTAATTTATTATTATAATCTTAAAATGTTTTTATTCAAGTGGGCATGGCGGTGATGTGTCAATAAAAAAAATAAAAAAATTCTATTAAACAACTAATGCAATAATTAATTATAATTTTTTTCTATAATATTATAATCTATAATCTATTCATAAACTGTATGACCCAACCAATATAATATTTATCTAAGCATCTTCATCTTTATTTATTTGAATAAAAATGACTTTTAGAGTAGTTATAGATGCAAAAGATGAATATATATACAATAATTTTCTTTAGTTTGTAAAGAGATATACTATTTGTTATTTTGATGTATATTATTAAGTACCTAATCAATTTATTATTAACAAAAAAAAAAAATCTAATTACACTATATAACATCACCTACAAGACTACAATTATTTTGATTTTTTTTTATTAATATATATATATATATATATATATATATATATATTGTCTATTAATATTACACCTAATAGTTTATTATAGATTAGCTTAATATAAAAATAAAATCAGATATCTAGATACTAACAACAGTAAAGTTTTAATTACCGTGAGGTGAAATTGAGCGTTAAATCTGTAAGTAAGGATATAAATACACACCCAAAATCTAGAAAGAACACCAAATAATCAATCCATTAAGAAAGAATGGGTTTCAGAAGACCACCGCCAGATCCTTTCGGTCGCCCTCCACCACCCGGACCATGGGGTCCTAATTATTCACCACCAGATCGTTTTACTCAGCCACCGCCACCACCACCACCCGGCCGATCATGGGATCCTTTTAATTCACCACCAGATCATTTTGCACAGCCACCACCACCCGGACCATGGGGTCCTAATTCACAACCAGATCGATTCGCACCACCGCAGCCGCCACCACGACCGGGCTGGTATGCCCATCAACATGCGGGACCTGCCGGAGCTCCTGGCCCCCCTCCACCGCCATATTTGGACCCATATGGTCCACCTCCACCGCCTAATTGGAACCGGGCTCCTGGACCTGGTCCCCCACGGCCTTATTAATTATGTATGTTGTCATGACTCGATAATATGAGTAGTTATACTCTTTATCTTGGTTTCCCCAATCTTAATAATTACGAATAAAAGATGTTTGTTTTCTTTTGATGGTTTCTTTTGGACATAGATGATGATTTTGATTTTCTTTTGATGATAATTATATACTCCTTTGATTAAATTTGTGTCACTTCAAGCGGGTATCAATTTTCAAAATTGATGTTGTGGGTAGAAATTTAGTATAGTTAGAAACATGTATGTTTTTATCTTATATAAAACTTATATAGATATGTAAGTATGTGTTAGAATCAAATAGTCTAATTATGTATTCCTTTATTATTGTTATTTTCTTTTGTCTATCTAGATTTTTTTGTTTATTATTTTTTTTAAAGTTGAGTTTTTTCTTTTTTTCTACCAGTCAGATTATTTTGTTAGGTGATACATGGCCTTCAATATTTTGAAACCCTCACTTGTTTTCGAATTAGTAAAGTAGGTGAAACGTGAATATTCCATACAATTAAAGTTTTAAAAATGATCACTGTTTTTTTTTTCTTTTTTCTCTTTATTTTTTGTGTTTAATTTTTTTGTTGGGTGAGGATAAGAAATTAAGAACGAGATAAATGAGAGGATTGAAGAACCTAGTGATTGATAAAATCTACACAATTAATTTGTAAATAGTTACAATTTACAACCATCAATTTGTAAATAGTTAGAAACATGTTAGTTTGATAGAAAAAAGCTCAAATTTATTAGAAAACACAAGCTAATAAGAATATGATTTTATCTGTATAGGAAATCACACCATAAATAAAAGAGAAACATGTAAAGATTTGTAAAGTATTTTTATGATAGTAACACTACTCTTATATGGTTCATTCTTGTTATATAACTACAATCCATGTCCAATCAATTTATATAGTCTATTACATCTACCAAACACATAAATCTAATACAATTAATTTATAAGAACCCAAATTCATAACTTCTTATCCAATATATACGCTTCACTTCTATTTTTATTATCCACAAAATGAACAAATATATCCATTTTTTGAGGTCATATATTATAACTTGCTACATCATTCTTAGAATAATCTAGGAAGCCAAAGTCCGTAATGTCCTAAAGTGTAACAGTTACAAATTAAAAATCAATAATAATCAAACACTTTTGATTTCTCCTGTATCTATGGTTCATTTTCACCAATGCTAAAAAATAAAACTAAAGAACAATTAGCATTGCTAATTCATAACTGAATTAAACCCTAGCCTAAAACACATAAATTTAATAGATGTTGGGTAGAATTGAATATTTGGGTTAATAAAGTCGCTATTAAGTTGTCTTTGAGACAACTCTAAATCTAGAAAAGAGACACGGTATAATATTTGGGTCATCTTGTATTGACTAATGCATCTAAGCCATGTAAGTCATCTGTCATTGACTAATGTAAATTGTCAATCTCTAGCATTGAGTAATGCATATTGACCATCTCTAGCATTGCCGAATTGCCGAATGAATATGGCTCATCTGTCATTGACTAATACATCTGGACCATCTAACATTGACGAATGCATCTTGGCCATTCGACATCGAATAGTGCATTTGGGCCATCCGATATCGAGGAGTGCATCTGGACCATCTGACATCAGCGAGTGTATATGGGCCATCCGACATCGGCGAGTACATTTGGGCCATCCGACATCGACAACTACATCTTCTTTTGGTCACTCTAGCTCTCAAGTCAAATTCTCTCTCCGAGTGTGCTGGAAATCTTGCAAATGACAAAAGTTGCCTCAAATGAATGAGGATAGATCCTTATATACCATTGCTCAAGGTAACTTTGGAAATAATTGTTTTGGAAACTAGTAACTCAGTAAATGAGTTAAACCGTCTTATTCCTTCATTTAATTGAGTCTTGACTGTGTTTTGTTATATAGGCGGTGATGCTACACATTGAGCTTTGAATAAAGTCAAAATATCAAGTGTATGCCAAGTTACACATTTTTAAATAGTCTCTTCTTGTCTCGGTTTTTAGTCGTCTTGTTCAAACCGAAACTTCAAATGACTATAACTTTGGTCTCAGATCACTATTGAGGCCAAGCTAGAGTGAATTGGAAAGGTATTGAGGTTAGATAAATATTTTGTCTTGCAGTCAACAAGTTAATGCAATTCGCGATGGAATATTGTTGGCCCCGAAATGAACATTTTGGCTTACGGGCAACCTAGCGTGGGTTGTAGGTCAGGCCATGAGTGCTTCTTGTTACCAAGTGAAAGTCAACTCAACAATATTTCCAATGGTTGAATGAGTCAAAATATATGAATTTATGAAGTCACACCTAGCTTCAATTCGCTTTAGAATTGAAGTGGGTGTACTTGCATCATGTTATCGGGTTGCATATACCACCTTAGTCATCGAATAGAGACTCGACACCCGATCCATTTGAACATGCTGTGTCTTAGCATTCCAACCATAGGTAGCAGATTAAATTTTGAGGCTCTTGGCTCAATTTATGAATATCTAACCGTAAGCATGTCCAATTTGATCCTATTCTGGTCGCATTGTCTTGCACTACCAATTTCATTGGGTTAAGAGCTTCAAATCGAATTATGATTCAAACGGGCCTTGTAGAGGACTCTTAAAGCTTTACAAAATATCTAATATCATCCAAAACTATTCCGTGTAGCAATCTGGTTGAATTTTGTAAGTTGAAGATCCTTGTTGTTCTTCCTTCAATTGATCAATGTCAAAATCAAGGCATTTGGGCGTTTTTCAAATGTGGTATGTAAATGGCGTCATCATGACATCACCCGGCTATTTGATAAGCCTTAAATGTGTGGGCTTATGTGTATACTTTTGTTGACTCAACCCGTCTAGTTTGGCTCGGTTTCAATTCTTTTGTCTTTTTGAAAGTCTTCCACACAAAATTGAAGACAACACTATTACACTCAAATTTATAATTATATGTTGGAAGGCTAGGGAAGATGAGTTGCGTTGAAGATGAAGGGTACATAGCCTCTACGCCGGTGATTCGCGTCCAAGACCAGGTTGGTCGAAGTGCGTTGGTGTCGGACAATCAGCGTCTTGCATGGAGTGGGCTTACCTCCACACCTAGAAGTAGTCCTTATTAGTGTTGACATGCGCCTAGATACGCCTAGGTGCGCTGATGGGACCCGTTGGCTCTATCGTCTGGCCGTCTATGGTGCAGTGGTCTGACAGCCGTACACGGCGATTTCCAGCCACTTCGATCAATTTTTGTTTTCTTAAATTCTTAAAAAAACAAACCCAATAACATTAATAATAGGTATATCTGTTTACTCTTATGTATCTAGTATCCTATTTATTTATTTATCTGTGCCTCTTAGGT
This sequence comes from Impatiens glandulifera, assembly GCF_907164915.1. NCBI lineage: Eukaryota > Viridiplantae > Streptophyta > Magnoliopsida > Ericales > Balsaminaceae > Impatiens > Impatiens glandulifera. The sequence goes on from NC_061866.1 coordinate 36,048,241, forward strand.
ATTATTTGAAAATATATAGTCTAAATTTAATTATTTTAAAATCTGATAGATTCGACATTGTTTTTGAATTATTATAATTTTAAATGTCCTACCATGAGTCTATATAAATTTTAGAAAATAATTTTATTGGTTCTAGATTATTTAAAAAAAATTATAAAATGGGTAGTAAAAAATTAATGTCTACACATACATTTGTCAAATTTACCCTCATGTATAACATATAAGAATTAGGGAAAACAAAATAATTAATACTTTTCAAGCTTCAATTTTTTTTTTAAGAAATTGTTATTAATAAAAATGGTTGAGATGAATAACATAAAATAAACAAAACACATAGATAAGGATAAACATGAAATAACAAAACATACAAGGTTATATGGTGTAGTGGTTATCACTTTATATTTGAACTTTGGAATTTGAATCTAGTGGCCTGTGTTCAACGTCAATTTCCTTATTTTGAATCTTCAATTCAATTGGAATTCTTACTTTAACAATATTTTTAACAACCATATTCAACGACAATTTCTTCATTTTGAGGCAATTGTTTCTTCATTACAACACAATTGTGCTAATTATGTTATGAATAATGACCATATTCTAAAGTATAATGAATTCATTATCTATTTTGTTGACGTTGCTAGAACTCGTTTTATTGTAAGAATAATGACATTTCATTCATTTGATGCTATTTTCTTACTTTGAAATGATTTTTTTTTATTTAACTTTTAATGTCTTTAAATGAAATTATGTTTATATTAAAATCACCTCAAAGAAATACTTTAGTTAACATGTGACTAAAACAAATTTGGTGAAACATGATAAAGACAAGAAGAAACATAATTCTTTTGTCAAAAATCGGAACCTTAATCCTAAAGGCGGAATTTATAAGGAATTTATAAGAAGCTCATGAGAAAGTGTTTCAATTGCAATGGCATGGGCCATAGATCTTCCGATTGCAAGAATCCGAGAGGAGTTCGAGAGGCTAACTTAACTCTAGGATGGTTGAACATGGATTTATTTACGGTGATATATGGAGGTTAATTTGGTGGGGTCTAATCTACGAGAACTGCGGATTAACAAAGGAGCTACAAGACATGTTTTCTCCAACAAAGAAGTATTTGCAAGCATCGAAGAAGTGAAGAATGGTGAAAAGTTGTTCATGGGAATTCTGCCACTTCCGATATACAAGGTGAAGAAAAAGTGGTGTTAAGGTTGTCTTCAGGGAAAAATTTAACTTTGACTATTGTGTTGTATGTTTTGGAGATCCGAAAAATTTTAATATCCGATTCTTTTTTAAGTAAGCATAATTTTAGAATTTCGATTGAGTCGTATAAAATTATTTTATTCAAAGGTGGAATGTTTGTTGGTAGAGGTTATGCTACTGTTGGACATTTTAATCTTAATGTAATGGAAGTTAAGCCAAGTATGAATGGAAAAAATAACTCTTCTATTTATTTGTTGAATTTTTCTATTTTACGGCATGGTAGGCTATGTGCTTGGGAATTATACAACCACCTCACCTCTCTTTTTTACCCGCCCTTATTAAATGTTAATTATGATTTGATGCATCGATTAATAAAACTGAAAAATATACATACATTCGAAATAAATAAAAAACACAAGAGTGAAATTTGTGTTGAAGCAAAATTGACGAGATCATACTTTCGAAACGTTGAAAGAAATAATAGATCACTTGATTTAATTCATACAGGCGTGTGTGATTTAAAAGGAACATCAACACGTGGTCGAAATAAATACTTCATTAATTTTATTGATAATAACACAAAATATTGTTATGTGCATATTCTTAAAAGTAAATATGAAGTCACAGAGAAATTCACTAAAAATGAGGTTGAAAACTAACTTGGTAAGAATATCAAGGTGTTAAGAAGTGATAGAGGAGGTTGAATATGAATCACTTTTTGCCGAGCTATGTGATCAACATGGTATAATCCATGAGACGACAACACCTTATTCTCCTCAACAAAATGGTACAAGTGAGAGGAAAAATAGAACATTAAAAGAAATGATGAACTCACTTCTATTAAGTTCTGGTCTACCACAAAACATTTGGGGAGAAGATATTTTGAAGGCTAATTACCTTTTAAATAAGGTTCTACAAAAAAATCTAGATAAGAGTCCATATGAGTTATGGCATAAAAGAAATCATCATATATATGAATACTTACGAATGTGGGGGTGTCTAACTAAGGTAGCCGTACCATTACCTAAAAAGGTAAAAGTTAGACTAAAAAATATTGATTGTATATTTATTGGATATGCACATAACAATAGTACTTATCATTTTCTTGTGTTTAAATCGAACATTCCAGACATTCATAAGAATACGATAATTGAATCGAGAAATGCATCATTCTTTGAACATGTACTTCCATATAATTCTAATGAAGAATAATGTTCTCCAGAAAGATTTCTTGAACTAGATAAACAAGAAAAAGAAAATAATGCTGAGGTTGAACATAGACGAAGTAAACGAGCTAGAACGGAAAAATTATTTGGTCTAGATTTTATTACGTTAATGATGAAAAGTGAACATTAAACGTATAATGAGGCAATTACCTCGTCTGAAGGGCCTCAATGGAAAAAGACAATTAATAGTGAGATATAATCTACCTTAAAAAATAATACATGGAACTGGTGGTTCTGAGTCCAGAAAATAAACCACTAGGTTACTAATGGATTTTCAAAAAGAAAATAAAAGAAAATAAAAACTGATGGATCAATTGATAAATATAAGTAAGGACTGGTGGTAAAAGAATATCTCCAACGAGAATGTCTTGATTATTTTGATACATATTCTCTAGTTACGAGAATAACTTATATTCGATAGATTCTTGTGATTATTTCTTTGCGCAATTTAGAAGTTCATCAAATGGACGTAAAAACAACTTTCTTAAATGAAGAATTGGAAGAAGAAATTTAAATAGATCAACCTCAAGGGTTTTCTACTCAAGGGAAAGAAAATAAAGTTTGTAAATTGGTTAAGTCTTTATATGGCTTAAAACAAGCTCCAAAATAATGACATGCGAAATTTGATCATGTTACGATCTCAAGTAGATTCAAGATCAATGAATGTGACAAATGTATTTATATTAAAGACACAAAAAACAGTTATGTCATTTTATGTCTTTATGTAGATGACATACTTATCATTGGAATTAATGATAAAATAGTTAATTCCACTAAAGATATGTTACATTCAAAATTTGACATGAAAGATATTGGATTGACTGATGTGATTTTTGGAATCAAAGTGATTAGAACATCGAAAGGATAGTTCTAAGTCAATCGCATTATATGGATAAGATTATTGAAAACTTTAACAAGGATGATTTTGTATTGGATAAGATTCTGATAGATACGAGTCAACATCTATCTAAAACTCGTGGAGAGATTTTTGTTAGATATTTTTTCTTAAAAATAAAAGATATATATATATATGATGTTACAAATAAATTAAATAATCTAGAATATACAAAGAACGAAATCACCAGAATACAATATTGATTCGAGGCATGTGTTTATAACATTTCCTTTAAAATAGTTTTACCGTCTTCCCTTGTGTTGGAGCTTATCACAAATGGTAGTCTCCCAGGGCACAACGAATCTAGTAGTGACTCAACACTAGAATCACTACGCAACGAACTTGATACCTGAATCGATCACCGGGTTTCAATGGAAATACGACAAGTCAATAACTCAAAGAACACTCGATTAAATGAAAACTCGAAGAACACTTAGTTGAGTGAAGAACTCGAACAACACTCAAGAAAAAAAGAAAAATCCTTTCGAATTTTAGAGAGATAATATAATGAGTGAAAAAGAGATTTGTTGTATGAAGAGTTCCAACATGAGGGGATATATATACTTGGAAATTAAATCATCATAATAAATTCATTTATTAATCCAACGGTTGATAATTCATCCAACGGTTGCCATTCATAAGCTCTTGACATTTCTAGACTCTTGGTATTCGATATGTTCCATTGACATTAAATTTCACCAAAAATTCACATTTGAATTTGGTATGAATTTATATTTATTTGGATTAAATTACATTTTATTTACTTATCAAAATTATAATTTCCATTTAATTAATAGAATTAATTTAGAATTTCAATAATCCCCACACTAATGGAAATTGAAAGATTAACCCGGTGAAAGATTCAATAATTGAATCCTACATAGGATAGGTATGTGTAACCATTTGAACTTTCTTTTATGAAATTATATAACTTTTACTAGCCGAATAGTAGAGTCAATGTCCTTGAACTATTCTGACATTTGTGTAAACGATTACACACTTTCACATAGAATTCTTCCTCATACATGTCAAGCTCTCATGGTTGTGTCCATTTTGGCCATAGAACACGCGCCTGGTTCTTTGAGAGGGTCTAAAATTGAGCTGTGCAATTTTTTGAAGCGACCCTACTTATCCCTCACATAGGTGATCTCTTTGATCACAAAGAATAATTAAAAACGATATGCTTATCCTCGTCAAAATATATATTGTTTCGTTATAGGATTAATTATCAATAATAACTTTCCAAGTGAGTAAAACTAGGTTGTCCTATTGAACCCAGCTCCTGGGATCTTTAGTCCACATAAGTTGGGTTTTCCTTCATACCAACTTATAGTATGTTAATGTTTCAAAGGACTTCAAACTAACTCTCTATTCAATAATTTGAGTAGTGGATCCATAATGTTATCTTTGACTAACATAGTCAAATGTGATAACTTTATTATAAACTAACCCTAAATCAGATAACAAAATTATTGATACTGGGCAAGAAAGGCCAAATCGCTTTAAGAAAAGAGAAAAGCAAACAGTACACAAAGTAATTCTACCTACATTACCTACAAGACTGGAATTTCTTATAAAAAGAGGAGTACGATACTATTGTGAGCTGGTCTGTTGAAACTTTGAGAGAGCTCTCTAAATGCCCCAAAACCAGAGTCCACTTCATCAAGAACAATTATAATTAGAATGTAGACCAGGTTTGGAAGAAAATTGAAGAACAAAGTAAAACTCAAAGGAATGATCAGAAAATATAGCAAAAGTAGAGTAAGGATCAAAAAACAAGGCAAAACTAGAGTAACGAGAAGAATGAATAACAGAAACAGAATGCAGGGCAGAAAAACAAAAGGGAAACAAAAGCTGATAATCCAGTTCAAGAAAGGGGAAATATTTTCCTTGGAACATTTAAGACAAAGGTTGAAATTACCGGTTCCCCGTTTGAATTCAAACTACCCCAAGAAGTTGAGGAAAACTGTGTAAAGTCATGAAAGAATGTCATAGTGAACAACTTCATCGGAAGAAACAAGGTGCCATTTCTAGTAACCAAAAAAACCTAATAGAACAATGGGGGAAATGATCTAGAAAAGGTAACATCAAACATTCATGACTTGTACTTTCTCAAATTCAAAGAAGGATTAGATCTCAAAAGTATTATGATTAATGAGCATACATTTGTTGTTGGGAAAAACTACACGAAACTCGAAAAATGGGCAGAAGGTATGAACCTATTCAGCAAGCCCAAAGAAACTGCGCAAATCTGGTTCCAATTGCGCAACATCCCTCCACACATGTATAACCCTAAAACATTAAGTCACTTTGCGAGCCTATTGGGGAGTCCACTCTACATGGACCCAACTACAGAAAAAGGTGAGCATATGACTTATGCTAGGATGTGCATTGTGATACACTCGAGATTAAATCTTCCACACTAGATGACGGTAATGGACAGAAAAGGTGAACCCATAATTATGAGAATCTCATATGAGTAGATGCTTTGACTGTATACATTCGAACATGTCTGTTACAAGTGCCCGAAAATGATTGAAGAAGAAAGGAAGAAGAAGATCGAGAAAGAGACAGATACAAAAAAGAAACAAAAAGAAGAACAAGAAAGGTTGGAAAAGAAAAAAGGTTGAGAATGAAAGGTAGAAAGAGGTTACTAAAGAATCAGTAGTAAGTAAGCAGAAGGATCAAGATAAGGAAGGAAATTCAGAATAGGGTTTTAAAGAATAGGGGAAGGAAGATAGAGTGGTAAGAGATTTAGAAACAAAGGCTGAGAATGAAGAGGTAACAAAGAAACTTGATCCGGAAGCAAGAATCAATACCGAAGAGGTTGTGGAAAGGGAAAGCGTGGGAGAAATCAAGAAAGAGGAAGTGGGTAAAAGAAATGGGAAAGATAAAGAAGAGGCATTTAAATCGGTTGAAACTATGCAATCTCCAATTCAAAAGAAAGTTGACCAGAGAAACACGAAAATCTCAAAACAGCAAGGTAAGCAAATTAAGGACAATACAATTCCTTATAGCCCTACTATATGGGCAAAATAGAAAGGAATAAAATGTAAAGGAAGGGGAAGGAAAGTTGGAACATCTTCTTTTCATTTATGAACTTAATGACATGGAATATTAGAGGGTAAAATGACCCTATAAAGAGAAGAGAGGTTAGAAAATATCAGAAAGGAATGAAATCACAGTATTTGGAATTATTGAAACAAAAGTCAGACAAAGTCAAATAGAGAATTTTGCCCAGGGTTGTTTCAAAGAAGAATTAGAATTTATTCATAACTCTGATGGGGTTAAAAGCAGAATCTGGGTAGGATGGGATAAAAGAAGGGTTGAAGTCAAAAAAATTTTGAAAGCCAACAAGTTATTTTAACAGAGGTTTTCAATCTGGTAACATGGGTAAAAATCTTCTTTGCGGTAGTCTATGCAAGCAACTCTGGGACAGAGAGGAAGACACTTTGAAATGATTTGAGAAGAAACATTACGGACGATGAACCGTGGGTTATTATGGGAGATTTTAACGTTACAAGATTTAGAAATGAAAGAGAGCTTGAGACACACATAACACAAGAAATGCAGGATTTCAATGAATGGATTCGAGACATAAGCTGTATTGAACCGTCTTTCTTAGGTAATCTATTTTTATGGTCAACTTCAAGTCGGGCGGACAACATGAGAAAGAACAGAGTTGATAGAGGCCTAGTGAATGAAAAATATGTGGAGTTTTACCCAAGAAGCCAAATCTAAGTTTTGCAACCAGATATCTTTGATCACTACCCTTTGAAATTCATTTGGGATAAGGAGAAAAAACAGAAAAAACCCTTTAAGTTCTTCAACTTCTGGATGAAAGATGAAGAATTTAATGAAATCCTTAATGAAACTTGGAACATCAGAATTAATGGAAATAGATGTTCAGGGTTTGTGAGAAACTAAGATTACTAAAAGGGAAGCTGAATAAGCTAGACCGGAAAAAATATAGTGAGATTTCTAAAAGAGTAGGGGAAGCCAAAATGAAACTAGAGGAAATACAAAGCAAGACACTAAGAGCCCCAAATCTACCTTATAACAGGGAAGAGGAAAAAGAGTCTCTTACGCGATTCAGAGACCTCTGTTTTAAAGAAAAAAGCTTTGCTAAGCAGAAATCTAGAGAAAATTGGCTTTCATTAGGAGACAAGAATACTTCTTTATTTTATAAAAAAATGTTCATCAAGGAATTTCAGAAATCAGGTCCTAAGGCTCAAAACTCACATGGAGATGTTTTATAGGGACAAAATGTAGTTCATGAGGAAGCAATAAATTTATACAAAGAGCTGATTGGAACAGAAACGAGCACAATAATAGAGGACAACCAAAGATTGCTTCAACAGATTGTGTAAAGGAAAATCAGTGAAGAAAGTGGTAACCAATTGATTACAAGAGTCAGTATGAATGAAGTCAGAAAAGATATGTTTTCGATGAAAGGGGATAAAAGTCCAGGACAAGATAGTTTCATGGCTTGGGCATGGGCTTCGCGCCTAAATGTGATCGTTACGCGCATTGACTTGCACTTGGGTGTGTGACGGTCGTTAAATCATCTACAATGTAGTGGTCTAGCAGTTGGATACGGTGGTTTCCTGTCACTTCAATCAACCATTGTTTTTCATTTTCCCCTATCCCTACAAAACAAATAACATTAATATTATATATGTTTCATCTTATCTATTTAATATCATATTTATTTGTGCCTATTGAGTTTTATTTGAACATAGTCCAAAATTTAACTATTAGAATTCGATCGATACAACATCATTTCGAAAATTACTATTTATTTTAAATTATGTGCAATTAGCCCGTATAAAAAGAATTTGAAAATAAATTTATTTACTCGAAATTATTTACAAAAATATAAAATTGTAGAGTTGAAAGTTAATGCTTACACATACCTCCATCCAAATCTAACCTCATGTATAAAATATAAAAGCCCATAATAAATAAGAATTCATAGTTTTCAAGCTTCAAATAATTTTGAGGAAATTGTCAATAATAAAAATGATTGATATGAGTAAGATAAAATTACATGAAATTACAAAATATAGGAGGTTCTATGGTGTAGTGGTTAGCACTTTGGACTTTGAATCCAACGACCTGGGTTCGACTCCCGGTAGGACCTCAATTTTGGTTTTAGCAAATGTTGTTTCTTTTTAATTTAAAGAAAAAGAGTTTGTCGAACCTCAATTTTGGTTTTAGCAAATGTTGTTTCTTTTTAATTTAAAGAAAAAGAGTTTTTACTCGATTGCGACGATACGATGGAAAATATTTTTTCATTTTGAGGCAACTATTTCTTCATTTCAAGGCAATTGTGCCAATTATGTGATGAATAATGATCATATTATAAAGTATAACAAAAAGAATAATTACCTAGTTTGTTGACGTTATTTTTACCCGATTGCGACGATGGCAAATATTTTTTCATTTTGAGGCAACTATTTCTTCATTTCAAGGCAATTGTGCCAATTATGTGATGAATAATGATCATATTATAAAGTATAACAAAAAAAATAATTACCTAGTTTGTTGACGTTGCTAGAACTCGTTTCAATGTAAGAAGATTGACATTTCGCTCATTTGAAGTTGTTTTCTTACTTTCACGATATTTTTGTAGCAACCATATTCGTTGACGATTTCTTCATTTTGAGGCAATTATTTCTTCATTTCAATGTAATTGTGATAATTATGTGATAAATAATTATTATATTATAAAGTATAACAAAAATTTCACTATATAAATTGTTAATGCTACTAGAACTCGTTTCAAAGTTAGAAGATTGACATTTCTTTCATTTGATGCTCGGTTTGTTACTTTGACATGATTTATCTCAATTTATAATGTCTTTAAATATAATTATATTACATTTTAAAAAAAAAGTTTATATCGATCGCAACCATACCATTTTGCTCACCCCATATACACATACCTAGGGATGACAATATATAACCTATCTCTCGGATAGTGAAGTACTCATCATTGAATCTATTTTTAATTTTATTAATCGACCCCAGTCTCGAACTCGATAGGTATCTCAATTTGTATCTTAATCCCTGGTTCGTTGGATACTTAATCTCTGATAGATACCACATTATCCAATTAAATATGTATAAGATTTTAGATGTTGAAAAAAAAGAAATTTTGTTTTATTAAATCATAAATACCTTTAAACTTATGATATTAAAAAAATAGAAACATTATTACATACATTTTTATGTTGTAGTGGTTAAAAAAAATAACAATGTTGTTGTTATTAGAATGGAGGAAATAACTAGAAGAATAAAAGTTGAAGAATTAGAGAGAATAATGTTAAAAATTAAGTAACGAGAGTGAAATAATATTTTGTTCTTAAAATATATTCAAATGAATAATAATGAGAGTGAAATATTTTGATTGACGTCAAATCTGAGTAAAATTATAATAAACTAGCATGAATCCAATAATATAAACACAATATTATTTATTTATAAATATTTTAGATAAATTAATATTATTCAAATTTAATTAATTTAAAATTAGTTTTAGTTTTTAAAAATTAAGTTCAATACAAAATTTAATGTTAACATATATTTTAAAATTCATTAAATATCTAAAGTTTTAAAAAATATTATGAAATTGAAAAACACTTAAAAAGAAATCTAGATTTCTTCTTAGTAAGAATCAAGTCAATTACGCCATTTATCTTATTAGTTATTATAGATTTATTTAGAGATTTTACTGAAAGTTGTGTCATACAATTTTTCTCTTATATAAAGTAATGTTAGACGTGTTTTACACTATTACCAACATCTTATCCATTACCGCGACCATTTTTACATTTACTTTGATGAAATAACCACCAAATCACACAATCCACATCTTATATCGTGACATCACACACTTTCACACACCTATTTTCTCTCGTCAAATCAATCACCAATCTCAATCGATCTCTCATATCATGTCCTCGTATTTTTCATATGTCTCTTATCACACTCAACAAATCAACCGCCAATCTCAATTGACCTCTAGTATCATGAGCTCACATATTTTCACATTTTGGTCAATCAAAATTTCATTCATATTATTTATGACCACCGATATCTCCTTTATTATCGGTCTCTTATCTCCACAAATCTCACCTCTCATCTCATGATTTTTATCCTTACCGCGATCTATTTTAATAATAATCGACCTCTTATCTTGTGACTCACATTTTTTCATACTCTTTTTTATCCACTCGGAAAATCACCCACAAATACTAATCAACCTTTATTCTTGCGACTTCACACACTTTTACAATTCAATTAATCAACATCTTATTCATATATTTTAACCACTAATATTTCATTTATTACCATCCTCTTTTATATTACCGCGACCTCTTTTTTTATCCCACTTCGGTAAACCAACCACCAAATCTCAATCGACATCTTATCTCGTGACCTCACACACTTTTAAGAACCTCTTATCCTCATTAAACCAACACTAATATCTCAATCGACCTCTTATCTTGTGACTCATACTTTTTATATCTCTTTGTCCCCTTGACAAATAACTCACCAATCACAATCGACCAATAATCTCGTGACCTCACACACTTTTACATTTCGGTCAATCAACATCTCATTCATATATTTTTATCCACTAATATCTCATTAGTTACCAACCTCTTAAATTATTCCCCACTTCCGGAAAACCAAACATCAAATCTCAATCGACATCTCATCTCATGACCTTACACACACTTTCACACATCTCTTATCCCTCGTCCAGCCAAACATCAATCTCCCCAATCGACCTCTCATCTCTTGACTCAAACTTTTTCATGTCTTTTTATTTCCTTAGAAAATCATTCACCGATCATAATTTCGACCTCTAATATCGTGACACACATTTGTACTCCGATCAATCAACATCTCATTTATATGTTTTTAACCGTCGATGTCTCCTTTTATTACCGGCTTCTTATCCCGACAAATCAAACCACAAATTTCCACCTCGCATCTCATCATATTTACTCTTATCGCGATTTCTTTTACCCCCTTTAACAAATCAACAACTAATTCCCCAATCATTATAGTCAATCAATATCTAATTCATTTATTTTAACCATTGATATATAATTTATTGAGAAGACCTCTTATATTTACCCTCATTTCGGAAAACAAACCAGCAAATCCCGACATTTTCATGTCGTGACCTCACACACTTTCAGACACCTCTTTATCTCCTTGGAAAATCACCCACCAATCTTAGTCGACCTCTTGTGACTCATAATTTTTCATATGCCTCTTTGAATCCACTTGGTAAACCATCTACCAAATTTTAGTCGACCTCTTGTGACTCCCAAATTTTCAAATGCCTCTTTTTCCCTTCGGCAAACCACCCACTAATCTTAGTCGACCTCTTTTATCCATTTCAACAAATCAACAAGACAAATTTCTTATCCCTCGTCAAACCAACCACTAATCCCCTAATTAACCATCATCTTTTGACTCACACTTTTTCATATACCTTTTTATCCCATCATATGCCTCTTTATCTCCTTGGAAAACAACCCACCAATCTTAGACGACATCTTTTACCAATTGATCACACACCTCTTATACCTCGTCAAACCAACCACTAACCCACCAATTGACCATCATCTTGTGACTAACACTTTTTCATATACCTCTATATCCCCTCGACTGATAAACCACCCACCACCCGACCTTTATCTCATGATTTCACACTTTCAAATGACCGTCAACCAACCAATAAATTCGACCTCACACTTTCACATTCCACTTATCCCTTATTTAAAAGTCGCATCACCATATGTTATACTAAATAATGCATTCTTTAACATTAATCTCTCAAATATTTATAATACTCACTTTTAAATTTGTAGTTTTTGGGGTTTGACTCTTGTCTTAAACATAAAATGTGAATACCTTAACCGCTAGACCACTTGAGATTATTGAAATAAATTTATAATTTTGTGTATGTATAAATAATTTTTATTTACTATTTATTACCAATTAGTTAATTAGTCAATAAGTTATAACTCACACTTTTTCATATGTCTCTTTATTATATTTTCATACGCCTCTTATCCATTGGTAAACTAACCACCAATCTCAATCACATTTTCAACCACCTATTATTCCTTAGAAAACTAACCACCAATATCAATTACAGTTTCAAATGCCTCTTATCCTTCAAAAAACCAACCACCAATCTCAATCGACCTCTATTCTTGTGACCTCACGATCTTTTGTTATTCACCTCTTATCCCTTGGTAAACCACATCCCAATCATACTTTTACATGTCTCTTATCCCTAGAAAATTAAACCAAATCTTAATCGACCTCTAATATTGTGATCTCACGATATTTTGTTACCCCCCTCTTATCCATTGACAAATCACATTCCAATCACACTTTTACACGTCTCTTATCCCTAGGAAAATAACCCACCAATCTCAATCAACCTCTAATCTTGTGACCTCACGATCATTTGTTACTCACCTCTTATGCCTTGACAAACCACATCCTAATCACACTTTCACACGTCTTTTATCCCTAGAAAAATAAACCACCAATCTCAATCGACATTTAACCTCGTGATCTCACACTTTGGTCAATCAAATATTTGATTCATATTTTTTAACCACTCTAATTTCTTACCGACATATTATCCTTCGGAAAATCACACCCCAATCACATTTAGTTAAATTATTGTAATTGTTTAGTTAGGTTGCAAGTTCGATATATAGATATAGCATTTTTAATTTTATTTTTAACCGTTTCAAGTTTATGGGTGAGTAACCCACGATCCGACTCAAGTATCCATTTACTCTCACATATATATCCAAAGTAACCACAATTCTCGACCCGAAAAACCAAGTAACTTCAAGTTAAGCATTATTATATATATATATATTAGTTAGTTAAAAAATTGAAGTTATATTGTTAGAAAGGGTGCGCGTTCATCAAATTTGTTATAGAATATAAAATATAAAGTCTTATTAGCTTAGTTGGTTAAAGAGTTGTATTTGTTTTGTTAGGTTGCAAATTCAAAACATACCTATAATATTTTTAATTATATTTTTAACCGTTTCAAGTTTATGGACGGGTCAACCCTTAATCTGACTCAAGTATCCATTTAGTCTCACATATAAATCCAAATTAAATACAGCTCTCAACCCGGCAAACCAAGCAAATTCAATTTTTTTAGAGCTGAGTCCGCTTCTCCTTTAGAGAGACTAATCCCCGCGGGTTAAACACATAGCCCCCAAACACACTTAACCAGACACATTATTATATATATGTAGATAGATTATATATATTTATTGTAATGATTGTAATTTTGAAAAGTCGCCTCATTAAAAAAAACAATCTATATATATATTTAATATTAATATAGTCGAGTATCGAATTTAGCACACTCTCATCCACGAACCTGATTGTGTAACCTCTCCTCTTCTCATCCCTGACACCGAGCCCAACTCAAATTGAAAATACCTGACCCCGAACATCGAATATCTACGGGTATTAAGTATACGCGTATCAACTATCATCCATATACATATCACTCTAGTTATAGCAAACGACAACGCTGATTTCTTCATTTTGTGATAATTGTACTGAGTATGTGATGAATAATGGTCTTATTCTAAAGTATAATGAAAAGTACTTCATCTAGTTTATAGAACAGGTTAAAGTAAGAAGATTGATGTTTTGTTCTTTTGGAATTATTTTCTTACTTTGACATGATTTTTTAAATTCATTTATCATGTCTATCTCACCGCGACATGATAATATTAAGAAAAAATAAAAATAATTGTAAATGGAAAAAATGTCTATCTCATTTATCACTTTCTAAATGAAAAAATTTGTAAATTAAAAAAGAAAAAAGAGTTTCTAACTCATTGCGACCATACCCTTCTCCCATCTCATATACATACCACTCCAGTTATGGCGAACGACCACGGCTATTTCTTCATTTCAAGACAGTTATCCAAATTATTTGATGAATCATGCTCTTATTATAAAGTATAACAAAAAGTAAATCCAATTCTCTGTTTATTGACGCTGCTAGAACTTGCAGTCAAAATAAGAAGATTGAAATTTCGAGAGTTTGAGAAAAAAATTCTAAGTGTTCAAAATTGTGATAATTCGAAACTCTATGCCACAATTTAAAATTAATTTTGAATCCCAATTATTATAAACGACTCAAGTTCGAGCCTTAAATATTAAATTTGTTAAAATATTATTATTTTCACAAAATTATAAAAAATATATAATAAACAAATCATGATATTAATATTGCACTGCTAACTAATTTAATATTGTAAGAATATGATATTAACCCGTGATTATAAAAGTGCAACAAAAAAAAAAAACTAAAGTGAGACAATAATTCCTCATACATGAGACCAATTAAATTTCCTCGTTGATGTGATCATTTTTTTTCTTTCCCCCTTATAAAATGATCAAGTCAATCGAAAGTTGGCCATTTAAAAAAATTGAAATTTTGGTATTCATGCGTTGTTGGTTCGTTTGATGGACAGGGAAGACGGGTTGTATTGAAGTCTTTGAAGATGAAGGTGAGATCCACACTAATCCGCATCCAAGACTAGGTTGGCAATTCGTGTTGAAGGGCATGGTGTTGGGCATTCCGCATCCTATTTAGGGTGTACTTGGGCTCTGCATCTAGGTGTAGTCCTTACGTGCATTGACCTGCGCTTGGGTGCGTTGATGCGGACCACTAGTTCTACAGTCTGGCCGTCTACAACGCAGTTATCTAGCAGCCATACACGGCGGTTTCTCGCCACTCTGGTCTATTTTTTTCCTTTTTGGTCAATCCATCAAAACAAATAACATTAATAATAGTTGTATTTGTTCACTTATTTGTTTATTATCTTATTTTTTTATTTGTTCCTTTTGGATTTATTTGAAAATAGGCAAAAATTTAATTATTTTGAAATGCTTTAATACCATATTGTTTCCAAATTTATTATTTATTTGAAATTTCGTGTAATGAGCTCGTATAGAAAATTTTGAAAATAAATTGATTGACTCGAAAAAATTATGAAATTGGGGAGTAGAAAGTTAATGTCTACATATACATCCGTCAAAATCTAACCTCATGCATAACATATAAGAGATAGGGAATAAATAAAAATTCACTTTTCAAGTATCAAATAATTTTCAAGAATTTTCAATTAATAAAAATGGTTGAGGAGTAATATAAAATAAAACAACACATGGACAAGAATAATGACATTAAGTTACAAAATTTAAAAAGTTTTATGATGTAGTGGTTAGCACTCTGGACATTGAATCCAACGACTTGTGTTTGACTCTCGGTAGGACCTTAGTTTTTGTTGAATGAATAATGATCATATTCTAAAGTATCGATTTTTTTTCTTATTTAGATTGTCGACGCTTCTAGAACTTGTTTCAATGTAAGAAGATTGACATAATCTGGATTGTTGAGATTTTTTAGCGACTATATTTGACAACGATTTTTCATTTCATTGCAATTGTGTCAATTATGTGAAGAATACTATAATGAAAATTTTCATTATCTAATTTATTGACGTGCTAGAATTCATTTCAATGTAAGAAGATTAACATTTGGTTCATTTATGCTCTTTTCTTACTTTGACATAATTTTGTAATTAATTTGTAATGTCTTTAAATAAAATTATATTTATATTAAAAAGTAGAAAAAGTTTCACCCAATCGTAACCATACCATTTTCCTCATCCAATATATATATACCACACTAGTTATAGAAAACGAGGATAATGATTTCATCATTTTTAGACAATTATATGTTATGTGATGCATCATGATCTTATTCTAAAGTATAAAGAAAAGTTTCTTTATCTAGTTTGTTGATGGTGCTAGAAATCGTTATAATAGTAAGAAGATTGACATTTTGTCCATTTGTAGTTTTTTTCTCATTTTGACGTAATTTTTTAAGTTAATTTATCATTTTCTATGTTTGTAAAAGAAAAAATATTTAAATTAAAAAAGAAAAAGAGTTTCTACCTCATCCCTCCAGTTATAGCGATGGATGGCGATCTTCATTTCGAGGCAGTTGTCTAAATTATTTGATGAATAATGCTTATATTATAAAGTATAACAAAAAGTTTCAATTCTCTACTTTATTGATACGGCTAGAACTTGCAGTCAAAATAAGAAAATGAAAGTTTCATTCATTGGAGGAAAATTTTTAAGTAATCAAAATTGTGACATTTTGAAACTCATATGTTACAATTTAAAGTGCAAATTCTAAAAATGACTCGAATTGGGGCCTTAAATAGTAATTTGGTTAAAAAATTATTATTGTCACAAAATAATAAAAGATATAGCACAATTACTAGTTTCTTTCTTAAGCATGATGTCTTTAAGAATGCCTTTGTGGATGACATATACCTAGGGAATAATCTTTTACATTAGGTTGTATGGCTCAAAGAGAGACATCCTATGGGAGAAGAAAGAAACTTAATTCAAAATCAACATACCAATAACCCAATGACCCACACTAAAGGTGTTTATATCCTCTCATCTCATCAAATCATTTAAGTTAGGTCACACACTCACACTAATCTCCCCTACAATTGAGAAAAGATGCTACTTAAGCACTAAATCTCTTAAAGTAAAAATCTCCCCTGAGTGGTGAATCATGTCATCCAATTAGCATTTGAATAATTTTGTGACCTCAAACAAATAGGGATAATAAACATTTCAATTAAGGTCACCTTACCATATGTTCTTCTAGAAATTGTTTGGCATACCATGAGTTGGACTCTCATGTGATTGGTGTTGGGGTAACAGATGGATTATTAAAACAAGGATACATCAACATGAAGACAGAAAATCAAACATAGAGAACAAACAAAAATAGATTTAGATAATTAAAGTTTCGACAAGACAATTGAGCAGTCAACCATGTCAGTTTTGGCTCGAATCAAAGGTGGTGAATCTTCGCAGAGTTCTCTACAATATAACTAGTCTAGATCTTTATTTAGACTTCTCTCAGATACTCATTTGAGTATTATACTTCGGTGAGATTTTTTTTTCATTGTTCTTGTAATCTACCATTAAGGGTGAAAACTTTGTATTAGTGAAATTCTAGGGTACTAGAGAAGACTTTGGTGTAACTCACTTTAACTTAGTGAATGAGTTTTAAGAAGCCTACGGGTCCCGTATTTTTTATCCTTGTTGGATTTTCCACGCTAAAATTGATGTGTCTTTGTGTTCTTAGTTTGGTTGTTTTCTATTTAATTTGATTCTTTTGGTTATCTCATTGGGGCATACAAAGAGTGAATGAACAACTATTCTGCAGTTGTTATAAAGAGGTGTTTTCCTAACAAGTGGTATCAAAACATTTGATTGGACTGATCAAATTTTTTGTGTTCCCAAGGGAGGAACAAAATTCTATCGAGATCATAAAGCTAACCTCGACAAACTTTTTGATCAGGAAATATAAGATGTTGGATTACTGATTTGCATAGATATGCTTAGGAATATACAAGGCATGACAAAGTCAAACACGATGAGCGATAAAAATTTGAAAATTGTGAATTGGAAAACATCTTCTATGATCAAGTAGTGGGTTGACCAAAATATCTTACACCATATTATAGAAGGAAATGATGCGCAAACACTTTGGAAAAAGTTAGAGTCGATGTTCAAAAATGGATCTTCAAGAAATAAGGCGATGATAATTCGATAACTCATGAACTTGAAGTATAAAGACAGTGGGAGTTTGATAGAGCACATTAGCAAGTTTATTGGCTTGGTGAATCAAATGGCATCGATGGAGATGACTCTCGATGATGAGCTACGGGCTTTACTACTTCTCAACTCGTTATTGGATAGTTGGGAAATGTTGGTGATTTCGTTGAGTAATTCAGTGAAAGATGGTATTCTAACTATGGACATGTTTAAAGATAGTCTTTTCAATGAAGATGTTAAAAGAAGAGAGAAATGTGAACCAGCTTCAGAAGCCCTAGAAGGTGAAAACTCATAGTCACGTAGAAGGAATAAGAACATATATCCACATAGTAGAAAGGTAAAGAATGAATTCGACAAAGGAAGATCGAAGTCTCGTGGTGGTCTTAAGTGTTATCACTGTAAAAAATTAGGGCACATGAAGAGAGAATGTCGAATATTGAAACGAAAACAAAATGAAGGTTAGAATGTTGAAAAAGAAACCAATGTGGTTATAGAGTGCTATGTTACCGTTGTGTGAAAGGATGGTTGCGTTAATCTCATAAGTCAAGATAGTGATTGGGTGATTGATTCTGATGCTTCTTTTCACGATACTTCTCATGGAAATTCTTTCTCTATGTATTCGATATGAGATTTTGGCAATCTCTGAATGGATAACGACAGTTCATCGAATATAACGGGTATTGGCAACATTTGTTTAGAGACTACAGTCAGTTTCAAATTGATACTTAGAGATGTGAGACACATTTCAGATATTTGTCTCAACCTGATTCTACGGGAAAACTCAACAATGAGGGGTTTGAGAATTAATTTTATAAAGGTAAGTGTAAACTAAAAAATGGTTCGTGTGTGATGACTAAAAGAAAAAAAGATGAACACGTTGAATTTAATGAAATCCAAATTTTACAAGGGATAGATATGTTAGAATTCTTGTCTATAAATTAAAATAACATAAAATATATATAAATACGATGTTATAACAAAAATGAACTATAATATACAGAAAACGAAATCACAATAATACAATGTTGATTCGAGATATGTGCTTAGTACATTTCCCTTAAAATAGTTCTGATAGTTCCACCATCTCCCATTATACTAGAGCTTATCTCAGATGTTTGTCCCTCAAGATATAATGAATCTAGTAGTGATTCAGCACTAGAATCACAACGCACCAAATTAGACAGAGTAACTAAATCGATCACCAGGTTTTAATAGAAATACGACGTGTCAAGAACTCAAACACATTCAATTGAGTGAGGAAATCGAAGAACACTCTGTTGAGTGAAGAACTCGAAGAACACTCAAGAAACAAAGAAAATACTTTTTGAGTTCTAGATAAATAATTAGATGAAGGAAATAAGAGATATATGAAGAGTTCTTACATTAGGGGACATATATAACTAGAAATTAAATTAAATCATCACAATAAATTCATTTATCAATACAAAGGTTGATTATTCATCCAATGGTTTCCATTCCTAGACTCTTGGTATTTCTAAACTCTTAGAATTCAATCTTATTTATATGCATTCGATTTTATACATTGACATTAAATTTACCAAAAACCCACATTTGAATTTGGTATGAATTTATATTTATTTGGATTAAATTACATTTAATTTATTTATCCAAATCATTATTTCCATTTAATTAATGGAATTAGTTTAAAATTCCAACAATATCCTTCACTAATGGAAATTGAAATATTAACTCGGTAAAAGATTTAATAGTTGAATTCTATATAAGATAGACATGTGTGATCTTTTGAACCTTCCCTCATGATAGTATATAACTTTAATAGTCGATTAGTAGACTCGATGTCCTTGAACTATTTTGTTATTTGTGTAAACGATTACACACCTTCATATAGAATTCTCCTAATACATGTCAAACATTCATGGTTGTGTCCGTTTTGGCCATGGAACACACGAGTAGTTCTGTGAGAGAGTGTAGAATTGAGTCATAGAATTCCTTCGAAGTGGCCCCACTTCTCTCTCACATAGATGATCTTTTTGCTCTTAAAGATTTATTAAAATCGATATGCTTAACCTAGTCAAATATATATTGTTTCATTATAAGATTAATTATCAAAAATAATCTTCCAAGTCATTACGATTAGGTTGTCCCATTGAACCTAGTTTTTGGAATCTCTAGTCTGCATATGTTGATTTTTCCTTCATACAAACTTATAGTAGACTTAGGTCTTTAAAAAACTTTTAAACTAACTTTCTATTCAATAGTTTGGTTAGTGGATCCACAATATTATTCTTGACTAATATAGTCAAATGTGAGAACTCTATTAGAGAGTATAGTCTAATGACATTATGTCTAAGACGTGTATGTCAAGACTTATTATTGACTCTAAGTTTGTCCAATTTCAAATTACTATCACAATAATTAGAAATTTCTTTTTAGACAATCTTGAAATATCTTCTAATAAGCATGGTCATTCATACATTATTTTTTGAAAATTATTGTTTACTTGGCTAACTAGTAAACAAAATGTCTTTGAACTATTATGTCTTTGTGTCAATGATTACATATTTCACAAAAATATTTTTTTGACATTTGTCAAAAATTTATGAATATAGATTATATCATTTAATCTATCAATCATAATATTTTTATAAGGTTTCCACTCATATAGTTATACATTCAAGTGTACACATAATTTGTAGACGTAAAGTCTTTCATGCCACTTTATCATTTGATAACAACATGATACCTCATTTAGTGCAACTCACAACCTTAGTGAATTTAATAATTTTTATTGTAATTTCCAACGATAAAAATAGCGTATAAAGACACGAAATGAAATAATTTCTTTCATTGTCTTCATGATACACACAATTGTCACATTCATTAATTTTCAGTTAAAATCAAAGTATGATCAATATTTTCATATCATTATTATAAAAATTGTTATAAGTCATACAAAAACTTTACAAGCCAATTTTTTTTATTAATTTATTTAATAAAAATTTATTTTGAAGATATTTGTTCATCAGATTTAAATGCAAATAATATTAAAGAAAAAACGTGTTTCTTGATTTCAAACCCACAAAAAATCAAATTGAGAACCAACTAAACAAATATAAACAAGGCATTTTTTGTTATGTTATGTTGCGCAACATTATCTTTTATAGAGAACATATTTCTCTTACAATAAATCATCATTTTATTTATCATAATATACACAATAATATTTTGTGTTATTATCAATAAAAATATTTCCCCCCACATTCGTGTTGATACCTTTTAAAACACACAAATTTATGTGAATTAAATACATTTTTTAATCAAAAGATTTTCACACATTTCTAAATTTGCAAACCAGTTCTTCTGCTACCGAATTCTCTGTTCCTTTATTCCGGACCAATCACAATTCAGCATGAATATTATATTATTAAATCTCGTTCAAGTTAAAAATATATATATCTAGAACCTAGAAACATCACCACTTCCTCAGGTCATAAGAGTGAAGTTTGTTTCACAATGTAAATAAAAGTGAAACAAGTTTCACTAATGTGCATTTTTTCTCTTTTATTTATCTTTTAAATATAAGTGAAGCAATCTTCACTCATGTGCGCTTACTTCAATTTTATTTACATTGTAAATAGAAGTGAATCAAGCTTCACTCATGTGTGCTTGCTTCATTTCTATTTACATTGTTAATAGAAGTTAATCAAACTTCTCTCATGTTTGCTTCACTTCTTTTTACATTGTAAATAGAAGTGAAGTAAACTTCACTCATGTGCTCTTACTTCACTTTATTAAAAATGTAACTAAAAGTGAAGCTAGTTTCACTAAAGTGTGTTTCCTCAAATTCTATTTACATTGTAAATAGAAGTGAAGTTAACTTCATTGAAGTGCGTTTGCTTCACTTTTATTAACAATATAAATAGAAGTGAAGTTAGCTTCACTTAAGTGCGTTTGTTTCACTTTTATCGAGTGAAACTTACTTTACTTCTATTAACGCTGCTAATAGAAAAGAAACAAGCTTCACTCAACTACGTTTCACTTGTAATTTATATTATAAATTATTATATTATTATCAAAAAAATTCAACTTGTTTCCATAATATCTCTTTCTCCAGCTTCCTCTTTCACGGTGATTCAAATATGGCGTTCTCTCACGACGATTCACGATTTATAACTCTACTACAAAGTTTTTTCCGTAAAAAACAATATAGCTCACGAAAATGGTATGTACAACAAAATCGTTTTGTTTTGTTCATATTTAAGAAATCCTACTTCGAGAATGGTACGCACAATGACATCATTCTAATTTGTTCATATATATTTAGGATACCCTACTTCGAAAATGGTTCGCACGATGACATCGTTCTAATTTGTTCATATTTACGAAACCCTACTTCTAAAATGGTACGTTCAATAAAATCGTTATGTTTTTTTAATATTTAAGAAACCCTACATTGGTGGGTAAAATATTTCTGGTAGAATTTTTAAGGTACTATTTTTCATTCCCATATAAGTGTGTAGAATATACATATCACATTGCTATTAAAGTAGGACTCAACCTTCTTTATAATATCTCAATCTTACTTCAAGTTTCATCAGTGGCTGATCATGTTGGATTACATGATTTAGGGGCCAAAAGCAGCTGATTTTGATGACGATCATGGGGTTAGTTTGGTGAGTTACATTTATCTTTATCTGGCATGTAAAACTCAGGGTCTGTAAAGATATTATTACATGAATGTTTCGTATTTTTTTTTTGATTAAATTACATTTAATTTATTTATTAAAATTCTCATTTTCATTTAATTAATATAATTAGTTTAAAATTCTAACAAGATAAACTTAATACATAAAGATGTGAACATTGATTTGTGGCACAAGAGACTTGGCCACATTAGTAAGAAGAGAATTCAAGCTCATGTTAGGAAACAATTCCTTCCCGATTTACAAGGTACATCTCTAAAAAATTTTGAGAATAATAATATTCAATTACAAAATATAAAAGGTTCTATGGTTTAGTGGTTAACACTCTGGACTTTGAATCCAACGACCTGGGTTTGTCTCTAAGTAGGACCTTAGTTTGGGTTAAATAAATAATGATCATATTTTAAAGTCAAAAATTTTATTATCTAGATTGTTGACGCTTCTAGAACTTGTTTCAATGTAAGAAGATTGATATTTCGTTCATTTGATGCTCTTTTCTTATTTTGACATGATTTTGTAATTAATTTGTAATATCTTTAAATGAAATTATATTTTTATTAAAAAATAAAAAGTGTTTCTACCCGATCGCAACCATACCATTTTCCTCATCCAATATATACATACCACTCTAGTTACAGAAATTTAGGACAGTGATTTCTTCATTTTGAAACAATTATATACAAAATTTTTATTATCTAGATTGTTGACGCTTCTAGAAATTGTTTCAAATGTAAGAAGATTGACATTTCGTTCATTTGATGCTCTTTTCTTATTTTGACATGATTTTGTAATTAATTTGTAATATCTTTAAATGAAATTATATTTCTATTAAAAAATAAAAAGTGTTTCTACCCGATCGCAACCATACCATTTTCCTCATCCAATATACACATACCACTCTAGTTACAGAAAATGAGGACAGTAATTTCTTCATTTTGAAACAATTATATACATTGTGTGATGAATCATGATCTTATTAGATCTTATTCTAAAGTATAACGAAAACTTTCTTTATCTAGTTTGTTGATGGTGTTAGAACTCGTTCTTATCGTATGAATTTGGCGTTTCGTCCGTTTGTAGTTATTTTCTTATTTTGACTTGATTTTTTAAATTAATTTATCATTTCTATGTTAGTAAGTTAAGAAAAATATATTTAAATTAAAAAAGAAAAAGATTTTTTGCCTCATCACTCCAGTTAGAGCGAACAACGGGGATCTTCATTTTGAGGCAGTTGTCTAAATTATTTGATGAATAATTCTTATATTATAAAGTATAACAAAGACTTCCAATCTCTAGTTTATTGATACTAGTAGAAATTGGTGTCAAAATAATAAAAGGACAGTTTCTTGCTTTTGAGAAAAAAAAATTTTGATGGTTCGAAACTCATATGTTATAGTTTAAGTGCGAATTCTAAAAACAACTCGACTTCGAGACTTAAATAATAATTTGGTTAAAAAATTATTATAATCACAAAATAATAAAAGAGAGAAAATAATAAAAGATATAGCACAATTACTATTTTCTTTTTTAAGCAGGGTGTCGTTAAGAATGCCTTTGTGGATGACATCTACCTAGAGAATAATCTTTTAGATGTGATTGTATGGTTCCACGAGAGACCTTCTATGGGAGAAGAAAGCAACTAAATTCAAAATTAACATAGCAATAACCCAATGACCCACACTAAAGGTGTTTATATCGCCTGATATCATCAAGTCATTTAAGTTAGGTCACACACTTACACTAACCTCCCATATAGTTGAGAAAAGATGCTACTTAAGCACCAAATCCCTTAAAGTAATAATCTATCCTAAGTGGTAAATCATGTCATCCAATATAGGGATAATTTTGTGACTTCAAACAAATAGGATAATAAACATTTAAATTAAGGTTACCTCACCATATATTCTTCTAGAAATTGTTTGACATACCATGAAAGTGTTGAGTCAAGCTCATGTGATGTGATGGCTGTTGGGGCTAACCAACTCATTGAACTTGAATTAATAACATATAATATAAAATAATATATCATTATGTATTATATTATTATATATTATATTCAATGATTATATATTATATTATATTATATTATTATATATTATAAAATAGAAAACAAGGATACAATAAGACAATTGAGTAGTCGAACGGTGTCAGTTTTGGCTTGAATCACAGGTGGTGAATCCTCGTAGAGTTCTCTACAATCTAACTAGTCTAGATCTTTATTTATACTTCTTTTAGATACTCATTTGAGTATTCTATTTTGGTAATATCATTTTCATGTCATTGTTCTTGTAATCAATCATTAAGGGTGAAGACTTTGTATTAGTGAACCTCTAAGGTATTAAAGAGACTTTGGTGTAACTCACTTTAACTTAGTGAATGAGTTTTAAGAGGCATATGGATCCCGTGGTTTTTTATCCTTGTTGAATTTTCCACGCTAAATATATGTCTTTGTATTCTTAGTTTGGTTGTTTTCTATTTAATTTGATTCTTTTGGTTATCTCATTTTGGGAATAGAAATAGGGAAATAACAATTATTCTATAGTAATTATAAAGAGGTGTTTTTCTAACAAGTGGTATCAGAGCATGTCGTTGGACTGATCAAATTTCTTGTGTGCCCAAGGGGGGAACAAAATCCGATCGAGATGAAAAAGCTACCATGACGAACTTTTTGGTCTAGAAACGTAAGGTGTTGGATTGCTAATTTGCAAATATTTGTTTAGACCTATACAAGGCATGACAAAGTCAGACACGATGAAAGAAGAAGATTGGAAAATAATGAATTGGAAAATAACTTCTACGATCAGGTAGTGGGTTGACCAAAATATTTTACACAACACTGTAGAAGAGAACGATGCACAAACACTTTGGAAGAAGTTTGAGTCGATGTTCGAAAAGGGATCTTTAAGAAACAAGGCAATGATAATTCGATGACTCGTGAACTTGAAGTATGAAGACAGTGGGAGTATGACAGAGAACACTAGCATGTTTATTGGCTTGATAAATTAGATGACATTGATGGACATGACTCTCGATGATGAGCTAAGGATCTTGTTGGTTCAAATTATTTTGACTAAGTGTCAAAGTAGTTTGACTATTGGAATTTTGATAATTTGATGTATATAAA
This sequence comes from Impatiens glandulifera, assembly GCF_907164915.1. Taxonomy (NCBI): domain Eukaryota; kingdom Viridiplantae; phylum Streptophyta; class Magnoliopsida; order Ericales; family Balsaminaceae; genus Impatiens; species Impatiens glandulifera. Next base: position 36,074,114 of record NC_061866.1, read on the forward strand.
ACTCAATCTAAGCCGTCTAATTGTCTTTGGTGTAGGTGTATCGAAAACAGGTTATATTAGACTAAGTCTTAATGAGGTTCATTAGACTGATTTGGCATTAGATGCATGGAGTTAGACGTGTAGTCTAACAGACGGAGTTAGACGTGCAGTCTAACAGACGGAGTTAGACGTCCAGTCTAACAGACGGAGTTAGACATGCAGTCTAACAGACGGAGTTAGACGTGCAGTCTAACAGACGGAGTTAGATGTGCAATCTAACGGATGAGAGTTAGACGTGCAATCTAACTCCTTCAGATTAGTCTGAAGAGATGTATAGTTAAACGTGCAGTCTAACTAATGAAAGTTAGACGTGCAGTCTAACTCCTTCAGATTAGTCTGAAGGGAACTGTAATTAGATGTGTCATTTAATCCCGTTAGACTAGGTGGTCTAATGGATCCTGCTATTAGACGTGGGCGTCTAATTTCATTAGACGAGGTCGTCTAAGTGAAATACGTCTAATGTCAAGCTTAAAGCAGTTGCTTGAAGCTAGCACACGTCTACCCATGATCAACTAACTGTACGCTACTCCTGTTCCACTTTCCAGTGAAGATCAGTACGACAGCCAATTGCAACCAATTGATTAATGCCATGTAAGCAAATATTCTTCCCACTACTTGTTTTTGCAGGAATATCCTTGAAGAATATTTGGTGCACTACCAGATTGGTACGACCACGATCCTGGTGCTTAGAGTCTGATGTGTACCATAGAGGCGTTCCAATGGAAGCTCACCACGTGTCATTATGAAATATTCGACCGTTGGTACCTCTCCTTATTTAAAGATCTTCAAGGACCACGGATGAATCATCGTTCTAGAGATACACAGATTATTCAATCTACGCATACAAACGAACTGCTTTCTTACTTTACTGTGTGTTTATCAAGAGAGAGTTAAAATCAAAGCATTGTTTTAGCTGAGTGATATTCTTTTATATTCTGTAAGTTGAACCGAGTCTGTTCTGTTCAACAGTGAGTTAATCTTGCGACTGTATTTGATTCTAAGAAAGTTATAGTGAATCTTTCCGGTAGTTGGAAGAAGGGGTGACGTAGGAGAGTTTGATCTGAACATCCATAAACAAACTGTTGTGTCTTTTCTATCTATCATTTTCTCATTCTTGGTTCTTAGCTTCAAACCTAAGCAAACATTTCCACACTTGAATCGTTCAAGAGTTTGCAAGGGTTTGTGCAGAATAGAATGTGATTTAAATCCTTAACAAGATTTATATCAAACCGTTTTTCTTAAGTCGTCATCAATAACCAGACCCCCGTCTCTATTGTTGTTGTCGATCCTATCAGATCTACTGCTTCTCAACTTGTTACCAAACAGTTGGGAAATGTTGTGATTTTGTTGAGAAATTCAGCAAAAGATGGTATTCTAACTATAGACATGTTTAAAGATATTATTTTCAATGAAGAAACTAGAAGAATAGAGAAATGTGAACCAACTTCAGAAGCCCTGACATGTGAAAACTCAGAGTCACATGGAAGGAGTATGGACATATCTCCACACGGTAGAAAGGAAAAGAATGACTCGAACAAATGAAGATCAAAGTCTCATGGTGGTATTAAGTGTTATCTCTGTACAAAAACTAGAGCACATGAATAAAAAATGTCGAATATATAAACGAGAAAAAAATAAAGGTTAGAATGGTGAAAAAGAAACAATGTGGTTATAGAGGGCGACGCTACTATCGTGTGCAAGGATGGTTGCGTTAATCTCATAAGTCAAGATAATACTTTTGATTGACTCGGGTGCTTCTTTTCACATTATTTCTCATGAAACTTTTTCTCTATGTATTCGAGAGGAGATTTTGGAAATCTTTGAATGGGTAACGACGGTTCATCCAAGATAACGGGTATCAACAACATTGGTTTAAAGAATACAGTCGAATGCAAATTGATAATTAGGTATGTAAGGAACATTCCAAACATTCGTCTCAACTTGATTCAAGAGACAAACTTGACGATGAGGGGTTCGATAATTATTTTGATGAAGGTAAGTGGAAGCTCGCAAATGATTCGCTCATGATGGCTAAAGTAAACGAAGACAAACACGTTGTATGTAATGCAAAAAAAAATTGTACAAGGGAGATATAATCTTAATCCAAAAGATGTGGACATTGATTTGTGGCACAAGAGACTTGTCAACGTTAGTGAGAAGGGAATTCAAGCTCTCACAGGAAACAATTCCTTCTTTGTTTGCAAAGTACATCTCTGAAAACCTATGATGTTTGGTTAGTTGAAAAAACACATAGAGTTTCATTTTGTACACTCCCACCACATAGAAAATCAAATATTCTTGATTTGATTCATACTAATATTTGTTCTATGCAAGAAAAATCTCTCGGTGGAGCATATTATTTTGTAACATTTATTGATGATTACTCTAAAAATGTTTGGTTTTATGTTTTGAAAACTAAAGATTAAATGCTAGAGGTCTTTAAAGATTTTCATGCCAGAGTTGAGAGAGAAATATACAGAAAATTGTGATGCGTGAAATTGGACAACAACGATGAATATAAAGGGACATTTAAACGATATTGTAGAGATCACATCATCAGATTGGAGAAGACACTTTCAAAGACACCTCAACACAACGGTACGGTCTAACTAAAATAATTAACTGAACAATTTAAGAAAGAGTGTAGAGTATATTGTCTCATTTAAAGTTACCCAAGTCGTTTTGGAGAAGGCAGCGAGAACCGTAATTGACTTTATAAACCTTTCTCCTATAGTAGTATTGAATAGTAACGTTCTAAATAGGATTTGGACCAGAAAAGATGTCATTTACAAGTATTTTAGAGTCATTGGTTGTAGGGCGTACGATCACGAAGAATTCACGACATGTTATGAGATTCTATGACAAAGAAGATCGTGAGAAGTATAGGTGTTGTGTTTCTAAACAAAGTTACAGATGATAGTGAAAAGGTTGAAAAATCAAGTACCTCTACTAAAATTCATGTTAGTTTGGATGCAATTCCACTTACCATAAGTTCTGATCATGGGGAAGACACTAAGGAAGGCAATAATGATGATGTTAATAGTGACGAGTCAATTGAACACATTGAGGAAGAAACTACATCAATGCCATTTGAACAACCTTTGAGAAGATCTAATATGGAGCATCAACCCTATATTAGATATCCTTCCAATGAGTATTTATTGTTCAAGGATCGAGGAGAACCAAAAAATTACCAAGAATATTCAAAATATATGACAACAATGAGTGGTGTATAATCATGCAAGAAGAGATGCAATCCTTACATGATAACCATGCGTACGACTTGGTAAAGCTACCTAAAGAAAAGAAAGCACTTAATAATGAGTGGGTGTACAATTAGAAGACTAAACATAATAGCTCACAACATAGGTACAAGGCTCGGTTAGCTGTGAAGGGTTTTGGTCAGGTGAAAGAAATTGACTTTGAAGAAATATTCTCTCTATAGTAATGAATTTCTCAATTCGAGTTGCTCTAGGGTTGGTTGAATGCTTAAACCTAGAAGTGAAACAACTTGACATGAAATTTTTTTTTCTTCATTTTGAATTAGAAGACAAAGAACAAGTTGTGTGCAAGTTGAAAAAGAGTTTGTATGGAGTCAAGCAAGTTCCAAGGCAGTTGTACAAGAAATTTAACTTGTTTATGATGAGTCAAGGATATAATAATAATACATCATATCAATACATGTTAACTAAAAATTACTCAAATAACGACTTAATCATTATGTTGTTATATGTAGACGACATGTTGATCATTGGTAGTGATGTTGCCAAGATTAACAAACTGAAAGAAGAGTTGATCAAGTCTTTTGCAATAAAAAACTTTGGGTTAGAGAAGAAGATACTTAGAATGAAAATCATGTATGACAAGAAAAATGAAAAGTTGTGGATATCTCAATAAAGCTACATTAAGAAGGTTCTTTAACGGTTTAACATGAGTAAAGTTAAAATAGTCAACTCTCCACTTGCGGGTCACTCCAAGATTTATATAAAGCAATGTCCGACAAGTGAACAAGAAGAGGAGGAGATGAGGAAAGTTCCATATGAAGTTGGGAGATTGATGTATGATATGGTCTGTATTAGGCGTGTAAGTAAACCGACCGAACTATTGAAAACTGACCAAATCGAAGCTAACCAAACCGCATCCAAACAAACCAATCAAACCGATAAACCGGCGGTCCAAAATAGCATGAACCGAACTCATTCGGTTCGGTGCATCAGTTCTTTGGTTGTGAAACCGTTCCACTAACCGACCAAACCGATTAGTTCTATTTAAGCTTAAATGAAGCATGGGGAATAAAGATGTCTCTTTGTCTTCAACTTCCTTCATCTATAATGCATCATTAATTAGTTGTTACTCCATTTCAATACTTTTTTATACTCTATGAATGAAACAAATCTCCAGATCTAATATGAGAGACTGAATTTCAATATACTTTAGGGGATAAAGATTTAGAGTTGAAGAAATTAAATTTTAAAGCTTGAAGATGAAGTTCTCCCCTTTTAAAGTGAGAGAGAACCATTATACTATTATAACATTATTATATATATTAGTATGACCCGTTTGGGAATTTATTTTATGGAAATGTTTATTGATATTGGTTGCAGATTCTTTTAGTTTTTTAAGTATAATAAATTATGTTTATTTTTTATGATTTTAAATTAGATTAATAAAGTTGAAATTTTTTAATTTAGCTATTTTCTTAACATATTTCTAAACCGATCAAACCGAATAAACTGACCGAACCGAGTATTAAACCGATCAAACTGAACCAACTATCAAACCGAAACCGACGGTTTATGATTTAGGTAAACCGACACCAACGGTTTGGTTGTATATTTGGGTCTATAAACTAACCAAACCGAACCTCTTACAAGCCTAGTCTATATCAGGTCAGACATTGCTCATACAATTGGTATTGTTAGCATATTTCTCTCAATTCCAGAAAAAGAACATTGGGAAAAAGTTAAGTGGATAATGAGGTATCTGAAAGGCACTTTAAATGTGTTTTTATGTTTTCGTAGTGACAATCTTATTCTAGTTGGGTACTTGGACTCGGATATGGCTAGTGACATTGATTCTAGAAGGTTTATTTCAAAACATTTGATGACCTTCGCAGGAGGAGCTGTCTCTTGGTAGTCCGAGTTACAAAAGATTGTTGCTCTATTTACCACAGAGGTAGAGTATATTGTAATCACTAATGGTTGTAAGGAAGCATTGTGGATGAAAAAATTATTAAAATAATTGAGTCTATAACAAGAAAAGTACACAGTGTACAATGATAGTTATAGCGTTATTCATCTCTACAAATAATTCACATTCTATTCAAGATCCAAATACATTGAAGTGAGGTACTACTAGATTTGAGATGTGCTCGATATGAAACAATTGAAATTAGAGAAAGTTCATACTAGTGAGAATGAATTTGATATGATGATGAATTATTTGTAGAAAGAGAAGCTTGAAGCTTGTTGACAACGAGCGAGCTTGTTAGAGCCCACCCAATGATCTGGAGGGGGAGTTTGTTGGGTCTAGCTCATGTGATGTTACTGGGTGACCGACCCATATGGCTTAGATTAGTAATATATAATATATCATCATATTTCATATATTATATTCTCTTATTATATATTATTCTATACTATATAATAGGAAACAAGGATATGACAACATGAAGACATAAAATTAGATATAGAGAGAATAAACAAAAGTAGAGTTGGATAAGATCGAGTAGTCGAACGATGTTGGTATTGGCTTGAATCACATGTGGTGAATTCTCGCATAGTTCTCTATAATCTAATTAGTCTAGATCTTTGTTTAGACTTCTCTTAGATACTCATTTGAGTATTCCACTTCAGTGAGATCTTTTATTTGTCATTGTTCTTGTAATCCACCATTAAAGTGAAGACTTTGTATTAGTGAAACTCTAGGGTAATAGAGAAGATTTTGGTGTAACTCACTTTAATTTAGTTAATGGACTTTAAGAGACCTACATGTCTCGTGCTTTTATCCTTATTGGATTTTTCACACTAAAATTGATGTGTCTATATGTGCTTAGAATATTTTGAAGACAACTTTTGAGAGAGAATGATATTTTATTATTGTTTTTGGTATATTAGACTTGAATTACAAAACCTTAATATATATAGGCTAGAAAATATCTGCAAAATCTTGTTAATTAATATAAAGATTCTAACGTTCTACTCATAATTGATTTAAAATAAAATATAAGAAAATAATGAAATTGATTGTTAAGATTTTCTAATAATATCTAATCATTATGGTGGGTGGAGGTTACATCACATTAATTTTAATACTCCCCTTAATGTTGTCGGATTCCAAGTTTAGCTCGAAGTTGTTGGAACCTCTCTCTTGGAAGTGTTTTTTTTAGAATGTTAGATACTGGTTCTTGAGATCAATAGAACTCAAGCTGAATTTCTTTTTCTTCTATCGCTTTTCGGATAAAATGATTCTTATCTTTGTAGATTCATTTGTCACCAGTGACTTTTTTGTTGGTTGTCTTGACAACGAGATGCCATGTTTGAGTCTTCATGATCACATGAATCTCCTCATCCATTGCTTTTCTCCACGATTCTTCTTTAATTGTTTCGTCAAAGTTTTCGGGCTCAATTGACAATAGTTGTGGTTGTTGTGGAGTCTTCTTTGGTATGGTTGTGGTTGAACATCGATTAAATAGGTAAACGGTGGTGTAAACTACTTCAACCCAAAAGGTTTTGGGTAAAAATTTCTTGTGAATCATTGATTTTGTCATTTCAACGATCGTCTCATTTTTCCTCTCAGTAACACCATTTTGTTGTGGAGTGTACCTTACTATTAGTTGTCGTTCTATTTCTTCGTCTTCACAAAACTTGTGACACTCCTTAGAAGTGTATTCCTTGCCACTATCACTTCGTAGGATTTTGATGAAACATCCACTTTATTTTTCAATGAGACTCTTGAAATTTTTGAATATCGTAATACTTCAGACTTTTGTCTCATAAAATAGCCCAAGTCGTACAAGTGTGGTCATCGATGAATAGAACATAATACCTATTTTGAGCATGAAAAATGGAGTCAATTGGTCCGCAAATGTCGGTGTGGAAAAATTCCAATTTTTTTAGCTCCCCATTATAATCCTTTTGGAAAAAGAAGTCGATGTTGCTTTCCGAACGCACATCCTTCGCATATGTGTTGTTTTTATTCTATGCAAGGATGTATTTGTACCATACTCTTGTCATACAACTCCTTGAGACTTTGGAAGTTGAGATGGCCAAATCGTTGATGTCATAATGTTGAAGTTTGGTAATTTGAGGTAGAAACTCGGTGAGCTTTTAAATCAGAATAGTTGATGTTGAGAGAAAAATTGATTGACCATTTTGATCTTAGTGAACACCTTTGACTTATCTTTTATATCAAAGATAATACACTCATTGTTATCGAAGCAGAGCTTATACCCATTTTCTACCAATTATTCGAGGCTGAATAAATTTTGGCTCAAGATCGGCACACAAAGTACATTGTTAATATAACTCAGCCCTTCTTTTGTCTTGATGGAGATCCTTCCAAACCTTTTTGGCTTCGTTTTCTCTCCATTCCCGAACTAAATAGGGGCATTGATACTTTTGTCGAGCTCGGAGAAGATTTATGAGTTCGACGTCATGTGGTTGCTGCAAGCGATGTCTAGTAACCATTCTCCTTTCTTTTTGTCATTAGCTATGTGACACACATATAATGTTCCATGTATCTCCAGGGCTGTTTGATTTGCCTCAGCCTAACTTGCTTGATGAGTGTTTCCACTTTGTTAATCTTTGGTGAGGTGACCAAAGCGATGACATTTGTTGCATCTAGATTGGTCTTTGTACCAACAGTCCTTCTCGAAGTGGTTCGCTTATTGCAATTATTGCAATTTGATGTGTTGTCTTTTCCCTTGACTTTTGAGCTACGTCCACCTCGTCCTCTTAAATATCTTCCTTAGTTTGACTAGTTAGAATTCGAGTTATCCTCTTATTCGTTGTTGATAGTATTGAGTTTTGATTGAAATGCACTATCCATTGACTTTTCGGAGTGTCTAGACAATCGTTGCTCAAATGATTTTAAGGATGACATCACTTCTTGGACTGTGAGTGTTGACTGATCATTTGTTTCTTCAATGACGGCTACGACGGGATCGTATTTCTCAAGAAGGCATATGAGAATCTTTCGCTCCATTCTCTAGTATGTGACATCTTCACAATGAGATCCATATGGTTGACCAAATCAAAGATTTTGGTCGAGAACTCCATGAAAGTCTTTGTATCCTTCATTTTGGTATTTTTGAGTTCCATGAGTAGTGAATGGAGCTTAATTTCTCTGACTTTCACATCTCCTTGAAATTCACTCTACAATATCTCCCATGCCTCTTTGGTTGTATCGACACACATGATTCTGGGAAAGATTGTTTTAGTGACTACTTTTTGAGAAATGAAAGAGCGTTTGCATCACCTTGTCGGGACTGCTTTATTTCCTTCAGGTCGGCTTTATTGAGGTCATTTTCTTACTCAGGAACATTCACTTCATTCTTCACAATCTCCCAATGGTTAAGAGATCGAAAGATAGTCTTTATCTTTACATACCATAAATCATAGTCTTTGCCATTAAACTCTGGAATTGGATGGTTGATATTTGTTGAGGCCATAAAATTGGATAGATTGGTAGAAGGTTTTGGTGGGTTGAAAGAAACTTGGAGAATTTGATAAAATTATTAGAAGGCTCTGTGGATTGTTAAAACCAAGAGACTTTGATATCAAATTTTAGAATATTTTAAAGAGAGACTTTGAGAGAGAATAATATTTTATTATTGTTTTTGATATATTAGACTTGAATTACAAAGCCTTAATATATAACCTAGAAAATATCTGTAAAATCTTGTTAATTAATACGAGGATTCTAACGTTCCACTCATAATTGATTTAAAATAAAATATAAGAAATTAATGAAATTAATTGTTAAGATTTTCTAATAATATTTAATTAATACGGTGAAGGTTACATCACATTAATTTTAATAGTTTGGTTGTTTGCTATTGAATTTGATTCTCTTGATTATCTCATTAGAAAGAATAAATAGTATAATAAGGTGTTTTTCCATAGAAAGTGGAGTTATCTTATAGTCTAAGCTTACACTTATTCAAACTCTGAAAATCTAACCAATCAAGGTTATGCTTTGTCCACTTTGTTTTCTTTCAAAGGATATCATTTTTGTTAGAGTGTATCCAACACCATTTGAACAAGAGAGTCACTCGCTTCAAAACCTTTATTTAAGATTCTTGAATTAGTAGATTAACAACCTGTGAACTATGTGTAAAGCTCTATATTCTACAAGTATATTTAAAAATTCACAAAGAAATCATTTAAATGGCAAGACAAAGAATTCTTGATCAATGTTAGCCTCCCGCCTGTAGCCATGTTATTAAAGAAAAGGTTTCGAATTCGATAGCATTTTTAAAATTATGTTTGGCTTGAGTTTGCTATTCCAAGGAACCAATTTAACCTTTATATTTGAGAAACTTTAATTCTAGATATCATTGCTCCTAACTGCAACATCCTAGTCATCGGTATATATAGGTATCTGGCACGACCCAAAGCTTAGATATTGATGGGACTTTATTTTTTAAATCGTTTTAACTCTTTAAAATAATATAAAAGTGTATACTAGTTTAATGTTAAATTAACTTAACTTACTTGGTTTGTAATTTTCTTAAGTTTAGTAACTGTAAGTAGATGTATGGTTTAAACCTTGAAAAATACATATTTAAATTTTGTTTTTAACATAGCAATGAATTCGATTGCACCACCCTATGCCCAGACTTGGATATAAGGCAATGAGTCTTTATTAAGCCACAAAATTCTTGTATAAGACATCAAATTAATTCTGATAACTTTACACTTATTATCTATATTAATTCTCAATCTCATTTTATGCCTAAAAATATTAAAATCTAAGGCCATTAAAGTTCAATACACTAACTTTTTGATGAGAAATCAGAAATGAACGATCCCATGACACTCACTAAGGAATCAATTCCTAGACTTTTCTTTAGTCATGAAAAATGTGTGAGGTTCTAGTATAGTTGAAAAATCTAAAAAATTAGATAATTGTTAATTTTTAAAATTTTGTAAATTAGTTAAGAAAAATAAATAATACGTTAAAGTAAGATGACCGACGAGTTCGTTCGAGAAAAAACTCGAAATACTAAAATTGTGATAATTATAGTCTATATGATAAAATTAAAGAGCTCAATGGTGAAAACGACACAAAATTTGAGCTTCAAATAGCAATTGGACTATATATATTGTGTTAACATGTTTTAGACTTTTTTTTTTTTTAAGATTTATGAAATATTAGAAATGAAACTCGTTTAAGCGCAAAACGAATCCAAACATGACATAAAAAAATGAATGATGACAATTAAGTGAGAGAAACGAAGATGGTATGTTACAGACACTAAAAAGTTCTCCCCAACTGACTTCACAGATTTTTCAAGACGAATCTCAAATAGTGTCGTAATAATAACGTTATAAATTATACACATCGATCGAATACAATCAATAAGAGTACGACAATTCGTTCCTAGTAAGATAGTCCACCCAAAGGTAATCGAGATAGTAACTCAACGATTTAGTCTCACCATATATGATTCCTTAATCCAATTTTTTCAACAACTAAAGAGATATAACTAAAGAGAGATATAGACATCACCCACTAAATTTATCCATGCTTTAAAAGACTTCAAATACACATCACCCTTACGAGCGACAGTATAGAAGAAGGTGAGACTTTGATTCAACATCCATGAGGCACATTCCACTAATCATAATATAACATTATTTTTTCGTTAAAATTTCAATTCTTAATAAGCATATAAAATATAAGGAAGAGATAAGAATTTATACTTTTCAAACTTAAAATCATTTTGGAAAAAATTGTCAATTCTAAAAAAGGTTGAGGAAAATAAGATAAGTTAAAATAAGAAAATCCATGGACAAAGATATTAACATTAAATTTGAAATTAAAAAGGTTCTATGGTGTAGTGGTTAGCACTCTGGACTTTGAATTCAGCGACCTGTGTTCGACTCCCGGTAGGACCTCATTTTTTTTTGTTTTTACTACAACGGATTAAGTATGTAACCTGCAAACACATTTAACTATTAACCCGACGCATAAATTGTCGTTTGACGGGCTCGAACCCAAAAACACATTTAACTATTAACCCGACGCATAAATTGTCGTTTGACGGGCTCGAACCCAAAAACTTAGGTTAGTAACGACCTCTTATTGTCAGATGTTTCTTTTTTTACTTGCAAGGGAACAAGTTTTTATCTGATCGTGACCATATTCGAAGACAATTTCTTCATTTCAAGGCAATAACGAATATTTTCATTATCAAGTTTGTTGATGCTACTCGTACTTGTTGTCAAATAAGACAATTGTCAATTCATCTTTTTGAAGCTCTTTTATTATTTTGACATGATTTTTTAAATTATTTTTCATGTCTATAAATGTAATGATATGTATATTAAAGAAGAAAAATAGTTTTTATCCAATGGCGGCCATACTCTTTTCCCACCCCATATACATATCTCTCTAGTTATAGAGATAGACAACGACAATATCTTCCTTTCAAGCCAATTGTGCCAATTATGTGATGAATAATCATATTCTAAACTCTAAAGTATAACACAAAATTTATTTATCCACTTTGTTTATGTTGTTTGAACTCATTGTTAAGGTAAAAACTTTTACATTTATTCTGTTTGGAGTTATTTTTTTCACTTTAATGTGATTTTTTAAATTAATTTGTTATTTCTGTAAATAAAAATATATTTATATAAAAAAATAAAGATATTTATATTAAAAAATAAAAAAAAAATTATCTACTCGATCGCTAATAGAGTTATCTAGTAACGTGTTATAGTGTAAGCTAACACCAGGGCCGGCCCTGGGTAAGCCCTTGGGCTAGAACAACCCACTCCCCATGGCAGCCCAATTATTAAAATTAATAAGATATTTTTATTAAATTTGTTATAATTTTAAACAAAATGTGTTGTAATTTAGTGGTGGAAGATAAGTATTTAAAATGTTTAGTTGATCGTGGGTTCAAATTTCATTAAAAGCTTTTTTTTTTAATCCATTTTTAAAATAGACTTAGGACAACAATATTTTCGATCTTATTTTTTACCCGAGGCTGGGGCAGCCCAAATCTCAGGGCCGACATTGGCTAACACGTATTCAAACTCTGAAAATCAAACCAATCAAGGTTCTACATTGTTAACTTTGTGAAAATCAAACCAATCAAGGTTCTACATTGTTAACTTTGTTTTCTCTCAAAGTTGTCTATGAGTCTCCAACACCAATTGAACAAGAGAGTCATGCACTTCAAACCCTTGTTTAAGATTATTGAGTTAAAAATTAAAAACCTTTGAACTAGGGAAATTTCACCGCAAGAGACTATATGTAAGGCACTCTATTCTACAACTAGATTTAAAAATTCACAAAGAAAGCATGTAATTGACAAGACAAAGATTTTAGACATGTGTTTGTTATTCTATAGCACCAATTTAACCTTTATATTTGAGAAACTTTGAGTTTTTGATATCCTTGCTCCTAATCGGCAATACCCTAGCCATTGGTACTCGAAGGTTTGATATCGATGAAAACCTCTTTTTTGTAATTCTTTATAACACTGCATAGTTGAATCAATTTAGGACCCGGTCTTGGATAATACAAGGCATTGCGCCTTTATTAGACTACAAAGTTCTTGTCAAAGACATCATGTTAATCCTGATAACTTTAGACTTATCTATATTAATTCTCAATCTCATTTATGCCTAGCAAAGATTAAAATCTAAGGACCTTAAAGTTCAATACACTAACTTTGATAAGACATTAGAAATGAACTGACCATGGTCCTATGACTTTGTTTTAGTCATGAACTTGTTGAATCTTGGAATTTTTTAGTTTTTTTGTGTTCAAAAAAAGTTTTATTTGTTATGTGTTTCAGGTAATTTTATTTTCATAAATATTAGAATCTTAGGCCTCTGCCAGACTGCCATTCACGTGTAATTAATAACAAATTGGTGGCAATTACAGCACAACTAAGGGAAATAATTGTAGACACTGACAGAGAGGTTTCATTATATTGAAGGGTTACATTATAAAATAATTTATTTTCTAACCATTTTCTTTCTTTCTTTTACTTTTCAAAAATGATTTTATAATAATATTTATTTTATTCTCAATTTTTCAAGAACAACATAGAATACAAGATTGATGCAGATATTAGATATTAGCCAATCTTCAAGAAATCCTGAGTAAAAATTACAAAATAACTTACAATTTTGTGTAACTTATTTTATAAGCTGACATTTTTCTAACAGATTTTTGAAACTCTTTTGTGTTGCTGTTGCTTCCAGTGATGATGTTAATTAATTATGATGACAATATTTTTTGCAATAGTTAATGAACACGATATTTTGATTCCTCGAAACTAAAATCCACTCCTCGAGTATTTATATCAATATTATTATATTTCTTCTTCTAACTCTTATACAAATATCTTGAAGAACCGAATCCAAAGAATTTGGCTTATGTAAACCTATGATATCTAATTAATATCATGAATAGTTTATAATATTATTAAAATTTAAATGATATACAATATTATGAGAACATGTGAATATGAATAAAAGGAAAAAGACAATTATAATACAAAAGGATTATTATAAAGAATGATGTTTGCATTTATACACGTAGTAAACAAATAAACAATTAGTAATAATGAAACTTAACTCAACTCAATCCAATCCAATCCATCCATCTATGTGGAAAGATACCCAATTACATAATCCAAATTCAAATAATTTTAAAACCATAATCATGAAATCAATTACCGAAAGAAAAGGAAATTCCTGATCATGAGATCTAAACAGCAGTCTGTTCTACTACATCATGAAGATCATCATGACAAATGTTGTGCTGAGTGCCGTTCCAGCTATGACAGTTTTGCTCATGACTGAGAATGCACCATTGTCTGCCGGAGAACTGGGTTGTGTTGTCGGAGATCCGGAAGGAGGAGATGACACACTCGGGGATGTGGAAGGCGTATCCGAAGTTGGAGCTGGAGTTGGAGTTGGAGTCGGAGTTGGGATCAACCCAGACGGAGATGGTGAAGGAGTGTCCGGTGCCGGCACCGGAGATGGTGTCGGAGTGGCGGTCGGAGAGATTGTGGGTGAGGGCAATGGAGATTGGGCTTGGCTGTAGGCGATGAAAATAAAGAATAGTAAGAGAACGTTGAAAACAGAGGAAGCCATGTCTATACAAAGAAGGATGAAAGTTGTATAATGTGATGGAGAGAATACTGTGAAAGGGTATATATATATTGTATATTTAGTGAAGAACAGCAAGACAATAATTGTCCAATGTATATTTGTTATTTAATTAATCACCGTTCTTTATTATTAAACAAAATGTAAGTCCATTTTACAAATAAAAAAATTGTTTAAGTAAAAACATTTATACAAATGATTTTGTGATTATTGTTATTATTATTTTCCAGTTGTTATTTCAGCCCTCCTAGTAATTCTTAATACAAAATCGTTCTTTTTTTTATTCTGCATTTATTCACTATTGATATTCTATATAAAAAATAAAAAAGTACTGCACTTTACATCATTTTATTGCGGAAGATATTTTACCCTACATATAGTCATGTTATTGCCATTTGATAAAAAATAAATGCTTGATGTTACTCCAATGTGAAGGACTTCTAATATTATTCCCTTTTTTTTATGAATCAATTTTTGTTATTTTTATTTTGAATTGTCAAAAAAGTATGTCATTTCAAAAAGTCAGATTTGTAGTTTTACAATTTGTTTATTAATTAAGATGTTTTTTGATGGAAAAAGTTTTAGAGTCAAAGAAATGAATGAATTTTTTAAATTTTTTTAATTTTTTTTTTGGTATGTAACGCTATTCACAGTAGAACGGATTATAAGTGACTGAAATTTTTTTGTATTATGATAAGTTGTTGTTGTATTTGTCACAAGGAAATGAAATTGTCGACTTCATTAATTTTATATTGTTGAAGATTGACGGTTATCTGGAGCCTTTTGTGAAGTATAATCATTTTTTAGGTAATTCTAAAGTCGTGTCAATATTAGATTATTTTTTTTGGTCTTGAAGTATAGTGAAATTTTTTTTTTCAAAAGCACGATAGTTAATGCTAGAGTATAGTGGCTGGAAAATTTGAATTAAGTTAGTTGATACGACAAACTTATATATTTGGGTTCGCATCTCCAATATTTTATAATGGATTATCTTATTTAAAGAAATCGCCAAACCTTCAATGATAATAATTATCCGATATGTATCATTCATAATGTTATTATTATGACATTTTTTGATTATAGATCCAAAAAATTTGATGGAATCTGTTAAAGAGTTAATTGTTCGTCTCGAAGATTACGAGTTCATTAACTTATAATAATAACATGTTTGTATTTTTTTCATAATTTTATATTTTGTGATTTGTTTTTCTCATGTCAAGTTTATTGTTGTGTTTAAATATTTTTTTATTAATTTTAGTATTAATGAACCCTTTTAAACAGATGGATCTCAAAATTAAATTTAAATTATATTGATTTATTGGTTGGTTGGCAGTCGGCACATGCGTTACACCAAATTCCCACATGGCAACACCAAATAAAAAGAATAATTCAAGCTAATTGTACCAGCAAGATGCCACGTTGGGGCTTCAAAACTTTATTAAATATATAAGTATTAAACTTTCTTTTCGTTGAACAACCTTTCATCCATTTCAATTTTTTTATTCTTTATAGAAACAAAAGTGCATACGTCGATCGAGTTCGGGTGAAGTTTTTGTCGGGAGAGAAACAAGAGAGTGTTAGATAATAAAACTTGTCCATTTAGAATCTTTAAGAGTTTCCTAATCACTCATTTATATATATAATAATGCTTAATTTTAATATGATCGGATTTTGATATATATATATATATATATATATATATATATATATATATATATATATATATATATATTTATATATATAAAAGAGTAAATGTATACTTAGGTCGGATTGTAGGTTGACATACTCATAAACTTAAAACGGTTATAAATAAAATTAAAAATAATATAGGTATGTTTCGAACTTGCAACCTAACAAAAAGCAAATACAACCATTTAACCAACTAAGTTAATAAATCTTTATATTTTAAATTCAACATCAAATTTGATGAACGCGTAGCATTTTAAAAATATTTTTAACTTTTTAATTATATATATATATATATAATGATGCTTAATTTGAAAGTGTGGTTTGTTGGATCGAAATATTTGGTTAATTTGGATATATATGCGAGAGAATAAATGAATATTTTGGTCGAATTGTGGGTTGACCCACTAATAAACTTAAAACAATTAAAATAAAATTAAAAATGTTATATATATGTTTTGAACTTGTAACATAACAAAAACAAGTACAACTTTTAACCAACTAGACTAATAAACTTTATATTTTAAATTAAATACTAAATTTGATTAACGCGAGACATTTAAAAAAAATAAATTTAACTTTTTAAGTAACTAATATATATATATATATATATATATATATATATATATATATATATATATAATTATGCTTAATTTCAAAATGTTAGGATTGCCGAATCGAGAGTTGTAGTTAATTTGGATATATATTAGAGTAAATGGATACTTGGGTTAGATTATGGGTTGATCCGCTCATAAACTTAAAACGGTTAAAAATAAAATTAAAAATGTTATACGTATGTTTCGAACTTACAGCCTAACAAAATAAATACACCATTTTAACCAACTAAGCTAATAAAACTTTATATTTTAAATTCAACACTAAATATAATGAACGTTTGACATTTTAATAATATAAGTTCAACTTTTTAATTAACTAACTAATATATATATATATATATATATAATGATGCTTAATTTCAAGTGTCTAGATTGCCGGGTCAAAATATGTGGCTTAAAAAAATAATGTTATACATTCTCTTATTATTTTTCTTTTATTTATTAAATATTTTATCTATTATTTTATCTTTTTGATTAATTTAATATAATTATATATTAGATTTTAAAAACATATTTCCTTTCGTCTTTAATTCAAATTTTCAAATATTTTATTAAAAAATATATTTGTATACCTTCTCTATATATTTATTATTTACGTACTTAATTAATTTTTCTTTATTCATTGTATATTTTATCTATTATTAATTAACCATGATTAAACATTTATACATACATATAATTTTAAATTAAATTCAACAATCACAAGTGGTTTAATGGTTAAAGTGTTCACCTTTAATATTTGAGACTAAAGTTCGAGTCTCAATTGATGCGAGTTTATAAATATTAAAATGAAAGTAATTTTGCATGTGGGTGTTAATTTCAAATTTAAGGGATGGGAGTAATGATGATAATTTGAAACCGCATCACAGAATCGAACCGAATTGCCCTATTTGGGGCGGTTTTTCCCCGATTTGACCGGGATGGGGCGGGGATGGTATTTGTATTTTCTGCCCCGAACCACACCAATTTTACATCATTTATGCCCAAATACTAAAAATATAATTAAATATATAAAATCACTAATATATTTATTTTTCCATTATATTTTATAAGAGTTTTAAGTTTATTTTTATAATAATATAACTTTTTAATATATTACAATACATATTATATTAAAAATTTTGTTTATATAAAAAAATTATTTATTTTTGAGAAGATGGTATAATTGATGCCCCGCGGGGAATCCCTAAAATCGAATGGGGCGGGTAGAGTGGTCAGACGGACCAAATAATGGCGAGGCGGGCCTACCCATCAAAACTCATCGTTTGACGGGTCGACGGTGGGTCGGCCCACTATCCCGACGGGCTGAAAATCCCCAACTCAAGGTGGCTTGCGGCTTAGGCCGGCCAGCCCGTGGGTTGTCTCACTACAAATAAAAATCATTAATATTCCTAGAAAACAAGAGTTCAAAACATGATCAAATAGTCATAATACACACCAAACAAGAATCATGTCTATCATTACATATTAATTTACCAAATAGTTCAACAAGGTAACAAAATTTTGAAAATTCATAAAATAGAAATTTTAGAGAAGTCCATTTCAAAAATGAATATATTATTTAACAGAATATTAAGTTTCAGACTTTCAGTGTGAAGCTTCTGGAATTGAAACCAAGTTTGAATCCACGAACCTTGAAGGCGAGAACGAAGAGAAGTGAGGCAGAACAAATAAGTAGTTGACGGTCAATGGACGAAGTATTGAGTATTGACTGCTGCAGTTTGGAACCAAGTTTGAATCCACGAACCTTTGAAGACGAGAATGAAGAGAAAAAATGCAGAATAAATAAGTAGTCAACGGTTGATGGACAAAGTATTGAGTATTGACTGTTGCAGTACTGCCTGGGAGAAAAATAACTGGGGCTATGCGACATATGCCTATAAGACTATAAATCATATTAGATTTTTTTGCCAACCCGCGGGCCAACCCAAGTCCGACCCGCCTCGGCCCGTGACCCAAGCAGGCGGGCCCGTGTAGGCCCACTTCCAAATGGATTGCTAATATTTCAACCCAACTCGTCTAAATTATTTGGCGGAACGGGCCAATCCAACGGGCCTAACCCAGATTGACGGGTCTAGGGGAAGGGATGGTAGTAAAATAATCTCCAAAATAAAAACAAAGCGAAAATGGTAAATACATTCTCCGTCCCGAACCGCCCCATTGTCATCCCTAAATGAAATAATGATGGTTTGTATTGAGAGTGAATGCATACTTGATGAGATGACATATGTGTGTGAATTTGTGGTCGGATGTGACTCCTTACTTAAATGCGTGTGTGAATGAAGTTATATAAGTCTCCATATTTATTAAATTGATTTTAAAATAAATTTTAATTTTGGTTAAAATAAATTTTTTATTTTCTCTCTATATTTATTTTATGCATAATTATTTTAACTCTATTTTTTAATTTTATATTAAATTTTTAAAATATTTTTACCTTAATCTTTAATTAAAATTTCTAAATAGTTTATAGAAAATATAATTTTATACTTTATGTAATTAATTAATTTTCTTTTATTAATTATATGTATTATTCTATTATTAAATTTTTTAAATTAATTTAATATAATTATATTTTAGATTTTAAAAATACTTTTACTTTAATCTTTAGTTAACCTTATTCTTATTCAACGTATTTATTATTAATATAATTAATTAATTTTCTTTTATTCATTATATATTTTATCTATTATTCATTAATCATTATTAAATATATATACATACATCAAATTTTAAATTAAATTTAACAATCACTAGTCTAATGGTTAAAGTGTTTACATTTTATATTTGAGATTATAGTTCGAGTCTCAATTGATACGAATTTATATTAAAATAATACATACTTGATGTGATGTCATAAGTTGAGTCCCTGTATAAATGTTTGTGTGAATATGTGCTCGAATGGAGGTCTATAACGAGTGATCACTTAAAAAATGCTTAAATTAAGGTAACAATATTAGTAAGTTAAAGTTTATTTTGTTGGAATATTAGTTGTTTTAAATTAAAATTTTATTTATATTTTATTTAGTGATTTTAATTATATTTTATTTAGTGTTAGTCATGAAATTAGTAATATGAGAGGTCGATAGGGGAAAATGTCAAAAGTATGGGGTAAGATGAGTACAAAATGTTCGAAGTGAAGTCTAATGAGAGATCCATTAGAGAATGTTCAAAACGAGGTCACAATATTAATAAGTTAGAAATTTATTTTGGTAAAATTAATTATTTTTAAATTAAAAATTGAACTGTATTTTTATTTAATCATTATAATATATTATCTTTGATAGATAAAATATAATAATATGTATGAGTCAGAATTTGAGGGATGGGGGAATTACTGTTCGAATTGAGAGAGTGAGTGTTAGTCGCGAGATTAATAATACGGGAGGTCGATTGTGAAAGGCCAAAAGTAATGATAAGATCGTTATAAAATACTCGAAGTGAAGTTGTTAGATAAAATCAGACCGGTTCAAATAAACCTAACTTAAATAAACTTTCCATGCAGGAACAAGGAACCGGACCGGCTAAACAAAAGAACCGGCTAAAGAAAACTAACCGGTCAAGCTAGTAAACCGATCAAGAATACCTGGAACTTGACCGCACAAAGAAAGGATCGGCCAAAGCTTAAAACCGGAAACATCAAACAGCCGATCAGCCACAAGGCAGAGGAATAACCGGAAGAAGTCCGGTTACATCACTCATACCAAAAGTCATTCGGTTAAGACAAATGGCCGACCAGTACAAGAAGACAATTCGGGTATCTGTTGAGAATGATACCAAATGAACAGACTAAACACTTCCATATCCATACAAGTCTAAGGAAAGACTGTAGGCTGCAGAAGACAGTACTACCGGATCTTTCCACTTCGGGATAAGTCAGAAAGAAGATCTTCCAAGTACAGACAACTATCCAACAGACAGTGCCTACATTGAGTAAAAGACAAACCTAGCAGGTCTGTCTTACATACCGGAAGAACAGACTGCCAAGTCTGAGGTTGACCATCGGGTCTGAGGAAACGACCGCAGGTCTGAATCTCTGAAACACTGAATCATTGCACCTCTGCTCAGCCAATCAGATTCAAGGCAGTGAAATATGACCGTTGGCATATTTCACCTATAAAAGGGGCAGTTGAAGAAGAGTAAATGAGGGACACAGCGCGACACAGTGGGACAAGTGAGAAACTCTAAGAGCATTTATTCTACAAGTGATAAGACTGTGTTGTTCTAAGAAAGCCTAAGTGCTAAAGTTAAAGTGTGTTTTACAATTTCGGTGTAAATTGTAAGAGTGTTATCGAGCAGGAAATAAGTCTCGATCAGATTGTACTTGTATTCCTTAGTGAATATCCTTCTCGCGGTTTCGAGAGGAAGGGGTGACGTAGGAGTTTTATCTCCGAACATCCATAAAATCTGTCTTATTATTTACTGTCTGCCGGTTTCATTATCTAACCGATCCGTACCGCTATAACCGACTTAACCCTATTCAAGCCGAACTTCCAGATTACCGAAGCCGACCCATTAAATTTCAAACCTCCATTATACAATACCGATTCTGCCCATCATATAAGTGTGCTGCTTCAACCTGAAAGCAAACCTCTTCCGCGCTTGAACCTAGTTCAAGGGTTTGTGACAGGTTGTGTAGTATTGAAACCTCGGTGCTAATCTCTAACCGGATTAACCACCACCCTTCGAGTGAGAACCGCTAACCGGTCCAACCCCCGGTCCTCTAGCGGCTACCTAGATCCTAACAATTGGTATCAGAGCAGTTAGTTTCAATACTCAAGCAAGCATGTATCAGGATAGGCCTCCAATGCTAGAAGGTGATGACTTTGCCAACTGGAAGGCACGCATGCACCTGCACTTAGTCACCTTGGATGATGAAATGGAGTCCATTCTGACCGAAGGACCGATATTCATTGATAAGGACAGAAAGGAATGGACGGCTGAAGATAGGAGAAGAAACAACCTGGATAATCATGCTAGAAACCGGATCTCCAACAGTGTAGACAGAAACACATACTACAAGATCAAAGACTGCCAAACCGCGAAGGAGACATGAAACACGGTTATCCAGATCTTTGAGGGAAATGAACGAACAAAGGAAAACAAGATAATGGTGACCACACAGAAGTTTGAGAGCATCAAGATGAAACCAGGAGAAACTATGAAGGAATACAGTGACCGGTTCACTGGTGTGTTAGATGAGTTAGCAACTCTGGGCAAGAAGTATGACAACAAAGAGGTAATTATGAAAGCTTTGAGATCTCTTCCAAGTACTTGGGACATAAAAACAATGGTAATGAGGGAATCAAAGAGCCTACGTAAGATGAAACTACACGATGTATTCGAAGATCTTAAGGCATATGAGTTCGAAATGAGATCTAGGACTGAAGAAGAAGTCTCGGCCTCATCATCAACCAGAGCACTAATCACATCTACAGAACCGGTTGCACCTGTATCGGCACCTGCACCTATACCGATCAGAACCGCCGAACAGTTCACCGAGGATGCCATGGCAATGCTTGCACAGAAGTTTGGGAGGTTATGAAAAGAAGTCAACCGACAAACAACTATTATGGTGATAAATCCAATGTAAGATTCTATAACTGTAACTGTTTGGGACATTTTAAGTGGGAATGCAGGAAGCCGAGGAGGGATACCTAGAAACCGGATTATCAAAATGACCGAAACAATTATCAACAAACTGGTGAAGGAAGTGAGGTACCGAAAGCACTGATAGCCGACGATGGAGGAAGTCTATGGGCTCACAGTGACAGTGATGATGAACTCACGTGTCTCATGGCAAATGAAGAACAGGTATTTGACTCTCCTTGTGAGGAATTTACTAAAGATGAATTATACAATGCATTGAATGACATGGTAGAAGAATATAGGAACCTACTAGCCATGCTACCTAAGCACCTCAACATTAGAACCGATCCCATAGTACCCATTCCGACAGAACCAGAGGCACTCATTATAACCGAACCGGAGGTCGTACAACATGATGATACACATACTTTAGAGACCGAATTAGATCCTAAGACCGAACAATCCAATGAACCGACTAGAGAATTAACCGAGGAAGAAAATGCCCGACTTCAATATAAGATGACCGCATATAAGAGATCTAGTGATATAGTAAAGAACATGAACAGTCACTACAGACATCCTCGTTGCAAGTTTGGCCTAGGATACACAGAGAATAGCTCCAAAGACCGAAAACCCATAGAGAAAGCAAGGCTTACAAGAGAAAATCTTCCCTTTATAAAATTTCTTAAAAGCTCCTGGACCGCTGAAGAAGAGGAGACCGCATACTATAGGGAAGAAAAGCTAAAATACGACTATGTTGGTCCAACCGAATCCGAGAAATGGCTTGACCCTGTGAAAAGAAAAGCCGAAATCATTAAACATATGAAAGCCTTTCCTGAACCGCGTAGGTCAAACCATAGATCACCGAACCAAAGACCATCACCATTTAAGACCTTTGTAGAAAAACCGAGATACACGAGACCGAGTGCCAAAAGAACAGTTAAAACCCTAGCAAAGAAGATCGTCCGGTTCATCAAGGTTTGGATACCTAAGGGACTAATCGCTTGTGGACCCAAGTAAATGTGGGTACCAAATAGTTGTAAATATGTACATTTTGCAGGATCCAAAGAAACGGCTAGGAAGCTCTGAATGGTTCTTGGATAGCGGCTGCTCCAGGCACATGACTGGAAACAGCAATATGCTAACCGATATCAGAGCAGTAACCGGTGCTTTAATCACTTTTGGTGACAACTCAAAAGGTAAAACTGTGGGCAAGGGTAAGATTGTCCATGGTAACCTAACTATTGACAATGTACTTCTAGTGGAAAACCTACGTTTTAACCTACTTAGCATTAGTCAGATTGTGATGCTGGATACACGGTAGAATTTCTTAAACATGCATGCTTAGTTAAGAACTCTCAAGGTATCGTACTACTGACCGGAAATAGGATAGGTAACATTTACAAGGTAGACTGGAAAACTAGAGTAGAATATCCTATATGCATGATAGCTAAGACT
Source organism: Impatiens glandulifera (assembly GCF_907164915.1). NCBI lineage: Eukaryota > Viridiplantae > Streptophyta > Magnoliopsida > Ericales > Balsaminaceae > Impatiens > Impatiens glandulifera. Next base: position 36,097,863 of record NC_061866.1, read on the forward strand.
GATCAAACCCGGTTGTGGCACAAGAGACTAAACCATCTAAACATGAAAACTTTAAACTACATTCGTGGTAAAAAGCTAGTTGATGGCATTCCTGATATAGTATTTAATCAAGATAAGGTCTGCTCAGCATGTCAAATGGGTAAACAAACTAGGTCAACCTTTAAGAGTAAAGGAAACATCCAATCTAGCCGATGCTTAGATCTTCTTCACATAGATTTATTTGGACCGATTCAGGTCATTAGCCTAGGAGGTATGCTTTACACCATGGTAGTTATTGATGATTACTCTAGATTTACATGGGTAATATTTCTACCATCTAAACGTGAAACCGTATCAAACCTGATTACACTTCTTAAGCGCCTGCAAAATGAAAAATCAACTCGCATTAATAGCATTCGAAGTGATCGAGGAACCGAATTTACCAATAGTACATTAACCGCATATCTTGATGAATCCGGCATTAGACACGAGTTGTCTAGTGCTAGGACTGCTCAACAAAATGGCCTGGCCGAGAGAAGAAACTGGACTCTCAAGGAAGCCGCACGGTCCATGATAGCCGATTCCGGCATTACTCAGAAATTTTGGGCTGAGGCTATCAACACTGCATGCTATACACAAAACCGGTCTTTAATAAACAGATTTCACAACAAAACACCGTATGAGGTCTATTTTAACAGGGTTCCCAAACTTAAGTACCTCAGGATTTTCGGTTGTAAGTGTTATATACACATAAATGGTAAGACCCAACTCACTACTTTTGATGCAAAAACCGATACCGGGATCATGCTAGGATACTCAGCAGTAAGTAAAGCATATAGAGTATATAATAATAGAACTGCAACCATGGAGGAAACAATTCACGTTGTTTTCGATGAATCGGTTGAAAGCAATACTGCTTCATGCTTTGATCTACACAACAGATTGGAAAATAACAATATTCATTCTGATAGTGAAGATGAGACTCCGGTCTTCAGGCGGTTTGTCCATGACCAAATGGGTAAAATTGAAACCTAGCCGGATCAAGCTGTTACACAACAGGAAGCTGACACTTTGGTCCAATCCGAGGAAGTCGGTCGGTCTGACAATCTTGTTCAGCCTACCGACATGTCTAGTCTTGATCAAGTAAACGGTAATTTGGTAGACATCCCTGAACTGAATCTCAGAAGAAACAGTAAACATCCTCCTGAGCAAATTATAGGTGACCCTTCAGAACCTGTTCGAACTAGGGGTCAACTTCTGGAAGGATACTTTAATTCCGCTTTCATATCCCAGATTGAACCGAAAAGAATAGATGAAGCATTGTCAGATCCGGATTGGATCTTGGGAATGCAAGAAGAGCTAAACCAGTTCGAGAGTAGTAAAGTCTGGTACCTAGTCCCTAGACCGAAAGATCAATCGGTCATAGGAACAAGATGAGTATTTAGAAACAAACTCAATGAGGACGGTTTGGTCACGAGGAACAAAGCCAGATTAGTGGCTCAAGGTTACAAACAGGAAGAAGGCATTGATTTTGAAGAATCATTTGCCCCTGTAGCTAGGATTGAAGCCATTAGGATTTTTCTAGCCTTTGCTGCTTTCAAAAACTTTAAGGTTTTTCAAATGGATGTTAAAAGTGCATTTCTGAACGGTGACCTACGTGAAGAGGTGTATGTTGAACAACCACCCGGTTTCAAAAACACTGCATTCCCAAACCATGTATACCGGTTAAATAAAGCTTTATACGGTCTAAAGCAAGCACCTAGAGCCTGATATGATACACTGACCCCATTTCTAGTACAACATGATTTCACCATTGGTTCGGTGGATAAAACATTGTTTAAATTTGAAAAGAAGGAACATATCCTACTTGTTCAAATTTATGTAGATGATATTATTTTCGGTTCCACTGATCCTAAGCTATGTGATAAGTTTTCAAAAATGATGACTGACAAGTTTGAAATGAGTATGATGGGAGAATTAAGTTTCTTCCTAGGTCTTCAGGTTAAACAACTCAAAGAAGGAACATTCATTAGCCAACCTAAGTACACCAAGGAGCTACTAAAGAAGTTCGGGATGGACACTTGCTCCTCGGCGGCTACTCCAATGAGCTCATCAATTAAACTGGACAGGGATGATGAGGGCCAATCGGTAGACCAGATTGCATACCGGGGCATGATCGGTTCCCTCCTATACTTGACAGCGAGTAGACCGGACATCCTGTTTGTAGTTGGTGTATGTGGGAGATTCCAAGCAAATCCAAAACAATCCCACTACACAGCCGCAAAAAGGATACTGAAGTATCTAAAGGGCACACCTGATGTCGGTCTGTGGTACCCAAAGGACTCGTCCTTTAATCTAACAAGTTACTCAGATGCAGACTATGCAGGGTGTAAGATTGACAGGAAAAGCACAAGCGGTACGTGCCAATTCCTAGGTGACCGACTGGTATCATGGCACAGCAAGAAATAAACATCGGTGGCCACATCTACTGCAGAAGCTGAATACCTGGCGGCCGGAAGCTGCTGTTCACAATTACTTTGGATACAACAACAACTGAAGGACTTCGGTGTTATGGCCGAAGAGTCCCCGATTTTCTGTGACAATACAAGTGCCATTGCAATCACCTACAACCCGGTTCTCCACTCCAGAACCAAACATATCGACATAAGGCACCACTTCATCAGGGAACATGTCACGCTGAAACATATCCGGCTGGAATACGTACCGACTGATCAACAAGTAGCCGATATCTTCACGAAGCCCCTACAGGAAGCTAAGTTCTCTCAATTCAGACTTACTCTCGGTTTAACCGACATTAGTCAGATCCTTCCTAAGGATGCTTAAAGGGAAACCGGTTCGGACAGATAAAACCGGTAGTTCCTTCTAAACTGTTGGACTTCAAATTTTCAAGATACCTATAGAATAACCGCCCAGCTCATCAGATAGAGTAAACCGACCGGCTACTTGGTGCATGCACCAAATAACCGCATCGGGATGAACAATTAATGACTGACCGGTTTGGAAGCAGGTTATTCTAGATTATTTGAATTCCGAACAGAATTGGAATAATTATTAGTGTTTAAAGATATCTGCTCTGAAATAATGCCCTTTCAAAGTAAACTGGTCACACCTAAAAAGACGTGAAGATCTGTTGATATCCTTCACAGTCCAGGTCTATGACCAACACCCTATACTGCAAACATACCTATTTCATGCAATACATATTTATCCTACAGTTAATAGATATCATCTCATTTAATACCGGACAATAGGATAGCCCCCCAACTAATATTTAAGTGATGCAAACATTCACCAAAACACTCACAAGACAAAAGATCATTCTCTTACTAATGCAAAAATGTCTCAGTTCCCCAACATCCTTCAGGTTGATTTTCAATCCTGCTCAAGCACAGAACACTATGAGGTGTACAAAATGATCAAATCCCTGGAAGATACCGGTCTTCGGTACTTCCTGGACGACAAGCACACCATTTATCCTAAATCCATTCTGGAGTTCTTCTATCACGCCAGGGTGTTCAGAGGGACCCCCCACTTTGAAACTCACATTCAATCTAAAGTGGGAGGTATCATCTTTGACTTCACCGAAAGGGACTTCGCGCGGTGCTTTAGCCTGCCAAAGCACGGGTTGACAGATCTAGATGTTCCAGCCGACATAAAGGCCGAAATCTCCATCGCCCTCGCACGGTCAGACGAACCGGTTGAGGATAAGGTACAAAATCGCACTTGAGAGCTAAATATCAGCTCCTCAATGATGTGATCGGGAGGAGCATTTTCGGGAAAGATGTCACAAATACCTACAGTACCTCGAACTTCAACATGATGGCGGCTATAATCACCGGTACACCGGTAAACTAGTCCAGGGTGCTGTTTGACGTCCTTATCTGGATGGTTGGCATCCGATCAGTCGGTTTCATTCCCCAACTAAGCTGCCTTCTTGTGGAGCTTGGTGTTCCAACCTGTCCCGGAGAAGGTTTGAACCAAGCCCAAGTGTTGACTAAAGAAGTAACCGACTCCTTTTATGAGCGGTTCGAGAGAGCTTGGAGGAGAAGAAACCGCTGCAATAACCGCAACGGTGTCGTCAACTCTCATGAACACTAAGTCACTCCTTCCTGCACCCGGTCGTTTTGCTTCATGCACCGGGTGCATCCTTATCCAACCTATCTTTGATCGTTTCGGCTTGATCTGTCTTCTTCGGTTTCACTGATGTTCCGTTTGATTCTATGCTTTCTTCGTTATTACTCATGCCTTTTTCGGCACTATCTATGTTATTTTCGGTCTCCTTTGATTAATCTCGGTTATGTTCTTGCAATTAATGAAAAAAAAGAATCCTTAATTAATGAGATAACCCCCAACCACCTGAACATTTAATATCCAACTAACCTGGTTACTTCTCAACTAATACCTACCTCGGGCTCCGAAATCTGTCTCTTCCCCATGCACCTTGGAAACATAAAGATTCTTTTGTCTAATAAAACAAAACTCACAATCAATGGTTAGTTTTTCCCTCCAAAAACGATCCTATATAATGAGCCATCTTCTAATCAACTTACCACATCCGAAAGCATAAAACACTTCTGAAATCCTTTGAATTCCATCTCTCTCAATACCGTAATCATGCCGAGCCGAACTTTGGGAAACTTTCTAAGCATCGATTTCAACTCATGTATGGAAGAATGAGACGGAAATCATACAAAGAAAACCATGTTTGAATCCTTTATTGATACCGGCCTTCGAACCTTCCTCGAAGAATCCGGTCCCATATTGATTGAGGATGTCAAGGCATTCTTCAGAAGTGCCTGCATCAGGGGCGACTACATTGTCTCTACGTTAAGGGACCACACCTTCTGGCTTGATGAAGCCGAATTTGCCTCCCTTCTCAATTTGCCCACAGAAGGGTTCTCTGATTTCCCGACTCTGGAGGGAATTGATGCATTCTACTATGCACTACTCTTCTCTAGAAACCTTGATCCAGTGGAAAACTATGGGTTAAAAACCCGCCTCGGTCGCAATGCTCAACTCCTTCTTGAAATTGTCACTCGGTCCATTCTGTGTCAGTCCCCTAATCAGCGGTACTCAAAGAATACCTACAACATGATGACCAACATCTTTAGCAACAAGGCCATCAATTGGTCCACGGTCATCTTCCGACGTCTGAAATCCATGGTAATAACCAAGAAAGGTCTTGGCTTTGCACCTCACATCAGCAAACTAATCCTATCATACCGACCAGAGTTCGGACCGGGCACACCGGCCGCCCCTTCAAACATTCTTGATAAGGATTCGGTGGAGGAAAGAATTTCCAGAATGTTTCTTCCATAGACTGTAATTTTCCATTGTTTATGTATGCCTATTCCAATACCGATTTTTCTGTCGGTTTTCTTTCTGCAACATTTCTTGAATTCAATCTCATTTCAGTTTAAATGACCGGGTCTTCTTAATACTTTGAATATTTATCTAAGTAACCGGCTAACATCTTCAACCTATAACCGCGTCCTTATCCGGTCACATAAAATCGCTTAACATAAAAAGATTGCAAACACTCTGATCATTCAAAATAACCGGTTAAACTTAGAAACCGCACCATCAATCGGTTTCAAAAAGAAGAGTGCGTCATCAATGGCATAAGCAAAAGTTTTGGAGGGAAATTTCCCGCCCAAAACTGCCGCCTCTCCTTGGTTTACCGCCCATGGTTTGGCGCCTTTTCACTCCCGCGCACGGTTTGCCGCTCCTTTCAGCTTGGAGGGAAAATTCCCGCCCAATGTTGATGGGACGGTTGGGCTTCCAAACCGCATCTATAAAAGGGACTCTCGGTCATATTAATTCATTATCACGTGAATCTGCTTTCTCTCTCTAAGCTCTCTAACTCTCTGAAGCGGTTATTTCTCAAACTCTCTCAAAAATCTCTAAAATGGGGCGAGATTCGGCTTTGTTTAAGCACCTATCTTAGGTGGATTTCGAGGAAATCCGGCTGAAAGGTACGTCCGAGGCAAAGGAGGTTATTGACCGGGTAGTCAAAATCGGTCTGGAATATTTCCTTGGCGGTCCTCATGTTCTCTACAAAGATGCGGTCGAAGAATTTTTCAAAACCGCAACTATCACTAATGACAAAATCACCGCAACTGTATGCGGTACTGAAATAGAGCTCACCGAGGCATCGGTGGCAGAGAGCCTGCGCCTTCCAACAACCGGCCAGGATGCAACAGCGGACATTGAGCTCAAAACCTTTGAGGCAGCTTGCCAGATTCTCTCGGCGACTAAGGAGCCGATAAAAGTATCCGGCAGCAAATCAACGTTGAAACCGGAGTATATTCCAATCTGTGACATTTTCGCAAGGGCGATTCTGGCGAGGGGAGGAAACTATAGCAACCTAAAAAGGGACAAAATCAGGATGTTGATCGGCCTGATAGAGGGAACAAAGGTTAACTGGGCAAAAGCGGTGTTCAACAACTTAATGGATATGGTGAAACCAGACTCAAAACCAGTCATGGGGATACGCCGTTCCTCTCGGTAAGATCTTCCTTCATCACAATCTCAACATCAGTCCCGGCGTCATCGTCGCAGATAGATGCCTCATCAGATCAAAACAATTTTTAGAAAGGAAGCAGCCGGCCCCCGGTTCCACAGGTGGCCGAAAGAAGAAAACCGACAAGAAAGCGGCCCCAGCCAAAGCAAAGGCAGAAAGCAAAGGAAAAGAGAAAATAACTTTCTCGGAACCGCCGCAGCAGACGGAGGATGTAGAGTCGGCTTCCCGCTCTGAAAGAACCGATACAGAGAAGGCCGAGGACGAAAGATCGGTCAATGAGGACGAGCATTCGGCCCAGAGCCCCAATAATACCGGTCCTGACGCCAATCCTGAGACCACCGAGGGTGGTGAAGAGGATGGTGAAGAAGGTGATAAAGAAGCCGATGATGAAGGCGACGACAAAGAGAAGGAGGAGGCCGAAGAAGCAGAGGCCGATAAGGTATCTCTGAAACTCCTTCAGGGCATCAAAAAGCGAGCCGAGTCGATTGAGGAGTTATACCTGGAATGGCACGAGCACCGGTTCGGCACACCGTATAGGGAAATCCTACCGGGCCACACAGACTTGGAATGCATCCAAAGACTAGATGAAGTGGAGGACCTGATCATGAATCTCACAAACTCCAACACAATTCAAGAGGTATTACACCGAACCTGCCTCTTAAAACCAAAGGTCCAACTACGGAAGCTAACCACACGCATCCGGAAAATTACGGAAGAGTTCGAAGCGGTGGGACCGGAAGACACCTTAACACCGCGGGTGTTAGAAAGGCTTGAAATAGCCAAAGGAGACCTCATTCAAGAAATTGACCGGCTAGAAGCAATATGCAGTCAAAGAAAAATACCAGTCTATACTGCTCCCCGGATCTAAACGAGTCCGGATCACTGTCCAACACCTCCAAGGGAGAATGCGGCATCAAAAGAATCCGATGAAAGAGCCGATCCTAATCTCATCGGGCAATCCCCTCCTCCACAACCGGAAGTCTCCGAATCAGACTTCACAAAGGAATGGGTTGAGGGTCGTCTTCAAAGGCTTGAAGACTCAACAACAGAACGGATTGATAGCCGCATACAAGAGTTTGACGAGTCCGCGGTTCAGCCGTTCAAGGAGAGATCCCAAAGAATCGTTGGCTCGGCACTCAAGTTCGCCGACACCACAAGGTATCTCTTGAATAACAATCGGGACCGACTCTCAGAAATCGACGAAGATCTACAGGAAGAGGCGGCTCTGCGCAGTAAATACTTTAAACGAACCGTAATTTTGGAGGATTTGACTTCCGAGTTAAAGGAAGACTTCGACCGGCTTGAAAGAGAAACCGATCAACGATTGGCGGAGGTTGCTCAAGACCTGGTCGGCACAACACTCGGACGGGTCTCCGAACTCGAGAAGAAAAATATGGGTCTCGAGGCCGAACTCAAGGCGCTTTCCGAACAAGTTGCCGAACTGCTGAGGGTTAAGATGAACGCGGACGCCGCGGCCGTAGAGGCTGATGCCCAAGCGGCTAAGAGGGTCCAAGATGCGCTGGATGCTGAGGCAAGTAAAGAAAAGGAGGTACCGCGACCGTCGCAACTTACCGAAGAGGAAGAGGAAGCCGAGCGGATTCGAAGGTCAGAGGCCATGTTCCCAGGACTTGCTAAGAAAGCAGCCGCTCAGGCTGCGAAGGATGCTGAGCGGTTGGAAAGAGAAACACGGAGGCTGGAAGGCTTCGCAGCCGACAACAAGAAGAAAAAGGCGGTCGCCTCCGTTTCAGCGCCGAAAAAGCGAAAGAGGGAAGCCCCAAAGAAAGTTCAAATAGCCGACCTGCTCAATGAGGTCACTGAAACGGTCATCACGAGTACATCGCAGCAGGCTACTCCGGTCGAAGAGGATGAAGTTGAAGAACACCTGCAGACCCGGTCTACAAGACAACGATTTCCCGAACCGGCCAGTCAACCGCAACCGAAGAAGAAAAAGCGGAGCATATATGACTTCTCGGACTCGGAATAGGGGCTCTCTTTCCTTTACTTGTCTTAGTGTTTTTACATATTGTGTTATTTTCGGTTATCTATCTTATATATAAAGCTATTTTTGAAACCGGCCATCTTTTGCGTTTCCACTTAGTTTTGATAATTTTAAATAAAATAATCAAAAAGGGAGAAATTGATAAGATAAAAGATAAGACTTTTCCAAAAATTTTCTCAAAATTTTTCGAAAAATTTTCCTAAGTCAATTTCAAAAATCCGGACAAATAAAACAACCGGCCTACGGTTGCAAACTTACATGATTTTGATAATTTTAAATAAAATAATCAAAAAGGGAGAAATTGTTAGATAAAATCAGACCGGTTCAAATAAACCTAACTTAAATAAACTTTCCATGCAGGAACAAGGAACCGGACCGGATAAACAAAAGAACCGGCTAAAGAAAACTAACCGGTCAAGCTAGTAAACCGACCAAGAATACCTGGAACTTGACCGCACAAAGAAAGGATCGGCCAAAGCTTAAAACCGGAATCATCAAACAGCCGATCAGCCACAAGGCAGAGGAATAACCGGAAGAAGTCCGGTTACATCACTCATACCAAAAGTCATTCGGTTAAGACAAATGGCCGACCAGTACAAGAAGACAATTCGGGTATCTGTTGAGAATGATACCAAAGGAACAGACTGAACACTTCCATATCCATACAAGTCTGAGGAAAGACTGTAGGTTGCAGAAGACAGTACTACCGGATCTTTCCACTTCGGGATAAGTCAGAAAGAAGATCTTCCAAGTACAGACAACTGTCCAACAGATAGTGCCTACATTGAGTAAAAGACAAACCTAGCAGGTCTGTCTTACATACCGGAAGAACAGACTGCCAAGTCTGAGGTTGACCATCAGGTCTGAGGAAACGACCGCAGGTCTGAATCTCTGAAACACTGAATCACTGCACTTCTGCTCAGCCAATCAGATTCAAGGCAGTGAAATATGACCGTTGGCATATTTCACCTATAAAAGGGGCAGTTGAAAAAGAGTAAATGAGGGACACAGCGCGACACAGTGGGACAAGTGAGAAACTCTAAGAGCATTTATTCTACAAGTGATAAGACTGTGTTGTTCTAAGAAAGCCTAAGTGCTAAAGTTAAAGTGTGTTTTACAATTTCGGTTTAATTGTAAGAGTGTTATCGAGCGGGAAATAAGTCTCGATCGGATTGTACTTGTATTCCTTAGTGAATATCCTTCTCGCGGTTTCGAGAGGAAGGGGTGACGTAGGAGTTTTATCTCCGAACATCCATAAAATCTGTCTTATTATTTACTGTCTGCCGGTTTCATTATCTAACCGATCCGTACCGCTATAACCGACTTAACCCTATTCAAGCCGAACTTCCAGATTACCGAAGCCGACCCATCAAATTTCAAACCTCCATTATATAATACCGATTCTGCCCATCATATAAGTGTGTTGCTTCAACCTGAAAGCAAACCTCTTCCGCGCTTGAACCTAGTTCAAGGGTTTGTGACAGGTTGTGTAGTATTGAAACCCCGGTGCTAATCTCTAACCGGATTAACCACCACCCTTCGAGTGAGAACCGCTAACCGGTCCAACCCCCGGTCCTCTAGCGGCTACCTAGATCCTAACAGAAGTCTAATAAGAGATGATTATATATTGTTTAAACTTTAAGTGAAGTCACAAATAAGTCGAAGTTTATTTTGATGCAATATTAGTTTATTTATTAAACAATAATATTAATTATTATTTTTATTAAACATAATAATAATAATAATAATAATTCAATTTTATAATATTTCAGGTAAAAAAATTATATTTATTTAAAATAGCATATAAAATTTAATTGATTATTTTTTGTCACCCAAATTAAGTTACAACCTACTAACCTTACTTAAATATTTTCCAATTAACCTCATTATTAATTTTGTTATCTCTTTTTAGAACATTTTGTACCGACCTCTTATTTTATCTCATTACTCACTTATATGTATATATATATAGTTTTGAAACAAGAATTTTTATGGTGTTGACATCAAAATGATTGTTCAGTATTAGACATTGAACATATATTTTAATTAATATTTTGACTTTTGATGAACAAGTACAACGCTTTATTAAGTGTGATTGAGATATGGTTTGTCGAGTGATAATATGTCGGTATCACTTGAAATTGGTTAAAAAATATGAATAAAATATTTGATTGATCAAAGTGTGAGGTCATGATGCTAAATGTTAAAAATATGAATCAAATATTTGATTGGTCAAAATGAAGTGTAAGGTCACGAGATTAGAGTTTTATTCGGAAAAAATATGTGATGAGATATGTGAGAAGATATGTTGTTTTACCGAAATGAATAAAAGATGGAATGAAAATGTTTTATTTTTATTTTAATATATTATTAGTCATTTATTAAGAATGGTAAAGATTAAATACATAATAATATTATTTTTTTTATTAAATTTATTTTATTTATATTTTTTATCCGTGTATCGCGTGAGAATCTTCCTAATTTGACATAATATGTAGCGAGAACTAGTTGTTTAATCTTGCCATCTTAATCTCTCTATAAACTCAAAAGGAGTAATATTAATTTTTAATTGGTTAAATTAATATAATATTTTTACTTAATTTTTAATTTATTTTTAAAATAAAATAAATATATTTTTAATATTTTAATTGATAAAATGAGTAATTTAATAGTTAAAATTACATACTTTGTTCGGTTTGAATTATTGGAATAACTCAAATTCTAAAGTCATCCATTCACTCCTCCTCTTTTCTATCACATCATTTAATTCATAAATTAAAATATTAAAATATTTTTTATTATAAATTATTATTTATTATTTTATTATTATATATAAATACCTTTTAAATCTTTTTATTCGAAATATTTCACCTTCTCAAAATTATTATAAATCATTAACTCAAAATTTTTAAAACTCTTGTCTAGACAAAGTCATAATGAAGTGATAAATAAGAAATTTATAAAAAAAATTGAGTAAAATCTCAAAAATTAAATAAATAAAAAACCTATAACAAACTATATCTAAGTTGTAGACTCTCTACCATCATATTCTTTTTGACTTATGTAGATTTTTTTTTCTTATAGTTGTATTTATATATCCAATTTTTTCTTGAATATTTTTCTTTATTCTTTTTAGACTATTATTTCTCAGTTTGGCTCAAACAACTTCTTGATTGAACTAAAAATTATTAAAAGAAAATTGATATGAATGGATTCTTTCTAACTGCAATGAAAATTTGCAGAAATCAAACTATACATGTTAGTAAGGAAAAATATCTCACACCAAATTAATAAACTCATCTGATTCCCTTTCTTATCCGCACTTGCACATTTTCAATGTAACAGTTTCTCAACATTTGTTCTCATAAAATATAAAACCATAAAACATGTCATTTGTCACACAGAAACATCAATCTCTTTTGTGTCTCTCTATACCATTAATTGTCAAAGGTTAATGAAACAAACATCAATTAAAGCCAAAATAATCAAATACATAATTCTGAAGTTATAATTCGGGAAAAACAGAAAAAAAAAATATTCGTCGCCTGAGAGATTCGAACTCTCGAGGGGAAACCCCATGTACTTAGCAGGCACACGCTTTAACCACTCGGCCAAAGCGACTTTGATGTTTATATATTTTTGATATAAAAATTTATTATATATTTAAAATTAGAAATAATTTTAAAAAGTCATTAATACTAAATCTAATTGTTGGACCAATATTGTATGCCCTAGAGCAAAAGTTAATTTATTTATAAGCAGAACAAATACAATAATAATGAATTGGTGCAAAATCTTTTGTCTTTCATTCAGAAATAGCTAGGGTTGATAATTAGTAATTACATCAAAGATGACAAAAAAAAAACATGATATTTGTTCTCAAAAATCATTTCAACCACTTCAATTTATGTCAATTTGGAAAATCTTGATCAACATGACTATATGCAACCATATAAAATCCTTCAAAGTTATATTCATGGCACTGTCAAATTTAGCCACCTCAATTATAGAAATTTTCAGACAATGCAGATTCAAAAGTTTGTGAAGGAGCTCTTTCATTTTCTGACATTTGCAAACTATCTACACTTTTTTACTTCAATAAAGATGTATTCAATGAGATGGATGATAAATCCAATTCTATTGTGTTCTAAACTACCCAATTAGCTAAGGTTAGATATTAGAAATAATAAAAAGTTGAAAATATCTTATGAGCATTGACATATCACATATATAAGAAATTACAAGATAATGACAATATCATATAATACATATTATTGTTCATAATAAGCTAATTAAAAGACACTTCTGATACAACCTTTGCCCCCCTTCCTCTTGCTATGTAAAGGCCTATATGATGAGTCAATTCCTGCCCCAAAATATGAAGTAGTAATTAAAAACAATACCAATCTAACTAAAAAAAATGGGTTTCTGAATTCTGATTAATAAGTTTTACCTGTGGATGTGCAATAGCACCTTTAGTGTTTCTTGCAACATGACTTGGAATATCAAAAGTGGCACATCCAGAGGAGTAAACCAAAACCTCTTCAAGAGGAGTTAGAAATCCACTATTCTTTGCAGATAGAGCTGAACAAACAAAATCTAGAACACATATATCTGTGCATATTCCTACAACCAATATCTTCAAACAGAGTCCATGTTAAATTGGTCAAAATAGGATATAGAACACAGCAAATTAAACAATAACATGTTATATAATATTAATTACCCTTTGGATCTTGTTGGTTTTGACCCAATTGATAAAAACATTGGAACCATCCTTTTCAGTAGAACCAATATACCCATTGATGCAATCCTTGCGCCTGATAGTTACATTTTCTTCATTTTCCAGCCATTTCAAATCTGCAGATCATAATCAAAACCAGAAACCATATCATCATCTTCTTCTTCTTCTTCTACCAAATAGAGTTTTGTTAATAGTTACTTACCTGGAACTAGTTCTGATTCATCCGTTCCTGCTAGACAATGGGGAGGGTAAGGGTGCTCAGGTTTATCAGGATGGTGAGTATCAAGAAGAGCATAAATCGGCCATTTATTTTCAGAAAACTTCCTGGAAATACGAACTGTCTCCTCAACCATTCCAGATATTTGTTTATTAGGTACGGCTGGAGCCTGTAGTGGGTATTTCAATATCATGGTTATGATTATTCTAACATAAAAGGTATTTCAATATCATGGTTGATGCAAAAAGGATACACAATTAGAAATACCAAATTTCCAGCACCGACAGTACAAAAGCCATTGATGACGTCGACAACAACAAGACCGGTGTTTACATCGCCGGAAAGTATAAGAGGTTCTTCTTCGATTGGAAGCTCCGTTTTCAACAGATCAAGTACTGATGGTGAGACCATTTTCTTGATTTTGATGGAATGGAATAGAGAGATAAATTTGAGAATATAAGATGATCGGTGATTGATAGTAAAGCAAACTATTAGAGAAGGTGAATGGATATAGTTGAAGAAAATTCAACATTAGAAGAGTCAGTCAATGTACGCAAAGACATGTGATTTGTTAATGGCGCTTTCTCATTTTTTAAAGTTTGGTTTCTTTAGACTTTTGAGTAGGTGGACATGGATGGGTCTTTCAATTATTATTATTTTTTAATGATGTTTTACTTTTATAATATTATGAAAAACAAAATTATATAAAGAATAAATGTATTAAAGTGATTCCTATCATTATCATTTTAAGTTAAAAGATGGGCAGATGTCTAATTATGAATCAGGCCGGCCGCAGTTTGGGACTAGGAAAAATAAAATAAAATTTATTTTATAAGTAGAAGGAGAGAAAAATGAAATATTAATTTTTTTTTTTTAAAAATGACCATATGAAGAGACAATTTAATTTTGTTTTTAAAAAATGACCTCTTTTGATAGAATTTTGTATGAACATGGCATGGTTATGTGTAAGAGAGTGAAAATTATTACATGAAAAATGATAATGTTTTAGAAATTTTTTAAAAAATTTCTCTCTAATGCACAAGTGATAGACCACGTCAGATTCGTGACTTTACTTTCGTTCATAACTTCGTTGTCCCTATCACTAGGGGCGGAGTCACGCTTGGGCTAGGGTGGGCTCAAGCCCCACATAAATTAAAAAAACGCTTTGACTAGGGTGGGCTCCATCCCCACTTAAATAAAAAAAAGAACGGGACAAATTAAGTGAATAAATGAGGCAAATTTTATCAATTGAAAAGGAGGAAAGGCGGAAAACTCACAAAACCTCAATTTGTTGCTCGTGTTGTGCGATTGACGCTGCCATAACCCTCCATCTTGTTGGTTCGATTCCAGATTTCAAGTGGTCTTCTTCGCTCTGGCTTCCGATCATCTTCTTCCATCAGCTTGCTCTCGATTTGGTTCGTTCTTCACCCATTTCTCTGCATTTTATTTTTTTTAGTTTATCGTATGAATCAACAACAGTTTATGTGTGAGTGTGTGACTATGTCCGAATTCCATTAACAGTCCTCAAAGAACAACAAAATAACCATGATATTGTGTTTGTTTTATTTAAATTTTGTTAGGGTTATAATGGAACTATTAACTATGAAAGCTAAAAGAAAAACTATTAACTCATTTTTTAATTCAAAAGATCAGTTATGTACAAGTCAATGGGGGTAATTAATCAACTATCGATATCTCAAATGTCCCTGCTCAAGAACCTAACAAATCTCCTAGAATTGATGTTGATGTAAGTTCTCTTGAACCTGATCCAACATTACGTATTCCGATATGGAAATATCCTTTTAATCAAATGGATGAAATTAGACGAGCTTATATCAAGATGGGGCCATATCAACCTATTAAAGATGAGTACTCGCTGACCAAATTTGGAAATCAAAATCGACGGTTCCAAAGTCATTGGTTTAAGAAATTTACTTGGTTAGAATACTCTCCTTTAAAAGATTCTACTTTTTGTTTTCCATGTTTCTTGTTTGAACATAAGCAACCCCGAAAACCTGCATTTACAACAGATAGATTCAAATATTGAAATCGAGTTAATGATAGGGATATATGCGTTTTTATTATGCATATAGGATGTAATACTTCACCACATAATAGTGCAGTTGAATATCTTTATAATCTAATGAATATCCCTTGTCATATTGACAAAGTACTGAATGCATAGTCTTCAGATTAAAAACAAAAGAACATATTACGGCTTACAACAACTATTGAAAACATTCGGTGACTCAATTTGTAAATGTGTGCATTGAGAGGGAATGATGAGTCTTCATCTTCTAATAATCGTGGAAATTTTATCGAGATGATAAAATTTATGGGAAAAATTGAATGATAGTATTGTAAACACTATCTTAGAAAAAGCTCCAAAGAATGCAAAGCACACTTCTCCGAATATTAAGAAAGATGTATTGAATGTTATTGCCAACAAAGTGAGAACAAAGATTCGCCAGGAAATTGAAGATGTCAAATTCTGCATTTTAGTTGATGAAGCAAGAGATGCATCTAACAAGGAGCAGATGGCTCTTGTGTTAAGATTTGTGGATATTGATGGGTTACGAGAACGGTTCATTGTCATTGTAAATGTGGATGATACTGTTGGCCCAGGAAGAGAATCACTCACAAAACTTTGAGAAATTTCTATAAAATCTTAAAAAAAAACAATTACAAGACTTTGTTATCTCTCTCTTATTTTTCTTCCTCAAATGAGAGCAACATACACTTTATTTATACTAAAATAAAAAAAACTCTTAATTTTCTAATTTAATGAAATTTATTGAAAATATTCTCTTTTCCTCATTATTGCAAATATTTTGTTTTCTTCATCATTGCAAATTTGCCGTTTTCCTCATTAATGCAGATCTTCCATTTATTTGTAAACGTTGTAACAGCCAGGAGTAATACAACATTCTCCCCCTTAGTCCTGGCATGGTTCGAGATCACGAACACCGATCAGGTGTCGCATCATCACCAGTTTTGATGCTGGTAAAGCTTTCGTAAGTATGTCGGTCTTCTGTTCATCCGTTCGAACAAACTCTACTTTGATTTGACTTCCTTCAACACACTCTCGAATGAAATGATATTTCGTGTCGATGTGTTTGCTACGACCATGAAAAACTGGGTTTTTCATGAGTGCAAGTGCAGACTTGTTGTCAACGTAGAGCTTCACTGCCTTAGGTTTCGAACCACTTAGTTCAAACAACAATGATTTCAACCAAAGTGCTTGACACGTTGCCGCTGCTGCCGCCATGAACTCTGCTTCACATGAGGATAATGCCACTGTTTTCTGTTTCTGGGAGTTCCACGAAACAAGACTATCGTTAATGTAGAACGACATGCCCCCCGTACTTTTCCGGTCATCTAGGTCACCTGCGAGATCACTATCAGAGTAACCCATTATTTCCTCGTCACCGCCTCCTTTTCGAAACACTATACCTAAGTGTATAGTGCCTTGAAGGTATCGAAGCACCGGCTTCACTGCCTTGTGATGTATCTCAGTTGGCCTCTCCATGAATCTACTGACAACACCAACAACATAAGAAAGATCTGGCCTTGTATGAAGGAGATATCGCAGACAACCAATGACTCTTCGATATTCAGTTGCATCAATTAGTTGTCCTTCGGGATTCTTATAGAGTTGAGCCCTATGCTCCATTGGTGCCTTTGTTGAGTTACAATCAAGCATTCCAAATTGGTTCAACACCTTTTTGGCATATGTTGTCTTCTTGATCGATACACCTCCTTCGAACTGATCTAACTTGATTCCAATGTAGTATGAAAGCAATCCGAGATCATTCATCTCGAACTCCCCCATTATCTGCTTCTTGAAAAGTTTGACACCCTTTGGATCTCCACCTGTTAAAATAAGATCATCCACGTAAATACCAACAATAATTCGGGTATTAGCATTGCCTCTTGTGTACACCGCTTGCTCCTGTGTACACTTTTCGAAACCCATTTTCTTCAAACTTTTGTCCAACTTTAGATTCCACGCACGAGGAGCTTGCCTCAGGCCATACAATGCCTTTTTTTAATTTAAGCACTATATTCTCCTTCCCTGTTGTCTTGAATCCTTCCGGTTGAGTTACGTACACTTCCTCTTCCAGTTCTCCATTGAGAAAAGCTGACTTTACATCGAGATGATATATTTTCCAACCACAATTGGCTGCCAAGGAAAGAATGACTCGAATTGTGTCCATTCAAGCAACTGGAGCGAAGGTTTCTTCGAAGTCAATGCCTTGTCGTTGCACATATCCCTTTATAACTAAACGAGCTTTGTGTTGGATCAACTCACTATCTGAGTTTTTCTTGAGCTTAAATACCCATTTGAGTCCAATTACCTTGTGTCCGACGGGCAATGGGACGAGAGACCACGTCTCATTCTTCTCTATGGCTTCAATTTCTTTAGTCATTTCTTCTTCCCATTGTGGTTGTCCAACCGCTTCATTGTAGCAAGAAGGTTCCTCCGTCTGTGCTAACATCAAGTCTTCAAAATCAAGTGTCACTCGAGGTGCTTCTTCCAAGATATCGGTCATGTTCTTGTATCGAACAGGTCCTTCATCACTCCCAATGTGTCCACCTGACCATGGAGTGGGTAAACCATCACCTTAGTCTGTTTTTTCAGTCACTTGCTCGAGCTGTGGAGGATTCGAGACAGCCTCTTGGAACATTTCTGAAGTATACTGTCCTCTTGTCGATCCACTCTCAAATGGGATCATTCGAATTCCAACATGCTCGTGATTAACCTCTTCGTAAACTTTGATGGGTTGATCACTCTTTTCATTTTGCCAATCCCATACTGCACTTTCTTCGAACACAACGTCACGACTCACATGGATCTTGTCATTTTGTGGTTCGAGCAACCTGTGTGCCTTACTTCCTTCTTTGACACCTAAATATACAAACGACTGACTTTTGTCGTCTAACTTTTTTAGATGGGGAGTGGTCACCTTGGCATGCGCAGTACACCCAAAAACACGAAGGTGCGCTAGGTGTGGCTTCATTCTAGTCCACATCTCAAATGGAGTTTTGTCTCGAACAACTTTGGTTGTAACCCGGTTGAGAAGATAGACTGCATGACGAACTGCCTCCCCCCAATACTTGCTCGGGACTGCCATGCTTTTGAGCAAGGACCTAGCCATGGCCATCACTGTTCGATTACGCCTCTCCACCACACCATTTTGTTGAGGAGAGTATGGTGCTGTGAATTGTCGCTCTATCCCTGCTTCTTCACACATCTCTCTAAATTCCCTCGAGAAGAATTCACCTCCTCTATCTGAACGAAGGACTTTGATTCGAAGTCCGGTCACATTCTCGACCAATTGCTTCATCTTCTTAAACGAAGAGCATGCTTCGTCCTTTGTTTTCAACATATGGAGCCACATCCACCTGGAATTATCATCAACAATCAGCATGAAGTATCGATTTCCTCCTGGGGTTGATGGCGTGATTGGCCCACATAAGTCAATGTGTAACAATTCGAGTGGCTTTTTCGCTCGAAACTTGGCTTCTAACGCAAACGGCTGTCTTGTTTGTTTTGCAACTAGGCATGTTCGACAAAGTTGTTTTGGAGGAGAATTTTTTGGAACACCAACAGCCATTCCCTTATTTATGAGGGACTTTAGTGCTTGTAAGTTAACATGACCGAGACGAGCGTGCTATAACCATGCTGGATCTTCAAGATTAGCTAAAAGACAAACCGTTTTTGCTAATTTCAAGCAAATTTGATATAATCGATTATGCGTTCGTCTCACTTTCATGATAAGGCATGAAGGGTTCTTAGCGAAGACTTCAAGCTCTTCTCCGTCCATCACCACCCCGTGACCTGTCTCCGTAAGTTGTTCGAGACTCACTAGATTACTTTTTAAAGAATGAATGAAAAAAACTCCCTCGAGAAGCCACTGGTCGCCATTTTTGCATTTGAACATGATAGAACCTTTACCACAAATTTATACCGTGGAACCATCTCCGAACTTCACCTTTCTAGTGATTGCCTCGTCTAGTTCAAAGAACTTCTCTTTATCGCCAGTTATGTGATTGCTAGCGCCATTGTCCAAGAACCAAGCATCTCTTGATGTCTCATCGTTCTTAGCTTCTTGAATTTCTGGAGTCAGCTTCATTTCATTCAGCATGACAACATTGATTGGAGGAATCTCTTCCGAGATTACCATAAGAAATGCTGGTTCGACGTTGTCTACGTGGATAAGATGTGATACCTCGGTCTTCTTTGCTCGACATTGTGTTGAGTAATGTCCCATCTCGTTGCAATTAAAACAATGAATGTGACTCTTGTCTCGAGGAGCTCCTCGACCACCTGAACCACCTTCTTTGTCTTTCTGAGATGGTGCTCCTCGGCCTCCTCTCCCTTGGCCTCTACCTCGGGTTCTACCTCCTTGACCACGGGTCCCACTATCTGTGGAATCCTTTTTCCACTGGTTCAATGAGTCTTCCTCGTCCTTTTTAAACCGTGCCTTCCACTCTTCCTGAGTGAGTAGCACTTGTCCTTCGTTTCCTCCAAAGTTTGTGTTTTTCTTGCGCATACGCTCCTCGAAGACCTTTAGCCTTCCAACAACTTCCTCAAATGTTAACGTCTCGAGGTTGTAAAACTGCTCGATGCCGGCTACCACACTGATAAACCTTTCTGGCACGGTGTCGAAGAGCTTCTTTACTATCGCAATATCATTTAGTGTTTCTCCAAGGCTTGAGTACCTGACTGATATGGATGTGAGTCGACCAGCATATTGATCGAGCGACTCAATGTCGTTCATATGCATCCTATCAAACTCACTCTTCAATGTCTGCAATCGTGCATTCTTCACTCGGTCTACGCCGACGAACCTCGTCTTGAGACAATCCCACACTTCCTTCGCCGTCTTCTTATTTGCCACCTGCATTAGAAGATCCTCCGGAAGTGCTTGTAAAAGATATGACCTCGCCTTCTTATCAAGTCGGACATCAATCTCTGTGCCTTCTACTGACTCGACTGCCTCCATACTCCTTGGTCCTCCATCATAGCCTGTACACGAATCACCCAACTGATGTAGTTCGTGTGTGTTAGCTGCGGATAGTGGAATATGCCATTGTTTTGCTGCGCCCCTGATGATCCTGCACCCTTTGACATTTGATCCCACCGGATGATTTTGGGCATTCACCTGATGCTCTGATACCAAATGTTGGCCCAGGAAGAGAATCACTCACAAAACTTTGAGAAATTTCTATAAAATCTTAAAAAAATAATTACAAGACTTGTTATCTCTCTCTTATTTTTCTTCCTCAAATGAGAGCAACATACACTTTATTTATACTAAAATAAAAAAAACTCTTAATTTTCTAATTTAATGAAATTTATTGAAAATATTCTCTTTTCCTCATTATTGCAAATATTTTGTTTTCTTCATCATTGCAAATCTGTCGTTTTCTCATTAATGCAGATCTTCCATTTATTTGTAAACGTTGTAACAGCCAAGAGTAATACAACAGATACAACCGCTGCAACACTTAAGAAAGAAATATCTAATGCTCTTGTTCGTTATGACTTGCATATCCATAATATGAGGGGACAATGATAGGATGGTGATAGCAATATGCGTGGCTCTTGGAATGGATTTCAAATTCATTCTACACTTAATGCAAAAGATAATGAGATTAACAAATCTACTTTCTCGAGCATTGGAAGAGAGATCTCTAGATATTTTAAATGCAATGGACCATGTTTCAACTACTAAAACTTTGCTTCATTCTTTGAGAGAGCAAAGGTTTGATATTTTACTCAGTTACGTGGAAGAAGTTTGTGAAAAGTATGACATTGAGATAACTCGGATGGAAGCTCGTTACAAATCTAGTAGAAGTCGTTCTTGTCAACAAAAGGATTCGATTACAGTTAAGCACCACTATCAATTTGATGTATTTGTTGCTGCAATAGAATTTCAAATTGAAGAGCTTAATAGTAGATTAAAGGACGAGGGCAGTCAAACTTCTTAAGATCAGTGGTGCTTTGTAACCTAAAGACAACTTTAAACTTCTTAATGTTGATCACATCTATCAACTTGCTGAGAAATTCTATCATCTAGATTTTGATCCACAAGATTTGCACCACTTGAAAACACAATTGGCTCACTATGAACTTGACATGCCTATCAATGAAAGATTTCAGAATTTATCAACTATTTCTAAATTATGTCAAAGATTAGTTGAGACAAATAAGTCAAAAACCTACAATTTGATTGATAGGTAATTTTATCATTGGTTATAATTTATGAAATATAACTATATTGTTTACTTATACTAATATATTTATTTAATTGGCAAGTTGATTCATCTTGTTTTAACTCTTCCTGTTTCTACAACAACAACGGAACGGGCATTTTCAGCTATGAAGCTCATGAAAACAACTCTTCGTAACAAGATGGAAGAAGAATTTTTAACAGATTCTATGATCATTTATATTGAACGAGGGCTGTCTGAAAACATTGATAATGATACAATAATTAAGGAATTTTATTCTAAGAAAAATAGAAGGGCACAACTTCAATAATGTGTATGCTAAATGTTTTGAATGTACTGTTTTGTTTCATAATTTCATAAAGTAAATGTTCATGCTTCTTTTATTTTATATGTTTGAATTAATTAATTTATTGTATCAATTACAGGAAAAAAATAGCGGAACATAGAAAGTTAAATCTGAGGTGCTGAGCTGCGAAAAAAATTGGAGTTAGTCCTAGATAATTTTTCTTCCTGGCTCCGCCCCTGCCTATCACGACTCTACTACAAATATTAATGTCATATTAGGTGTCTCAATCCAAATTTCTCAACATCATCCAAAGATTCGAACATCACCTAGTGAATCTAGGTCATTCTTAATACTAGCAGATTTCACCATGCAAAAAGAATAAATAATTTGTCAATTTCATTTCATTTAATTAGAATACATAAGTAAATATTTTACCATTTTTTTTATAAAGTCACACTATGCCTGCAACACATATTCACATATTCATAATAGTAGGGTGAATGAAGAAATGGAAAATTGGATAACCAATCACTTATCTCTGCAAATTATTGAATTTCTCTAAATAAATAAAAAATACTCTTAAACTCAAGAGTCAAAACAATGATCAAGGATTATAATATCATCAAGACTCTTTAATTAAAAAAATATAATATCATTAAGAAAATTAAGATCAATTACTACTATCTCTATAGATCCTAAGTTATAACATCATCAATGTCTAAAATCACTCAAGAGAATATTGAAAATCCTCAACTAATATCAACAAACTTAATAAAATAATGTAACTCACATTTTCTTTTCATATACAATTATTAACTATTTTTTGTATTATTCTACTAATCTTTATTTCAATTACTTGTAATTATTTCCATGGATTGGTATGAGACCACTTGACCGATGTCTCTCATGATTCCAATCTTGGATTAAGGAACGGAGTGTGTGATTAGGAGTGAAAGATTTATGTTTAAGCTTGAGTTTAGTGATGGGTGATGTATCATGGCCTTTGCTTAACCATTCCTCTATTGCTTCTAGCTCATATGAAAACCCATCTGCTGCCACATGTGGGTTCTTCATCACTCCCTAATCATCATACCACAAAAAAAAACATTATTAATTAACTATATGGATAGTAATTATAATAATATTAACAAAAGTACTTAGACCACATTTAAAAATAGCCAAACCTGAAATATAGGGCAAATAAATACTCTTGGTACATCACTTGACTCCTCATTATCTTCTTTCTTTGGATTTTTGTCTTCTCCAACCAAATTGGCTGCATCCCTTCTCACTTTTTCTACTTCACTTGCAACTATAGCTATAGGAGATCCCATTTCGGGCCCAATATCCATAGACAAGCATTTCAAGCCAATTCCCGCAAACTCCAACGCTAAATCCATTGGCCATTGTCCAGCTGTTGGATCTAGAACCTTTAAGACAGCCCCATGATCGGCCAACATTGTCTCTTCAACAAGTCCTGCCCAATTCCTTCCGGTTAAAAGTTGTAACACCAAATTTCCAAAGGCCCGAATATCGGGTTTGGTCTCGGATTCATTTTGACACCAAATATGCCCGATTCCGTGGATTTTTGCAACTAAACTTTGGTCAAGAAGAATCTTGGATGGATCTAGGCTTCCGTGAGCTAAAGGCTTAGGTCGGGCCGAGTGAATGAAACCTAGGCCCGAACACACTTGAGATGCTATGTGCACCCTTGAGTTCCAACTTAAAGATCTGTTTCTTTTGCGGCTCCCAAATAATACGTCTCTTAGGGAGCCGCGGTGCATGTACTCAAACACTATGCATTTGAGTTCTGCGCAGAAACCGATCATAGAGACTATGTGGGGATGGTGTATTTGGCCAAGAAGTTGTACCTACGTATAAACAAAAGATTTATTGGATTATTTAAATAACACTCAAACAAAAATTGTTAGTTGATAATTTAAATCATATTTTCAAGTTATATTTTTGTTACAAGTATAGTCTTCAACAGAATCTATACAAACGTATGAGAATAAACCGTTATTTTAAATCGAGACACGATTGAAAATGATTTGAATTGGGATGTGATATAGGAATAATGGTTTATTACCTAATGAATAACTTTTAAATGAAATTCTATGAAAAAGTCTTTAATTTATTGAAAATATTATATATCATACTATTAAAACTTTTTTGATCATATATATAGTTTTTGACAAAATCAAGAAATGGTCATCCAAAAAGCTTAAAATATTTTTTTTAATTAAACTCAAGTAGAACCAAATAGAGGAAAGACTAAAAGAAACTATTTTTACCTTAGATAGAAAGGCTTCATGAGTCAGTTCTTCCCCAGGGATGTTGAACAATTTGATTGCAACAAAGGTTCTATTGATTCTACCTTTGTATACATTTGTAAAATTTCCAGCAGATTTCAACCTTAAATTCTCCGAAAAATCTTCAGTAGCTTTCCTAATCTCTTGGGCATCAAACTCTTTATATTGAAACTCCAACTCTCCCAATTGGTTAGCCGTTCTAATGGCATCCTTTTCCTTGCAAAACTCAATCCTACGATGCAAAACGTCCCTCTGACGCCTCAACTCCTCGATCTGACGAACCGTATCGGCTCTTCTTGCCACAGCCTTCTCGAGTTCTAAATCAGCCCGCGATCGGGCCATGGATGAAATGTGGAGTCTCGCGGAAAGCTCATCTAGTAGCTCAACAATTGACTTGAGTTTTTGCAACTTGTCTTCGATCTCTTTAGAAATGTCTTCGGATTGATCTTGTATATTTTCAAACTCTCTTTTTAGTTCGGTTTGGCTAATAATCTCTTCTTTGATTCGGGTTTCAAGCACCTCGGCCTAACATTAACGAAGAAAGTTGAATTGAATGAATAGTATTGGAAGACTCGAACTCATTAACTAACTAAAATAACTTAGGAATATATATTAGTATTAGAAGAAACTTACCCATGATTAACTTTATTGAGTGGTCCATTCATCATATAAATGATATCATATATAACATAGTTTGGTGTATCTATTTTGTTGTTTTTAAAACAATAAGTTACATTTTCAAAAATTAAGAAACTTACCCTGCGAGCGCACAAGGAATGAGCCCATTCAGCTTTGGTTTGCCTTTCCACATTTCCCTTTATTTCGTTCCTCATTTGTTGGATTGATTCTCGAGCTTTGTCGACTTTAATCCTTAATGCTTCAATTTCATCGGAATCGATCTGATAAAATACATTGGAATAATTGATTCTTTGTTTTATTTGTCTTTTTATGAGTGGTTTTGAATCTTTATTATATATGTCCAAATACAAATGGTCATATTTTAAGATGTAAATGTTTCTTGAAAGCCAAAGACAACAATTATTGTATCATTGATGAGAGTATTCAATGTTCAATCACTATCACAAGAAAATAGTAGTCAAAACAAGTGAGAGGATAAGGCATGGAAATTTTAGTGGTTGAAACTTATTATTATTTTTTTTCATCTTTTGTTAGATAAAAGGTTGTTTGAGGTGTATTATGAATTTGAGTTATTTTCAATATTATAAGTAAATTTAGAAAGTAGGTTTATGCACACAAAAAATTGTTGTTTTTGGATTTCATTGAAAAAAGTTAGTCAAATTTGTAATTAGTTAAGTTTTTTTTATTTTATTATTTTTTTAGTAAAAAGAAGTGTGAATACAGTGATCAAAAGTTTTTGAGACAATTTTTTTTATTTAGAGTTTAGACTGAATCAAAAGTTATATAATTAATTATTTATAGATAATTTTATTGACATGATCAATGTTTGTGAATTATATTCTTGAGACAATTTAATTAATTATATGAATCACACCAAGAAAAATCTAAAATGAACTAATATATTAGTTTGTATATATTGAAAAATAAAAAAAATAAAGTCTTTACTTTCATGAAAACTTAAGGATTTAGACTTAAAAATCCTCAAACTATCTATTATTTTCCTCATTTCTTGAATAACTTTATAAGATATTTGCTAGGCACTTTATAAAAGAAAAATATTAATTAAGAGGTAAAGATTAAGAAGAAAAGAATTGTGTTTTTAGATGATTTAAAATTTTAAACAAATTAGCTTTTTTTTAAATAATACAAGTGTAAAGATTCAAATTTATCATTGTAAACATTTTTGTATTTTAATAATAAAATAAAAAATTCACTATACTATAATAGCCAAGTGAAAAGAGCTTTTTAAATAAATAAATAAATATATTGTACGAGGTTAAATTCTACTAAAAGTTAAGTTGGGGTTATAAATAATCACAAATCTACAATAAAATTAAAAATTCTAATATATATAAAATTTATTTTACAATAATTTTTATAAAAATATCTATTCAAATATTTACTAAATAAATACAAAACTATGGTAATGATAATTTATAATAAAATATTTTAAAATTAACATTTCAAATTTACACACATATATATATATATATATATATATAACTCTATTTTTAAAATATAATTAAAATATATAATTTTATTCTTAAAATTATTAACTTATTCTAATAACAAACTTTAAATAATAATATATTATAAATAAAATTATATATATATAAATTAAAGTAACAATTCTTTTAAAATTCTTTTATTATAAATTATATTTTACTTACTTAATAATTCGATATTTATTTGATTAATATTTCACCAATTATTCTAAATAAATAAAATGTATTATTATAAATATATATATTAGAATTGATAATTTTATTTAATATAATTCAAAATAATATGCATATTTTCAAAATCATTAATTTTATATAGTATGAAACAATAATTTATTTTTAAATTAGGTTCAACTTAAAGAATGTTAGGTTAAAAAAAAGAAAGATGAACAACAATAATATCTAAACTTGAAAACTCACCATAATTTCCGGTCGACTAATCTCCATCATACACTCCTTGTCCTTACTTCTTTCATCTTCATCTTCATTATCATCATTATCATTTAAACTCATTAGTTGACCAAAATAACTCTCAATCTCATGAACACAATTATCCCACTCATCGGAGGAATATTTTCCGGCAGTAGAAGACGGCGAGTCAAGGACATTCTTCTGATCTCCGGCGACCCTTGCCGATAACATTTTCCCCCACAATCCCATAATACTATTACTACTACTTCCTTTCTCTTTAAGCTTAGAAGCTATAACAATTCCATTCTCATCCTCAACCGAGATTCCTTCACTATAATTAATATTATCTTCTCTCAAAAACACCAATTTCCCTCCAAACACTATGAACATTTCACAGAAATCCGGTTTATTCCTTTGAATATATAGAGAGTCGGTTATTGCACCTTTGGATTTCCATGAAGAGTATTTCATAAACGAAATATCCATCACCAATTTGGTTGCAGCTAGACCGGATAATAAGTCCACCAAAAGCTTATGAATTGGTTCATCGTATTTCTTTATCTTGAGAATTTCAGTTGGAACCTTTAAAATCATGGAACTAAATCAATAATTAAACAATTATACATATATATCGATAATAACAAGTAAGAATTATTTGAAAACCTTTCCACAGAAAGCTTGGTATTCTGACAACAGTTTATCATTATCTTCTTCTTTAGTCTTTCTAAGAGCTTCAACCGTTGCATCGTTTACATAATTTGCAGGCATCTTTCCAACTGCGTTAATTTTGGAAAAATTATGATAAACCCATTTTTGTTAATAGAGAGAATATGGGTACTTACAGTATGTTTGAATAAAGCCATCTTTGAATGAAGGGATGGTGGAGTAAAGAATTACAATGGTGATTGAGGAAGAATTTGACCATTTCTTGAGAACCCATGAAAGGGTGGAAAACCCATCTTGCTTATCGTCTCCAATCGCGACAAAGATCTTCTCCGGTTTAGACTCCATAAGGAAAAGATTCAAGCTTGAATCAAAGTTAACCTAATTCTTTGATTATGGAACCGACGTTCTTGATTGAATTAATAAGTAATGAGAATGAAATTGAAATGGGGGAAGACTTTTCTGAGATGGGTAGTCTTTGTCAACAAAGCTGTTTGAAACCGCAGCATTTATGGCTGAACTCTTTTCTTTTTCTTCTTCTAAATTAGTTAATTATGAGTATTCATGTGCAGGCCGGCTGAGCGATGAAAGCAACGCCCAAAAAGATAGGGACCTCAAGAGAAAATTTGGACCATTTTGAAAGTTCTTGGTTTTTTCTTATAATATATAGTTGATTTGAAAGTTCTTGTTTTTTTCTTATCAATAGTTGATTTTATTTTTCTAGCCCTATACGAGTAATTTTAAGTGACAACAATGATTTTTTTGAGATTAATATATACATTTTTAAGAAGAGAAAGTGATGAAGCCAATTATTGTTTTTTAAGCCCTTTTTATTGTTTTTTTTGTCAATGCATAAAGCTGGTGAGCCATTTGAACTAGATCCGGTCTTGAAAATTTATGTTTAGATTTTTTACCACATTGGGAGTAAGTATTTCACTTGCTTTCAATTAAACTTGTGTTTTCCTTATTGTATTGATTTCGTGTAAATTAATATATACATTTTAAATCATATTACAACTATGTAAATTTATATTTTATATTTTTTACTTTTATATAGATTAAATAAATAGATCAGGAATAATATACTATTCATATTATAAATTAGTTTAATTAATTTGTATTTAGTATAAATACAAATATTTGTATAGTCTATAATATAATAATCATGAACTAGATTGTACTATCAATCTCTTTGTTGAGATGCACAATGAAAGGGTGTAATTTGGTCCTTATCAATCTATTTGTTGAGATGCACAATGAAAGGGTGTAATTTGGTCCTCATCAAGAATGCAATGATCTCAATATCCATTTTTATGATGTTTTTATTTTTTATTCTCAATAGTTGGCAGTGGAGATGGAAAAAATTATATGAAAATTTTATTTGAGATATTTCGAATTCTCCTTTGGTCATGGTGAATTGGGTTAAAGTGAAGAAATTAAAGGATCAAGAGAGAATGAGAATTAGAGATTTGGATTCATTAACAAATCTCTCTTGTCAAATGAGAAATGTCTAGTCGTGTGCAAATCATTGTATATATAATACAACCAATAGTAGAGGCATATAGAACGATGACCATGTAATTTTTCTTATCCTCTATTAAAGGCGACTGATATTTGGATAGTCTAAAGTGATTAGCTATTGGGGGTAGTAACCGGTTTTGCATCGTACAAGTTGAATCTACTATTTATTTACATATTCTTCTTGTGAAATCTTAAAAACTCTATTATATATGAAAATCCTCATCCCAAGGATTTGTTTTGCAGCACCTAAGTTCTTAATTTCAAACTTATCAGACAACTCTTTCTTTCTTGTTAATTTCATACAGCTAACTCCAACAATCAACATGTCATCAACGCAGATGAGCAGAATATTGTATGATTTATTAAATATCTTGATATAGCAATAATGATCAGCTTCACACCTCAAAACATTGTTACTTTTCATGAAGGTATAGAGCTTTTTGTACCAATACCTTGAAGCCTATTTCAAGCCATACAAATTCTTCTAAAGCTTACACACAAACTCATCTTTTCCTTTGATATCAAAGTCGTGTGGTTGTCGCATGCAAATCTCTTCATCCAAATCACCGTGAAGAAAATCAGTTTTGACATCCATTTGTTGAAGATGAAGGTCCTTCTCTCACAACTAAACTGAAAATAGTTTTGATTATCATCAATTTGACCACTAGAGAGAATATATCATTATAGTCAATACATTCTTTCTGTTGAAATCATTTTACATCAACCTTTCTTTGTATCTCAAGATTTTATCATGTTCTTTTTAAATATTGAAGATCCATTTGTTGTGAAGTTCTTTCTTTCCAATTGGTAGCACAATGAGCTCCCAAGTCTGATTCGACATCAAAGAGTCCATATTATCTTTCATCAAAAACTTTCACTTAACCGATTCATTAAAGTCATACTTTTCAAGCTTCAAATAACTTTGAAAAAATTGTCAACAATAAAAAATAGTTGAGATAAGTAAGATAATAAAATAAAACACATTGACAAAAATAACAAGAAATTACAAATTATAAAAGGTTCTATGGTGTAGTGGTTAGCACTCTGGACTTTGAATCCAGCGACCTGGGTTCGACTCCCGGTAGGACCTTATTTTTGAATTTTACCAAACGTTTTTTTACTCTTTTTATTGCGACCATATTCGACGACAATTTCTTCATTTTGAGGCAATTATTTATTCATTTCAATGCAATTTGACAATCATGTGATGGATAATGAGATAATTGTTTCTTCATTTCAATGTAATTGTCCCAAATATCTGAATAATAATCATCATATTCAAAAATGGAAATTTACTTTAAAAAGAGTTTTTACACGATTGTGACCATATTCGAGGACGTTTTCTTCATTTCGACGCAATTATTTGCAATTGTGTCAATCATGTGATGAATTATGAGGCAAGTGTTTCTTCATTATAATGTAATTGTGCCAAATATGTGATGAATAATGATCTTATTATGAAATGGAAATTTTCATTATCAAGTTTGTGGATGTTGCTAGAACTCGTTTCAAGAAGATTGACATTTCGTTCATTTGAAGCTCTTCTCTTATTTCAACGTAATTTTTATAATTAATTTTTAATGTTTTTAAATCAAATAATATTTATATTAAAAAAGAAAAAGAGTTTCTACCAGATACACATACAACTCCATATACACCTACCACTCAAGTTATATAGCGAACAACCACTCAAGTTATACAGAGAACAACGACGATGATTTCTTTATTTCAGAGGCAATTGTGTTGGAATTTTTAGGGTCACTAGTATAATAAATTTGGAATTTTTAGGGTCACTAGTATAATAAATAATTGTGAAAATGTCATATTTAATATAAGTCAAAATAATGTGATCTAATGTGATTAAGTTTATAGCTTATGGGTGTATTTGTCATGAATATAAAGTGAGGATACCTAAGTGGGATTTCTAATTTTATGAAGGGGATAAATTAGAAACTACCTAACTATAATAAGTAACTTAATGTTGGTTATATGTAACTTAATGATGCTCATTTGAAGTACGGACAATTCTCTTTTGCGTCCCCATCAACATAGAGAGAGAAATGGAAGAACCATTCCATATAAGGAAAGTCTAAAAAAGAGAAGATTAAAGAATTATTCCATCCATTTCATGATTCATCAAATTATCAAATTAAGGTACATATGAGAAAATTATATTAATTATGTGAGAAAATTCTATCCGTGTAGATATATATGAATGCAATTCATAATAAAAATAAAAGCATGTTATTAGGAAATTTATCGATTTATGAATATTTAGATTCTTTCTTTAAGTTCCTAGATATATGGATATTTAGATTTTTTTTAAAAGTTTTTTTTTAAAGAGGAACGTTCATAGATCTATGGATATTTAGATTTTTTTAAGTTTCTTTAAAGAGGAACGGTTATATATTAATAAATATTGTATGATGTTATCATAAGATTCCTCCTCAATATTTAGATTCTCATTAATCATATATATATATATATATATATATATATTAATTTATAGATAATTTCATTTTTTTCGGGATTATATATATTGGTTTTGATAATTTCAAACATAATATTATGAATATATATTGATTTTTGATAATTTCAATAAATTATGATGAGAATATATATATATATATATATATATATATATATTTGAAAATCGGATATATATATATATAGATTAATAGATTAAGGGATATTTGAATTTTACAATAATTAAGATGATAAAATTCCTAAAAATGAATATTTGAATTTTCTCTCTCTTGGAATATATTAATATATTGTTTTTTTGATAATATATATATATATATATATATATATATATATATATATATATATATATATATATATATATATATATATAAAGATTTATGATATTATTTAATTATGTTTATTAAAGGAAAAAAACTCACTTATGTACTTGTACAACTAACTCACTTAAACGTATGTACTAATAAAAGACCATTTAAACGTACGTCCTATCAAAAATTGGCTCATTTAGCCTCTTTTAGTAACCATGGTTAACTTTTATTTTTAAATTTATATATTTATTAATTAAATATTAATATATTTTCTCTCTCCTTCCTTTTCATTTATTATTTCATTTATTACTAATAAATGAACCCTCTATTTTTTTAACTCTATATTTCCTTTTTTTTTTATATATTTTTTTTATATTCACATTAATTATTAATTATTTTAAAAGTGTTTGATCCCAATAATTGAATATAATAATGAAAATTTTTTCAGCAATAAAAATCCTTCAACACAAAATTAAATTAATTAAGAATTAAGAATTGAATAATAATAAAAACTCATTCATCAAACACTAAAAGAGTAATAATCAAATATTAGACAAAATAATTCTTTTACTACTAATATAAGTCTTGAATAAAAATTAAATAAAAAATTATTAATTTTATTTTTATTTATATTAAATTAAATAAGAAAAAACCTTTTTTCATTTTTATTATATTAAATTAAATAAGAAAAAACCCTTTAAAAAAATATTACAGTAAAACATAAAATTTATAAATAAGTTCTTAAATTTTTTAAAAAAAATGAGAATTTAAGATATATAAGAAATAAAAACTAATAAAAAAAAAGATGAAATATAAAAGAGAAATTAATATTGAAATAATAAAAAATTTAAGAATAAAATAAACTACCTAATTTAATTAATGAAAAAGAAGGAGAGAGAAAATATATTAATATTTAATTAATAAATATATAAATTTAAAAATAAAAATTAACCATGGTTATTAAAAGAGGCTAAATGAGTCAATTTTTGATAGTATATATATATGTTTAAATGATCTTTTATTAATATATACGTCTAAGTGAGCTAGTTGTACAAGTACATACGTCTAAGTGAGCTGTTTTCCTTTATTAAATTTATGGATACTTAGATTCTCGTTTAGTTTTCTTTTTAAAGGAAAAATTATGTGTGTTAAATTGACCGTTTTAAATTGACGGTTGATATTTGTTGTTAATGGATTAAATAATATATAATATATATTATAAATCAAAAGAGAATTAAGGAATAATGTTTAAGGTTAATTATATATATATATATAAATCAATATATAATAAAATTTTAATTATATCCTTTATTTTAGGATTAAAAGATTAAGGTTAATGATTATTAATAGATTAATAATTAGATTTCGGACAAAAAAAAATATTTGAAATTTGATCAAATAAATCTTAAAGATTTATTATTTAATAGGATTAATATGAGACATTACAAATTTAAAAATTAATTAAGATTTGGCTTACAGTATAATTTTATTTTTTAAATTATATGTTTTTTGGAAAATTATATATTATTGATTTGGGTTATATATAATAATATGACATTTAAATTTAAAATAATGATATTATTGTTCATTATTTGGATTGTATTGATTGATACAAATAATCACCAAAAGTGACAATGTTTGTTGAAATTAATTCAAGACAAATTTGAATGGTAGTATTGTGTAATTCATGTGATTATATTATTTGGCCAAAGACTGGTAATTAATTGACAGAATTGCATTAATACTTTTGATTATAAATATGTAATAATTATAAAGTCTTATTCATGTGAATAATTAATCCATCCAAACATAGATTGATTATTTGAATGTCTTATTATTAATTATTAATGTTTAATCATTACACCAAAATACTATTATCAATTAAAATTACTGTCCAAAGACTTGATATTAATGTTGCATTAAGTATTTTGAGATGGGATAAATCATTATTTGAATTTAATTGTTACTTAAGTTTATAAATGTGAGCAACTATTTTATTAAATATTCTAAGTGATTAAGGGCTATAATTTTTTATTATGTCAAGTTAAAGATAGTTTTTTTTAGACGAGACTACAATCTTTTTTTGAGGATATTGAGTTTGAGGGGAGAAATGATTGTGTCTTTAAAAATGATTTAGATCAATAATTCCTATTGTGAAAAATGTGATTTATATCTCAAGTGTTTTTGACATTTATAAGGATTTTATTGATATTGAGGATAATGTTCAAAAATCAAGAGTAACAAGACAATATGATCAAACTCATTAAGTACAAACTCAACAACCTCAAAATCAAGTGTCTTTATGACAAACCAATTTAATTGAATTACTCTTTAAGAACAATTTATGGTACCCGTTACATATTTTGAGCTTCACCATAGCAGATGTTAAGGGGTTTTTCAATAGAGACATTGAAAAACAATTTGGTGCAATGAGAATACTTTGTGTCGAGAGACCAAATTAATATGGTTTGCAAATTAAAGAAATTCATCTATAGACTTAAAGAAGTGTCTCGTTAGTGATACCACAAATTTCACAAAATAACAATTCTCTTTTTTGGTTTTGAGGTGAATTTAATTGATTATTTGTGTATCACAAGTTCAGTGGGAGTAAACGTCTATTTATGGTTTTATATATGGGTGACATTTTGTTTGTCACAAATTTTTCTTGACATTAAGTAGCCAATACTTACGAGAAATTTGAAAAGAATTAAGAATTAAATGCTCACATATATAAAGTCGGAAAGTCTTGAGATCATTGAGTATTCTGACTTCAATCTTATGGGATGCCAAAACATTATGAAATCTACTTTGGGTTATATTTTCGGTAACTTGTTTTGTCGTTTCTTGAAGAAGTGTCAAATAAACACTTAAGGCATCATCCACTATTGTAGCGGAATTTGTGACATGTTACTAGGCATCAAATTAAGTAATATTGTGTTAGGGTCTAAAATCAAGTCTCGGTCCTAGAATAAATTCCAGCAACCTTTCTCGAAACCCGGTCTCGGTCCTATGGTGCACATGGGCCAGATTTCTGTTTTGTTGTTTTATTATTTTGTTTTGCTTTCCTTTTCTACTTTACAAACCGAATTCTGTTATTTTCTAGTTATTGTTGTAACCGAATATTTTAGGGCAAGACATCACCTTTATAAGGCTGATCTTTCTTCCCCAAGGACCCATGAATAGAATGATGAAGATGTGACTTCGCCCCTATTCGTCTATTATTATTATTATGGACTGTTTGGTATAGACCAACAGTATTTCTCTTCGCACCCTTGGTTCTTCTATCCCCTCACCCCCAAATTCTCTATTGAAAACCTTCCGTTACCCTTTGATTGTAGAATTTCCACCGGTCTTATAGATCAAGAACTTGATTCTTGAGCCCAAAACACACCTTACGAAACAAGTCGTAACATTCTTGGTATCAGAGCAAGACGATTCTCAAATGAAAGAAACCAGATAGCAGCAAAGATGGATGATCTTAGAACCCTACTCGAAGGGCTGACCCAACAATATGCATCCATGAATACTGCCCTGTAGCAACAACATATGACCGAACAAGCTGCCTTGCACAATGCCTTTTAGCAAAATATGGACAGAATGTATGCTGCTGGAAAAAGCTTGGCAGCCATTGAAAAATGTGCGTTTAATAATGGCCAAAATCCCCGCATCCGACCCTATAATATTGCTTCTTGGTACTTTCCTCCAACCCGGCTCACAAATATTGATATTACTGAATTTGATGGGACTGATTTGGAGGGCTGGATCTTATTTTCCGAGCAAATATTTAGGGAGAGCAAGACGAATGATGCCACAAAGCTGGACATTGTCCGCACTCACTTCTCAAAAGAGGCAAGAATGTGGAATGAATCATATTTGCGGAATCGCAACCATATGGAAGCATTGACGTGGCATAAATTTAAGAAAGATCTCTTGCTGCGATTCGGTCGCAGGCCCTTGTACAGCGCCAAGCCGTCGCTGCTGCCCAAACCATGCATTGCTAACACGGTCTGGCCGAGCACAAACCAGACGACCGATCCAAAGGAAGACCGACGCTATACCTGCAATGATAATTGGGATCCCAATCATAGGTGCAAATCCAGATTGTTCATGGCCCCGGCTGATCATCAAGAAGTCCAAGAACGCGTTCAAGAACCCGTCCAAGAATTAGATTTTTATGACCCACCTTTGGTGCTTGAGAGAAGGGACGAACGTGTCTTTATCTTGCACACTTTCTCGGTCCAGCAAGGTGCCCCTCGGTCGCGGGTCAACATAATACATGACAGCCAGCTAGAAAAGGCCTTTGAAAATCATAATGTTGCTGCCACGGTACAAATAATCAGCAAGAACGAATGGCAAACTGTTTCAC
The DNA here is from genome assembly GCF_907164915.1 of Impatiens glandulifera. Lineage (NCBI taxonomy): Eukaryota > Viridiplantae > Streptophyta > Magnoliopsida > Ericales > Balsaminaceae > Impatiens > Impatiens glandulifera. The sequence goes on from NC_061866.1 coordinate 36,134,082, forward strand.
TTGTTTTGGAAGACGCTCCTGAAAATTTCCAAAAAATAATCAAAGGGCTCACCCAGCAACCCAACAACCGAACACCAGCTAGGAAGGTAGTCAGAAGACATGGCTATGTTGTTGCACATGTGTTGCTGGTCTGGATAAAGGACTGGGTTTGATTGTTTGAAGACATTCTAGAGTATGTCCGGAAGAAAAATGGCCCTTTTGTTGCGCCGGGCGGTTGGGCCGAAGGAAGGACTGGTTGTGGAGCATGAAGACCGAAACCTTCTAAGAAATGCGGTCCTAGACTCCGACACTTGCGGGACTTGGTGAAGTCTGACAGAATTTTTGAAATATTGAGCATGCGCATTAGAGGCTCGGCAGACTCGGCAGACCAGGGTCTTTTTCGTCGAGGGCGACGAATTTCGAAGGGGGAGATAATGTTAGGGTCTAAAATCAAGTCTCGGTCCTAGAATAAATTCCAGCAACCTTTCTCGACACCCGGTCTCGGTCCTATGGTGCACATGGGCCAGATTTCTGTTTTGTTGTTTTATTATTTTGTTTTGCTTTCCTTTTCTACTTTACAAACCGAATTCTGTTATTTTCTAGTTATTGTTGTAACCGAATATTTTGGGGCAAGACATCACCTATATAAGGCTGATCTTTCTTCCCCAATGACCCATGAATAGAATGATGAAGATGTGACTTCGCCCCTATTCGTCTATTATTATTATTATGGACTATTTGGTATAGACCAACAGTATTTCTCTTCGCACCCTTGGTTCTTCTATCCCCTCACCCCCAAATTCTCTATTGAAAACCTTCCGCTGCCCTTTGATTGTAGAATTTCCATCGGTCTTATAGATCAAGAACTTGATTCTTGAGCCCAAAACACACCTTACGAAACAAGTCGTAATATATTAATATCAAGTTTCTTGTTATGAAAGAAATGATACAAAGTAGATAGATTTCTATAAAATATTTATGTACAAACTCTGTGGTTATAAACTCATTGACAATGAGTTCATCGCCTAATGTCTTTCATGAGAATATTGCTCGTATGAGTGTCATAGAGATCGACGATCTCTAACTTCATTGAGAGTTTGTAGTTTGGTTGTCTTTCAGTTTAGTTATTTTATAGATATTTATAAAGTTTTATTCTGATAAAAAATTAAGTATTATTCAGTTCATTACACTTTGTATAATTATGTTTAAAGTATGATCTCACTAAAGTCAAGTAGGACCAGTTGAAAATTGACATGAAAAGATCACCTTGCAGGGAATTTTCATTCCTCGCATTCATGATATGATTTGTCAATTAATTGTATTGATTTATGTGATCATTGTTGGGTCTAGTTGTGCTTAAATACAACGATGAGCTCTTTGATCCTATATTGATATAATTAATTGATAAAATTGTTTAATACAACATATGATTGAGATGACATAAAACTTCAGGCGCATTATGGTTGCTACATTTTTTTTTGTACGTACGTGACCTAGTGGGAAATTGTTGGAATTTTTAGGGTCACTAGTATAATAAATAATTGTGCAAATGTCATATTTAATATAAGCCAAAATAATGTGATCTAATGTGATTTAGTTTATAGCTTATGGGTGTATTTGTCATGAATATAATGTGAGGATACCTAAGTGGGATTTCTAATTTTATGAAAGGGCTAAATTAGAAATTACATAACTATAACAACTAACTTAATGTTGGTTATATATAATGCTAATGGTCCCCATTTGAAGTACGACAATTCTCCTTTGCGTCCCCATCAACATAGAGAGAAATCTATTGACGTACTCATCAAATGGAAAAACCATTTCGTATAAGGAAAGTCTAAAGAAAGAGAAGATTAAAGAATTATTCCATCCATTTCATGATTCATCAAATTATCAAATTAAGGTATGCTTCCGCCCATTAAGATTTTAATTTCTCACAAATTGAATTAGGATTTAAATTAGGATAATTCTAACCAATTATATCCATTATGTGATGACTAATTATCATATTCTAAAGTATAATTAAAATATTATTTATCTAGTTTGTTATTTTCGTCTATTTAGAGTTATTTTCTTATTTTGACGTGATATTTTAAATTAATTTATTATGTCTATGTTTTTAAATAAAAAATATTTATATTTAAAAAGAAAAATGTGTTTTTACCTCACAGAAACCATACCTTTTCTCCAGCCCATTTACATACCACTTTAGTTATAGGCACCGACAACGACGATTGCTTTTGAGGTATTTGTCCAAATTATTTGATGAATAATGCTCATATTATAAATTATAGCAAAATATTTCATTCTCTAGTTTATTTATGCTTCAAAATAAGAAAATGAAAGTTCCGTGCATTTGGGGAAAATTTTCAAGTGCTCAAAATTGTGATAAATTTGTGATCGAAGCTCATATGCTATAATTTCAACTTCGAATTAGAGTTAATAAGAACGATTCAAATTGAACCTTAAAAAATAATTTAGTTAATATATTACTATTTTCACTAAATAAGAAAAACGATAGAAAATAAACAAATCATGATATTAATATTGCACAACTAACCATAGTTTTGATACTCGGCTCGTCGGTCGAACTGATAACTCGGTGAACCGATCGTCAAACCGGGTTGGGTTAATGAAAAAATTAAAAATACAATCAACCTAGTTAAACCTGGTTAACCCGTCGGTTGAACCGGAAATCTGTCAGCCCGGTTAATCCAGCGGGTTTATCCTATTTTTTTTTATTTTTTTTTAAAAAAAACACTCTTTTTTCTTTCTCATTTATCACTCTATCAATTTCTCTCTCCTCGTTTTTGGTTCCCAATGAGTTTACCAATTTCTAGTTCCATGTGGGTAGATTATCGATTTCTAGTTCTAGACACTAAGAATAACAAACTCTTTTATTCACCTCAAGCTCCACCTCCTACCTGAACTAGCTGATTCCAATTACTAGACTAAAAACTATTTAATTGTGTTGTCCTTAATAGAGAAAATGAACAAACTATAATTGCAAAATAATATTTTGTATTTTGATATATACTTTGACTATTATTGCAACTAGCATGTAGCCCGTGCATTTGCACGAGTAATGATATAAAATTCTAAGAAAAAAAATTACGTTCAAAATGTGACTTTATAATTTAATTCAATATATTTTTTTTATCTAATTATTAAAAAATATGACAAAACATACCTTTAACCACTCCTTTTATTTAAAATTATTTTGTTATTTTTTTAAACCTACCCAAAATCATATAAATTTAAAACATTCATTAGGTGGAAATAAAAGTAGTTTCGATAAAACAAATCTTAAAATATTGAATTTTGGCTATCAATCAAATATAAAGTTCTACTGGGTCTAATATTACTTATTATTATATACTTATTTGAAAATTTTAAAATATTAAAAAAATCATCTAACTAATTCATTTAAGTTTTTATATTTTTTATATTTATAATGATTTTGATTATTTAATAACCCAATTCGATGGTGCATTTTTAAACATTCGATTACACCTTTAGGCATAAAACCCTTAGATTTTTATCACCAAGGTTTGTGTTACTCAAGCCGACATTCCCTCAATGGACGAACCATTTTATTTTCTCACCAATGTTTGCGTTACTAAAATCAACATTCTCGCTTCCGCTTCATCTACCAATATTCGCGCACCCACATATAATAATTAATTCTTTTGGAGGGATTCAAACCATGTTCTTTAGTATGAAATGTTAACATTTTAATCGGTAGACCACTTATAATTGTTGAAATAATTTTATATTTTGTGTGTATATATATATATATTGTAAGTTAGATTTAGAATAATTATATATATTATCTATTGGGGTCTAATATTACTTATTTGAAAAAATAAAAATATTAAAAAAATCAACTAACGAATTGATTTAAGTTTTTATATCTATAATGATTTTGATTATTTAATAACCAAATTCTATGGTGCATTCTTAAACATTTTTGGGCATGATCATAAGCCCTAAATCACCCTCCATGGACGAACCCTTAGGTTTTATCACCAATGTTTGCATTACTCATTCGAACCCTAGTCACCAGTATGAAATGTTAACACTTTAACTACTAAATCACTTATGATTGTTGAAATAATTTTATAATTTTGTGTATATATATATATTTTATAAGTTAGATTTTGAATAATTATATAAATTATCTATTGGGTCTAATATTACTTATTACTAGGAAGATCCTCGTGCGATGCACAAGGATAAAAATGTAAATAAAATAATAATAATAAAAAATAATAATATGTATTTAATATTTAAAATTCTTAATAAATCACGAATAATATATTATAATGAAAATAGAACGCTCTCATTCCACATTTTATTCACTTCGGTAAAACAACTTATCTTCTCAAATATCTCATCACATATTTTTTTCCGAATGAACCTCTTATCTCATGACCTTACACTTTCACTTTGGTCAATCAAATATTTGATTCATATTTTTTAATATTTAACATCGTGACCTCACACTTTGGTTAATCAAATAATTGATTCATATCTTTTTAACCACTTTCAATTGATATCGGCCTATTATCCCTCGACAAACCACATCCCAATCACACTAGGTTAAAGGGTTGTACTTATTTTGCTAGGTTGCAAAGTCAAAACATACGTATATAATTTTTAATTTTATTTTTAACTGTGTTAAGTTTATGAGCGGAGCAACCCACAATCCGACTGAAATATCAATTTACTCTCACACATATATCTAAATTAACTAGAGCTCTCGACCTAGCAATCCAGATATTTAAAAAATTATGCATCATTATATATAAAGATTAGTTAGTCAAAAAATTGAACTTATATTGTTAAAATGTCTCGCGTTCATCTAATTTGATGTTGAATTTATAATATAGAGTGTTATTAGCCTAATTTGTTAAAGGATTGTACTTGTTTTGTTAGGTTACAAATTCGAAACATACATATATCATTTTTAAGTTTATTTTTAACCGTTTTAAGTTTATGGACGGGTCAACCAACAATCCAACCCAAGTATCCATTCACTCTCACATATATATCCAATTAACCAAAAACTCTCGGGAAATCCAGACACTTTAAAAATTAAGCATCATTATATATTTATATATAGATTAATTAGTTAAAAAGTTGAACTTATATTGTTATAATGTCCTGCGTTCATCTAATTTTGTTTTGAAATTAAAATATAAAGTGTTATTAGCCTAGTTGGTTAAAGGGTTGTACTTGTTTTGTTATGTAGCAAGTTCGAAACATACATTTAAATTTTTTAATTTTATTTTTAACAATTTTAAGTTTATAAGCGGGTCAACCCATAATCCGACTGAAATATCCATTTACTCTCACATATATATCCAAATTAGCAAAAACTTCTGATCCTAAAATACGGATACTTTAAAAATTAAGCATCATTATATATATATATATAGATTAGTTAGTTAAAAATATGAACTTATATTGTTAAAATATCCTACGTTTATCCGACCCAAGTACCCATTTACTCTCACATATATATCCAAGTTAACCATAACTCTCGACTCGGCAATCTGGACACTTTAAAAATTAAGCATCATTATATATATATATATATGTATATATATATATATATATTAGTTTGTCAAAACGTTGAACTTATATTGTTAAAATGTTCGCGCTAATCTATTTTGGTATTAATTTAATATATAAAGTATTATAAGCCTTTTTGGTTAAAGAGTTGTACTTTGTTTTATTAGGTTGCAAGTTCGAAATATACATATAACATTTTTATTTTATTTTTAACCGTTTTAAGTTTATGGGCAGGTAAACTCACTATCCGACCCAAGTATCTATTTACTCTCACACATATATATATATATATCCAAATTGACCACAACTCTCGACCCGGTAATCCGGACACTTTAAAAATTAAGCATCATTATATATATATAGATTAGTTAGTCAAAAGGTTGAACTTATATTGTAAAAATGTTCCGCGTTCATCTAATTTGGTGTTGAATTTAAAATATAAAGTCTTATTAGCCTAGTTGGTTAAGAGTTGTACTTGTTTTGTTAGGTTGCAAATTCAAAACATACATATAATATTTTTAATTTTATTTTTAACCGTTTTAAGTTTATGGTTGGGTCAACACATAATCCGGATCAAGTATCCATTTACACTCACATATATATCCATATTAACCACAACTCTCGGGAAATTCGGACATTTTAAAAAATTAAGCATCATTATAATTATATATATATATATATATTAGTTAGTTAAAAGGTTAAACTTATATTGTTAAATTGTCTCCCGTTTATCTAATTTGGTGTTAAATTTAAAATATAAAGTGTTATTAGCCTAGTTAGTTAAATGGTTGTACTTGTTTTTGTTAGTTAGCAAGTTCGAAACATACATATAAAATTTTTAATTTTATTTTTAATTGTTTTAAGTTTATGGAAGGGTCAACCCATAATCCGATCTAAGTATCCATTTAATCTCATATATATTTCCAAATTAACCACAACTTTCAAACATGTAATTCAGAGACTTTAAAAATTAAGCATCATTATATATATATATATATTTAGATTAATTAGTTAAAAAGTTGAACTTATATTGTTAAAATGTCCCGCGTTCAATTATTTTGGTGTTAATTTAAATTATAAATTTTATTAGCCTTGTTGGTTAAAGGGTTGAACTTGTTTTGTTAGGAAGCTAGTTCTAAACATACATATAACATTTTTATTTTATTTTTAACCGTTTTAAGTTTATGTGCGGGTCAACCAACAATCCGACCCAAGTATCCATTTACTCTCACATATATATCTAAAATAACCACAACTTTTGACCCGAAAATCCGGACACTTTAAAAATTAAGTATCGTTATATCATTATATATATATATATTAGTTAAAAATTTGAACTTATACTGTTAAAATATTCCACATTCACCCGACCCAAGTAGTCATTTACTATCACATATATAATTCTAGTTAACTACAACTCTCTACCCGGCAATCTGGACACTTTAAACATTAAGCTTCATTATATATATATATAGAGAGAGAGAGATTCGTTAGTTAAAAATTTGAACTTATATTGTTAAAATGTCACGCGTTCATCTAATCTACTATTGAATTTAAAATATAAAGTGTTATTAGCCTAATTGGTTAAAGAGTTGTACTTTGTTTTGCTAGGTTGCAAATTAGAAACATACATATAAATTTTTTTATTTTATTTTTAACCGTTTTATGTTTATAGGTAGGTCAACCACAATATGATCCAAGTATCCATTTACTCTCACATATATATCTAAATTAACCACAACCCTCTACCCAACAATCCAGATACTTTAAAAATTAAACATCATTATATATATATATATATATATATATATATATATATATATATATATATATATATATATATATATATATATATATATATTAGTTAGTTAAAAAGTTAGACTTATATTTTTAAAATATATAACGTTCATCTAATTTGTTGTTGAATTTAAAATATAAAGTGTTATTAGCCTAGTTGGTTAAAAGGTTGTACTTTATTTTTCTAGGTTGCAAATTCGGAACATACATATTGTATTTTTATTTTATTTTTAACCGTTTTAAATTTATGGGCGGGTCAACCCTCAATCCTACCTAAGTATCCATTTACTCTCACATATATATTCAAATTAAGCACAATTCTAGACCGGCAATCCGGACACTTTAAAAATTAAGCATCATTATATATATATAGATTAGTTTGTTAAAAAATTGAACTTATATTCTTAAAATGTCATGCGTTCATATGAATTGGTGTTGAATTTAAAATATAAAGTTTTATTAGCCTAGTTGATTAAAATTCTTGTATTTTATGTTGCTATTGAGGTCGGAAAGTCAGATGGTATAGAAGAAAAAGAGTTGAGTATCATGAATCGGTTGGCGTGTAGAACAATTCGATCATGCATGTCAAAAGAACAGAAGTATGTTGTGAAGAACAAAACTTCTGCACGGAAACTATGGCAAGCATTGGAGGACAAATTTCTGAAGAAGAGTGGTCAAAATAAGCTCCTTATGAAGAAGTGGTTGTTTCGATTTGATTACCAATCAGGTACTACTATGAATGAACATATTAATAAGTTTAATCAATTAGTAGCAGATCTGTTAAACCTTGATGTTAAGTTTGAGGATGAAGATCTTGCTTTGATGTTGCTATTGTCCCTTCCTGATGAATTTGAACACTTAGAAACAACGTTACTTCATGGGAATGGAAATTTTTCTTTTGATGTTGTAAGTTCTGCTTTATATAGTCATGAATTGAGAAAAAAGGATAAAAGGAAAAGCAAAATAGGTACAACAGATGAAACATTGATGGTCAGGGGCCGTCAGCAAAGCAAATCAAAAGAGAAAGGAGGAAGATCTGAAAATAGAGTTGCCAAAGATGAATGTACTTTCTGTCGTGAGAAAGGACATTGGAAGATTAACTACACAAAATTGAAGAAAAAGAGAAAGATTATGAAGATGAAAATGTTGCAAAAAACAAAGTTGATGCCGATTCAGAATACTCTTTAACGATGTCACATACAACATCACATCCTGATGCGTAGATATTGGACTCGGCCTGCACTTATCATATGACACTCGTTCGAAAGTGGTTCTTTGACTTTAAGGAGCTGAATGGTGGAGTTGTTTACATGGGAGATGCTAGTACATGTAAAATAAAAGGGATAGGTTCAATCAAGCTGAGAAATGATGACGAATCCATCAGAATTATCAGAGATATTTGGTACATACCGAATATGAAAAATAATCTCATTTCTTTAGGGGCCTTGGAGTCAGAAGGTCTACGTGTGAAAATGGAAAATGGAATTCTTAAGGTAATCTCTGGAGCTCTATTGATGTTGAAAGCTACCAGGAAAAGTAATAATTTGTATTACTATCAAGGTCTTACAGTTAATGGGACATAATGTGTATCAACTTCCAGGAGCAGTAAGGAATTAGAGGCAACAAAGTTATGGTATATGCGATTGGGGAATGCTGGTGAAAAATATATGCAAACTCTTGTCAAGCAAGGATTGTTGAAAGGTACAAAAGTTTGTAAATTAGATTTTTGTGAACATTGTATTCTTGGAAAACAAAGACGAATAAAAATTGGCACTAATATCCATAACACCAAGGTTATTTTGGATTATGTGTACTCAGATGTTTGAGGACCTGTCAAGACTCTTTCTCTTGGAGGTAGACATTATTTTGTTACTTTTATTGATGATTTTTCCAGAAGAGTATGGGTGTTTACTATAAAGAATAAATATGAAGTGTTTGAGATTTTTCTTAAATGGAAAACTCAAGTTGAAGACGAAATGGGAAGAAAGATCAAAATTCTTCGGACTAATAACGGTGGAGAATACAAAAATGATCCAATCCAGAAGTTATGCCAAGATTGTGGCATAGTTCGACACTTCACAGTCAGAAAAACACCACAATAGAATGGAGTATCGGAATATATGAACATGACCTTGGTAGAGAAAGTTCGATGTATATTGTCTAATGCTGGGTTAGATAGGAAATTTTGGGCAGAAGCTGTGTCATACGCTCAACATTTGGTAAATCGCCTACCATCATCTGCACTTAGTGGCAATACTCCATTAGAGATATGGTTTGGTAAACCTGCAACTAATTATGATTTTTTGCATATTTTTTGTTCTACTGTATATTATCATTTAGTTGAATCAAAACTGGATCCACGAGCAAAGAAGGCTCTTTTTATGGGATTTACTATAGAAGTTAAAGAATATTGTATCTGGTGTTTGGATGCAAAGAAAACCATTATCAGTAGAGATGTTACATTTAATGATTATTTAATGTTGAATAAGGTAACACCAGACAAGATTGATTGTACTCCACAACATGTGTAATTTGAGCAGTTAAAGATAAGCCAAACTATAAGTGACTCTCCGACGAAAGACGAAAAGTTAAATAAGGAAGAGGTTCCGACCCAAGAACATTCAGAATAACGTGAATCAATTGTTGTGAACAGGCCAAGACGAGTTATTCAAAAATCAGGTCGGTTTGTTGACTTGGCGGCCTATGCACTTCTAGTCGTAGATGATGTTCCATCAACTTTTTCAGATGTCAGTCGAAGTACTGAAAATGGAAAAAGGAGAGGTGTTATGAAAGATGAGATGCAATCTCTTCAGAAGAATGAGACATGCAAGTTGACCATCTACGAAAAGGGAAGAAGGCTATTGGTTGTAAATGGATATTTTCAAAGAAAGAAGGATTTCTCGAAAAAATTGATGTTTGCTACAAGGAAAATTTGGTAGCTAAAGACTATGTTCATAAGGAAGGAGTTGATTATAATGAGATACTTTCTCCTGTTGTTAAACACTCTTCCATTAGAATTTTGTTGGCCATGGTAGCGCAGATGAATTTGGAGCTAACTCAATCAGATGTGAAGACCGCATACATACAATCATTTGAACGAGGAAATCTACATTTATCAACTAGATGGATTCAAAGTTGCTAATAAAAAAAATTGGGTTTGCAAGTTGAAAAGATCATTGAACAACAGGTTGAAACAATCGTCGAGACAATGGTACAAACGACTTGACAAGTTTATGATTGAACACAAGTACACAAGAAACAGATTCAGTTTATGTGTGTATTTGCGCAAACTGCAAGATGAGTCTTATATCTATTTACTCTTGTACGTTGATGATATGTTGATAACATCAAAGAGCCATTATAAAAATTGACAAATTGAAGGCTCAGTTGGGTAAATAGTTAGAGATGAAAGACACAGGAAAAATTAAATCTAAACCTTGTTTAGATTTGGTAAATATATTATGCGTTTGAGTCGGCGCTGAAGATCGCCAATTGGTAGCACTGAAGAGCAATTTTTAATATTGAAGATTAGTATTTGGATATTGTGCCAATGTGGAGATTAGTTGTTTTTGGCACAATTAGAATCCCACATCGGAAGATGATGGGAGTGAAATAAGTTTCTTAGTATATAAAATAAACTATATTCACAATTAGAATAAATCCCACATCGGAATATGATGAGAGTTGGGGAAGTTTCTTAGTGTATAAAAGAAACTCTCCCCTCTTTGGTTTATTGCACCCAATATTTGTATATTTTCTTCTTATTAATTAATAGCTTTAGTGCTCGGAGACGTAGGCAACATTTTGGCCGAATTCCGTTATCAAATTTTGTTAGTGTGTTCTTTCGGTTGTTTTCTTCTATTGTGTTTCTGTCAAGGTTTTTCCCAACAAATGGTATTAGAGCCGAAAGTAACGAAGAATGTGTTTACTGCCTGTTGGTGTAGAGTGATATGTTTCTCTATGTATCGACTCACTATGCCAACTACATAAGAGATATCAGGTCGAGTGTGCATCAAGTACTTGAGACACCCGATGATACGCCTATACTCCTTCGGATCCACTAAGCTTCCTTCCACATCCTTTCTGAGCTGCAACTTTGCTTCCATAGGATATTTGCTCGATTTACAATCCTCCATTGCAAACTGTTTCAACACCTTCTTTGTATAAACTTCTTGCTTCACCTCGATGCTATCTTTCTTTTAGTCCACCTTGATACCAAGATAGTACGAGAGTAGCCCGAGATCACTCATCTCGATCTCCTTCATCATCTGTTTTTTGAACTCCTCAACACCCTTGATGCTTGATCCTGTCACAATCAAGTCGTCGACGTATATGCCAACAATGAGTACTTCTTCTCCATGGTTGTTAAATTTTGTACACAAACATTAGATTTTAATTTATAAATAGATTTAACCTATGTCCAACTTTGTAAATAAATATATATTTTTAAATAATATAACCTTCCACTCCCAAAGTTTAAAAAGTGACAATAATGTACCATATTTTGAAATCGGATTGGCTAGAGTATGAAAATTCTCATCACTAGTTATTCTATAACACATTTCAAAGTATCTTCGAGTCATTTTCATTAATTTGGACACACCTAAATAAAATAAAATTGAAATGTTATTTTATTATTGTTCCAACCTCAAGGCCCTATAAAGTTTGACTAACAATATTAATTTTAGTATCTACAGAATTACAATATTAGTTTATCTAAACAAATATGAATTCCACATATGAAAGCAATGCCTTCACCAAACCTAATAGCCAATTAGATTATCACAACCATCAAATTGAATCAAAATTTATCAACCACATTAACTTTTGAACCCGTGATAATTTAATTCAAGTCACAAATTAAGAACATTTGAAAACATGTTTTTGGTACGAGTTTGAACAAGAAAATCTCGTTATTTTTGTCTGACTCAACTTTTAACTCTATAAAGTGGTTCCTAATGGTTGTATAGCATGCTAAAATGCATAATAGAAACTAATCATATACTTTTTTAATTGGATAGTAAGTGTGCCAAAAATTACTACAAAAATTATCCTCAATATTAAATGAGCAATAATGTTGATGGGTGTTAATTAATTTTAAATTGATTCACTAATCAATGTTTTCTCCTTGTTTGATTAATGCATAATTTCCAGGTATCTTCTTTTTCTTTTTGCAAGACTTGGATAATTTTATTTTATTTTTAATGTTTTTCCAACTTACCTAATATTTTGAATTTATATATTTTAAGATTTAATTATTGAAATTTTTAATGTTTTTCCAACTTACCTAATATTTTGAATATATATATTTTAAGATTTAATTAATTTCAATATTAACACCATGCTTTTGAATGGTTAATAGACTAATAGTCATGACGCTACTTGGTTGAAAAGATAACCATTCTTTTGTCTTAATATTTTGTTTTATCTATTTATTGAGAAATTGATAGGAAGAGATTTGTATTTTTTTTTATTAATGAATAAGTTGAAACCCTTTTTAATATAATAATTTATTGACGTGTTAGTTATTTAAAGTTCGAACTATCATAATTTTAGTACTAACAATGTTTAGTTAAGATCATATAACACGATTTAAAATTATAAAATTCGAATAACAATGGATGAAAACAATCTAAATTCCATTGTACACTAATTTTAATACTTTCTTTTTTTTTGAAGGAATCTAATAAAACCATTTTGTCACAAATCAAACAGTTTTATTAGAAAAAACAGATACTTGAAACCAACTCCAACACACATGAACTGCAAAATGATAAATGACATAAAAGAAGCAAAAACATGTAAATAATAAATTAGGCAGTGATAGACTTAAGAGTGTTTCCTACATCAATAACAAATCGGTATTTGACATCACCCTTAGCCAAACGCTCCATGGCCGTGTTCACATAATCGATCGGAATAACCTCAATATCCGCCGTCACGCCATGCTTTGCAGCAAAATCAATCATTTCTTGTGTCTCCTTAATTCCACCTATCGCACTCCCAGCAATAATCTTTCTCCCTGCACCACCATTTTCACCTTAATTACTTATCATCTGTCACCAACATTAATCTAAATCATTAATTACTTACCCATGAGTAGAGAAAACGCTGAAAATTCAAGAGGCTTCTCTGGCGCACCAACAAGAACAAGCTTTCCATGCGACTTCAACAGGCTGATCAATGGATCTAAAGCGTGTGGAGCAGAAACAGTATCAATTATTCCATCCAGTGTACCAATGGCAGCCTATAATGAATCAAGAACATTATGACATTTTGAAACAAGGGTGTTAGCAAGAATTAATTATATATGAGAAATACCTTCATCTCATCAGGATTACTACTGACTAAAAACGAATGAGCACCAAGCCGATCAACTGCCTCACTCTTCTTGCCAGGGGAGGTACTGATAACAGTAACTTGAGCTCCGAAAGCCTTTGCAAACTTAACCGCGCAATGGCCTAAGCCACCAAGACCGACAACGCCCACATTTATTCCAGGCTTATCCAACCCGAAGAAGCGCAATGGGCTATAGGTTGTGATTCCTGCACAAAGAAGTGGAGCACATGCCTCTAGAGGAAGAGCATCTGGTATTTTGATGATGAAATGTTCTTTGGCGACCATTATGTCAGAATATCCTCCATAAGTAGGATGCCCATCTTCGTCGATTGAGTTATAGGTGTAAATAATCTTGGGGCAATAGTTTTCCAGGTCTTGACAACAGTTATCGCAAGAATGGCAAGAGCCAACCATACATCCCACGCCAACTTTATCACCAACCTTAACTTTCTCTACCTTCTCACCAATTTCAGTCACAATGCCAACAATCTCATGTCCAGGAACCACGGGGAAAATGCTATTACCCCATTCGTTCTTTATCTGATGAAGATCTGAATGACATATCCCACAAAACAGAACCTTGAAAGAAACATCCTTTTCACCAGTTGCTCTGCAAATAATCAGTTAAAACGTGTTCATTGAAATGCAACTTATAACAATGTAACTAATTGAGTTATACCTTCTAGAGAACTGAAAAGGAGATAGAACTCCGGATGCGTCACTTGACGCCCATCCGATAGCCTTCACTGGGTGAACTTCCTCCGGTGATTTCGCCATAACCGAGCTTAAAATCTATTATCAAGATGATCGAGTGGAGAAAACAACACTAGAATATTATTATTGTATAAAGTTTATGCATGTTGGCAGTTGTATTTATAAGGTGTCGGACCGTCGGTCATGAATTTTTAAACAAAACAATAGTGACTTCATTCTTCTCATTGTGACGTAGTCGATGAGCTGTCATTGTGGATGACCATGTCATTGCTGGTCTAATGAAGAAATATTTAAAAGAATTGTTTTTAAATCAAATTATGAATTAAAGTTTATCAAATACTCCTTCTTCGGATTTTGTGGTGGTTGTAATAATCTAGAAGGAAAAAATAAGTAATGATTGATGATGATTTTGAAGAAATAAGAATATTTTTGATAAAATTACTTAAAAAGTATTGATATATAAAAATAAAATAATAAACAATAATTTAAAATAAATGGTATTTTAGTATTTTGGGTAATAAATTGAGTGATGTGAAAATTTGACTAAATAACCTCAAAGATGAGGTTATTTGAGTTGGTGGTAAGTTACTAATTAAATTGCGCTCGTGGTCTTTTTATTTTTTTTTTACGAAATTTCCCTTGTAGCGAGACGCTAAGGGACTTAGCGTTTCGCTAAGTGGTAATGTATGAAATGTCCAGATTACCCTTACTATTTAATATATCCTAGCATATTTTTTTTCATTTCTTTTTTTCTCATTCTCTCTCTTCCCGCCTTTCTCCTCCTTCTCTCAAAACTGGGCAACGGCAATCGGCGGCGATCGGCGGCGACGACGAGCTCCACGACGAGCACAAGCACGGTTCCACTTGGTACGTTTATCCTATGATACTTCAAGTTTATTATTAATGTTTGGTTTATGCATCTTCGAATCTGTTGTTTAGGGTTTACTTTCTATTTCACTAAGTGCTTAGCGTTTCGCTAAGTGCTTAGCGTTTCGCTAAGTGCTTAGCATTTCGAAATGGATATATTAAACCCTATTTATTATTATTATTATTATTATTATTATTATGCATTGTTAAGCTATCTAGAGATTTTCTCATCTCTTTTGAAGATTATACAGGATATGTTAATCATTTTCAACCATTTAGATAATTTTGGACAAAGTCTGCCTGTTTAAAGTACATAGATATATTTTCTTATGGTGTATATTGGAGATCATTATGTATTTAGATAATCAAGAAACGGAAATAATAGCAGTAGTAGACAGATAGATGATAGATAATCTTGGACAAAGTCTGTCTGATCCTTTACTCCCTGTGTATGTACAATTTCATCAATCCCTTTACATTTTATTTGTTGTTAACTTGTTTGATTTATAGAAAGAGTTAAGAGCAGTAGTAGATAGATAGATGATTAACATTGTTGAGAATGAACTGAACTGAACTGCATGCAGCACTAAAGGTCCAGCAGTGGTAGGATGGGATAGGTGGTTTCAAGGAGCTCATAACTCACGAGGAGGACGCAAGCGCTGGATTTGAGGAATCTTCTTCTACTTCTTCCCCAATCCCCGTCAAGACATGGAGAAGAAACATATACATCATCAAGATGGGGGAGATTGAAGGAAGATAATTTGTTGTAATTTTTTAATATAGCTAGAGAGAAAGAAAGAAAGAAAGAAAGAGAGGTGGGATGTTGATGAAGTTGGTGTTTTTTGGCTTTGTAATTTTGGTTATTGTTGTTGTAATTCTGTCATTGTTATAATTGTCAGTGGTTATTAATGAATTTGATCACAATTCTCTTTTCTTACTTCTTTTGTTTGTTTGTATATGTTCAAGTTTGGCTGCAATAATAGATGATGTTCTCTGCAAATAAATCAGATAATATTGTCATTACAGATAATGACGAGTTTTTTCTTTACATCCATTTCGATGAAACATTGATTTTTAAACATAATAGACTTTCCAATAAATGTTCTTTTGGAGTTTCATTGAGGCTGACGACATCTTGTTCCTAACTGTTGTTGCTACCTACATTGTGGGGTCCTCCGTTGTTGGTAAACGAAACACGACTCTATGAACCCGAGGAAAGGACCGGAGCTTTTTGTAGTGCTAGCAGAAGCCCCGAAGCTTTTTGTAGTGTTAGCAAGAGCAAAGATTATTTGTTTATTTGTATCAATTACTGTAAATATGTACTTCACTAATAAACTATAAATACCTTTATATGGTACCTCTTGAGCTTGATTATATTGGTCTCGAGGTACTTTTAGTATATTTCTTCACGGGTAACGATACTTGTATCAAAACCGACCCGATAATAGGAATAAGGTGTCACGAAGAGTACCTCTTGAATCTTAAAGAGATCGCGACAACTAAATCCCCATCATAAAATCACAGTTAATATAGTGATATATTTGTGGTTTGTTTTGGATATTTATAGTCTATTTTCTCACGTCTTACAATAACTAATATACTTTTTAAGAGTAAACTTTAAAATTTGTTTTTAATCATATATAAAAACAATCAAAATAAAAAGATGATGAATGTCAAAAGTACTGAAAAAAGAACATTATATATTAATGCCACAAGAAGCACACAAGTTAAAACAATTATATCTACATAGCCAAGTTTAGTTAAGTTGTCTCTAGCAACCTTATAAAAAGAAAGAACATGAACTGTATTTGCTGCAACAAACATCAAAACATCGTCATCATCTTAATCTTAAGTAGCATTCACACACACATAAGTAATAATAATAATACTTCATTCCATCCATCCCGATCTAAACAGAGAGTCTTCATCATAAAGACAACAATAAATCGCAAAGCTCAGTATCCGTACTCATGGGAGTGATGATCTTCAAAAAATGGATTATAACTATCGCTCCTCATCTTTGACTCCTTATCAGTCTGCACCATATGCAAGAGATTTCAGTGAAATTTTCAATTAGTTGCATAAAACATTTTTTCATACCCTTATCTGAACAAGGTCTAAAAAAGAAACGCCGTTGCGGGGATAACATATAATAACAAAAACAATTTTTTACAACTAAAGAAACAAAAAGGTAAGCACTTAGAAAAACGGTAAACACTTAGCAAAACGGTAAGCACTTAGCGAAACGGTAAGCACTTAACGAAACGATAAACACTTAGCAAAACGGTTAGCACTTAGCGAATCTTCCCTGAAACGGAACCAATATGAACCAAATAAGAACAGGTTAAATCGAAGGGTTTGAAATGAAGATAAGATAATGGAAACATGAACATAAATCGAATTAGGTTAAGGTTTGAAATGAAGATCTTCTTCTCCTTTGTTCTTCGACCTTCAAATCCTTAGAATCCTTCACTTGCATGCAAAATAAGTTTAGGGTTAGGTTTTGAAATGAAGATCGTGTAAATAAAAACATAAATCGATTTAGGTTAGGGTTTGAAATCAAGATCATGTAAGCTATACCGCCTCCGTCGCCGTAGCCGCCGCATCCGTCGCCGTAGTCTCCGCCTCCGTCGCCGCCGTCAAAGAAAGAACAAGAGAAGAGAGCGAAGAGAGAGAAAGAAAATGAAGGAAATGAAAAAATTTAAGTATTTATACTAAACCTAATCCACTTAGCGAAACGCTAAGTCCTTAGCGTTTCGCTACAAGGGCAATTTCGTCAAAAAAAATAAAAAGACCACGAGCGTAATTTAATTAGTAACTTACCACCAACTCCATTAACCTCATCTTTGAGGTTATTTAGTCAAATTTCTCGATTGATGAGAGGGGAGTGAAAAGAAGTTTGAGTGGTTGAGTTATTTAAATAACCCCAACCGAACAAGGTCTTAATATTTTCATTTTAATAATATATAAATAGTATATTTAGCATTTTTTATTGAGAGTAGTATTATATTCATTATTAAAATATGTTATTATTGTACTATTTTAAGCCTATAATTTTTAAATTTGAACTCACATAAACTTTAAATATTCAATTTATAAATTTTAAAATAATTATTATTATTTTATGTAAATAAAATCAAAATAATTAAAAAAAAATGAAAACATAATTAAATAATTATTGTAATAATTAATTCTAATTAACTACGGGTAATGACCAATTAAAAAATATATAAAATGATTTGGGATAAATAAATCCATTTTATGTAAAATAAGTTATTTATTAAACCTAAAATAAGTTTATGCATGTTGGAAGTTGTATTTATAAGGTGTCGGACCGTCGGTCATGAATTTTTAAACAAAACATTAGTGACTTCACTCTTCTCAAAAAGAAAAAGGTTTTTAGAAAAAATACAATTTAAAGTTAACTGGTTACGTAGTCGATGAGCTATCATTGTGGATAACTATGTCATTGCTGGTCTGATCATGAACTGTTTACAAGAATTGTCAAAATTGTTTTTACATAAAATATGAATTCAAGTTTATCAAATACCCTTATTATATTTTCATTTTAATAATATATAAATGGGCAAATTATTTGGACATCCCTTTAATTATTTTGATTGCACACTTTTAGTCCTTAAATAATTTTTTAAAATAGATCGCTCCTTCAACTTTTAAAAAGGTCACTAATTACTCTTTCGTCAATTTCCTGATTAAATATAACGGTTTAACTTAAAATATTATTTTTTATATATTATCTTTAATCATTATTTTATATATATATATATATAATTATTAAATTGATTATATATATATATATATAATAAATCTTTATTATTATTAATTTTTATATTTATATAATTATTAAATCTTTTATATAATATAGATAAAAAAAAATATATATTATTTATTTTTATTTATACATATTTATATTTATATTTATATTTATATTTATATTTATATTTATATTTATATTTATATTTATATTTATATTTATATTTATATTTATATTTATATAAAATAAAGTTTAAAATAATTTATAATTTTTTTTAAAAATATAGATATAAATAAAAATAAATAATATATATATTTTATCTATATATGAAAGTGATTTAATAATTATATTATTATATAAAAATGAATGATAATATATATATTATATATAAAAGTATTTAATAATTATATATATAAATATAAAAAATAATGATTAAATATAATATATATATATATATATATATATATATATATATATATATATATATATATATATATATATATATATATATATATATATATATATATATATATATATATATATATATATATATATATATATATATATATATATATATATATATATATATATATATATATATATATATATATATATATATATATATATATATATATATATATATATAAAAGTTGATCGTAAGGGTCTTAGTGATCTTTCTAAGAATTGAAAGAGAGATTTGTTTTAATAATTAATTTGAAAGTTAAAAATGAGCGATTGAAATAATGAGAGGATCACCCATATGTAATTTGCCTTATTATATAAATAGTATATATTAGTATTTTGATTGAGAGTGGTATTATATTTATTATTAAAATATATTATAATTGGACTATTTTAAGCCTTTTAAATTTGTACTCACAAAATCTTTAAATACTTAATTTTAAAATTATTATTTTAAGTAAATAAAATCAAAATAATTAAAAGAAGGCGAAAATATAATTAAATAATTAATTTAATTAATAATTGTAGTAATTAAATTCTAATTAATTACGAGTAATGACAAATAAAAAATATATAAAATTATTTGGAATAAATAAATCTATTTTATGTAAAAATAAGTTATTTATTAAACTCAAAAAATAAAAATAAAAATAATAATAACAATTGGTAAAATAATGTCATGTTTATTAAAAATATTTTGTATGTTGAAAATGAAGCAAAAATAAATTTAAAAAAGTAGACCTCACATCCACTAGATGAACGTTAGGCGCCAATTCAACGCACGAGAGTCGTTCGCGTCGCACGCTACAACAAAGGAGACGCGCGTTCACGAAACAACGGATCAACTATCGCGCGTCGTCAGCCTAGACGCAACAGAACGCCCGAACGCGAACGGAACGCTGACGGAACATGAACGGAGTATCCCGCGTTCGGTTTATTGCCCGAAACGACATCCTTTCTTTTCTAGTTTGTCTTCTTAGTGGAGACGACGAACTAGATAAGAATAGTTCCATCTTTAATTTTTCAAAGATGAAACTATGTCATTTCTCAACCTTTTGAATTCGTTCAAAAAGTGTAATAATCACCCTACTTCGGCGATCATTTTTCCTACGCATGGGAGCATCATCACGATCTAGATCGTCAACTGGCCGGAAAACAGCCAAAACACCATCAATGGTTGTTTGACCAAATCCGATCCACTTAGTCGAGGAACCGACCATGGAAGGCTATAAATTACCTCCTCAAGGCAAACCGTATGTCAAAGATCGATCCACTCTCAAGCCCTCAATCATCCCCGGAAATAAATCCGCCAAAAAAGTTCTTCAAGATTTTCAAAAAATTGAAATTTTCGTCTAATACTACAAGGTGTTGATTTAGGCAGTAAGAAAGATTCCCTAAGAGTTAATAAGTCTTCTTCAACTCCAAGTAAACTTTCAATCACACTATAATTAAAATTACTAGTTTGAATTTTTATTTTTATTTTTCAGTTTTGTCAATTTCATATACTGCCTTATTATCTATTTTTTTTATTGAGAAACGATCCTAGAATCATTTACATAATTCCAACATTTTTACATAAATCTGTCGGAAAAGCCTATTTACATAATTCCGACAGTTTTACACAAATCTGTCAATAAAGGCTAAATCTGTCGGTAAAGGTAACACCGAATGATTCATTGACATCTTTCGGTAAAACCTTTTCCGAAAGATTTCAATAAATCTTCTCTATTTACATGAATAAAGATTAAATAGCCTATTCAATTTTTATATATCCAAGTTATTGTCAGCCTAATTAGAATAAATATGATTTATGTTAAAATGTCATTTTATAATTAATGTCGATAGATTTAATCATATCTATCGGAAAAGGATATGCCGAAAGATATGCATAAATCTCTCGGTATAGGCTCTACCGACAGTTTTGAAATCTGTCGACTAAGACCTCCACACCTTTACCGATAAGAGCAATACCGACAAATGTCGGCAATTTGATAACTTATCGACAAAGGGGTATTATTGATGAATATAGAAATTTTAATATTATACCAGATTGAAATAACGTATATCTTAGAAAGTTTGACTAGTTGATACCTATTGATGAAGAACAATCACATAATGATGGAGAAACTTTTGAAAAGAGAAACCATCAAAGAGTGAATATGGTAGTAAATTAGTTTTACCTACCTCAAGTCATTAAGGTAGTTAAAATATCAAAAATGATTCCTAACAAAATATATACCAAGTTAATTGATGCAAAATGCTTCTCCTCATTCATGAAGTCATTCCCATAAGTACAGAATATATAATTGTCTCTACCTAATTATATTGTAGTGGTCTATGATGTTTCAACTTCTTTTCTTTTCTTCCCTTAAGGCGTGATGTTGAAGGGAAGGACCACTTACCATGATACTTTATGTTTTGTGCATGCCTTGTCTTTGGTTTGATAATAGCTCCATTAATATGCCTAATGTCTAAGGACATAGAAAAAAAAGGCAGAAGAGGAAGGTCAATCTATTTTCAATCACATGTTTTATCCCGAAACCACCAACCACCTTACCTAATTCATGATAAGCCCATCATTTAACCTATCATTTAACCTAAGGGGAATGACGTGATATGAGTTTTTCTTTAAATGTTACGAGTTAGATTTTTAACATTTGAAATAAAAATGATAAATTATAAGTGGGAGGTCTAACCTCCTTAAGTTCAATTTTTAGTTTATAATTTTACCTACTTTCCTAGGATATTATGGCTGGAAAATGAAATGTCAATTTTAAATTTGGTTGTACACCCAATTTGTAGTTTTAGATCTATCACAAACAGAAGCTCGAACTCACCTCCACATATACATAAAAACAATCCGATCTAATGTTGTTGATGTTTTAATTTCAACAAATAAAAAAAAACTCACTTAGACGTATATATTTGTAAAACTCACTCACTTAAACGTATTACTAATAAAAGATCATTTAAACATAAATATTATAAAATAAAAAACAGGTTCATTTAACCTCTATTTGTAATCGAGTTAATTTTTATTTTTTTATTTTTATATTTATTAATTAAATACTAATATATTTTCTTTCTCCTTCTTTTTTTATTAATTAATCAACTCTCTACTTTTATATTTTTTTATAAATTTCTTATTATTTTTATATATACATGAGTATTTATTATTGATTATTTTAATTTTATCTTTATATATATATATTATTGATTATTTTAACTTTATATATTTTTTTATATTAACATTAAATTATTTTAAAATTTTTTGATCTCAATGGTTGCATATAATAGTGATTTATCTCTTCAACAACTAAAATATTTCAACACAAAAATAAAGTAATTAAGAATTAAATAATAATAACAATTTATTCATCAAACAAAAAAAATTAATAATCAAATATTAGACAAAACAATATTTTTTAGTCATGAATCAAAATAAAAAAAATATTAATTTTATTTTTGTTTATATTAAATTAAATAAGGAAAAAAAACTTTTTACAAAAATATTTAAAAATATATAGTATAACAAAATTCATAAATAATTAAGAATTAAAAAAAATGAAAAAATATATATATAAAATAATAAAAATAAGATAAATTTAAATAGTTTAATTAATAGAAAAAAAATATATATTAATATTTAATTAATAAATATATTAATAAAAAATAAATTTAAGTGAGATATTTATACACTAGAATTTTTTCCATTAAAAAATATTGTTGTTTAACCTCGTATTAACAATCAAACAAAAGAAAAAATGTTTTGTTGGACAATCCATAAAGTATGTGCACCAATGACTGGTATTATTCAATCGAATTAATTAATCTTGTACAATTCAATCCATTTTGCAATTTTATCAATTAAACTAACAAATTATGCGTTACTTTATTTTTTATAATCTGGTTAAAACTCTTGAAATTTGAAATAAGTTTGAACAGAATTTTATTTTATTGAATATATGTACAATTAAGGTAATTTTTGAATATTGCCTTCTATATATCAATATTTTCAAAAACTTTATAAATATATTTTCAGATAATGGGCTTGAATTTCGGTATCTTCAATTAAAATAAATCACCTTTTACATAATATCCGATTAAAAAAAACAAAGATACGCTTTATTTCTATTAGTAAGTATCCAACAGCAAAATGATAATCACTTGCTACAAGTTCAAGCATAAATTATTCGAGCTTTCATTTGTAGAAACAAATTATTGTAAATAAAACACTTGTCATAAGCTGATCAATAAGACTCACCAAAGATCAAGTCTATACGTAAATAATAATAATTACAAGAATATATCGTCGTTATTGATTATTTTTGTTTGTAAATTTTATGAAAAGTTTTTAATCCGGGTAGATTTGGTGAAAAGTTTTTAGTTCGGGTAGATTCTAAACCTAGTTCGGCCCTTGAATTGCAGTAGACTTGAGAGTGTTTCCGACATCAATAACAAATCGATATCTGACATCACCCTGAACCAGACGCTGCATTGCTGTGTTCACATAATCCATTGAAATAAGCTCAACGTCTGCTTTTACTCCATGGTCTGCAGCAAAATCAATCATCTCTTGTGTTTCCTTTATTCCACCTAGTAAACTCCCAACAATAATCTTTCTCCCTGCATCACCATTTTTACAAATAATCAATCAATCTCTTCCATATAATCTAATCTATCTATCTATCCCAAATTCCAAATCTTTATATTACTTGCCCGTGACTAAAGGATATGCTGAAAGTTCTAGAGGCTTCTCTGGCACACCAACAAGAATAAGCTTTCCATGCGACTTCAACAGGCTGATCAATGGATCTAAAGCGTGTGGAGAAGAAACAGTATCAATTATTCCATCCAGTGTACCAATGGCAGCCTAAAATGAATCAAGAATATTATGACATTTTTAAAACAAGGGTATTAGCAAGAATTAATTATGAGAAATACCTTCATCTCATCAGGATTACTACTGACTAAGAACGAATGAGCACCAAGCCGATCAACTGCCTCACTCTTCTTGCCAGGGGAGGTGCTGATAATAGTAACTTGAGCACCGAAAGCCTTTGCAAACTTAACCGCGCAATGGCCTAAGCCACCAAGACCGACAACACCCACATTTATTCCAGGCTTATCCAACCCGAAGAAGCGCAATGGGCTATAGGTTGTGATTCCTGCACAGAGAAGTGGAGCACATGCCTCTAGAGGAAGAGCATCTGGTATTTTGATGATGAAATGCTCTTTGGCTACCATTATGTCAGAATATCCTCCATAAGTAGGATATCCATTTTCGTCGATTGAGTTATAGGTATCAATCATCTTGGGACAATAGTTCTCTAAATCTTGACAACAATTGTCACAAGAATTGCAAGAACCAACAATACATCCCACACCCACCTTATCACCAACCTTTACTTTCTCTACCTTATCGCCAATTTCAGTTACAATGCCAACAATCTCATGTCCAGGAACCATGGGGAAAATGCTATCACCCCACTCGTTCTTTATCTGATGAAGATCTGAATGACATATCCCACAATACAGAACCTTGAAAGAGACATCTTTCTCACCAGTTGCTCTGCAAACAAAAATGTAACATCGAAAGAAACCCATGTCGAATAGTATTAAGTAATTGAACCATACCTTCTAGAAAACTTGAAGGGAGAGAGAACTCCAGACGAGTCTCTGCACGCCCATCCAAAGGCCTTCACAGGGTGCATTTCCTCAGGTGATTTTTCCATAACCTTAGAACTCTGTTAAGGATGTTGATGGGAGAAAACAACTTATAAAATAGGCAACTTGGCGATTATATTAATACTATTACTGAGTTTCTCTTTATTTTATTTTAACTTAACAAATTTAATTATATATATATATATATATATATATATTAATTTAATTTATAACATATTATAATAAGTAGGGCCGACAATTTTGAACACTACACGAAAACACGACCCGAACTGAACACGAAAAAATCAGATTAGTGTCATGTACTTTTTCTTTGGGTAAAAATGAGGTAAACCTGTTTAACTTAACATGATCTAAAGTAGACCCGATAACTCGTTTCTTTTGTTGAGATTTGTGTTATTCTTTCTTATTTACTTATTCATTTTTTTCGTAATTTTTTTATAGGCGGATTTGTTATTTAAATTTATTTTTATTTTGTATTGAAGTCCTTTTAATTTGAAATAGAGAAATGTAAATTAATAACATCGGATTTTGTTCGAGTTGAGTTAAGTAAATTGGGTCAAATGAGTCAGGTTCATGTTAATCACAAACAAACAAGTCAAGTTTAAATTAGAGATTTTGACCTAATTACTAAATATGTCAGATTTATATTATATTATAACCTTTCGACACTAACCTACCAACCTAAAACTTAACTAGATTGCCACCCCAATAATAAATATGAAGTTTAAGATTTTAAGTATTATCTTTACATTTATTTAATTTTTAGGAAAACGGTTAAAAATATTTTATTAAAATCCCAAAAGTAGAAGGGGGTCAAGAATAAAAGCTAGACAAATCTTAGTTATGATTAAAAGATAACAATCAAACGACCCTAAAGATCCTGAGAAATAGAGATTACAAACAAATATTAAAAGTTGTATCCAATCCTAATTTTCCCAATTAAAATTTTTGTTTTCATACCAACATGATGTTTGATGTTTCAACAGATTGTTTTCTTCTTCCCTTTTTCCTTCCTCTTCCTCTTCCCCTCCCTGTTGCAATAAAAGAGGATGAACGGAAGAGTATCTTTACATTTATTAATTAATTATATAACACTTATTTAACTATAAGGGAAATTAATTTTTTTATCCCAATATATAATATTAAATTTAAAATTTTGATATGCTATTTAATTAATGAATATATATAAAGTAAATTTAAAATTATAAATAAATATATATATATATATATATATATATATATTGATTCAAACAATCTAAATTCTTACAAATTGTCTTGTGTTATTAATGTTACTTAACTTAATTTATTTCAATAGTGATATCTATCATGATAATTTGATAGATGATTTTATTTTAAATGCATATACTTTGATTTTTTTTTTGTTAATTGTATTTAACTATTGAGATTAGATGTTTGTAAACCATCTAAGTTTTTGTATAAAGTATTACATTATTGTTTGGGTGTTAGTTAAAATTTAGATTATCTTATTTTTAATTGTTTGGTTGATTATTTGAAAATTTGTATGTCCAATTAACATAGCTCAATATTGAGGAAATATAGTTGTTATTGAATAATGTAAACCGCCTAGAAAAACGGCCGTTCATGTTGCCTATTTTCTCAATGTCTATAGAGGTTTTATTGATTATTGTATGTCCAATTAACATAGCTCAATATATACAACCATTTTCGTTAATATTAAAATTTAATTAGTATTATCATTTTTCTAAAGTAGTAACGAGGTTGTACGGAAAACAGATGAAGCATGATGTAGTAAATTAATGATCTAAGACTTCTGAAAAGGGCTATTTAAGGGTAAAGTGTGTGATCTTGATTTATATAGAAAAAACGTGAGTTAATTGGATCCTTACAACCGAAGTTGATGAGCTACTTAACTTTGGAAAAAGGCTATGCATAGGATTTTGTCTGATATAGGCTTATTTAGAAGGTAAAAAGTGGGAATTATTGTGATCTTTTAAACATAACATTCAAAAGAAAGCCTAACCTATAAAAGCTTTAGTTAAGAACCAATTTTAATGAAAATAAAGCTTAGGAGGAAGTTATTATATTTTTCACAAAAGCCAAAAAAAAAATTATTGTTACAACTTTTTTCAATTTTATTAACTCGTTTTCGGTCTAACTCAAACTCAGAACAAAACCAATTCATCATTCGTGAATGCAACATACAATTCCCCGAACAATCTCTTTTTGCGGGAGAGGAAGACACGGTCAATTTAAATTTAAAGAAGTGATTGCGATTTTCATCCTAATTTGAAACAAGACTAGCATTGAGTAACGTCGGAATTTTAAAACTATTTTTATAAATTTCATTAATGAATAAAAATTAGAATTTGGGTAATAAAATCAAATCAAATTCACATTAGATTCAAGTGTGAATTAAAAGGTGAAATTTGATCCAAATGTATAAGTTAATTAATTAATTTAAATTTATTGATTTATAATGTCTTGATGATCAATTAACAAATTTTTTTTTAATTTTTAGTGCAACTTTCATGAGTTTATTATTATCAATTGTTTTGATAATTTAATATTATTATTAACAAATGAAAAAAAAGAATGTAACATGAGTATTGAAAAATAAATGTCTTACTTAATTTTGACAATCAATTAACCTAATTAAGAAGAAATATTGAGGCAAATGAAAGACAATCAATACCAACCATCGGATCAAATGATGATTTTAGTTAACCGTTTATTAATTATTTAAACAATATAAATAACCATTATATCCTGCACCATCTTATATACAATATTATACCATCTTACCACTTCTTAATTTAGAATTCTAAAGGTTCATTCCTCTAGAAATTTAAAAGCCCTCTTCTTATTTTTGTTAGTGTTTTTCGAGTTATTGACTTATCGTATTTTTGTTGAAACTCGGTGATCGATTAATGTACTTTGTCAAGTTTGTTGCGTAGTGATTCAAGTGTTGAATTACTACTAAATTCGTTGTATTTTAAGAGATAATCATCTATGATAAGCTCCGGCACAAGTGGAGACAATGTATCTGTTGTAAGGAAAATGTGTCAAACAAATACCTCGAATAAACTTCTCAAATAGGTGATTTTGTTATTTGTATATTTTGTTATGTTTTGGGTGTGTTTGATAACAAGGTAAACACTTTTTTTTTTGTATTACTTTGTCCTTATGTTTAAGCTACTATTATTTTTTTTTTATAAGGATTAATTCTAATTAAATTTAAATAAGAGTTACACATATAAAATTAATTAGTATAAAATCCAAGATAACGTCTACAAAATTAAAATTAATAATTGATGATCTAGATATTAATTCTTGAGTTAAGGAGCCTACACTTATAATAAACTCTATGTTAATTAGAGTTTATTGGGTTTGTATTTGGTTTTGGGTTTGGGTCTGACCAAGAGTTATTTAGGTTTATTACCTGAATGTTTATCCTATAAATATGTGATTATTAAGGGTTTACAAGTGAAAGACAGAATTCTAGAGAGATAAAGTGTAAAGTAAAAACTCTGTATTCCTTCTTCTTCATAGTGAAATCTGGTGGCGACTGAAGTGGACGTAGCTCAATTTGAGTAAACCACTATAAATCTGTGTCTTCTTGTGTTCTTCTTTCTTGCATTTTTACAGATTGTTTTAAGCTGGTGGATTTGGGAGATACAAATCCTAACAACTGGTATCAGAGCAGCTAGGCTAGATCTGAGCATTGAAAATGATGGCAAGTGAGAACAATATAGGATATGGGATTGGAAGATTCGATGAGACAGATTATGACTTCTGGAGAATGCAGATTGAAGATTATCTCTATGGAAAGAAGTTTCACGTTCCTTTGAGTGAGGAACTAGAGAAGATGGATGGAGCTGAATGGAAACTCCTTGATAGACAGGTTTTGGGAGTTGTCCGATTGACGCTAGCCAAGACGGTTGCTCACAATGTAGCAAAGGAGAAGACCACCATGGGTCCGATGAAAGCTCTTTCTGATATGTATGAGAAACCATCTTCTAACAACAAAGTACACTTAATGAAAAGACTCTTTTACTTAAGAATGATTGATGGTACTTCTATCACTACTCATTTGAATAAATTCAATATAATTGTGAATCAATTGCTATCTATTGAGATTGATTTTGGGGATAAAGTTAGTGCCCTGATTTTGTTAGTAACTCTACCAAATAGTTGGGAACCTATGACGACAACAATTAGTAATTCAGTTGGAAATGCTAAACTGAAATTTGTTGAAGTTAGAGATCGTATTCTTGCTAAAGAGGTTCGTAAAATTGATTCTGGTGAAACATTTAAAGGGTTTGCTCTAAATGTGGAAAATAGGGGTAGAGGTAATGATAGAAATTTCAACCGAGATAAGAGCAGATTTATGTCAAGGAGCAGGAGGAGTTAGTCTAAGTATGGACAGACATTTGAGTGATGGAATTGTGGTAAACAGGGTCATTTAAAGAGGAACTGCAAAGCACCGAAGAAAAACGGTGATGATAAAAATGATGCAGCCAACGTTGTTACAGAATTTGTCACAGATGCGTTACTTATGTCTATTGATAGCCCGATAGATTCATGGTTTTGGACTTAGGAGCGTCTTTCCACACCACTGCTCACAAAGAATTAATAAAGAATTATGTGACTGGAAACTGTGGGAAAATATATCTTGCAGATGGTGAGCCACTGGATATTGTTGGCATGGAGGACATCAAATTGAAGATGACAAATGGTTTTGTTTGGAAGATTAATAAAGTGAGACACATTCAAGGTTTAATGCGCAGTCTGATTTCTGTTACACAGTTTGATGAAGAAGGTCACAAATTCATTTGTGGAAATGGGGCATGGAAGGTGACTAAAGGGGCAATAGTTGTTGCTCGGGGTCACAAAACTAGAACGTTATACACGACTTCAAATTGCAGAGAAACAATTACTGTAGTGAGCTGTGACATTGCAGGTTGGGCCATATGAGTGAAAAATGGATGAAAATTCTTTTGAAGAATGGACAAATTCCAGAACTAAAGTCTGTTGAACATCAGTTATGTGAAAACATCATTCTTAGAAAACAGAAACGGGTGAGTTTCTTAAAAATTGGGAAGGAGCTCAACAAAAAAGGCTAGAGTTAGTACACACTGATGTGTGGGGACCTACACATGTTTCTTCTATTAGCGGATCACAATACTACGTGACGTTTATAGATGATTTGACAAGAAATGTATGAGTATATTTTATGAAGCACAAGTTTGAAGTATTTGCTATTTTCAAGGAATGGAAGGGTTTGGTTGAAAATGAAACAAATCTGAAAGTTAAGTGCTTGAGATCCGACAACGGATGTGAATATATCAATTCATATTTCAAATAGTATTGTGTTGTGAATGGGATTAGTATAGTGAAGACCTTTCCCCGAACGCCTAAAGAGAATGAAGTAGCTGAACGAATGAATCGAACATTGAATGAGCGTGCTAGAAGCATGAGATTGCATGCATGGCTGCCTAAAACCTTCTAGATATAAGCTATAAATATTGTTGCCTACTTGATAAACAGGGGACCCTATGTTCCTCTTGAATTCAGAATTCCTGAAGAAGCCTGGAGCAATAAAAAGGTAAACCTTTCTTGTTTGAAAGCGTTTGGTTGTTTATCATATGTTTATATTAATGAATGTGATAGGAGAAAACTTGATCCAAAGTCTACTAAATGTTTTTTATTGGTTATGGTTATATCGAGTTTGGTTATCGTTTCTGGGATAATCAAATTCGGAAGATCATTCGTAGCAGAAATGTTATCTTCAATGAACAGGTTCTCTACCAAGATTGTGTTGAGAAGACATCAGATGGTGATTCCAAGTTGGAAGAGACTGGGTATAGTCGATTTGAGAGAATTTTCAGATAAATATATACTGACTGTCGAAGAAGAACAATGTGTTGTTGAAGATGAAATCGTTGAGAACGTGACCATAGAGGCAAATCAGCAAACACCGGTTATACAGTTGAGAAGATCGTCAAGGAATCGAAAACTAGTTGAGAGGTAGTCTCCATCTCTAAACTATATCTTGTTGACAGATAGAGATGAACCTGAATGCTATGAGGAAGCAATACAATCTGATGAATCGGTTAAGTGGGAGTTTGCAATGATTAGATGGACTCTTTGATGTTGAATCATACTTGGGAGCTCACTGAGCTACCAAAGGGAAAGAAAACACTTCACAACAAATGGATCTTCAAGATTAAAGAACAACATAATAAAACCATGAGGTACAAGGCAAGGTTGGTTGTGAAAGGATTTCAACAGAAAGAAGGTATTGACTATAATGAGATCTTCTCTCCAGTAGTTAAATTGATGATAATCAGAACTATTTTGAGTTTGGTTGTGAAAGAAGACCTTCATCTTCAACAAATGGATGTCAAAACTACTTTTCTTCATTGTGATTTAGATGAAGAGATTTACATGCGACAACTAGAAGGATTTGAAATCAAAGGAAAAGATGAGCTTGTGTGTAAGCTTCAGAAAAGTCTGTATGGTTTGAAACAGACTCCAAGACAATGGTACAAGAAGTTTGATAGCTTCATGAAAAGTAACAATTTTCTGAGGTGTGAAGCTGATCATTACTGCTATATCAAGAGGTTACATAAATCGTACATTATTCTACTCCTCTACGTTGATGACATGTTGATTGCTGGAGAAAGCTTGTATGAGATTAACAAGCTCAAGAAAGAGTTGTCTGAAAAGTTTGCAATGAAGGATTTGGGTGCTGCTAAACAAATCCTTGGGATGAGAATTTTTAGGGATGAAGAAGTTCTCAAGCTTTCACAAGAAGAATATGTGAAGAAAGTTTTTAGCACATTTAACTTGTATAATGCAAAACTAGTTACTACCCCCTTAGCTAGTCACTTCAGACTATCTAAAGATCAGTCGCCTTCAACAAAGGAGGAGAAAAATTACATGGCCAATGTTCTGTATGCCTCTGCCATTGATTGTATTATGTATGCGATGGTTTGCACAAGACCAAACATAACACGTGCAGTGAGAGTTGTTAGCATGTTCATGAGTAACCCAGGTAGACAACATTGGGAAGCAGTAAAGTGGATACTACGATACTTAAGAGCAAGTACGGGTCTCGCTTTGTGTTTTCGAAAGTCTAATATGGGTTTGGAAGGATATGTTGATGCTGACAATGGTGGTGATGTTGTTAGTATGAAGAGAACAACATGGTACATTTATACTTTGGGAGGTACTACAATCAGTTGAGTTTCAAAATTGCGAAAGATTGTTGCTCTTTCTAGTTGTGAGGCAGAGTATGTTGTTGTGACAGAGACTGCTAAGGAGATGATGTGGTTACAACCCTTTTTGCGAGAATTGGGTCAAGACTACGAGGGAAGTGTGTTGCGATGCGACAGTCAGAGTATCATTCATTTAGCAAAGAATCCTGTTTATCATGGCAGGAAAAAGCATATACAGGTTCATTATCATTTCATCCGGTCATCTTTAGAAGATGGAGTATTAGCTCTTGAGAAGATTCCCGGGAGTGAGAATCCAACTGATATGTTAACGAAAGTTGTGACAAATGAGAAACTAAAGTTGTGTGTAACTTCAGTTGATTTTCTTCGTTAAGACATCAGATGGAAAGCCACTACCGATCGAGAGATGATGAAGTTAGTCTCCAAGTGGGAGATTGTTGAGTTATGAAGCCTACACTTATAATAAACTCTACATTGTTAATTAGAGTTTATTGGGTTTGTATTTGGTTTTGGGCTTGGGTCAGACCAAGAGTTATTTAAGTTTATTAGAGGAATGTTTACCCTATAAATATGTGATTATTAAGGGTTTACAAGTGAAAGATAGAATTCTAGAGAGATAAAGTGTGAGGAAAAACTATGTATTCCTTCTTCTTCTTCATAGTGAAATCTGGTGGTGGCTGAAGTGGACGTAGCTCA
The DNA here is from genome assembly GCF_907164915.1 of Impatiens glandulifera. NCBI lineage: Eukaryota > Viridiplantae > Streptophyta > Magnoliopsida > Ericales > Balsaminaceae > Impatiens > Impatiens glandulifera. Next base: position 36,167,199 of record NC_061866.1, read on the forward strand.
ATTTGAGTGAACCATTATAAATCTGTGTCTTCTTGTGTTATTCTTTCTTGCATTTTTATAGATAGTTTAAGCTGGTCGGATTTGAGAGATACAAATCCTAACATTAATTGCATAAACAATTTACAAAATTAAAACTCCCATTAGAAATGATCCAACAATTATGCGGGAATCTTTGGTGTCGGGAGAATCTCTACCAAAGATTCTATGCGGCAATTAAAATTATCCTTAGCCGAGGGTTGATAAACCACACCAAAATATATATTGTCAAATGAAAATGGACCATCTACATATATGGCCGAAATATTGAGAAATCAATACAATTCATGTGAGGATATTTGTAAGAGGTCCTCCATGTGAAAAAATAAATTGAGTAACTTTGTATTGGAAAAATGAAAAATAACTTCAGATCCGATTATTTCATCTTATTTGCTGCTAAGAAGGGAACGAACACGGACCCGAGAAAGTATCACTAACACAATCAAAAGGTATGAGAAACAAACGACACACCGACGATTAAGAGTATTATTCGGATTATAAAAATCCGAGAAAAAAAACTAATTCGACTAAATAGGATGTCAGACGGTATATAACACAATATTATCTCAAAATGATAAAAAAACAAGACATCCTCTCATGCTTAAAAAAAAGTTAGTTAAAAGGACATCAACTTTTTGAAATTTACATATATATATATATATATATATATTTATAATTGACATATAAAAGAGACCATAAATGGGTAATACAATTATAAATAATTTTGAAGTATATATTTTAAGATATATGTCCTTAAGTAAACTTTATATTGAATTTATCATTGTTAAAATATTAACTCTTGTACTTAGGTTGGGTCACCATCTCATTTCCCTTCACCTTTATTTGGAACTTTCTTTTTAAGTACCCAAAAATGAAAATCAACTATATTGTGAAACAAAAATTAATTAATCTTATTTGGTACAGCTTTTCAATAATTTGACAAAAGAAAAAGGAAAAAAGAAATGATTTGACAAGATTCTCATATGAGTTTCATTAAAAAATTTGTAAACTTTTTCTCAAAATAGTTATTCCTTTATTCCATTACAACTTAACTCTCAATATCTATAATCACTTATTAATATCAACTTTTAACTTTCTTGTACCTTCGAGATATGTATCACCAAATGTCAAAAAATCCTCTATTATTCTTCATTGTTAGGTACTTAGGTTTCTTCAATAAGCATAAACAAAACAAAAGAACCCGATTTAGTATAAATCTTTAATGTGGTGAGTTAGTTCTCTAATTAATTATTCAAAAGTGATTTCGAAAATAAAGAATATGTACTCCCTTCTATATGAAAAAGTCAAAGACATATTTTTCATGTTTATAAAAGTGAATCTTAACTTTGAAGACAAAATAATGGTTGTTCTCCAGTTATAAAAGAATTTCACAATTATTTTTATATTTATACTACATTTTATTTTGAATAAATATTAAAATACTGTAAACATGTAAATTTGAACAACCTCAATTTATAATAATATTTATAATTTTAAAATAATACATATAATTTTTAAATTCAAAATAATTCCAAAAAGAGTTAAAACTACTAAAAATAATAATTAAAAAAAATTAAAAATAATTTGGGGATAAAATATTGTATTTATTTACCCAAATTAATCTTAAAAAAAGGTTGAAATAATTTAATTGTGACTTTAAACATAAATTATGTATAGTTCATGGCATAAAATAATTAAATAAATACCTTAAAATACCCCAAAATAAAAAATATGGACATAATTTTAATTATGTTTCCAAAAATATTTTGTTTATTAATTTGGTGAGGAACATCGCAAGAAAGAGTTAAATATTTAATTTCAAATAATTACACTTTTATTAAAAATATAAATTAATAATTATGTGTGACGGAAATTATGTTTAAACTTTGCAACATGATCAATGTCTCCATCAGATAAGTGCCTGGGATTCATCCAACGCCTCACACGCTTCCACCCAACCGATTGTAGCCAAGTAGAAGAACGCCCGAGTCGCACATGATCAACAAACAGACCACTAAGTGTCGTTGGCCAAAACGCCAAAACGCTTAACGGACCGCCAACAGATCGCAACGACGTCATTTTGTTCTCCTTCTCCGTTGAAAAATTGCAAACGCCGGAGACTCGCGCTCAACCCCAGCGACTTTCTAGAAACTCCATCTTCGTCATTTCTCATACTTATCCCTCCAAACTCCACCAACGTACACGTCTCTCCCTCGCCTTCAATTCCTATGGGATATAACATAAAACTAGGTTGTCAAGGACAAAACAGAAATGAAGAAGAAGAGTTTTAGAAGCCAAATTCAATATGAATTCGACTTCGAAACTGACCTAGATCGAGTATAAATACTCCCTAGGTCTCATTCTTCTAATCCATCGTATGGAATCCAATTATCACAGCCAATTCGAATATTTCAAAGGAGCTCCCATTATTGTCTTTTTGAAAAAAAATTGTTTCGGTATTCTAAGCTTCAATGCAAAACTCTAGAAAGCTTCCTAAAGATCATTGGAGTGTTCTCAAATCACTAGTAAGCTTTCAGAGCATCTTTAATTCAAATTGTGATTCAAAATTTCTTTTTTTCAAGTTCGATCGGATTGATCTTATTTAGGGCTCAATTTTATTCTTTCTATAGAGGAAATCAATCCCTAGACGATGTCCAATATTTCCATTGAAAAAGATTTTATCAATTTAACCACAATCAAAAAGACCAAAAATTAATTTGAAAATCTAAAAATTTGAAGTTCGTGTTCTTGAGCTTTTGAGCTTGAATTTTGATTCAAATAGATGCCTAACATGTTTGTAAACATGTTAGGATAATTTTCTATTCATATTACATAAATCCCGATCATTTTGATAAAACAGAATTTTTTTAAATAAAATGTTTGAATTTCAGTTTTAAAATTTCTTACAGAGCTCGATTGTTGTTCTTATTTTGGTCGTGTTCGATTGTAGACATCCTTTTAAAGTTGTTGGATCAAGAAATAGGCCATAAGATGGCCTAATTCAAAAGTTTTCAAAATTTTCCCTAGAATTCGTTTTGAAAAATCAATTATTTTAGGGTTCGATTGATTGATTTTAGGATTAGGGGTTATGATTCCTACATTAAGTGGAGTTGATAGCAACTTACAGATTGTGTTTTTATGATCTGTATCAAAAGATACAAACCTGTAATTTTCATACCAAATGAAGAACACTCAGTGTTCTTGGCCTGAGTTATGTAGGACCGAGGACCGAGATGAAGGACCAATAATTCTCAGTCCTAACAAAGACCAATAATCAAGAAAATTGACCTAGGACCGAGAATACTAACCTATGTTCTTGATCTAAGAGCGAGAAATCCGACCGAGGATTCTCACCAAGGACCGAAAGGTCTAACCTAGGACCGAGACTCCCAAGATCCACGATCGAGAAATCTGGATCTGAGACCAAGACTTCCAAACCTAGGACCGAACAATTCGAGCTCTGACTGAACAATTTGAGTTCAGGACCGAGCCTCCCAAACCCCATGATCAAACACTCCAGTCCTTTAACTAAGTCTCTCGAGCCCCAATCAAGAGCACCCTCGGTCTAGACCGAGCCCATCTGGTCTCTAATCGAAAAAAACGAACCCAACCCCTAGAACACCGGTCCTAAGGTCTGTTTGGTTCTCTTTTTTAAAATCCAAAATTATTTTTGTAATTTTAGAACCTCAATTCATTTTTAAATAATTCCAAGAGGTTAGAAAATGATTTTACAATATTTTCGGGATATTTCCCAAACAAATATTTTGACTAAGAATCCTTTATTTTTAAATTCTAATACTTTTCTGATATTTTTGAGGTCTTATACTCAATCTTATATAACCGCAATCACATGTACGCAGTTCTAAATAATTTTGTACAATTATTTATGTAATCTAAACTTATCCTTATTTAGGACCATCGAAATATTAATTAAAATAAATAAATGTTATAAATAATTTTTTTGATAGTCAGACTTTTAAAAAATAAACCCGTTTTCAATGGGTGCAGAGGACATAAAGCAAAAGCCCTTTCTCGAGCATAACCAAATAATGAATCCCTTATGAAACTATGTATAAATTACGTTTATACATGTACATTTTAATGATTTTTCTAAAATTATTTAACAACTTTATTTTCAAATAAATAGTTTTTTCTTAAATTAATTATGTTTGATTAATTTAAATCGAATTTCAAATCAAATCGTCATTTGGTTACAATAAATCCTCATATTATTAAAATTTGAATAAAATTGTTTATTTTTACATGATTAAATTTAAAAGCTGCCAGGTATTGTCAAAATCATTAAAAATAATATTTTGTTTTAAAAAAAGATGTCTGGCACGCAAACTAAAAACCATTGAACCTCGAGCCACCTCTAGTTCCCCGTATTACCACGTGTCCTACAAACACGTTCTAAGTTGCGGAGAGAAATTTCCAGATTAAAATATAAACTAAATAAATATCAAAATATAAAATAAATAATGATAAATTTAATTAGTCTAAAGAATTATTTAAACATAATAAATTAATAGAAAAATAATGTTTATAATTGAAGAATAATATAGGAAAGTTGGTCAAAACACTTTTGTAGTTGTGTGCATTCGGAATAAATAGAGTAGTTAATTAATTAATTTTTCCTTAACTTAGTAAATATATTAGATAGTGTAGACACTTATTTTTTACGTTATAATTTTATAATTTTTAATCATTCTGAACCAACGAATTATTAAAATATATTGATTCATTACATAAAATTAAATTAAACAATTAATTTAAAGACGGTGTCGTCTTAATTAAATTTTAAATTAATTAAATTTCGGACTATTTTAAATAATATATGAAAATGTACAAATAAATAAATAAATAACCGAATAGGCTAAATACTTATATCTATTAAATGTGTTTTTTTTTTTTTTATCGGATGTGACTGCTGACCACCGTAGGTGGCCCCCATAAAGGTGGCCCCCATAAAGGTGGCGTATCAAGAGGATACAAGAAGGGGCTTAAGCATCTCTCACCAACGATGGAGCTACATTTGATGGGTTGTTGCACATGTTAAACCTTTTGAAATTATATATATATATATATATAAATAAATAAGTGTGTATTTATCTAGATGACTTTACATGTTAATTATATAAATGAGGTATTTTATTATAATTATTATTTTATTTTATACAAGTAATATTTTTTAATATATAAATATTTATAATAATACATAAATTTTTATTATTATATAAATAAGATTTAATTATATAAGTTAAAGTATAAGAAATTATATATAAAATAATTTAATATTATTTAATTTAAAACTACATTTATATGAAAATTATATATTTTTTTTTATTAATTTTAATATAATTAATAATCCAAATTATTTATAAAATAAAGATTGAAATAATAATTTATATAAATATAAGAATAAAATAGTCTTTTATATTTCTTAATTTAAAATTAATTTTAAATTATTACAAAAATTTATAAAAAATATAAATTATTATTCAAAAACAAGTTAAAATAATTAGATTTAATTCAATTATTTAAATAAAGAACTTGACATATTTATTCTTCTTCCAAAAAGGTTTATAGACATTAATATTCTATAATTGTTTTGAGGGTCTTGATAATCTGTTTTTGGCAACAATTTTGAGTTTTTTTTCCTTATTTTATGTTTTTTTACCTATATTCTCATCAAACTATACTGAAATTCTAAATTATATTTATATTATTTTTTATTTATATAGTAGTTAGTCATCACTTAATGATTCTTAATGTAAAAGAGATCATGGTTAGAGATTTGGGAAGTCTTGCTAAGAAGATTGTTGAAACTAGGAAACATAGAGTTTTTACATTGATATATCGATTGATTGAGTTAGCATTGATTTTACCTATTACGATTTCTTCTATTGAAAGAGTCTTTTCTACGATGATAATTATTAAGACTGATTTATGTAATAGAATGAATGATGAGTGAATGAAGGACAGCTTGCAGTATACATCGAGAAGGAAAATTTTGCCAAAATTGAAAATGAGCAAATTTTACAACATTTTCAACAAATAAACACCCGAAGAACTCATTTGTCTCTATTTGTTTGTGTGTCTAGTAGTAGTTGAATTGTAAAAGGATAAATATTTTATTAGTATCTGCGTGATTTTGTATCTTTATTATTATCATTATTAATTATACTTTTATTTTTGATATAAGTGTTGTATATTAAAAAAAATATACTTGATAAATTTTCAAGCACATGTTGAAATTTGGCTCTAGATTCACCACTGCCCCATATCACCATGAACGTAGGTCACAACAACCCACACATGCACTACTCAACTTGGAGAGGCACCTAATCGATCAAGTGCGCATAAAAGTGGAGAAGTCAACGTGTCGAAGGGCGTTGGGTGTTCCACATCCTACTTATGTTAGGCTTGGGCTTCGTGCCTAGGTATGATACTTGCGCGCGATGACCCTATTGTTTGTCTGTCTTGGTCGCGGTGGTCAGACAGTCGGGCACGTCAGTTTCCGTTCATCAAAATTTTGTTTCCTTCTTCCTCAATCTTTACAAAAACAAACACAATAACATTCATATATATTTTCTTTTATCTATTTATTATCCTAATTAATTATTTGTGCATCTTGGATTTTATTTTAAAATAGTTCAAAATTTAATTATTTTAAAATTCGATCGATATGACACTACATTTTATTTAAAATAATGATTTATTTTAAATATCGTGCAATAAGTCTGCACAAAATTTAAAAGAATGATTAATACAAAATTTTAAAAAAATTAAAACTTAAAAATTGTTGTGTACACATACCACCTTTCAAAATCTAACCTTGTGTGTAACATAGAGGTGTTTGGAAATAAATAATAATGCATACTTTCCAAGCATCAAATAATTTTGAATAAATTTTTAATAATAAAATTGGTTGAGCTGAGTAAAATAAAATAAGACAACAAATGGACAAGATTATTCACATGATTTTGGAAAGTATAAGAGGTTCTATGGTGTAGTGGTTAGCACTCTGGACTTTGAATCCAGCGACCTGGGTTCGACTCCCGGTAGGACCTCATTTTTGCTTTTACCAAAATGTGTTTTTTAACTTTCAAAAAAAGGTTGTTAAAGGGACAAAAAAATATGTAAGTATAAAAGAGGGGAGTTGACTTCTATTTATACAAAGGTGTTTTTTTTACTCTAAAAAAAAGTTGTACTTTTTTCCATGATGAATGGTTGGCACCATTCCTATATTTTGTCTATGTGTACCGAGGAGAAAAGGAAGAAAAACAAGCAAGTATGAAAGAGGGGAGTTGACTTCTAAAGATGGACTTCTCGAATTTATTTCTTCATTTCAATGTAATTGTGCCAAATATTTGAGGAATAATTATCATATTCTAAAACGGAAATTTTCATTATCAAGTTTGTTGATATTACTGGAACTCGTGTCAATGTTAGAAGATTGACATTTCGTTCATTTAAGCTCTTTTCTTACTTTGACCTATTTTTTATAATTAATTTGTAATGTCTTTAAATGAAATTAAATTTATATTAAAAAATAATAATAAAAAAAACATCCAAAGGAAGAGAGAGAAAACTCTAGAAATTTCTAGCGATATTACGACGAAAATTCTGGCAGAAAATTCTCTCATCACGAAATCACGATCGACACGAACGATACGATTGACATGAACAGAACAATCGATAAAATATCAAGGTCGGGATTCTCTTGTTGTAATCGCGGTTGCTAGTCACTTAGGGTCACTTTCGGCACGATCGACACAATTGGCACAATCAGCACAATCGACACGGTAACTCTAATAACTAGGTCATTCATTCATATACAAAAATTGGTTGGAAGATTAGAGTTTCAAGTTACCCTATTCTATAATTGCTAGGGTTTCTGGTGTACCCTGTTCTATAATTGCTCTACTTTATTGCTATTTTTTTTTCCATTAAAATGGGAAGAAAGAAAAATAATAAAGATAAGGAAGTCAAATAATTTGTGATGTAAGGTTTAAGAGAGGCATCTGAAAAAGAAATTGATAGGATTTCTGAAGTAATTATCAAGGAAAAACAAGAATGCAACAAAGGTAAGGAACCAACTGTTGAAAAAATTTCTGAAGAAAATGTAGTAGAAAAACAAGAGAAGAAAGAAGGAATTTGGAAGGTTGGTTATAATGAAAGAGCAAATATCTTTTGACTGAAAAATCAATTCACAAAGCTCCTAATGCACGCAAAGAAATGAGAGATTGTTCTCAATAAAGAAAAAATACAGCAAACAACCGTCCAATTGAATGTACACTATCTTAAGGACTAAAATTTACTAAAAAAGGAAGAGTATGAAAAGATAGTAACTAGTTACTTAAAATAATAAGGGAGTTGATGAAGTCCCTTAAATCTAAGACCTGTACTATCATGAGCAATTCTAGTTAGAGATTAAGCGAAGTATGGAAAAATAATCCAGGAAAGAAAGCAAAGTATCATGCTTATAAAGGAAAATTTTACTTGGGCGATGTTAAAACAAAAGTGGAGGTACTCAATTCTCCTTTTGAATTTAAACTGCCAACTGAAGTAGAGGAAAAATGTATTAAAGAATGGGAAAATATAGTGGTTACAAACTACATAGAAAAGAATAGAATATCATTCTTAGTCACCAAGGAAGGCTTAATGAAACAATGAGAGCAAAATGGACTAGAGAAGGTTTCTGTAAATATACATGATCTCTATTTTCTACAATTCAAAAAGGATCAAACTTGGATGATATTTTAAAACATGGGCATAGTTATATTGGATCCAATTTTATAAAGTTGAAGAGATGGTCTGAAGAATTAAACCTACTAAGCAAACCAAAAGAAACAGCCCAAATATGGTTTAAGGTTTGGAATATCCCAGCACACATGTACAATGCAAAAGCTCTAAGTCACTTTGAAAGTTTATTGGGGAAACCATTATACATGGACCCAGTTACAGAAGGAGTACAACTTACCTTTGCTAGAATAAGTATTAAAATACATCCTCGAAGTACACTACCAAAAAACATGATATTAGTTAATAGGAAAGGAAAGCCTACAGTCATGAAAATCTCGTATGAATGGAAGCCAGACATGTGTGTTCTCTACAATATTTTTCAACATGCTAGCACTAAATGTGCAAAAAAAATTGAGGAAGAGCATTAAATCATGAAAGCCCCAAAAGAAGAAAAGAATATAAATGAAACAGAAGAATCAATAATCAAAGAGCATATTGGGGAAGTTAAAGACAATCAACAAAGAAAAAATAGAAAGAAAAAAATCAAGGAAGAATCAGAGAAGTAAAACAGTAATGACGTAGAAGAATAAAGCAAAGTAGAATAAAATAATGAAAAAATCAATGAAATTGATGAAATATGGGATGTCAAAGATGATAAACCTAAAGACAAGGAAGAGGAAGAGGCAGAAGATGAAAGCAAAAATATAACAGAAGAGAAAAGCAAAGAGGAAATTAAGGTTGTTGATCCTCAAACACGTAAAATTGATGTAGAGAAAAGTAGTTAAAAAAGCCCTAAAATCCTGAAGAATAATACATATTATTATGTTAGTATGCGTTCAAATAGAGGAAAATTAAACAATAAGAACATACATGCATCATCATCTGCTTTAATTCAATCTCCCTTCATTAAAGAACGAGAGAAGAAGGGAACGTAGAAGGTAATATGGTAAAAAAAGGCGGATATGAAGACAACATAGGTTGGGATAGCTAGATTGCAGTCTTTATTCATTGTAATCTTTGTTTTGTAATGTAATTTGACTGCTACTATTCAGAAACTTTTTGGACTTTTGTTTGTTATCTTATAATCAAAACTAGGGGTTGTCTAGTTTTGATTATTGACCCTACCACTTTTAGGCTTTTTAATGAAATTGTGTTAAACCATTTTTTCAAAAAAAAGTTCGAATTAGAGTTAGTAAAACCGACTCAAATAGAAAGTTAAATAATAATTTGTTTAAGAGATTATTATTTTTGAAAAATAATAAAAGATAGAAAATAAACAAATCATGATATTAATATTGCACTACTAACTAATTTATTATTATAAAACCATGATATTAACTCATAACTCATAAAGTGCAGCATAATACGAAGTGAGACAATAATTATCATACATGAGGGAGAAAGCATAATTCAATTTTAACATACCTATAATAGTTTTAAAAAAAACCACACAAAGTATAATGATATTAGAAGTGCAGCGTTAATTCCTTATACACATGATCTAGATAACACAAGTACTATTTTATATTCTTAAGCATATCGTCGTTAAGAATACTTTTGTATATGACGTCTACACAAAGAATAATCTTTTAGACATGGTTTTAATATTGTTACACAGACCTCCTAAAAATAATGTTAAGTTAAGTCGAGAGGTGAAGTTTGACAAAACTTGATCACACACAATGGAGACACAAGTAGTGATTCAAAACAAAATCATAAATCGAGGTGGAGAGATGTCAATAGAAAGACACACTTTCAAAGGAGAATAATATGAGACCATTGAGATTTCTTCTAATGTTGGGGAGGAGGATGCCTTGGAGAGGAGGTATCATTGACCATGGATGGATGAAAGAATATTACGCATCATGTTCAATTGTGTGACTATATTGCTTCACATTCTAGTATTTCTTGTGCTTTGTCGTAGTTGGAGAGAAAGAAGACTTTTTCTTGTACAAGGCAACTATCGAAAGGAAATTTATTGAGGCATGTGTTAAAGAAATACAAAGAAGACTTTTTCTTGTACAAGGCAATTATCGAAAGGAAATTTATTGAGGCATGTGTTAAAGAAATACAAGGAGATTTTGGTTATGTGAAGAAGGATAAAACTTGAGAACTAGATGGTTTATCAAAAGGGCAGGAACTAGATTGGAATGAGTGGATCTACAAGAAGATGTAATGAATTCCAACATTGGAGTGTGGTAGGTTCAAAGTAAGGTGGCACCTTGAGTTTGAACAGATGTATGTCGATACAATATTTCTTGTTGGTGAAACCACAAATGAGACAACTAAATGGTCTTGTCCATTGAGGATATAACGTGAAGGTATGTTTTATTATAAAAAGATAATATCAATATTATATTATTATATTATATTAGTTTCCTTATAAGTCTAATTTAATGTCAATATATTAGATATAACATATGTAACTCAAAATATATCATTTAATACAATTTTCTATATATTCTAATATGGTATTAGAGTAAAAATTCTCTTAAACTACAAAATTTAGTCTTCTCAACATTAATCAATGATTACCTTAGAAATTGATGGAGAACTCTAATCATTATTATTATATTTTTTAATAATATTTTTTTTTTAAATAATTCTATTTATGTTCTTATTTTCTTCGACAATCATATACTTTGAGTTTAGTTTTCAGTTGTTGTTTTATTCTAGTAATCAATGCTCATATTTTTATTAGTCTTAATCCAATCATATCTGCTACTTTACTAGTTAGTTAGTCAGCACTACCATCATTTCGTTAGATAAGTTTCTTTTTAGGTGTTGTTTCACCCAACATTCTATACCAATGGGACTATACCTTCTTTGTTGGTTTAATCTTTTACACAACACACTGCCATCCCATCGTTGGATGGATCTTGAGACTCGTTAGACTTCAGAGTTCATTCAATTGTTGTTTCACTCCAACATTAAATGCCCATGGGATTCTACCTCTTTGTTAGTTTATCAGTCAACACACTACTTTCTATAACTGGATGGAGCTCACGAATTTTGGAAACTTGAAGAATACATCTTCAACATTTCAACATCTTGTGTTGTTCAAGTCATTTCAATGTTGAGTTTGAGGAGGATGTTAAAATATAAAGATAATATAATTGTAAGATATTATCACAATATAATAAATTGTGATAATATCAATATTATATTATTATATTATATTAGTTTCCTTATAAGTTTAATCTAATGTCTATATATTAGACATAACATATGTAACATAAAATATATTATTCAATACAATTTTCTCTATATTCTAACAATATGTTTTCATGGGGAACCTTTGCATGGATACTTTAGGGAATGGAACGAAAGGTAAAAAAATATAAAATTCCCAAAAAAGGAAAAAAACCAAATGAGTTTCCTATATTTTCTTAGAAAAGCCTAGGAAAATTTAGTTCCTAACAGTTTGAAACAAATGAATTACACAAAACACAAACAATTGAAATTATTTATCTAATTAAAAAATTTCCCATTCTTGTGACTTCTTTGAATGTGATATTCGAGTTCCAGATTAGTTTCTAGTTTTGCTTAGTCATGGGTACTCGTCTCAACGTTTGTAGATTTGTGCTGCTGTCGAATATTTTATCTTTTCATGTCTCGTATACACCTCTTCTTATTATCCAGTGCACCATTGCGTTCCTTTCTCACCATATGTGGTAGACGATTTTACCGAAGCCTCTTTGGAAAACACTTGACTTGAAACTTTTTCCCTTCGTTGTGTGTGGCTTCATTTTTTTTTATCTCTTTCCATTATGTAGGTAGACTAACCATTTCCATGCTTCTGTAAAACTTCTTCTCTAGCTTTGATGTGTAAGGACGATAACCAAATAAGTGATCTATTGCCTCTTCATTCCCTTCACATAATAGACAGCTTGGATTCAGAATTTCCATGTACTTCCTCATGTGATCTCTCGTGTTTAACCTTTCTAAAAATGCAAGCCATAAAATGAATTGGTGTCTTGGGATAACCTTTGACGATCAGACCATATTAGCTCAATCTATTGTTTTCTCCTTCTTTTAGATGGTGTCCAAACTTTTTCTTGAAATCATCTTACCGTTTTCCTCGTCTTTCCATCGGTGTATGTTTGTTCTTTCATTAAATTGAATTTTACTAATATGTTCAATAATGCGCCACCTCACCGGTATTTGTCTAACGAGCGAATTTTATAGCCCGTCTTTAATGTCTCTAACCTTGGCAGCTAAGCAGTCCCGTCTGATCCACACGTTTCTGAATTCCTCTTTATTGATTAGAGGTTGGTCCTCATGCCATGGATCATGCCAAAATAGTGTATTTTTGCAGTCTCCCCAACTAATGAAAAAACAGTCCTGCAATATTGTTTCTTATCTTAAGAATTTTCTTTAACGACCATCACATACCTTCGCTTATTTTGGATGTACAAATGCTTACTTCGTGTTTCATAAACCGGGTGTGGTCCCACTTATTCTAGAGTGATTCTTATTTGCTCTCGATGGCCCATATATGCTTATGCGTAACGCTTTATTCCATTCAACACAGTTCTTGAGCCCCATGCCGCCTTCTTCCTTTGGTTTGAAAAGTGCGGTCCACTTAACCTTCTTCCCGCCTCTTCCGCTGCTTCCCCAAATAAAGTTTCTCATTAGCGCATCAAGTTCTTTCATTATCTTCTTCGGGAGCACGAGTTGCAATGACCAATAACCGATGATTCTCATTACCACGCTTTTGACCAGTCAATTCTTCCTATATAAGTTTCTTTGCTTCCTAGGAGGAAATTGAGTTATTCATTTTCTCGATCAGTGGTCTAAAGTACGAGATTTATATATGTTTTGTTGTGAGTGATATGCCTAAGTATCTTACTGGGAAGCTTCCTTCTGCGATGCACATGATGTTGTGAATGTTTGCTTTCGTTTCCTTTTTTGCTCCTCTATAGAATGCCAATTTCTTGTTCTCGTTGATAGTCAAACATGTAACCTCAGAAAAAATATTAGTGCAGCTCTTATAGCTTTTATGGAATCAACGTCAGCATGCGCGAGAAAGAATAAATCGTCAATAAAGCATAAATGAGTGATCTTCTCCTCTTTACAGAATGGGTGGAAGATATATGGTCGATTCTTTTGGAATATCGTAAAGACGCTCTCAAAGATCTCCATGATGACGACGAAAAGGTAAGATGATAGAGATTGAAATCCTTACACTAAGAGTCCTTTTGGAGTCCCAAGTCATTGAAGATGACTGGGCAAAATCTCACTATGACTAGTTAGCATTAATGAAAGACCACAAGTTAGTTGTGTTATTTAAAACTAATGTTTACCATAAACGAATGACCGATACCTTTAATAAAAGGTCCATCATAGGAACCTAAAAGAATGTGACTTGGTGCTTAAACGAACCTGAGAACTATTAGACCCCAGGGGCAAATTCTGACCACAGTGGGAAGGACCCTTCTTGATTAATAAAATCCTCTTTCGAGGCGAAGTTCGTCTACTATAGTTGAAGGTGAAGAGTTTATTGCTCCAAGAAATCTCGACGCACTAAAATCATATTATGTGTAATATCAATATGTGCATATGATGGCTCACAATCCAGCCTTACCATAACTATGACGGCTCACAATCTAACCTTACTAGGACAATGACGGCTCACAATCCAACCTTACTAGGACTACGTCGACTCACGATACAGCCTTATCAGGACTAAAACAGATTTAGTCCCCAGCCTCGAATGGAATAATCGACCTCTTGTTTTGTATAACTACGAAATCCAAAAGGGTGAACTACGTGACACCTGATTCTTCCAAAGGAATAAAAAGAATATATCAAGGACAAAAGGAAGATACTTAGGAAGCCTATATTTAGGTCTGGTCTCAATGATAATAAAATTATAAAAGGAATTGACAATTCCTAGTTTTGTCTCACCTAAAGTTTGAAGACAGTAGGAACCTTGGAACTTTCCACCACCTGGTGACAAGGATTTTAGGAAATAAGTAGCAGCAAAAGCCAAGAGCTGCTTCATTAATCAAATAGTGACTGATCTCCCGAATATGACCCCGAGTTTCTAGAAAAATTTAATCGATGAATATCCTTAATAAGTTCGTTTTCGTGATACGCGATTATCTACATAATTAATCCTCTATGAAAGCCTTTTGAAAAAAAATGGAATAAACCCAAAATCCAAGCCAAAGACACAATTTTAGAAAGGATGTCTCATCTCCTTTTTGTACAAAAAACAGAGAGATCTAGACTCAAGGTTTCAATATATATATATATAATATTATACACTCCCGTGTATGTTAAGGTGAAATCACCGTTTATGCTCACTCGGGTAGTTGTCCCGATAACTATCACAAGAGAAAAACTTATCGATTCCCACATATATACCCCGGTAACCCTAAAAATCAATATGATCCCGTGTAGGTTAAGGTGTTGAAATCACCGTTTATGCTCACTCAGGTGGTTATTCCGATGACTATCACAAGAGCAAAACAAACCGATTTCCCCAGATATATCCTGAAAGACAAAAAAATGAAAAGAAATTTCCCAAAGCCATGAATAATCGAATATTCAAAGAATTGCAGCCAATGAGAAAGAAACCAAAAATATTGATGAACGAGATTTCACGTCTTAGTCACCTTTCTTGTAAGTTAAAAGTTTAGATAATCGTCTACACGAGATTGAACTTATCATATGTATCTTAACATAAAAGAAAAAAAAAACTTGGGCTCTTTAAGCAATATAATCTCTAACCAATTACATAAATGATCATAGCTAAGCCCCGAACACATTTCAAATTTGAGTCTTTATAATCCGTGGATAGGATCGAGTATTCTTCTATTTTCAAAAATTATTTGAAATAGAATTGGGAGTAGTCCGTCCCAAATAACTTTTATTAAAGCTCCAACGCCACAAGAAATATAAGGCACCACGAAGCATGACCAAACGACTAGTTGATGTTTCAACTAGTTGAGAAAGATCACTTCGTAAAGACAAAAGGGAAAAAATTTTATTCCTTAAGTGATAAAATTCCCTTCAGAGTCGACAATTTTAAATTTAAGTATTGAAGGACATTTTGTCATGTTAAAACCAAATCTCCACTCAACACAACTGGTTGATGTTTCACCTAGTTGCTAATGACACTTTGTCAAAACCAAGAAATATAAGATGTCAATAAAATTAGCTTCTCTCATAAACAATCCCCATCTAAATTCTAAATTTTCAAACAGTTGTGAATGTCACTTTGTAAAAGACCTCTCCAAAAGTCCAATCTTTTGATAGACACAATAGATCATTTAAAAAGCCCCATTTTGATAGGCATCAATATAGGTCACTATCATGACATATCCCCTTAGAGTGATTATTATCACCATCTTCAAGTAAGTCATATCTCATTATAGGCATTCATAGAAGTCATTATTATGACTAATCCCGTGTGATAAATTCCATCTCTTGTTGAACATAGCATGATTATTATCACTATTCCCCATGATAAAGTATTTCCAAAAAGTTTTTTCTATTCCTTAGTCAAGCCCTATCTACTGATAGGAATCATCAAGAATTATTATGGAAGAATTATTGTAATAACTCATCCCTAACCAGACTCCTATTTACTCCCTAGCATGCGTAAGACTATTATGATAGTCTATCCCAAAACAAGAGTCAACCGACAAATGATTGTGTGACGATCTGACTTATGACTCATTGTTGTGATTCATACCTAACATTTGTAGCCATTAAGGTTCTATACTTCTATCTTATTATAAATAATGGTACAAATCTCAAAATGTTCAAACCTCGAACCCAAGTTTTCTAGAAACAAAATATTTTTTTACTCAAACTCTGTTCTAGAGAGCATTATGTAAGCATAAAAATTTGACATACCCTACTATATAGTAATATTATAAATTGATAAAAATATTAAAATAATATTTTGAATTTTTAAATTCAAAATAACCAAAAAGAGATTAAAAATCAAATTAGGGTTAATTATTGCGATAATTAAACCCTAATTATGAAAATTAAATAAAAATAAAAAAATAAGTTAAGGTTAAAATATTGTATTTATTTTACCCAAAATAAACCCAAAAAGTTGTTGAAATTATTTAATTATGATTTTAAACATAAATTATGTATAATTTATGGCTTAAACAATTAAATAAATACCCTAAAATACCCAAAAATAAAATAAATGAACATAATTTTTATTATGTTGTCAAAAATATTTTTGTGCATTAATTTGGTGAAGAAACACAAGAAATGGTTAAAAATTCAATTTCAAATAACCTTTTTATTAAAAATAAAAATGATGATCTAGTGTGGACGGAATTAAAGAATTTCATTGCAGTAGGATTCTTAGCCATCAGATCACCGCTGGAATTTTATATAGCGCTTAGGAAGACGCCACTCCAACAAGTTATAGCCAAACGCGCGGGCGCCCAGGTCCATAGTGGATCGGTTAACGGGATCACTAACCCCGTTAGCCTAAACATCCAAATGTTGATGGATCTCCAACGGAACGCCAACAGAGCGATCAAATAAACGAAATGATGTAGTTTCGTTCTACTTCTTCGCGAACTCTAAAGGTCCACGACAGACACCGACGATCTTTTAGAAGGCTTATCTCCTTCAATACTCGACCTTATCCCTCAATTTTTTCACCCTCGTGCACGTCTCTACCTCGTGTTCAATTCCCCTACGGTTTTGAAGTCAAATCTTATACCCTAGTTAGGCTGCCAATGACAAAATTATATTCGAAGGATATGATTTTAGTAGACAAATTGAAGTTGAATTCGATTTCCACAACCGACCTAGCTTAGTATAAATAGTGTCTAGGTATTAGACTTTCAATCCATCAAACAATCATCAAATGTTACAGCCTAATTCGAAGAATCAAAGAACTTCGGCAAACTAATTTTTTTAAGAATCTTCTCTGGAAATCTAAACTTCGATATAGGGATTGGGAAAGCTTCCTACACATCATTGGAGTGTTCTCCAATCGTTGGTAAGCTTCCAGACCTGGTGCAATTCAATTTGTGATTTGAAATTGTATTTTCCAAGTTTTATCGGGTTGATCATATTTAAGGTTCAAATTTGTGTTTTCTTTGTTTGAAATCACTCCCTATATGATATATAAGCTTTCTGTCGAAAAAGATTTGATCAATTCAACTTAAATAAAAAATAACCAATTTTGATTTAAAAATCTGGAAATTTTGAATTTCACGTTCTTTAGCTTTTAGGATTGAATTTTAATTCAAATAGTTTCCTAACATGTTTGTAAACATGTATGGGTGATTTCCAAATCATTAAATCAATATCCCAGTCATGTTTGATCTAAGTAGATTTTTTAAAAAATGGATTTAAATTTCGGTTTTGAAAGTTGTTACAGAGCTTGTATGATTTTCTTGTTTTGGTTATGTTCGACTATAATCATCATTTTCAAGCTGTTGGGACAAGAATTAGGCCATGAGATGACCAAAATAAAAAGTTCCCACATTTTCCCCTAAAAATCAATTATTATTGAGTTCGATTGATCGTGTTTAGGGTGAGGGATTATGATCCCTAAATTCATATGAGCTGTTTGCAACTTAAATATCATGATTTCATGATCTGTATCAAAAGATACACCTGCAATTCTTCATACCAAATGAAGAACACTCAGTCCCCAACGACCGATCCTGTAGGACCGGGACCAAGAAATAGGACCAAGAATGCTCGGTCCTGGCCGAGACTAAGGACCGAGAAAATCGATCTAGGACCGAGACCAAGGACCTGTGTTTTTGAGTCAGGACCGAGACCTAGGACCGGTGTTCTAGAGTTCGGATCGAGCCCCATGACTAGTGTTCTTGGGCAACGACCAAGGAACCTAGACCTAAGACCGAGACTCACAAACCTATAACAAAACAACCTGAGATTATGACCTAGCCTCCCAAACTCCAGGGATGAACCCTACGGTCCATGACTGAGTGTCCTGAGCCCCGTTCCAGACAACCTCGATCTAGACGAGCCCGTCCGAGCCCAGGTCGGTAAAAACAGACCCAAGCCATAGGACTCCAGTTATAATGCCTGTTTGGTTCCACTTTTAAAAATCCACTTTTTTTTTAAATTTTGGGAACCCTAATCCATTTTCAAATAACCTCGAAATGTTAGAAATTTAATTTTAAATATTTTCAGGATGTTTCCTAAACAGAGATTTTGGCTAAGGCCTTGTTTGGAATTTGTTTTTGAATTCTAATATTTTTTCTGATATTTTTCAAGGTTTTCACTCATTCTATCAATGCAATCGTAGGTACGCCCTTTTAAATAATTTTGTACAATTATTTACGTAATCTAAACATATTCTTGTTTAGGACCCCGGACTAATAATTAAGAAAATAAATATTATAATTAAAACATTTGATAGCCAGACATTACTTTAAAAAAATAAAATTGTCCTTTGACGGGCGCGAAGGACATAATAGCGAAAGTAGTTTCCTGAGCGTGATAAAAAAAATGAACCTCTTATAGAAACTTTGGTATAAAGTACATTTATGTAATTAATTTAAACCGGATATTAATCAAATTATTATTTGATCCTGATATTATTTGAATATGATTTATTTCAAAAGCTCTCAGGTATTTTCAAAATCTTTTAAAATAATGTTTCATTTTAAAAAATGTTGGGCACACAAACTAAGGTTAAAATGTATTGAAACTCAAGCCACCCCGTGATTCCCCATATTGCCACGTGTTCACCAAACACGGGCTAAGCTGCGAGGAAACATCCCCGGAGGTTACACACTTAAGTAGGTTCCAAATCCTTATCTCTCGATAGATACCCAAACCCTATCCCTCGATAGGTATGAAAAGAAAAACATATCTCTCGATAGATACTGAAACTCTATCTTTCAATAGGTACCCCATCAAAATCATATTTCTCGATAAGTGTTCTCCTTCTAATTCCTAAAAAAATATTTGTTGATAGTACCATGATCATATGTATATGATAGCCTTAAACATTACCTGTTGGTAACATCCGTGGTAAGTTTGTCAACTCCCACGATAAACCTATATGTTAATTGTACCATGATCATTTGTATATGATCGCATGAAGCATTACTTGTTAGTAATCCCTATAAGGAAGCTCGTCAACTTTCACTATGACTTATATGTTGTTAGTCAACCAATCATACACATACGATCACCCTAAAATGTTACTTGTTAGTAAATTACATGAAAAGTTGCTAAAACTTTCATGTCTCTTTTATGTCTCATCAAGCAACATTAATCATAGTCATTTATACATTACTATTTTAATAATATGTTGATATTCATGCTTAATAAGGGTTGATGTTTTTAAAAAAATGCCTATTGTAACCCCAAGAAATATCCTTATATAGCTTAACACGCGTTTGGTGGACACGTGGCAATACGGGGGGATCCGGGGTGGATTGAGGATCGATAGTTTCAACCTTGGTTTGTGTGTCAAATATTTTTTTAAAACAAAACATTATTTTTAAAAGATTTTGATAGTACTTAAAAACTCTTAAAATTAATTATGTAAAAATAATTAATTTTATTCAAATTTTATTAATATGGGGATTTGTTATAATCAAATGACGATTTGATTTGAAATCTGATTTAAATTAATTAAACATATTTAATTTAAGAAAATATTATTTATTTGAAGACATAGTTGCCAATTGATTTTAGAAAAATAAATAAATAGGTGTATGTGTACAAACATATTTTATTCTAGAGTTTCATTTTTTTGTTCGAATTTTGGTGATACTCGGAAAAGGCTTTCGCACTTCATCCTCCATACTTTTTTAAAAACTGTCTATACTTATAATAAAGTTGTCTTTTGAAAATCGGTTGTATAACGTTTTAAGTTTTAACCAATTATTCTTCTTAGGCTATTCATTCTTCTAGTTTTAACGTTAATTAAAATATTGAAATATCAATATTTAAAAGCTGGTACATGTTGTGGATGATAACTACGGTGGAAATACCTGAAGAATATTAGTCATTTTTAAAGGCATTAAGGTTTAGAAATAAACACCAAGCAAGCCATTGATGAAAATGTTTTGTAGAAATATCCCAAAAATATTTAAAATGTATTTTCTAATTTTTCAGGATTTCTAGAAAATGATTTGGAGTCCCAAAATTACACAGATAATTTTAGATTTTCAAAAGTGGATTCAAACAAACCTTAGGACCAGATTCATAAGGTATGGATCGATTTTATCGGTCGGGGTCCAGAGACCATTAGTATGGGCTCAAGAGCTCTCGGTCTAAGGATCGAAGTATCTCGGTCGAGGTGATAAGGACTCTCGGTCCTTTGCTTATTTTACCGGTCTAGGTGTAAAAAACTATTGGTCCTGGGCTAGCCTTGCGCTAGGTTTTTCGGTCATGGACCTGGGAGCTCTCGGTCCCAAGTCAGACCTCTCGGTCCTAAGTCCAAATTTCACTAGTCCTAGGTCGGACCTCTCGGTCTTAGGTTAGAATACTCGGTCGTAGTATTCGGTCCTAACTCAAGAACATTGGTCATAGGTCTCGGTCCTAACTAAAGAACATCGGTCCTTGGTCTCGGTCCTAGGTCTATTTTCTCGGTCCTTAGTCTTTATCTGGACCGAGGATCCTCGGTCGGATCTGTCGTTCCTAGACTCACATGTCTCGGTCCTCAAGAACATAAGAATTTATTTTTTTAATTAGATTTTTTATCATTGATTCTTTGATTCCAAGAGCTTGGGTAGCTTCACAAAGCTCTCAGGAACATGTTGACACTCATATCAAAGTATGGATCGACCTAGATGATAATCAATTTGTTCAAAACAGTTTTTGATCAAAAATCGGGTTTTTGATTTTAAGGTTGTTTTAAAGTGAAAGGAGTTATCCAATAGCTTCCTTATAACACATATACTTGATTGGTACCAAAACAAGAACTCTAGTTTTTCGTTTTGACCAATTCAAGAAATCAAAATTTTCATTTTATTTTGAAAATTTTTATTTTGATCAAGCATGATCCAAATGGTTGCCCAACATCATTACAATCATGTTGGGAAGCTTTCTAGACTGTGATTCGATCGAATTAACCCAAGAACATCAAACCCATTTTTATGATTTTGAAAATTCAAATTTGAAATTTTGTTTATTAGATCGATTCATCGATTCTATCCTATCTAGATAGTTTCCAAATGGTCTTAAGTTCAATATTCAACCATAAACTCACATAAACAACAAAAATACAAGTTTCAACAATTTGAAAAATTGAAATTTTCAAATTCAAATTGTGAATATATGATTGGTACCTTACCAAGAATTGGAGAACACTCCTTGATCTTTATGAAAACTTTCTAGATGCACATATCCAAGCTTTAGAGCCTTAAACAAAAAATTTGAAGAATTTGAAGCTTTAATGACAGATTTTTATTTATTTTTATTTGAGGTTTCTGTGTTGATTGGTTCTCTTCGGAATGACCTTAGGGGAGGTATTTATATTTTCCCAAGGTCGGTTTAAACTTCTAGTGGATTGAATCATCCAAAAGTCATTAATGACTTTTGGTTGTTCTTGATAAGTCGTCGTAGTAGTAGGGTGATTCATCCCTATTTTGATAGGGAGAAATGATCACAATCGTAGGGTGATCATTTCATTCTTTAAATGAGCTGAAATGGAGGACTGGGGAGCAAGTTCCAAAAAGGAAAAATCATCCACATCTGTTTAAGATTATCCAGACAGCGGTCGTAGTGGAGACGAAGGTGGTGCTCAAAATGATGTCATTTTGAGCGCTTTCTAGCGTTACATTGGCGTTCTGTCACCGTTTAGGGAGACGGGCGTTTGTTGCTTCGCGTGCGCGCTTCTGCTCGGCTACAGACGTTTGTGTGGAAGCGCTTGGAGCGTCGGATGAGAACCCATTGTTCATCTGGTGGACGCGACTCCTACTACAACAAATTTATCTATTTTCGACTACACTTGATTACATATATATATATATATATTTATTTAAAACCTTAAGGGTTTATTTGAAATTGATTTTTTCTTTCACCCTTTTGTATTTAAATTTGATCTTTTTAAATACACAAAATATTAGAATAAATATGGTAATTATTTTACCAATTTATTTTATTTTTTTGTATATTTTTAGGATTTAAATAAATAATTATTTTAGGTGAATTGGATACAAAATTCACTATTAATTATTTATTTTTGTCCTTTAATTTTTCTAAAATAGTTTTGAGATATTATGGGTACAACATTTATCCCAAAATTTATTTATTTATTTTGGCCTTAACTCTTAACTAATTTAATAATTGACACATTAACTAATCCTAATTAATTGTTTAAATAGGTTTTTGGCCATCGGGTTAATTATTTTGATCTTATCTATTTAAAAATAATTCACAGTAATTATTTTAATATTAAAAATTGGAGTGTAATTTTAGTGCTTACACCTATGATTATCTCTTTATCATTAGCCTTTGTTTTTATAGATACTTTGTTGAGATATGTGAAACAAGATTCTAGAAATTATCCTTGTTAGGATGATCACCAAGGAAAGATCCCTGAACAACGCTTGAAAGAACTTCGACGAATGCTATATACAACAACACCAGGTCACTCCAACGACAATTTGTTACAGGCTCTATCTCTCCATCACCCTCAATAATATAAATTTGACAATAAAACTT
The DNA here is from genome assembly GCF_907164915.1 of Impatiens glandulifera. NCBI lineage: Eukaryota > Viridiplantae > Streptophyta > Magnoliopsida > Ericales > Balsaminaceae > Impatiens > Impatiens glandulifera. Next base: position 36,190,635 of record NC_061866.1, read on the forward strand.
AGTGTTAAACATCATACTCGAATCTGCATTTTCAAAATAGATTTGTTGTAATCAAACTTGATTTGAGAAAGGCACTTTATAAGAACTAAAATTCTACATACACAATTTATAAATTTTAAAATAATTATTTTGATTATTTTTTAAAATAAAATCAAAATAATTAACCCCAAGGCCAAAATCTGATTAAACAATTAGTTAAATTAATTATTGTGATAATTAAATCCTAATTAATTAAGAAAAATGGTAGAAGGAAATAAATAAAATAATTAGGGATAAATGTTGTACCCATTTTATCTCAAATTAATTTTATAAAAATTAATGGATTAAAATAAATAAGTTAGGATGAATGTTGTATAAATTTATCCCAAATAAATTATTTATTTAACCCAAAAATATACTAAAAATAAAATAAATTCGCAAATTAAATGACATATTTATTTTAAATATTTTATGTATTTTAAAGATTTAAAAATAAAGCCAAAAGGGTGAAAGAAAAATTGATTTCAAATAAACCCTTAAGGTTGTAAATAAAACATAAATTTACAATCGAATGTAGCCAAAATTCTAGAAAATGGCTACAACAGGAACCACGACCTTTTGGATAGGCACTGGATTTTTATCCAACGCCTAGGAGCTGCCTACATTTCCCGCTGCAACAGAAAAGTCACGCGCACGAAGTAGAAGATCTTTAAACACCTACTCCAACGATGTCTCCTCCAACACGGATGGAACTTCAGCGTGCTGACGTAACGCTAACGGAATGCTCTACGTCCGTGTTTTTGCATGAAACAGCGTTGTTTCGTCCCTGAATCGTCGTCCTCATCGCGATGCTAGGAGGATAAGAACAACTATCATCTTTGATTTCTCAAAGATGGAACTCTGCCATTTCTTAACCATTTAGACTAATTCAAAAAGTGAAATGATCACCCTACTTTGGTGATCATTTCCCCTACATCTAGGATTGATATTACAACCTATACAAGTAACTAGTTGGAAGAATAGTCAAAAGACCATTGATGGCTTTTGACTAATTGAGGCCAAATTGATCCTCAAACCTACTTTAGGAGGCTATAAATAGCCTCCCTTGATTAATTTGAAGGCAGGAGATAACCTCTTAAGCCCTTAATTAGAAGATTTCAAAAATCTGCCAATGCAGCTACATGCTTCTGATTTTTTAAAATTTAGTATCAACCCTTAAAGCTCGGATCCAGACATCTCGAAAGCCTTCACAAGGTCTAAATAGTGTTCTCCAATCCTTGGTAAACTTACAATTACCCTATAATTCAATCTTCTAGTTTGAAATTGATTTTTTTTTTTTAGTTTTCATAAGTTTGTATATTGTATGGTTGTTGAATTTTTTTATTGGATCCTAATTTTCTACTAAGATCATTTACAAACTTTCTATGAAAAAACTAATTAATCGATTCAAAATAAATAAAAAATCCAAATTCGGGTTTTTTTGTTCTTGAGTTAATTCTCAAGAAAAGCCGCCTAAAAAGTTTCCCAACATGTTTCTAATATTGAGAACCTATTTGAATCATGTTTGATCAAAATCAAAATTTTCAAAATGAATAAAAAATTTAAGTTCTTGAATAGATCAAACTGAACATCAAGTGTTCATGTTTTGGTACCAATTAATCATATGAAGTATAAGGAAACTCGATTTTGATCCCTAAACTGTTTTGATAAAATTGAACATCATCCAAGTTGAATCAAACCTAGAGATGATGTTCATAATGTTCCTAGGAGCTTTGTGAAGCTACCTAGGCCTTTGGATCAAAGAATTCAAGCATACATCAAAATTACAAAATCTTCAATTTTGATGTTTTTGAGGACTGGTAGGTTTGATTAGGACTTAAAGATCTGGCTGAGGATCTTCAGCCAGTATTAAGAGGTCTACTAAGGCTTTTCAGTCAAGACCAAGGATTTTTACATTCAACTGAGAATTCGAACTTGGGATCGAGGAGTCTTGCACCCGACCGAAAACTTCCATACCTAGAACCGATGAAGTTAGCCTCATGCTAACCCATGACCAATGATTTCTACACCCGACCGAGGATCTCTATTTACAGGACCGAGGGTCTTAGACCCCAGACCGATAAAAATGCACCTAGGACCGAGGACACCGGTCCTAGGGCTTATTTGTTTGCATTTTTCAATTTCAAAATTATTTTTTGAAATTATTGGACTTCAAACCATTTACTAAAAACCCAAAAATATTTATGGGAAATTTTCCACAAAAAATATCTTGACCAAGGCTCATTTGGGATTTATTTTTAAACCCTAATGCCTTTTAAAATTATGTTTTTCAGGTATATTCCTTTATAGCCATCATCAACAACAAAAGGTACCAATATTTAAATATTATTGTTACAATTTTAAATACACAAAAACATGTGAATGTCTAGGACAATAAGAATAATTGGTTAAAATAAAACGTTATACAACAAATTTTCAAAAGTTAAGACTTTATAAAGTAGAGACTGTTTTATACAGGTACAGAGGATGAAGCGCAAAAGCCATTTTCCGAGTATGATCAAACTTCAAACTAAACGAAACTCTAGTGAAAATATGTTTGTACACATACACCTTTTTTATTGATTTTAAACGACTTTATTTTAAATAAATAATCTTTTAAATTAATTTATATATAGATTTCTAAAAATCAAATTGTCATTTGATATTACAAATATGAAAAATTTATTTAAAATTGAACCCAAATTAATTATTTACATAATTAATTTTAAATGGTCATAATTTATTTAAAATTTTTTAAAATAATGTTTTATTTTAAAAAAAAAACTTGACACGTAAATCGAGGTTGAAATTTCTCAAATCTCAAACTAAAAAAAAAGGATTTTCCAGGGTTACAATTGAATTTAATTTTACTAAAAAAAATAAATTAAAATGATAATACTAACTTCAAAGTAAAAAAATCTAATTTGACAATATATATATATATATATATATATATATATATATATATATATATATATATATATATATATATATATATATATATATATATATATATATTATATATAATACTATTCTTGTTCATCTAAATTCTTCTTTTTTTTTATTCTTATATGATTTGATATTATTTTAATAATTTTTCAAATTAGTTTTAAATTATTTTATTTTAATTAAAAATATATAATAATGTTTATGCTTAAAAAAATTAAAATGATCCTACCAAATTTGTTTCTGTATTGTATTGATCAATAATAACAAACGAAGAAAATTCACAATATAAATCTAATGGGTAATTTTATTTTTCATTTAGTCAATATTAGAAAAAATTAAATAAATTAATTAATAATGTTGTGTTGTTATTTAATTTAGAAGAATTGAGAACAAAATTGTTGTTTAATTTAAAATTTGACGCTTACAGTGAATTATTTCTTCATGGAACTACAAAGTTCACTCTTTCCATCTTCCCATTTCTCAAACATATTTTTAGCCACAAAAATAAAATCTTTCAATATAAACCCTAAACCCTGATAGCAGAAATCTTTGGTAAAAAAGATCTTATTTTGATGTGTTTCCTTGGTCACTCATTTTTCCAGTACAATTCTTGGAATATCTCGTTTGGTGTCCCTTTCATCTTCTTTCAATCATTTATTTTAAGGATTCTTATAATTCTAGACATCAAGAAATATTATCGTATTAGTAAAACTTAGAGCAGTTTTAGAAAAGAAAATGGAGAATAAGAAAATGAAGAATAAAAAATGTTAAGAGAAAAAACCGTAAGGGTGTGTTTGATAGGGGAATTTGAATTGGAATTGGTATTGGAATAATAATTTCAATTCCATTAGAATTGACATTAATTACAATTTAATTCCTATGTTTGGGAAAATTATACAATTGTAATTAAATTCCAATTCCTATGTTTGGGAAAATGATAGAATTATAATTTATTTCCAATTTTTATGTTTGTAAAATAAAATATTGGTTCAAAATGTGAATTTCTTAAATATGTTTTCACGTTTTTGGCATTTTTAATACGTTTTTTACATATTTAACACATTTAACACGTTTTTGACATATTTAACATGTTTTTTACACATTTTTGCACGTTTAAACACGTTTTTGGCATTTTTAACACGTTTTCACACTTAAAACACATTTTCACACGTTTAACATGTTTTTCATGTTTTTGGTATGTTTAATAAATTTTTAACATTTTTAATACGTTTAACATGTTTTTCACACGTTTTGACAAGTTTAACACGTTTTTCACGTTTTTGGCACATTTTTGAAATATTTAACACATTTAACATGTTTAACATGTTTTTCACATGTTTAACATGTTTTTCACGTTTTTGGCATGCTTAACACTTTTTTCACACATTATACACATTTTTTTGCAACTTTAACACGTTTTTTACATTTTGGCATGTTTAACACGTTTTCACGTTTTTGGCACGTTTAACACGTTTTGACTCATTTAATACGTTTAACATATTTTTCACATGTTTTGATAAGTTTAACACGTTTTTCACGTTTTTCGCACGTTCAACACGTTTTTGACATTTTTAACACGTTCAACATATTTTTCACACGTTTGACACGTTTAACACATTTTGGCATATTTTACACATTTTTTCATGTTTAACAAGTTTTTAATATGCTTAACATGTTTAACACGTTTTTAACATGCTTAATATGTTAACATGTTTTTGGTAGGTTTTGACAAGTTTAACACATTTTTGACATGTTTAACATGTCCTTCACGTATTTGGCATGTTTAACACATTTTTGGAATATTTAACACGTTTTAAACATGTCACAAGTGTGTTAAACGGACCAAAACGTATTAAACATGTCAAAATGTGGTAAATGTGCCCAAATTTATCAAACATGTTAAACGTGCCAAAAATGTATTAAACGTGCCAAAAACGTGTTAAACATGCCAAAAACGTGTTAAACGTGTCAAAAACATGTTTAACGTGCTTAAACATGATAAACATGTTTAATGTGTTAAACATGTCAAAAACGTGAAAACGTGTTAAACGTGTTAAAAACGTGTTAAACGTATCAAATATGTAAACAACTTGTTAAATGTGCCAAAACTTGCAAAATGTGCCAAAATGTGAAAACGTGTTAAACATGTCAAAATATGATAAGCATGTCAAAAATGTAAAAAAAACGTGTTAAACGTGTCAAAAGTGTGTTAAACGTGCCAAAAACATAATAAATGTATTTAATGTGTTACAAACGTGTTAAGCGTGTAAAAAATGTGAAAACGTGTTAAACGTGTCAAAAACGTGTTAAATGTGCCAAATATGTGACAAACTTGTTAAACGTGTCAAAACGTGCAAAATGTGCCAAAATATGAAAAACATGTTAAAAGTGTCAAAAATGTATTAAACGTGTCAAAAACGTATTAAACGTGTCAAAAACGTGAAAATCGTGTTAAACGTGTCAAAAATGTGTTAACTGTGTTAAGGACATGAAAAACGTGTTAAATGTGTCAAAAATGTGTTAAACGTGCCAAAAACGTGTTAAACGTGTCAAAAACGTGGTAACGTGCCAAAAACATGAAAATATGTTAAAGGTGTGAAAATGTGATAAACGTGCTAAAAACGTGTTAAACATGACATAAATGTGTGAAAATGTGTTAAACATGTCAAAAACGTGAAAAACGTGTTAATTGGGAATTAAAATTCCGATTTAAAAATATTGGAATTGAGAACTATCAAATTACACTATATTGAATTCTAATTCCAATTCTTAATACTAAAGTGTCTAACAAACATAAGAATTGGAATTGAACCCTCCAATTCTAATGCCAATTTCAGGTTACCAAACACACCTAAGGGATTTATGATTTTATTATGTATTTATATATTCACAAAATCTAATATAGGTAAAAGAAATCTCTCAATTGTTCTACAGAGGTATCTCAAATAATTTTAAAACAAAATATATAATAAATTATATAATTGACAATAACTAACCCACGTATAGTTATAGTTGTAACTCCTATTAATAAACAATACAATTAGTTAACTGATCAAGTTAACTAACATTAATATCAAATTAACTAATATTAATAATGACTGATTCTTCTAACCTCCCCCAAGATAAAAAATTTTGTAGTCAAAGCTTATTTTTTAGATTCAAAAATTGATTTGTTTCAAATGTATTGATGAAAATATCGGCAACCTGCATACTAGAAGGCACATGTATTAGTGAAATAAAATTGTTACAGCTAAACTACAATATTCAACTTCGGTTAAAGAACGAGAAACAGTTTGTTGTTTCTTTGTTTTCCAAGAGATTGCCATTTTGAAGGGTTCTCACAACGAAGAATCAAACTTTTATGAGGTTGTTCATAATGTTCTCGTGGAGTGATGGAATAAAAGCAATACGCATTTACATTTTCTGACACATTCTCTGAATCCAAGGTAAATTATCAAATTTTAACATTCTAAGTTTTAATAAATTAGAAATATTAATTAATGTTTAACTATAAAATATAAATTTGTTTTATATAAATACTATAGCAATGAGTGGCTCCAAGAATCTTCCAATCGTCTTCCTCTTCACAGGGATATCGAAGTTTCAAGGGAAAGGAAAAAATGTATTGAAAGATATTACTCTAATTCATCTGAACGAAGAAGTGTCAATGAGGAGTTTGCCTCTTTTCCAGCATCCATTGATGATTTTTCTGATAATGATTCAATGCGCAACCGGTTTTTAATGTTTCCAACTAAATGGTGGGTTATCCATGGTGCTTCTGCACCAACTCTTCAAAATTTAGCTTTAAAGCTACTTGGACAGCCATCATCTTCTTTTTGTTGTGAGAGAAACTGGAGCACCTATAACTTCATACACTCATTGAAAAGGAACAAGATAACCCCACAAAGAGCGGAAGATTTGGTGTATATTCACTATAATCTTCGTCTTTTATCAAGTAGGACTTCACAATATTAAGAAATAGAAAGTAAGATGTGGAATGTTAGAGCGGATGCATTTGATTCTATGGACATGGAGGGTGCTTCTATCCTTGAAATAACAGATTTGTCTCTTGATGAACCTGAATTGGAAGCAATTTTATTTACGGATGAAGACAATGTTGGTGATTAGATTAATTTGGATGATTTGTAATAATTTAATTATAATAACTATGTTTATTGTTTTTGAATTGTAATGGATATTATGAAAAATGAATATGAGTTTCTATTTTTATTTATTTTAATATTAAATTTATATAAATATTATATATATAATTTACGTATTCTAAATGTATCGTATCCTATATTTTCAAAATTTGTTGTATCGTATCGGATATGATATTCATATCCGTGCAACATAGTTTGTGCTAGATAATTCATGGTAGTGTAGTATTGTATAGGGTTGGCTAAATTTAATCATTACTGACTTGTAGAATAACTAGAATTTACTTTTTTTAGGAGTGGCTTTTTTATTATGTTTACAAAATCATAATGATTTAAAATATAATCTTCATCTTGATCCAAAAGGTACATTTTTATATCAAATAAAGCTAAAATAGACTATAATGTGTATCATGATTTAGAAAACAAATTTTCAATAAGATCATGATTATGTCAAATATTGAGACAATATTTATTTTTACCAATTTCCAAATAGTTCCAAATAGGCTTGAGTTCTTAGAAAGACATTAAATCCTAACAAAACAGACTAATCATGATCAAATTTGAGAGCAGCGATGATTCTGAAATTTTGTTTTGAAATTGTAGGAGGCAACAATACAATATCTTAAAGTGGCGAAGAAACACGGGCTGACACCAGTAGAGTTAGCGCTTGGATTTGCAAGAGACAGACCATTTGTAACGAGCACTATTGTTGGTGCGACATCCGTTAAACCGTTAAAAGAAGATATATATGCTTTTGTTACAACTGAGCTACCATTTCCACCTGAAGTGATGCCGGATATTGAAATTGTTTTTAATAGATACAAAGATCCAGCTATCCTTTAGGTTAAATTGAAAGCATCAAATGTTGATCTCTCTAGTTAAATCTCTCATCCATTTGCCCTGCATTTGTGTTGCAGGAGAGGAGATATGGAACATATACAAAAATACATTAATTTCTTGTACTTGTAATTAGTTAACTTAAAAATGATACGATCCTCTAGTAATGGAACCTTATGTCGATAAATCAAACTAGCAGCACCCTAGAAGGAAGAAAAGAAGATTTGTTTATAAAGCTATCAATCTCATGGATTAAAGCAATGGAAATTATGATTTAGTAATAAAGCATGCCACTATCAATGAATTATTTCATTAAATTATTAACCAGAATAACAAGAATATTCTTACAAACAATATTTTGGATAATTGGACTAGCTTAACTAATTATTGAAGACCAATATTTTTGGTTTGAATAAGCCTTCAAAAATATCAATCTATCAGTTTTAAAATATTATGAATTATTGTTTTATATGTAAAACCTTACATATATAATACTCATTTATTTATTTTAATGTAATGAGATTTTGAAGTAGTCTATTTAATTTATAAAGAAAAAATAATATTCACCTCAACTAAAATGTTTAAATCCAATTAGAAATATTTTGTCTTAGAAATAATATTTTGTATTTGGGCCTACTTTCCTAAAATAAAATATAATATTAATGTAAAAATAATTATTTTTTAGAAAAAAAGTCAATCAAATATGATATAAATTATAGTTGAGATCTTACAGACAAGTCCACTCATAAAGTTGTTATCAAAACTAGACTCGATCAATTATTTATTTCAAAGAACTCTTCTGTCTCCAAGTCTAGCAAAATGGACGATGTTATCCGAATACAACATAGCCTATACGATAAAGAAGTTTGTCAAAGTAGGCCGGCGTTGTTGCGGACTTTCTTGCTGATGAACCTATCATTGTTGAGTTAGAAGACGAACTCCAGTTCCCCGACGAGAGAATTATGTGTATAACATTAAACATATGGAAAATGATGTTTGACGGAGTTTTTGAAAAACAAAGTTACGGAATTGGGATTTTGTTAGTTGACCCGAAAGTGTCGTATAACCCAATATCCATAAAACTCGAATATCCCGTCACCAACAATGAAGCCGAATACGAGGCATTCCTCTAGTCTCGGGTCTCAAGTTGGCATATAATTAAAATGGAGAAATAATTATAAAATTATATTAATTTATTTATTTATTTAAAATTAATCTTTTTATCAATTATAAATAATATATATACTAATTTAACTTATTAATCTGATAAAAAAAATAGAATTTTAAATTATTTTGTAATTAAATAATTAATTAATTTAAAAGTATTATAGGATAAACCGAAGGTTTATAGGATAAACCTTCGCAATTAACAATTTCAGGAAAAGGTAAAAATGAAAGATCTTCAAATAACCTTCGCAATTAATCATTCTCCAACTTAGAATATTTTTTCAATTTTTTGGGATGAGTCAATTCTGACGGTTTAATGGAAACCCTTCGTATTTAAACATTTGAGAAAAGGTAAAACCGAAAATTTATGTAATAACCTTCGCAATTAACCAACTCCAACATTTAGAATTTTTTTTAATTTTTTGGGAATGTCAAAACCGAGAGTTATTAGTATAACTTTCGGTACTATAATCAAAACCGAGAGTTTTAAACCCCTCTCGGAATCTATTTTCAATAACGAAAGATTTGTTCCTTTCGGGATCAATTAGGAGAGTTTTATAAAACTCTCGGTAATATCTGTCAGTAAAGGTCATTTTTTTACCGGTGTTAATTATATATAATATTTTATATTAACAAAATTTGAAGTTGGTTATGTGATTTTTTTTTTAAAGATTAACAACAAATTATATGTTTATTGATTTTTTACTTCTAAACTAATAAATATCATAATTTTTCAAGTTTATATGCATAAATAATAAATAGAATATTATAACTTGAATAATAAATTTTACACATTTATCTAATTTTATACATAAAATTAACATTTCTCTAATTTATCTAGGCTACCTGTGTTCCTGTTGTTATGTGCCAAGTCTCCTCGCACTCCCAAAGAAAAGCGAAACGGGCATCGACTAGGTAATCGCCCCGCCCGTCTTGGGTTTGAAGTTGGTCTTGGCAAGTTTTCTAGATCTGTGTTTCATCAGAGTTAGAGATCATTACTTCAAACATTGAGAAGTTGTCCATTCTCTTCCATTGTAATAGTGAAATAGATGAATAAAAGACAATAAATAAAGACAATAGATGAATAATATTTGAAACAAAAAACAACCATTCAAACCATTCAAGCACTGCAATGTTAACAATAGATAAAAGTTCCCAACCTCAAAATGAAAATGAAATGCAATTCAAACATAAAACACCATAAAAAACATTAAAATCCAACATAACACCCCATTGTTGTGATCAAGGTGATTTATTATTATGCAGACTTAAGAGTGTTTCCGATATCAATGACAAATCGATATCTAACATCACCCTTCACCAGACGTTCCATCGCAGTGTTCACATAATCAATCGGAATAATCTCAACATCCGCTGTTACACCATGTTCTGCAGCAAAATCAATCATTTCTTGTGTCTCCTTCATGCCCCCGATACAACTCCCAGCAATAACCTTTCTCCCTGCACCATTTTTTCTTACAAAATTAAATCATCTTTCACAAGTTATATCTATTTCAAGTTGGGTATAACATATTTACTTACCCCCTAGTAGAGAAAATGCAGGAAATTCAAGTGGCTTCTCTGGCGCACCAACAAGTACAAGCTTTCCTTGGGACTTCAACAGAGATAACAAAGGATGTAGACCGTGTGGTGCAGAGACAGTATCAATTATTCCATCAAGTGTACCAATGGCAGCCTAATCAAACAAAAGAAATCACATCATGCATCATCTATTTAAAAATATCAGAAAAATAAAGTTGGTTGAAATAATTAAAACAAAGGGCATTAGAATGGACCTTCATCTCATCAGGGTTACTACTAACTAAGAACGAGTGAGCACCAAGCCGATCAAGCGCCTCACTCTTCTTGCCAGGAGTTGTGCTGATAACAGTAACATGAACACCGAGAGCCTTTGCAAACTTAACAGCACAATGGCCTAACCCACCAAGACCGACAACACCCACATTTAATCCAGGCTTATCCAACCCGAAGAACCGCAATGGGCTATAAGTTGTGATTCCTGCACAAAGAAGTGGAGCACATGCCTCCAGAGGGAGACCATCTGGTATTTTCACGATGAAATGTTCCTTCGCGACCATTATGTTAGAATATCCCCCATAAGTAGGATGCCCATCTTGGTCGATTGAGTTATAAGTGAAAATTGTCTTTGGACAATAGTTCTCTAAATCTTGACAACAACTGTTGCAAGAATTGCAAGAACCAACCATACATCCCACACCAACCTTATCACCAACCTTAACTTTCTCTACCTTCTCACCAATTTCAGTCACAATGCCAACAATCTCATGTCCAGGAACCATGGGGAAAATGCTATTGCCCCATTCATTCTTCATCTGATGAAGATCTGAATGACATATCCCACAAAACAGAACCTTGAAAGAAACATCATTTTCACCAGTTGCTCTGAAAACAAATTAAAAACATCAAGAAGTTGTTCATTGAAATGCAACTTACAACAATGTAACCTTTTTGTAATGGTATTTAAACAAAACGACATGAGAACAGACCAAACAAACCAAGAAGAGAATAGAATAACAAAGTTGCCCAATAAATTATCGAACTAGTAGATTCTCGAAAGACCATTAACTCCTCAGTCGAATCCACCTACTTAGAACAATGCAACAAATTGAGTTATACCTTCTAGAGAACTGAAAAGGAGATAGAACTCCGGATGCATCTCTTGATGCCCATCCAATGGCCTTCACTGGGTGCACTTCCTCAGGTGATTTCGCCATAACTGTAAAATATGATAAGACTGAATAGTGAATAAGCAAATTAATAGGAAGATTGTATGTATATTTATAATCGGTCGGTCCATTGATGATCTGCTAAATATGCTTTTTGAACAGTCATTAATGACTGAGATTTATTATTTATTTACTTTTACACTGTACGTTACTAATCGACAGAGATTTAGAAAATCAATATCTATCTCATTAACTAAAGGATTGATTTACATTCAATGTATGGTAGATATGGTTATGAATTTATGTTGGAAAATGTTATTTTATTAATGAATATCTTAATTATAATATTATATTACAAAAAGTAAAATAATTTTTATATTTAATTAATAAAATAAATGTGATTTATTTAAATAAAAAGTGAATCAAATAAAAGTGGTAGAAAAATTATAATAAATTATTTTTACAACTTTGACCAAATTGGATAACAATTTACTAGGCTATGAAGTATGAACAACCATTTTAATGGTTCAATTTCCAATGATATTATTAAATATGTTTTTGTATAGGATTTTTAATGGGATAAATATATTTTTTAAAGGAAAATTATTTTATTGATCTTTTATTTTTGAAAAGTTAATAGGATAATTATTAATTGTATTAATTTATGGTTATATTTGTTAATGGTAATTTTAAGAACTATTAGCATAAATTCCGATCATATGCACATATAAGAATATATATAAAATATTATTTATCTATAAATATTTTAGACAAAATTAATATTATTTAAATTTAATTAATTTAAAATTGATTTTAATTTATAAAAATTAAGTTTAATCTAAATTTAATGATAACATATATTTTATTCTTGGCCACTCTCAATTGACCATCATGTTATGACTTACACTTTTTTATATGTTTTTTTATCCCCTTGGCAAACCACCCATTAATCTTAGTTGATCTCAAATGATGACACATTTTTTTATCTCTCGTCAAACGCAACCACTAACCCTCAATTGACTCTTATCTTGTGACTCACACTTTTTATATGCCTTTTTATCCTCCCGTCAAACCACCGTCGACCGACCCTAATATTGTGACTCACACTTTTTTCATATGCATTTTTATCTCTCGATAAACACTCACAAATCTTAGTCGACTTCTCTTTTACTCTTATTTTAATAACCTATCTCAATTGATCACACACCTTTTATCCATCATCAAAACCCAACCACTAACCCCCAACTAACCCTCATCTTGTCAGTCCCACTTTTTCATATGTTTTTATCTAGGAGTGAGCATAATTTGGGTTTACCCAAACCCAAAATATTAATTCGGGTTGGTTAATTTGGGTTGGGTTGAGTATGGGTTGAGTTAGGCTTACCCAAATTACCAAAATTATATAAATTTAATTTAAATCTCTATTATTAATCTAATATAAACTAATCATCTTTCAACTTTAAGTCGAACACGTTTTTCACACGTTTAACACGTTTTCACACGTTTAACACGTTTTTCACACGTTTTTAATATTTTTAACACGTTTTCACACTTATAACACGTTTTCACATGTTTAACACGTTTCACGTTTTTGGTACGTTTTCACGTTTATGGCACGTTTAGCACGTTTTGACATGTTTAACACGTTTTTGACATTTTAACACGTTTTTACAATAATAACACGTTTAACATGTTTTAACATGTTTAATACGTTTAGCACGTTTTTGACAAGTTTAACACGTTTTTCACGTTTTGATACATATAACATGTTTTTGACATATTTAACACGTTAACATTTTTTTGATAAGTTTAACACGGTTTTCACGTTTTTGGCACGCTAACACGGTTTTCACATTTTTTGCACGTTTAACACGTTTTTGACATTTTAACATTTTTAACACGTTTTTGATATGTTTAACACGTTTTTCACACGTTTAACATGTTTTTCACACATTGAACACGTTTTTCACAAGTTTAACATGTTTTCACATTTTTAGCATTATTAACACGTTTTTGACATATTTGACACGTTTTTCACATGTTAACACGTTTTCCCCATTTTTGGCACGTTTAACACGTTTTTGACATGTTGAACATGTTTAACACGTTTTTGGCTCATTTAACAATTTTTAGCACATTTAACATGTTTTGATACATTTAACACATTTTTCACGTTTTTACACGTTTTCACGTTTTTGGGACGTTTAACACGTTTTTGCAGATTAAACATATTTTGACATGTTTAACATATATAGTTTTTGCACGTTAACACGTTTTGACAAGTTTTAACACGTTTTTGGCACGTTTAACATGTTTTTGACATGTTTAACACGTTTTCATATTTTTGGCACATTTAACACGTTTTCACATTTTTGGCACATTTAACACGTTTTCACGATTTTGGCACGTTTTTCACGTGTGGCACATTAAATGTGTAAAAAATATATTAATCATGTCAAAAATGTGAAAAACATGTTAAATATGTCAAAAACGTGTTAAACGTGTCAAAACATGCCGAAAACGTAGAAAATGTGTTAACGTGTCAAAACGTGAAAAACGTATTAAAAATGTTAAAAACGTGTTAACCGTGTCAAGAATGTGAAAAACGTGAAAAACGTGAAAAACATGTTAAACGTGTCAAAACGTATTAAACGTGCTAAAAACGTGAAAAACATATCAAAATGTGTTAAACGTGCCAAAAAAGGGGTAAATGTGAAAAACGTGTGAAAATGTGTTAAAAATGTTAAAAACGTGTTAAACGTGTCAAGAATGTGAAAAAGGTAAAAAACATGTTAAACATGTCAAAACGTGTTAAACGTGCTAAAAACGTGAAAAACATGTCCAAATATGTTAAATGTATCATCATTTTGAAAAACGTGTCAAAACGTGTTAATCGTGTTAAACATACCAATAATATGAAAAACGTGTTAAACGTGTCAAAAATGTGTTAAACGTACCAAAAACGTGTTAAACGTGTCAAAAATATGTTAAACATGTTAATGTGTTAAAAACGTGTTAAACGTGTGAGAACGTATTAAACGTGTCAAAAACATAAAAAAAATGTGTTAAACGTGTCAAAACGTGTTAAACATACCAAAAACGTGATAATGTAGAAAACATGTTAAAATGTCAAAACATGTTAAATAGATTAAATGTGTTAAATGAGTCAAATACATGTTAAATGAAAATAATAAAAAAAAATAATAATTTGGGTTACCCAACCCATACCCAACCCATATTAGTAAATAATATGGGTTGAGTTATGGGTTGGGTAAATTTAATTTGGGTTGAATATGGGTTGGGTAATACGGGTTGGGTTTACCCGTTTGCTCACCCCTATCTTTATCCCCTTTTACGTGTCTTTATCCACTCGACAAACCACCCACTGACTATAATATTGTGACTCACACTTTTTCATATACATTTTTATCTCTCGATAAACCACTCATCAATCTTAATCGAACTCTATTTTACTCTCACTTTAACAAATTAATCAACAACCAATTCTAATTCATCACAGACCTCTTATCAAATGTTAAATAAACCATTAACCCCAACACCCAATTAACAATCATCTTATGACCAGTGGCGGATCCAAGGGTGCAAGAAGGGGCTTAAACACCCCCTTAACTTTTATTATTATGATATATATATATTTAGGGAGGTATTTTTTTCACCCCATATTCCCACCCCTGCACTCACTCTTCAATTAATTCTTAATATTAAGAATTGGAATTGGAATTAAAATTAAAATTAAAATTTTAATGGAATTCAATCTAGTCTAATTTTATAATTCTTAATTTCATTCTTTTTAGGTCAAAATTTAAATTCCATTTTTTTAATGTTTTTTAAATAAAATAACTTATCATTTTCTCATTTAAAACACGATTAAAATTTTTAATTGATAATATTTTTTTTAAATTTAGTATGTTAAAATATCGAATATGTCTTTTTTTTTTTTAATTTAATAAGTTAAATTTTCGAACTAATATATATACATATATAAAAGAAATTAACATGTTGAACCCATATTTTGTTTATTAACCTAGAAAGTTAAATCGTCAAACTAATATTTTTTTTAATATAAGAAGTTAATATATTCAACCGATATTATTTTAATGAAAATAAAATCTTATAATAAAAATCCCAATAATTTTTCTAAACATATTGATTGAATTGTAGTTCCAATTCCACTCCCACTCCCACTCCCACTCCCACTCCCACTCCCACCATCCAAATCGTACCCTTAAAAATATTTACTTGAAATATTAATATAATCTGATTTTTTTTAAAATAAACTCGTAGATAAAAAAGAAAAGTATGAGTAACAGGATATTCCCTTGATATAAACTAGCATTTAGCCCGTGCATTTGCACGAGTAATAATATAAAAAACCGTGAAAAAAATTACGGATAACATTTTTAATTTTATTAGTTAGTGAAATTTTGATCATTTTATCATAAAATTAGTTTATAAAAAGATTTTTTGATTTTTTGATTTCATTAATTTCTAATTTTGTTTGGTTTGTTTCAGGTACTTTCAGCCATTGTAGGTCATTATACTTTTGGATGCAAGCTATTGTACTTTTAAATGTTTGTTCACTTAAAATTTTTTAATTTTAAGATAATTGTGTTTAGCTCTACATTTGTATATTCATATGTATACATTAACTTGGAATAATTGAAATCAAGTATTTTGTTTAATACTCCTATTTTTATTGAAATAATAATGTGTTTTATGAATTTAATTTTATTGTGTAACTTCTATTTTTATGGTAATACTTTTATTTTTTATACTCCTATTTTTAAAGAAAAAATATAGTAAAAATAAACTCAATAAATATAACCTACCATCCATATATAATAATATTTTTTTTATTAAATATTTCATCTAAATAATTTAATTATTTATAAATAAATTCAACTAAAATAAACCATTCTCATCTAAAAAGTCATCTATAATTATTGAGATTTGTATTAAATATTAATATTAATTATAAAAATTATTTAAAAATTTTAAATTATAAAAAAATATACTTGTATTGAATATGTTCATTAACGGGATAATAAATATTATTATAACCTCACATCCATAAAATAAATTATTAAGTTTCTTTCTAATTTATAACTAATTAATGAAAATAAAATTAACGGATAATAAATATTATTATAACCTTCAATTCATATATATTAATAATTTATCCAAATAATTAACATCAAACAAAACAATTTATTTCAGCGATAATTCATATCTAATTAATGTAAATATTGTGGAAATTAAATTATAATAAATTCAACACCAACAAAAAAAAAAATGAGTTTCATTTTACAAAATTTTAGACAAATTGTTTAGATGGTACAAATAAATTCATAAACAATGGATACTTTATTTTTATTATTATTATTAACTTCATTAATATTATTTTTTGTCATATTTTAACTTTCATATTATATTGCTGGTGGTTCAATGTCTACTTTATTTTGGTATTTGTATTTTTGTCTTTCCATTTGGTAATAAATTTATTTATTTTTCTTGTCACTATTCTATATTTTGGTGATTTGAAATTGAAATAATAAAATGTTTATTGAGAAGGTTACCAAACTCTTAGCCTTTTGATATTATAATTTTCATTCTCTACTATTTTTTCATCTATTTCATTTAAAATGAAATTATCTACAAGAACATAAAAAGAGAAATTTCGAACATCAATTTTATTTCTTGAATGTGTAAAACCACTAAATCCTTATCAAATGATGATTTCAATCGTATTTATTGATCTATGTAATTTAATTTGGATAAGTTTTGATTGAATTGACACTGTGAATAAGGGTTTTGTTTGATATTTATAGTCTCAAATTGGTAGGACTTTGAATTGATATTTATAGTCATAAATTTTGAAAAATTAGAACTTCTTATTTCTCGTGTTGTGTCCAATTACAATCCTTAAAACCTTAAAAAAATGTAGTAATAATTGTCCAACTATTGATATTCATTCCACTTATTATTTCATCTTATATTTTTTTTTATGTTTACAACTTAGACTAATTATTATAATATCTATTAATATTAGAATCTCAAAAAATAACACAAAGGAATCCATTTGAATGGTAGATTTAATTAACCTACAAGCATTTAGTGGTTGTTCGATGAACACAACAATTTATTAAGACGAAAAAAAACAGAAAATGTAATTTTTTTTTAACATATTTTTTAATCAATATATGTGTTAACTAACCTCCGTGCAAACGTACGGACTTTTTGGCTAGTATATATAATTTTCATGTGTTTTGATTCGATTTCTATGAAAATGTTTTAATAAAAACAGAGAAACGTGTGTTTATGAGATGCCCTGATATTTTTCCTTTCTTTTTAACATAATATAATATTATTTTATATATGATAGTAACACATTATTAGGATATATATATATATATATATAGTATTATTTCAGTTTTAAGATGAAGATGTTTTTTTTAATATATTTGCATTATTAGAACATGTTTTGAATTCAATTTCTGTAGCGGTTTTGGAAATAAGATAAAGATATGTTTGTTTTTTACATTTTAGATTATTACAGTTTGTTTGGATTATAATTTTGATTTCAATTTAGGAAATAAGATAAATATATATATATTATTAGTTTTTACCTCTATTTTAATATTGTTTTAAAATTTTCACTTAATGTCTGGTCAATAAACAATAATGAGGTAACAAACACAAAGTTAGGAATATGTAATATTTTTTATTTAATTGATTTCTAAAAACAAAAACGTTAAAATACAATTAAATGAATTAGAAGCAGTTTAAGTGTGAAAATATGTGTTTCACACATTGACAATTAGAAATTTGTTTAAATAAATGGGAGGACTTGTGAGTTTTTGTAAGATCATAAACTGAACAAGTGATGGGTGATATAAATCCCAATAATTATGATTTTTGATATTATGATATATAGCTTCCCAATTATAATTTTTAAAATCATACTTTTTAATTATCATTAGGTGAGAAATTGGGACATGCAAGATTGGTAACTTTGGTGGTATATCAAGGTTAAAAAAAGCATACTTCATGAGGAAATAGGGTATCTCGGAATTGATGACATCTCATATGGTCTTGCATTGTTTTGGATTGTTTTTACGATTTTATTTAAACTACTAACCAATTAACGCCGAAAAAAGTTATATCAAATGACACTTAATTATATACAAATATCATTAAAATAGCGAGAAATACATCAAAATCAAAATCATTAGAAGATACCAGTAAAAGGGCCTTCAAATGAAAACTTAATCATATTATTTGCTGCAAAGAAAAAAATGAATACAGACTCGAGAAATTATTATCAACACAGAAAAAAATGAATACAGACTCGAGAAATTATCATCAACACAATTAAAGAGTATGAGCAGAAGATAACCCACGAAAGATTGAGATTATTATTTGAATTACAAAAATTTAAGATAACAAATTCGATTTGGCTAAATAGATTGTCGTATCGACCTACTATTATTGTTTAATGAAATGAAACGTATGTTGTTAAAGACAATTATATGTAAGTAATGTATAGCGGATCTTGGAGCTGGATTAATGATTTGTTTATTTATATTTACTTAATAATTATTTCATTATTTTTTTTCAAGTTATCAAAACATTTTATTTATGAATCAAAATATTACAATTCATTGAATTATTTAAATAAAATTTACAATTTAAATATAAAATAAAATAATAATAATTCAATAATTTAAAAATCTAAAATACCTTTAACAAATAATATTTTTTTTATAGAAATACATTAAAATATGTCCCTAAGTAAAATGTGTCCCTAAGTTAAATATGTAAAAAAAATAAATTCACTTAGAAATATTGACAAGATTGACAAAGATTTACATTATTTAATGTTGAACTTTTAACACACTTTTCATGTCTATATGTGTTTTTTTCTCTCTCAAAACTTTTCAAAATTCAATTCTCATTAATATTTTTTAAATAAACTAAATTTTGGGATACAATCTTCTCACAATCAATTTCCATTAATATTTTTTAAATAAAATAAAATTTATTAAATAATTCTACCAAATAAGCTCACTTACCACCTTTAAACATGTGTTCTCACAACAAAAAAAAGAAAAAAAAAAGTGACATTAATTATTGTACAACTAAAAATAAATAAATAAAATAGTATTTTGGCCTCCTCTTAAATAATATCGGTATATTGTAATCAATGGTAAAAAAATAAATATTTATTTATAAAAATTAATTTAATTACAAAAATATCAAACAATTCCACCCACATTGATGTTTGTATGCTTATGGTTATACATTGAAAACTGTTTACTAATGTTTCAGACGACTATTTTGGATAAAAAACAATATATAAATCACATGTAAGAATAACCAAATTATTTGGGTACTCCATGTGGACCGATATTATTCTAAAAAAATGTACATAGTAAATAAACAATAAACTAGATAATAAATTCATGATAATTATATAAATTTTTTAAATAAGAATAATCAAAATATAATTATTTTATACCATAATTTATTAACTCAAATATAATAACTCTCTTCCTCTCAACAATATTTATATGGGTAAGACAATCTTTTTTTTTTTTTTTTTTTTTATGATATTTGATTTATGGTCAGGGGCGGAGCCAAGTACAAGCCGGCCCGGGCTGTAGCCCGGATAGCCTTAGATATTATGTATGCATCCATCAATAACGACGGTAGTTTACCGTCGTTATTGATTGTTTCCCGTCGTTATTCTGTTTGTTTGATATTATTATAAAACTAGTCCGGGTAGATTTTTTTGTTAAAAAATTAGCCCGGGTAGGTTTCAAATCTTGACTCCGCCCCTGTTTATGGTCAACACTTTAATGTTCATATTAATTTAATTAATTTGAAATGTTATATCTGTGAAAAAATAATAGGCATAATTAAGAACGATTTTAAACCTTACTATAGTTAAATGAATATTATGTTTAAAAGTACTACGGTCCTACTATTTTTTTCAAAACCACAAATTTGATAGCATCCAAAATATGACAACTAAGTCCTTACCAAGACTATTTTAAGCTCTCCACTTTTATGTAAATAATTTATGTATATATAAAAGCTATGATGAATTCTTACATGGAAATGGAAACAAACTTCGTTTTTGAAATACAAGAAAACCCAATTATGGTTTTTGAAATACAAGAAAACCCAATTATGATAACTCTTCACTCAAGACCTATTGTATCACATGGGTGCCATTTAGAAAAGTTCTATGTTTTCATTAAATTTATACAAGAATTGCTTGTTTGGATTTTGTTTAAGGTTTACCTTTTCTTGATTATGGTTAAAACTCTTTGATTAGACAAACACAGTACGTAACACTGTCCCAATTCTCAACGCGTTGCAAATTACTTTATTGTTGTTGGATTAGACGACAATACAAGATTTTTTCTATTTTTTATAATATATTAACTTTTCTTTAAAAAAAAGGAACATTTATGTTATGAGACTCCCAAATACCTTAAGGCCTTGTTCAGTTCTGGGTTTTTTAAAAAACCAAGAGAGAGAAAATTTAGATGATATGTGATGATTTTGAGAAAGTAATGATTATTGGTAAAAAAACTTAAAGGGTATTGATATTTATAAATAAAATATAAAATAATAATTTAAAATAGAGGGTATTTTTGTATTTTGGTTAATGATATTAGTGATGTGATGGATGAGAAGTGATTGATTGGAAAATGTATTTTGTGTGGATTTTTTAAATAACCCAAAGAGAACCGAGCCTAAGAATTATTTGATAAGATAAATGAAAATTAAGAGAATAAACAAAAATTATGATTAATTTAGAAATTTTATGATAAATGAAAATGAAGAGAATAAACAAAAATTATGTTTATATCGATTTGATATAAATTTACTAAATGATTCCATTTATTATTTTATGTATTTATCTTTTATTTTTCAATCTTTCATAATATACATACAATTTTATTTATTTTTCTTTTAAATAAATATCTTTTGTTGAAAAAATTATTATAATTATATTTATATGATTTAATAATTTTATAATATTAACTACTCAATGGACTAATTATGTGACAAGTCTTATTAAAAATAGATAAAAAAAAAAACAATACAAACGTCTTAACTTGAAATAAGAGAACATGCTAGCTTTTTGAAAAAAATAATTAGCTTTTATTTTTTGAGTAATAACATTTATAATTGATTACTATTATATATAATTTATTTTATTAGATAACTAAAGCTAAAGTTGTATTAATTGAAAATAATCAAATTGAATATTAAATGTTTAATTTTTTAATATATACTTATTTTACATAATTAGAGGATTTGTTTTCAAAGTTGTACTCATAAACAAGTTACACCTTTTTAGCGTATTTTTATTTTGGCAGTAGTGCAAGAGTGTTTGAGTTATTTTGATTTATATATTTTTATTATTTTTAATTAAAACTTAATTATTAATAATTAAATCACTCAATTTATTAATTAAAATAATTTTAATTTATTTTTATAAATTTTAAATACAAAATGACATTAACACAACACTTAAATACCAAATAACATAGTTTTATATTTGATAAGATTTTTAATAAAACTTATTAAAATAATCTACTAATAAACAATATCATACCGCTCTCATAAATATGTGTTCATGATTGAGTTTAAGTAGAAATTAAAAGCTACCCATATTTATATATAAAAAAAAACTGTACTACATAATACTGAAAATATTAAATTTTTTATATACAAAAAAAAAATAGTTCTTTTATGGTAAGGTCTAATGTGTTCATTGGAAGAGAAAACACTATTTTTTTTTTTAAATCCAACCATAATTAAATCATAAAAAAAATCACTCTAAATCATCATAATAGTTAATTCGGATGTTATGTTTTTACAAATTCCACTCTATTTTAAAAAAATCCAACCATAATCAAACTATAAAAAATAAACCCTCTAAAACATCATAATAGTTACTTTGGATGTTTTTTTTATAAAACTCACCGTTTCTAACATAATTTTATTCAATTTTAGTTTATCAATCACATAAATCAATTTATAAATAAAAGTATAAAAATATTTTATATATTTAAGAAAATAATAATAACTATTATATAATTTATTAGAATCTAAGATACCTACCAAGATCTCTTGTTTTGGTTGTCGTATTATTTACGACAGAATTCTCACTGACGATAGATGTATAAAAAATATATAATTATTGTGAGTCGTATGTGATATAAAAGGTTGGGACAACTTCTCATCTACTTTTACATTGTCACGTTGTTGCAAGTATATGAAGTCTTTTGTGGAATTTGACTGAAATGCAATGAGTTATGCCGGAAACTATGAAATGCATGGATTTGAGCGACTAAAATGTGAGGCTTATAAGACGGGTCTGTATCCCTATAATTTTCTGATGATTTATTTAGTTGGAAAGAAATCAGAGAACTTTTAACAACGTAAGTAGACCGTTAAAGATTATTTATAATGTCATTATCATGACGATGTCGGAGATTAGATCCGAAAAACTTATGGATTCGTGTGGAAATTTTATTGTCCTTCTTGAAAATCTTCGAGTTAATTAATTGTCTTAATGTAATCAATTTGTACATAATGTCATTTTTTTATTATTTTAATTAAACATTTTTTTATTAAATTGATCATTTTCATAATAATTTACTATTAAATATTACCGCTCTTTAGTTATTTTAACCCAAAATAAAAATCAATCTTCTCAAAATCAAATCAATATACATTTTTAAATAATCTAAAATTTATTCCAAAGTCGAGCAAGGTCACCTACAAACTTTAAATCATGTAACAAAGTTGATAGTCAAATGATATTAATTATTGTACAATTAAAAAAATATAAGTTAAGGCATTTAAAGCTTAAAAAATATAAATAAGAAATTGACAAAGTTCCCAATAAAATGCATAGTCTATGCTGCACTTTTAAGTTTTAACAATATTTACCTTCACTTGGAGTCATGTCTAAAATATGTGAAGTGTGTTTACAAGGCAAGCAACACAGACTTCCTTTCCCATAAGAGACTAAATGGAGAGCTACTCAATTTCTTTAACTTGTGCATGTTGACATATGTGGACCTATCAACCCTATTCCAACAGTGGAAAAAGGTACATAATCACTTTCATTGATAATTATAGTCGCAAAACATGGATATATTACTTGTGCAAAAATCAGAAGCTTTTAATACTTTTAAATTGTTTAAAAGTCGTGTTGAGAAGGAGAATGATTTGTTTATATAAGTTCTTCGTACTGACCGTGGAGGGGAGTTCACCCTAAATGAGTTTAACAACTTTTGTAGCGACAATGGTATAAAAAGACAACTGACGACTTCGTATACTCCACAACAAAATGGAGTTGCAGAGAGGAAGAATCGAACTCTAATGAACATGGTCCGTAGCCTACTTATTGAGAAGCATATTCCAAAGACGTTTTGGGCAGAAGCTGTGAATTGGGCAATTCATGTCCAGAATAAAAGTCCAACATGTGCTGTAAAGAATAAGACACTAGAAGAAGCTTTGAGTGGTGTTAAGACATCAGTTGCTCACTTTCGAGAGTTTGGCTACATTTCTCATGCTCATGTTTCTGACAGCAAGCACATCAAGCTGAATGACAAGAGTATCACATGTATTCTACTTGGGGTCAGTGAAAAATCTAAAGCATATCGACTATATGAACATTTATCTCAAAAGATTATAGTAAGTCGTGATGTGGTATTTAAAGATGATGGAAGCTGAAAGTGGGATAAGAATAATGAGAAAGTCGCACTTATTGATTTAGAATGGAAAGAAGAAGACTCAACTGCTGCAACACATGAATCAATTGTACAAATTAAAACTGTGGAAGAAACTACTGAAGTTGCTTCACCATCAAGCAAGACTTCAAGATCCAGTGAAAGTTCTCTTTCACCAATTGCTCAAATAAGAGAAATAAGACAACCAATGTGGATGGGAGATTACATTAGTGAAACTGAACGTGTTTATGAGGCTCAGAGGTTTGCTTAGCATGTGTTCTGCATCAAGTTTTAAACTGAATTCTATTTTCAGTTTAAGGGAGAAAATGTTGAAGTGATTAGTCTTAGTCATTTTTATCTAGTATATCCTTTTTAGAATTAGTTATATTTAATTAGCTTTTCTATGTAAACATTTAGTGTTAGTAGTGGGTCAGTAGTTATTCATATTTTTTTTGTTTTGGTAAGTTACACCACCAGGGGCGGAGCCACCCATGGGCTAGGGTGGGCTCCAGCCCCACCTAAATTAAATTCCCAAAAGAAAATATTTTATAAATGTGTTTGACATATGAGTCTTATCCCAGTTGGCTATGTTATTGAAATGTAAATATGAGGTCAGGTGATAAAACCCTAGCCTCACCTTTATTATATTTTATTTTATATTAATATATAAATAAGATTTATTTATATATAAAATTTTATAAATTTTATAAATTTTATAAATCATATAATAATATTATTTATTTGTAAAATTATATTTATATAATAATTATACATTATTTTTTATTTATTTCAATATAATTAATAATACAAATTATTTATAAAGGTAAAATATAAAAATTAAAATAATAATAATAGTGTTTTATATTTCTTAATTTTAAACTATTTCAAAAATTTATAAGAAAATATAAATTAATATTAATAAACAAGTTAAAATAAAGAATTTGATATCCCTACTCAAGAACTTAACAAATCTTCTAGAATTGATGTTGATGTAAGTTCTCTTAAACTTGATCCAACATTACGTATTCCGATATGGAAATATCTTTTTAATCAAAGGTTGAAATTAGACGAGCTTATATCAAGATGTGTCATATCAACCTATTAAGGATTAGTACCCGCCGACCAAATTTGAAAATCAAAATCGACGGTTCCAAAGTCATTGGTTTAAAAATTTGTAACACCACTAAGTTAGTGGTGGGTCAGTAGTGTTCCTAATTTCTTGCTTTTGTAAGGCTATAAATAGCTTATCTTTTCAGTTATTATTTATACAATTATTAAGGATTTCAGGCCTTTCTTATATACTATTGTCTCTAGATGGGCTGCCTACTCCTCCGTGAGCTTGTTGGGTTTGCTCTGGGTTGAGTTTCTCTAACCTATTCTCCGTAAAGAAAACACTAAGGCAGAACATTCGGTTTAAAATAATATAATTTAATAATCCATATTATTATGTTTACTAACGTGTGATGTGAGACAGATTAAAGTTATTAGACTGTTTTCAGAGATAAGGAAAGAAAAAAGATAATATTTCTTTATCTTGAAAATAATTGAATAACAGTAGATAAATTATAATTTTAAATATCTATGAATGTTTTATATGACAGAAAGGAAGGAAGAAAAACCAGTGTAAATGAAAATGGAAGCTGAAACGTAAGGAAGGAGATAAAGCTTGAAAATAATAATATATTATTTAATTAATTTACTATTATATCAAGCATATGATCAGTCAAGGTTATCAACAAGACAAAGATAAAAATTTTGATTCTTTCTCCAAATTATGATCATGAATGGATATGGCTGAAAATATATAATATATTATTCCTATTCTCAATACCCTCCTAAAAGGAAAGATAAAATGTGTCTGTCAGGTTCGGTTCTTCTTAGTTGGGTTGGGCGGGTTCGACCAGAAATACTATGCTTACACACAAGACTATCCTTCTTCCCGAAAGCTTCGCGGGGACCAGGAGATATATTCATTCCATTCAGGCGGGCTTGGCTTGACCGTGTGTTCTCTCCTGGTCAGGTCGGAGGCGAAAACTGGCAAAGTTCATCATTTAACATGTGAAAAACGTGTCAAATATGTCAAAAACGTGTTAATAATGCTAAAAATGTGAAAACATGTTAAACGTGTGAAAAACGTGTTCAATATGTGAAAAACATGTTAAACGTGTGAAAAACGTGTTAAACATATCAAAAACGTGTTAAACATGTTAAAATGTCAAAAACGTGTTAAACGTGCAAAAAATGTGAAAACCGTGTTAGCGTGCCAAAAACGTGAAAACCGTGTTAAACTTATCAAAAACATGTTAACGTGTTAAATATGTCAAAAACGTGTTAAATGTATCAAAACGTGAAAAACGTGTTAAACTTGTCAAAAACATGCTAAACGTATTAAACATTTCAAAAATATGTTAAACGTGACAAAAACGTTTTGACAAGTTTTAACACGTTTTTGGCACGTTTAACATGTTTTTGACATGTTTAACACATTTTCACATTTTTGACACATTTAACACGTTTTCACGTTTTTGGCACGTTTAACACGTTTTTCACGCGTGGCACATTAAATGTGTAAAGAATATATTAATCATGTCAAAAATGTGAAAAACATGTTAAATATGTCAAAAACGTGTTAAACGTGTCAAAACGTGCCAAAAACGTAGAAAACGTGTTAAACGTGTCAAAACGTGAAAAACACGTCAAAAATATTAAAAACGTGTTAACCGTGTCAAGAATGTGAAAAACGTGAAAAACATGTTAAACGTGTCAAAACGTGTTAAACGTGCTAAAAACGTGAAAAACATATCAAAATGTGTTAAACGTGCCAAAAATGGGGTAAATGTGAAAAACGTGTGAAAATGTGTTAAGAATGTTAAAAACGTGTTAAACGTGTCAAAAATGTGAAAAAGGTGAAAAACATGTTAAACATGTCAAAACGTGTTAAACGTGCTAAAAACGTGAAAAACATGTCCAAATATGTTAAATGTATCATCATTTTGAAAAACGTGTTAATCGTGTTAAACATACCAATAATATGAAAAACGTGTTAAACGTGTCAAAAATGCGTAAAATGTACCAAAAACGTGTTAAACGTGTCAAAAATATGTTAAACGTGTTAATGTGTCAAAAACATGTTAAACGTGTGCGAACGTATTAAACGTGTCAAAAACATAAAAAAACGTGTTAAACGTGTCAAAAACGTGTTAAACATGCCAAAAACGTGATAAATGTAGAAAACATGTTAAAATGTCAAAACATGTTAAATGGATTAAACGTGTTAAATGAGTCAAATACATATTAAATGAAAAATAAAAAAATAATAATTTGGGTTACCCAACCCATATTGGTAAATAATATGGGTTGGGTTATGGGTTGGATAAATTTAATTTGGGTTGAATACGGGTTGGGTAATACGGGTTGGGTTTACCCGTTTGTTCACCCTTATCTTTATCCCCTTTTACGTGTCTTTATCCACTCGACAAACCACCCACTGACCATAATATTGTGACTAACATTTTTTCATATACATCTTTATCTCTCGATAAACCACTCACCAATCTTAATCGAACTCTATTTTACTCTCACTTTAACAAATTAATCAACAACAAATTCTAATTGATCACAAACCTCTTATCAAATGTTAAATCAACCATTAACCCCAACACCCAATTAACAATCATCTTGTTAACTTTTATATATATATATATATATATATATATATATATATATATATATATATATATATATATATATATATATTTAGGGAGGTGTTTTTCCCACCACTCCCATATTCCCACCCTGCACTCACTCTTTAATTAATTCTAAAATTACTTATTTATTCCGATCACTTTTATATATTTAGCTTTTTTATTTTATTTATTTTATTTATTTTATTTTATTTTATTTAATTATTAAGTTTTTTTTATTAAATATAATTAATTAATTTTTAATATGTATTTTTTTAATTTTATTTATTTAATTAAAAATACAAAATATTATTATTTTTATATTATAATTATTTAAAATATATTAAATATTGAAATGTGTACTAATTTAATAAAATATAAAATATAAATATTTAATATTTTATTATATTAATTATATATATATTTTTTAAAATACTTAAAAATTAATTTTTTTTATAAATAAAATTATCTAACAAATAAATATGATAAAGTTTTTAATATATTATATATTAATAATTAGTCAAATTAAATATAATGTTTTATTAAATAATATATTTATATATTTTAAATAATTATAATATAAAAATAATAATATTTTGTATTTTTAATTAAATAAATAAAATAGAAAAAATATTAAAAATTAATTAATTAATTATATTTAATGATAAAATCTTAATAATTAAATAAAATAAAATAAGTAAAATAAATAAGATAAAAAAGATAAATATATAAAAATGATAGAGATAAATAAGTAATTTTGGAATTAATTAATAAGTAGAACCGAGTGAAAATATGAGAGGGTGAAAAAACAATTTGCATATATTTATATGTGAAGGAGAAGAGAAAGAAAAGTTAGAAACGCATACAGAGAGGGTTGTTGAATAAGGAAGATGAAGAAGAAGGGTTTAATTTCAGATCTGAAATCACCAGCTCCTATGACCGGAAAAAGTCACCGGGCAAAGAGGGGGCAACTACGCTCCGGTAAGAATTCTGACCTCTTTCCCTCAACAAACTCATTCAGGGGAGAGATTCTTTCTCCACCCTTCATGTCTCCTCAAATATGTCCAATTATATATATATATATATATATATATATATATATATATATATATAATGGCTACATCAATAAAGAACTTAATTTAATAAGTTTGAAAAAAAATAGTTTTTAAATATATTTTTTTTAAACTAAACTTATACATCAAATAATAATATTAATAATAAAAATAAAATTATTTTAATTATTTATTAAAACACTAGATAAATCAAATCTCTAATAATTAAAAGTCATGTCTAAACAAATAAAAAATAAAAATATTTAATACACATGTTGATAGTGTAGCTAGTATTCATAATAATGCAAGAACACAATTTGGGGCTCTCATATTAAAGAAAAATTCATCAACAAAGTGTGTCCATTGTTTTTCTCATCAACTTCAAGTAGTTGTTGTGGTAGTTTTTAAAAGTAATCTAATTGTGAGTAATTTTTCCAATATATTACTCTGATTGTGAATAGTGTTGGTGGTTCATGTAAAAGAAAAGATAAATTTAGACAAGTTGAACATGGTAGACTCTTAGAAGGGTTAGAGAAAGGAGATATTATTAGTGAAAAGAGAAAGAACCAGGAAATCAATCTAACACGACTAGGAGATACTCGTTGGGGTTCACATTACATCATTATTATTCGTTTGATGTCTTCATGGATTTATGTTTTAAAAGTGCTAGAAAATGTGTATGATGATGGTACTAATGATGATAGTAGTGGTATGATAGAAAGTTTGATTGATAAGATGAAGAATTATGAATTTGTGTCTGTGATGTATTTCATGAAATATTTGTTGGGGATCACAAATGAATTGTCACTTACTTCACAACAAAAGGATCAAAACATGGTACTAGCTGTCAGTTTGATCAAGACGATGAAAGATAGGTTACATAAATTTAGAAAGGAATGACGAGAGAAACATTTCGACTACGTCAACACATTTTGTAGTCAGCATATGATCCCAATACCGAATATGGAAGAAAATATGAGAACTCGTGGTCGAAGCAGACGTAATGGACAAATGATTATTAATTTTCATCACTATCGTGTTGGAATTTTTTGTGAGGTATTAATTTTCATCACTCGTGGTCAAATAATCTATTAAAATTTATTGTTTTATAATAGCATTTTTTATTTGTTTTCTTATATGATAATAGGTTCTTGATACGATGATTCAAAAGATGAACAATCGTTTTTCAGAATCAACTACGGAGGTACTTGCTTGCATTGCTTATTTATATTTAAATGACTCATTTTCTCGATTTGATATTGGTAAGATAACCTACCTTGCTGAACTTTATCCGAATATTTTTTCGTTAACTGACCGTATAGTACTTGAGAACCAGCTTCAGACTTACATTCAAAATGTACGAAATTAATTTTCTATGATTCAAGATTTAGAAAGTGTTTCTAAGAAGATGGTTGAAACTGGGAAACATAGAGTTTACATTGGTATATCGGTTGATTGAGTTAGAATTGGTTTTACTTGTTCCGATTGATTATGTTGAAAGGGTCTTTTTTGCGATAAAAATTATCAAGACTTATTTACGTAATAGAATGGGTGATGAGTGGATGAACGACAGTTTGGTAGTATACATCGAGAAGGAGATTTTGGTCCCAATTGAAAATGAACAAAATTTACAACATTTTCAACAAATGAACACCCAAAGAACTCAATTGTCTCCAATTGTTTGTACGTCTAGTAGTAGTTAAATTGTAAAATGATAAATATTTTATTATTATCGACCTGATTTTGTATCTTTATTATTATCATTATTAATTATACTTTTATTTTTGATAAAAGTGTTGTATAGTAAAAAAATTATACTTGATAAATTTTGGAGCACCCGTTGAAATCTAACTTTAGATTCTCCACTACTTATGACTCACACTTTTCATATAACTCTTTATCCCCTCAACCAAGAAACCACCCACCACTTGACCTCTATCTCGTGACCTCACACTTTCAAATGTTCGTCAAACCAACCACTAATTCTGACCTCACAATCGACAAACCATCCATTATTCGACCTCCATCTCGTGACCTCACACTTTCAAATTCTTGCCAAACCAATTCCGACCTCACACTTTCAGATGTCTTGTATCATTTGTTTAAAATTTGCCTCACCATATATTATAGTCAATAATACATTCTTAAAAATCTAAATTTGCATGTTTTAGAATTCGAACCCTAATCTTAAACATGAAATATGAACACTTTAATCGCTAAAACACTTGATATTGTTGAAATAATTTTATTATTTTGTATATGTATATATATCTCGTATTTAATATTTATTAGCAATTAGTTAATTTTTATATTAATCAATAAATATATATATATATATATATATATATATATATATAAATAAATAATGGGAGAAAAAATGTAAGATAAAAAATATATATGTTATTTTTAATTTCTCTATCATATATATATATAAAATTAATTAAGAAGGAGAGAGGAGAGGAAAATATCTGCCTTAATATGGATAATTTTATTGAACTTAAATTTTAAACATCATTATATATATATATTTATAAGGTAAAAGTATGGGTTAGTAAAAATAATAAAAATTTCATTTTTAAATCTTAAATTCTAAGTAGAATCGTATCTCTAGGAAAATATAATAGAGATTTTATAAGAAAGATAAAATGTGCTTACACTTTCTTGTAATAAAAAGTCATATAAAAAATAAACAAACTCAACAAGGTAGGATGAGAAACAAACCCTGCTAGTCCAGATTGTAAGAGTGAGTTGTAAGAGATAAAGGATTACATATTTGATTAATGAGAAACCTTAAAATTGAAGGGGAAGTTATTAATGTAAATTTAAGTTAACTTTCAACATCATCATAATAATAATAAAAAGTAGTTTCCAACATACAATAAAAAAAGTGAAACAAAATGAATCTATTATTTATTATTGTCATATTTAAAAAATATAGATTTTTAGTAAGGAATATAATAATTTATAATTTTTTAATGTTAATATTTGTTTAAGTTACAATTGATTAATTATAAAATTAATTAAATATGTTAAAATATAGAATAAGACAATAAAAAATAACCTCACTATAAGCGCCTATCATTTATATTAAAGTTTAAAAAGACATTTTAGATTAAATATACAAACAAATTTCTATTTAATTATTTTATATGAATTTAATTAAAAATAGATAGAGTTGAAATTGTATTTAAACGAAAAAATATTATTAAATTTGTAAATATATAAAATAAAAGTATACCAATATTTCAAATAAAATTAATATTGAAATGAAATATTTAAAAAAAAAATTATTTTTAATAAAAAACAAATATTTTTTAGAAGTGAAATTATTTTCAAATAAAGTCACCATTAAAATAAGAGAAACTATTAAATAAATATTTAAAAATTATACAATTGTAATTATAAAGCATATATGAAAATGAGCTAATAATAAAAAATTTGAACACCAGATGCTAATATTTTGCTACATATGTTATGTAACTACTTTCTATCCACACATTAGACATTTTTGTTCAATCTCATTATCAACCGATATCTACCCTCACTTTGAACATTTTTCTCCAACTAATTCATTATTATCGATCACATTATACCATCATTTTGTGCATTTGATTCAATTCGAACTACAATTCTCTTAATCCTCAAATTCGCACACATTCCTTCTAAAATTTAACAATTCCCTTAATCCCTCAAATCTACAATCACATATACCAACATCATTATAATTTTAATCTTTATATTACACTCTTTAAAATAAGTACCAACTAAGACACTAAACATAATCTCAAATTTGAAATGTGAAAACTTTAACTAATACCTCGCTCGTGATTTCATTTTATAATTTTGTGTATGTATATATATTTTTTTATATAAACTCGAATGTAAAAAAATATTTTTTAATAAAATATTTGGAAATTTTAGTTACGTAAGAATATTTTAAAATTTAAAATTTAATTATATAGTATAAAATAATTAATTCAAATAGAATTATTAATATATATTTATATATATATAATTATTTTTTAAATAAATTCAAGTTAAGAAAAAAATATAATATTAAATATTAAAAAAATATAAAAGTAAAAAGTAAAACAACTTTTTAACCTTACAAAAATAAATGAAGAAAAAATTAACATAAAAATGAGACAAATAATCAAATAAATTAATTTTTTTAACTTAAATATATAATAAATTAATTTTTAAATAGGTTATATATATATAATGTATAATTATATAAGATTAAAATATAATGATTTATATATCAAATATGAAAAAGAAAGTAAGATAATTTTTTAACCTAATAAAAATAAATGAAGACAATAGATTAATATAAAAGGGATAAATAATCAAATAAATTAATTTATTTTTATTTATATATATAATGAATTAATTTTTAAATAAGTTATATATATATATATATTTAATATATAATTATATAAATTATTAAACTATTAATACAAATAATTTTTTTAATATAGGAAGAGTCACATATATTCACCATGAATGAAAAAACTAAATTGACCAAATTGAAGTTGAATTCATTCACCACAACTGACCTAGTTTGATATAAATAACCTCTAGGTGATCATCTTTCAATCCATCAAACAGTCACCAAACATTACAGCTAAATTGAAGAATTGAAAAACTCCGACGAATTAGATTTTTGAAAAAAACTCTCCAGCGAGCTAAGTTTCGATCCAGGCTTGGGAAAGATTCCTACATATCATTAGAGTGTTATCCAATCATTGGTAAACTTCCAGACCTGTTGTAATTCATTTTTTGATTCAAAATTGGATTTTTCTAAGTTTGATTGGGTTGATCATATTTAGGGTTCAATTATGTGATTTCTTTGTTTGAAATCATTCCCTAGATGATTTATAAGCTTTCTTTCGAAAGAGATTTGATAAATTCAACCTTAATCGAAAAACCTAAATTTGATTTGAAAATCTAGAAAATTTGAATTTTGTATTCTTGAGCTTTAAAGTTTGAATTTTTTTTATTCAAATAGTTTTTTTAACATCATTGTAAACATGTTAGGATGATTTCCAAATCATTATATCAACATCTAGATCATGTTTGATCCAACTGAAATTTAAAAAAAAGTTTGAATTTCAGTTTTGAAAGTTGTTATAGAGCTTGATTGATGTAATTGTTTTGGTTGTGTTCGACTATAAACATAATTTCAAAGTTGTTGGAACAAGAATTAGGCCATGCGATTGCCTAAATCAAAAGTTCTTAATTTTTTCCCTAAAAAAGATTTTGAAAAATCAATTGTTATAGAGCTCGATTGATTGTGTCTAGGGTTAAGGATTATGATCCATACATTCATATGAGTTGTTTACAACTTACAAATCATATTTTCGAGTGCATCCTTGCGTTCCTTTAAAAAAACTTACAAATCATGATTTTATATTATAGCCTGTATCAAAAAATACAAACCTGCAATTCTTCATACCAAATAAAGAACACTCGCTCCCCGACGACTGGTCCTATAAGACCAGGACCGAGGAACAAGACCGAGACCAAAGACCGATAAAATCGACCTAGGATTAAGACCAAGGACCGGTGTTCTTGAGTTAGGACCGATATCAATGACCGATGTTCTTGAGTTAAGACCGAGACCAATGATCGGTGTTCTTGAACAATGACCGAGGAAACCGACCGAGGATTCTAACTTAGGATCGAGAGGTCTGGTCGCGGATCGAGACTCCCAGGTCCCATGACCGAGGATCACAGATCTGGGACCGAGACTCCCAAACCCAAGACCGAGAAACATGAATTCAGGACCGAGCCCTTTAGTCCCTTGACCGAGTGTTCTGAGCCCCAATCTAGACCATCCCTAGTCTAGACCAAGCCCATCCGAGCCCAAATTTGTTAAAACAAACCCAAGACCTAGAACTCCAGTGTTAAAATCCTATTTGGTTCCACTTTTCAAAATCTAAAATTACTTTTGTAATTTTAGAACCCCCAATCCATTTTCAAATAATCCCAAAAGGTCAGAAGATGAGTTTTAAATATTTTCGAATATTTCCCAATCAATAATTTTAGTTAAGTCCCCGTTTAGAATTTATTTTAAATTATAACACTTTTTTTATATTTTTTAGAGGTTTTACTCAATCTTATATCAACACAATCGCATGTACGCCACCCTCAATAAATTTATACAATTATTTACGTAATTTAAACTTAATCCTATTTGGGACCCCTAACTACTAATTAAAGGACTTAAATATTATAAATAAAACTTTTGATAGTTGGAATTTTACTTTAAAAATAAAACAATCTTTTGACGGGCGTGAAGAAAATAGCGCGAAAGCCCTTTTTAGAGCATAACCAAAATAATAACCCCGATAGAAACTCTACTATAACGTACATTTTATTGATTTTCTAAAATTATTTGGCAACTCTATTTTCAAATAAATAATCTTTAAATTAATCATGTTTATTTAATTAAATCAGTTTTCATGTTAAATCCCCAAACTATTAAGATTTGAATAAAATTAATTATTTTTACATAGTTAATTTCAAAAGCTCCTAAGTATTGTGAAAATCTTTTAAAATAATGTTTCTTTTAAAAAGATGCATGACATACAAACCAAGGTTCAAACACATCGAACATCGAGCCACACGTGCTAATTTGCGGAGGGAACCATTCATGTGGTTTACAAATACACCTTTTAAAATGCGCATCAACTAAGACACAAAACATAATCTGAAGTTTGAAATTTGAACACTTTAACCAATATACCATTTGTGATTATTTAATTCGATTTAAAATTTTGTGCATGTATATATATTTTGTATATAAACTCGAATATATAAAAAATATATACTTTTAATAAATTATTTGAAAATTTTAATTAGAGAGGTAAAAATAATTTTAAAATTTAATAATATAGCATAAAATGATTAATATATATATAATTATTTATTAAAAAAATCAAGTAAAGAAAAAAGTATAAGATTAAAATTTAAAAATGAAAAAAATAATATAGTGACATATTTAATATTTATGAAGAAAAAAATAAAAATAAATTTTAACCTAATAAAATAAATGAAGAAAACAAGTTAATATAAAAGGGAGACCAATCATCAAACAAATAATTTATTTTTATTTAAATATGTAACCCAGGGTGTGGTCCCCTTCCGTAACTTAACACGAAAATGATGACACATGGAAATACGAGAGGACCCAATGTGGCTCGAGGTTCGTTGTGTTACCTTGGTTAGAGTGTCAACCATCTTTTTAAAAAAACATTATTTTAAAAGATTTTAAAAATACTTGGGAGCTTTAGAAAACAATCATATAAAAATAATTAATTTTAATCAAATTTTAATAATCTGGGGATCAAATAATAATTTGATTAAATCCCGGTTTAAATAATGAAACATAATTAATTTAAAAAATTGTTTATTTGAAAATAGAGTCGCCAAATGATTTTACAAAAATCAGTAAAAGGTACATGTCTAAATGTACTTGTACTAGAGTTTCTATAAGGGTTCGTATTTTGGTTACGCTCGGGAAAGGGCTTTGGCGCTATGTACTCCGCGCCCGTCAAATGACGGTTTTATTTCTTAAGTAAAAGTTTGGCTATTGAAAGATTTATTTATAACATTTATTTCCTTTAATTAGTAATACAGGGGTCCTAAACAAGGATATGTTTAGATTACATAAATAGTTGTACAAAATTATTTAGAGGAGCGTACCTGCGATTTAACCCTGAAAAATATTTGTTTAGAAAATATCTTTAAAATATTTAAATATTATTTTCTAACCTTTCGGGATTATTTGAAAATGAATTGGGGTTCCCAAATTACAAAAATAATTTTGGATTTTGAAAAGTGGAACCAATTAGGCCTTAGGATCGGAGTCCTAAGGCCGGGGTCCGTTTTTGCTGATATGGGCTCGGACAGACTTGGTCTAAACCATGGTGGTCTGGTTAGGGTTTGGGACGCTTGATTGATGGACTAGAGGGCTCAGTCTTGGGGTTAAGGAGGCTTGGTCCAAAACTCAAGTTGTTCGGTCCTAGGTCTGGGAGGCTCAGTCCCATATCTAGTTTTCTCGATCGTGTACCTAGGAGTCTCGGTCCGAGATTAAAATCTTCAGTCGGATTCCTCAGTCCTTGCTCAAGAACATCGGTTCCAGGTCTTGGTCCTCACTAAAGAACATCAGTCCTTGGTCTCGGTCCTGATTAAAGAACACTGGTCATTGGTCTCGGTCCTATGTCGATTTTCTCGGTCCTATATCTTGATCTTAGCCCTGCAGGACTCGGTCCCTCAGGACCGAGTGTTCTTCATTTGGTATGAAGAATTGTAAGTTTGTATTTTTTGATATAGACCATGAAATCATGATATGTAAGGTTCAAACACTTGTATGAATGTGGGGATCATAACCCCTATCCCTAAACACGATCAATCGATCTCTATAAAGATCTATTTTTCAAAACCGTTTTAGGGAAAATTTGGGATCTTTTGAATTAGTCCATCTCATGGCCTAAATCTTGTTACAACAGTTTTAAAATTGATGATTATAGTCGAACACAACAAAAATAAGAACAACATTTAAGCTATGTAATAACTTTTATTTTTAAATTCAAACTTACATTTTTTTTAAAATTTTGTTGGATCAAACATATCGGGATGTTGATATAATGATTTGGAAACCATCCAAACACGTTTACAAACATGTTTAGCAATCATTTGAATAAAAATTCAAGCCAAAAAAAATTAAGAATACGATTGTCAAATTTTTTTGATTTCAAAATCAAATTTTTTTTATTTAGGTTGAATTATCAAATCTCTTTCGAAAGAAAGCTTATAAATAATCTTGGGAATTATTTCAAACAAAGAAATCACATAATTGAACCCTAAATATGATCAACCCGATAAATCTTGAAAACTCAACTTCAAATCACAAATTGAGTTACAACTTGTCTGGAAGCTTAACAACGATTGGAGAACACTCCAATGATGTGTAGGAAGCTTTCCAAAGGCCTAGATCGCAACTTGTATCACGGGAGTGAATTCTAAAAAAATTCAGTTCGCCGAAATCTTCAAGATCTTTGATTTAATTTGTAATGATTGATGATTGTTTGATGGATTGAAAGCTTTACACCTAAGGAGTATTCAAACTTAGCTAGGTAGGTTAATTGAAGTCGAATTCAACTTTGATTTGGCTATCAAAGTTGTTCTTCCCCGTTTCTATTTCAAATTTAGTAGCCTATCTTGGAGATAGGTTTTGACTTCGCAACCTAGGAAAAATGATGGCGAGGTAGAGACGTGCACGAGGGTGAAAATAGAGGGATAAGGTTTAAAAATGAATGAGATATGGCTTCTGGAAGAAACACTAACGTCAATCGCGTTGTTTCAAGCGATCTCCTATATCGACGAAGAAGACGGGTAAAACGACGTAGTTTCGTTCAACTAAAATGTGGTATTTTGGCATTCCTTTGCGTTCCATCCTTGTCTGGGCATTTTCAGCTAACTAGGTTGACGTCCCGTTAGTTGATCTCCTGTGGCCCCGGGCGCGCGTTCGCTTCATTACAACCGGCTACACGGATGATTACGGCACGTTGGATAAAGACATGACGTTCATTTGATGGATGCGTTTCCTACTACAGCTAATTCCCCTAGTTCCACACCAAATCATTAGTGTTTATTTTTATAAAAGGGTTATTTGAAAATGAGTTTTTAACCATTTCTTTTATTTTTCTTCCCCAAATATTTCATAAAACATATTTTTGGAAACATAATAAAAATTATGTTTCTTGTTTTTATTTTTGGGTATTTTTTGGAATTTTAGGATATTTATTTAATTGTTTTAAGCCATAAATTATACATAATTTATGTTTAAAATCATAATTAAATAATTTCAACCCTTTTTAGGTTTAATTTGGGTAAAATAAATATATTATTTTAACCTCAAAATTATTTTTAGATTTTTAATTAATTTTTCTAATTAAGGTTTAATTATCACAATACTTAACCATAATTTTATCTTTAATCTCTTTTT
The DNA here is from genome assembly GCF_907164915.1 of Impatiens glandulifera. Classification (NCBI taxonomy): domain Eukaryota; kingdom Viridiplantae; phylum Streptophyta; class Magnoliopsida; order Ericales; family Balsaminaceae; genus Impatiens; species Impatiens glandulifera. The sequence continues at coordinate 36,230,003 of NC_061866.1, forward strand.
TTGGTTATTTTCAATTTAAAAATTCAAAATATTATTGTATTATTATTATTATTATGAAATAATAATATTATTATAAATTGGGGTATGTCAAATTTTCATACTTACAGAATGCCCCTCTTGAACCGAGTTTAAATAAAACAAACTTTCGTTTTTAGAAAATATGGGTTCGAGGTTTGACTCTTCTGAAATTTATATCCTAACTTATAACAAGTTGGAAGGATATAACTTGGATGGCAACATATGATGGGGATGAATCATAATAATGACTCATAGGTGGGGACAACTACATGATCATTCGTTGGTTGAATCTTGTTTTGGGATAGACTATCACAATAGTCTTACGCGTGTTGGGGAGTAAATAGGACTCTGGATGGGGATGAATTAGTACAATAATCCTATCATAACAATGCTTGATAATTTGCTTGACTGGGAGTAGTCATATGCAAGTAAAACTTTTCCTTGGATATCTATCAATAAATAGATTTCTCATGAGAATTATCTCTTGGGGAATAGTAACAATAATCATGCTATATCTGTCAAGAGATGGACTTTTCCGTTTGGAGGTTGGTCATAATAATGACTTCCATGGATGTCTATTATGATATAAGGCTCACTATGGGGAATTACGGTAAGATTCTCTTGGGGGAATGGTGATAACAATCACTCTTAGGGGATAAATAATGACAATAACCTATATACGCCTATTAAAATAAGGCTTTACGAATAATAACAATGACCTATTATTTTGTTAGGATCGGGATCGCCAATAGGGACTAGGGTTCGACTATTGTTGAACGCTTATACACACACCGGTTGATAATAACCCTGTTAGAGGTTAATATCGGTCTCTATTCTTTGCAAGTTATCACAAACTCTTGAACTGAGTTCAAGTGCGGAAGTTTTTGTTTCAACTTGAAGCAACAAATACACTATTTAGAAAATGGTAAGGGAAGGAAGACACAACACAAGATTTATGGATGTTCGGAGATAAACTTCTACGTCACCCCTTCTTTTCAAACCTTTGAGAAGGATATTCACTAAAATATTCAATTAGTGTACAATGCGTACACATATTTAGTCGAACAACCAAGGCTTATTACCTACCCGTGTTCGACCTTTCAATAAACTCACCTTGTTGAACAGAAACAAATTCTGTCAACTTACAATACTCACCACTCACACATAATAGATAATATTGTAATACACTTTAGTTTATAACACGCACTGTTTTGAGAGCTTGAGAGATTTGATAGCAAGGATTCGGGTTATAAAAGTTGGAAGATTTGAAAGGTTAGCTTGATAAGAGTCGTAACGTGCTGAAGCAGATGACTTATGTCTTCTTAAGTAGGAAAATATATCAACGGATATATTTGCTTCTTAAACGGATATATTTGCTTGATAATACTCCTTTCTTGATTATGATTGGTTGAGGTTCAGAGTAGTACAGTAGTTGTGATATCTTTTGATCTTGTTTGTACTCTAATAATAAGTGAACATGTCATTAATTGGATTAATGATTTTCGAGGAGCAATCATCATACAATTTTGTCTTCTAATGATTTGGATGTCTGGAACAATATGGCAGACAACTGCTCCCAATAGATTTTATCAGACTTGCACCAAAAGGGCAATTAAGATTAAGTTGGCAGACATCTACTCCCGAGACGTTTTCATTAGACTTGCTCCAAAGTGGCAATAAAATAGTTTGGACGCGTGAATGCTGCTCTCTGCAATTTCCGGATGCGTTCTGCATAGCATTGATGTGGAAACTACCGGTTGCACCTTGTATAAAACTGTTTTAACATATTACCGATTCCGCTTCTTGAAGTAGAGCCGAAACATACTACCGTTAGATACTACCGTTAGTTAGATGCTACCGAACATATAGCCGATATAGAAGAACTAACGATTCCACATATGATGAAACCGAAGTAAGGAAACTACTGGTTGTACTTCTTATATAAAAACTGAAGATGCTACCGATCAGACTACCAGCTGGTTTTCTTTATCCTGCACAAAATTAACTTGGTTAAGTTCTTTATTAATGATTAATTAATCCTAATAGTTGATTACCTATTTTATCTAACATATTTCTATCAATAGATATGGCTTTAGTGAGATCATAATAATGATCTTAGATTCCTATTACAAGATAGGACTTTGGAGAGGTTTTATACAAAGTGACCTTCACAGTTGGTTGAATCATCATAATTCAGTTGGGGATCGTTCATGAGAGGAGACGTTATAGTTAACAATTAATCTCTTCTAGTCTTGACAAAATGTCATTCGCAACTAGGTTAAAATCGTTGACTCTCATATGACTTTCATCACTTATGGAGTATTTTAACATAATCTTTCTCCCTTTTTTCTTTCAAATTGACCTTCACAACTGGGTAAAACATCGACCAGGCGTTCAATTGTCACAAGGAGGGGATGCATGTTTCTTTATCATGCTTAGCAGTGTCTTATTTATTTGTGACGTGAAGAGCCGTGACGTGAAGAGCTTTGACAAAAGCTACTTGGGATGGACTATCCCTAATTCTGTTTTGACTAAAGTCTGAAACATAAGGAACCTTGATCTTATCCTCAAATCATGGAAAATTGGATTAAAAATGTGGTCGGGGTTAAGATACGAGCATTTCTACAATCAGGAAAGATTGTCTCGCTTAAAGAGTCCGAGTTCTTTTTTTCTCCTATGCTAAGATATAGATGATAAATTCAATCTTGTGTTAAAAATTATCCAATTCTTAACTTGCAAGGAAGGTGACAGAGACGTATGGTCTCGTTCAACTATATTTTTGGTTGCTTTTTTCATGGCCCGCAATCCTTTAACAATTCGATTATTCTTGGTATAATTGCAGAGAGAGTTCTAACTTTCTAGCTTCGGGAATTTTCTTCTTTTTCTATATTTGGGCTTCTAGGGTGTATCTGGGGAATCAATACATTTTTCTTTTGTGATAGTCATTGGGACAGCCGTCCGAGTGAACATAAATGATGATTTCAACAACTCAACCTACATGTGAGTTTTTAAATATATACATTTTTGGTTGACAAGGTATATATGGGGGAATCAATACGTTTTCTCTTGCGATACATCGAGACAACCACCCAAGTGAGCATAAATGATGATTTAAACACTTTAACCTACATGAGAGCATATATTATACATATTATACATACATGTATAGATCTTTTAAGTCTTGAGTTTAGTTCTCTCTATTCTCTTGTACAAAGGAGAATGAGACGCCCTTTCTCAAATTACGGCTTTGACTTGGCTTTTGGGGGTTTATTCTAGTTCTTTTTTCAAAAGCCTTCCATGAGGGTTAATTATTGAATAATCGCATAGCACGAAAATGAGCTTATTAAGGATATCCATTTATTAGAGTTTCCTAGAAAATCGTGGTCATATTCGGGAGATTAATCACTATTTGATTAACAAATAAGCTTTTAGATTTTTCTCCAACATATTTCATAAAATCCTTATCACCAATTGATGGAAAGAACCAAGGTTCCACTGTCTTTAGACTTTCAGTGAGATAAAACTAGAAGTAGTTATTCCTTTATTTATTTAATTTTTATTGAGTATTGAAATCGGACCTATATATAGGCTTCATACGTATCTTTCTTTGTCATTGATGTATTCTTTTTCTTTCTTTGGAAAAATCAGCTTTCACGTAGTTCTCCCTTTTCTATTGACTTAGTTATACAAACCAGAGGTTGACTAGTCCATTCGAGGCTGGGGACTCAACCCTTTTTAATCATGGTAGGGCTGAATTAAAGCCATCATTGTCTTAGTAAGGCTGGATTGTGAGTCATTGTAATCATGGTAAGGTTGGATTGCGATCCATTTTAATTCTGGTAAGGTTAGATTGCGAGCTATCGTAATCTTGGTAAGGATTGATTGCGAGCCATTTTATGCACATGCTGCCATTATACATAAAATTGTTTCAGCGCGTCTAAATTTCTTAGAGCAATAAAATCTTCACCTTCAACTATAGATAGGCGTATTGTACCTCTACAGAGGATTTTCATAATTAGGAAGGGTCCTTCCAATCGCGGTTAGAACTTACCCCTAGGGTCTAACAGTTCTCGAGTTCGTTTAAGCATCAGGTCACCTTCTTTTAGGTTCTTGGGCTTGACCTTTTCATTAAAGGTATTGGCCATTCATTTCTTGTATACTTGGTTTTGCATAACACATCTAACTTGTGGTCTTCCATTAACGCCAAGTGGTCATATCGAGATTTTACCTAGTCTTCTTCAATGACTTAGGATTCCAAAAGGACTATCAATGTAGGGATTTAAATTTCGATAGGTTGTATGACATCCATATAGTATACTAAAGAATAGGGAGTTTTGTTTGTCGACGCTCAAGTAGTCGTACGATATCCCCACAAGGCGAATGATAACTTCTCATGCCAATCCTTATATGTGTTGGTCATCCTTTTGATGATCCTAATCATATTTTTGTTAGCTGCTTCAACCATGCCATTAGTTTGCGGTCGATAGGGCGATGATTTGTGATGCTCAATTTTGAATTCTTTGAGCAAGGATAAAACTTTTCCTTGAAAGTGTCTTCCGTTATCTGAAATAATGGCATGAGGTACCCTATATATATGGTGATGATGTTGATGCGGATGAACTTCTCCACTTGAGTAGATTTCATAATCTTGTAAGACGCTGCCTTGACCCATTTATAGAAATAGTTGATAACTACGAGTATGAACACATGTCCATTTGATGCACGGGGATAGATTTTCCCAATGACATTGATGCCCAAGGTGAAAAGGGTCATGGTGATGTCATACTATAAATCAAAGATGTGGGGGTATGTTTTAGATCAGCATAGATCTTACATTGGTGACAACATTTTACATAGAAGACACATTCATGTTCCATATTTTGCCAATAATACTTGAGACAGAGTATTTTCTTGACAAGGGATAATCCATTCATATGTGGACCACATACTCCTACGTGTACTTCCTCTATGATTCGTTGTGATTCAGGACCATCGACGTAGAGAATGTTTTGACCATCAAAAGATCGTATGTATATCTTGTTAACTATCCAAGCATAATTAGTGGACTACTAGCGCAAGGATCTTCGTTCCTTAACTCATAAATGGGACGGATACTCTTCATACTCAATGTATTTTTTAAGAATATCGAACCATGATTTGGTGGACACTTGAATGGAGGCTACCACTATGATTTAAAAATTGGGCTTTTTCTTTTGCCGGATTATCAGAGGTTTGATCTTAATTCCAACAGGGACTTGGGTCATAACAGCTAGCATAGCCAAAGCATCGGCAAAGCGATTTTGGCTTCTTGGTGAGTGTACAAAAGACACGTGATTGAACTTGTCGATAAACTAGAATAAGCATTGTATGATAGGGTTTAAGATTTTACCATCGCACTTGCCATGTTCCGTTAACCTGAGATATAACCAGGTTACAGTCACCAACTACGTATAGTTTAGTTTCTCTTCGTTCGCATGCAATTTTGATACATGGTAGACATGCCTAATACTCAACCTCATTGTTGGTTACTTTATATTCCAACTTAATAGAGATGAGGTTATACGTTCCCTTGGGATCTAACTAGAGAAATCCAATTTCATATTCATGTTTGGATGAAGCTCCATCAGACATGAATTTTCATGTTTCTAAAAAGACATATATTATTGTGTCATCCGAAAAGTCGAGTTCATAGGAAGGTTCAATCGTGATAGGTTGATCTGCAAGGACTTTCTTTAACAAATTTCTTAACTGTTTATGTTAAATCGTATTTAGAGATCATCATCATCCATTTAGTGAGTCTGGGTGATAGCAGTGTTCGCTAAAAAAAATAATGAATTGGATTCAACCTAAATAATAGTTTAATATGGTGGGCTTTAATATAATGTCACAGTCTTTTGGTGACCCATGCAAGTGCCCATCACACTTTTTCGGGTGTCGAATAATTTAATTCGCATCCAGACATTCCCTTGATTAGATAGTAAATGACAATATCGAGCTTATTCTCATTTTCTTGAGCCAATTGGATGCCCATAGATAAATTTGTTACTATGAGATAGAGAATTAAGGGAATATCGGGCCATGGTAGCATAAGGATCGGTGGTGACTTTAAATCGTCTTTATTTTTGGCAAATGCTTGTTGACAATTTTTATCCCACTAAAATCTCTGATCTTTTTTCAACAACTTGAAGAGGAGATCACAGGTAATAGTCAATTTACTAATGAACCGACTAATACACTAGATTTTGCCAGAAAAACCTAAACTTCTCTTTCATTTCGAGGGGTACGCATATATGTAATTGCCTCAATTTTTGATGGGTCGATCTCTATTCCACGTTGGGTAATAAGAAAACCTAACATCTTACCAATGGTGACTCTGAACGCACACTTCTTCGAGTTTAGTCGAAGTCGGTATTTCCTAATTCTCTATAAGAACTTGTATAGGTTGGGAATATGACTCTGGCGATCTTTAGAATTCACGATCATGTCATCAATGCAGACTTCCATCTCCTTGTGGATCATGTCGTGCATGATCATAGTTACTGCTCTTTGGTAAGTAGCCCCAATATTTTTGAGACCGAAGGGCATGACCCTAAAGAAGAACGTGCCTACTGCCTACCTATGTGATAAATGTGTTTTTTTCATCTTCTGCGATCAGGATTTTGTTATATCATGAAAAGTCATCCATGAAAGACAACATTTGATTACTAGCGGGATGATCGACCAAAACGTCGATATGAGGTAAAGAAAAACTATCATTAGGGCTTGTTTTGTTCAGATCGCCGTAATTTATACACATGTGCATCATTCCGTCTTTCTTCAAAACATGAACCACATTGGATATAATAGCTCAAATTGTAAAGAGTTTTGTGTTTGTGTAGCTATGGAATTTTTATAATTTTGTTTTCAATAAAAATATCTTAAAATGAGATGAAGTCTTCCTATTCTTTTTTAAAGTGGGGAACACAATTATCTTTTAATATCGATTAAACCGAAAAAAAAAACCATCCAAAATGAGCCAATTGTGATAAAAACTGCGTAACCAATTATAATCATATCCTTATAAGAGTATTTATGAGAGTATTTTAAAACTTTCAAATTGCATTAGTTTTTCTCTTCTGTTTTCTTTATTTGTACACTTTAAACCATCCTCGTATAATTATAAAGTAAAAGTTGGTGGTGTAACAAAAAAAAACAAATAGAGAAAATATTTTATGGTATACAGAGCGCACCAGCCTATTAGATAAATAAAAAAGGCTCAACAGATCAGTTATATGGTAGGATAAGAATTTAAAGATAAAATTTATGTATTATTTATAGAGTTTCCCACCTTTTTCCAGGGGAAATTTGATCAAATAACCTCAAAGATGAGGTTATTTGATCTGATAGTAATTTATTATTTTATTTGCGCTCGTGGTGCTCTATTTTTTTATACGATTTTGCTCTTGTCGCGAAACGCTAAGTGACTTAGCGTTTCGCTAAGTGGATTAGGGGTTTGTATAAATACTCAAATATTTTCATTTCCTTAAATTTCTTTCTCTCTTTTCTCCAATTCTCTCCTTCGGCCGGCGACGACGGCGGCCGGCGGCGACGACGACGACCATACAAATCTATACAGATCAGATTTACAAGCTCTTCTAACCTAACTAATTCATTTATGTTTATCTATTGCCGATTTCTAACCCTAAATCTATTTTGCATGCAGGTTTCAGATTCTAGGGTTTATGTGCAGGTCTCCGATTCTAACTATTTGAAGGTCGTCGAGGTAGATCTTCATTTCAGATGTGATAAACAATTATGTTCTTGTTTACATTTTCTTCATTTCAAAAACCTTTTCATATTTTGTTTTGGTCGTATTTGTTGATTCTTATTTGTTATATGGTTCATATTGGTTCATGATTGAGCATTTCGTTAGGTTATTATTCATATTTGCAGAAAATCTCTGTCTGATTCGTTCATATTTGCAGAAAATCTCTGTCTGATTATTCGTTCATATTTCCGTTTCAGATCTGCTTACCGTTTCGCTACGGATTACCGTTTTGCTACGGACTTACCGTTTCGCTACGGACTTACCGTTTCGCTAAGTAGTACCTCGCGATTCGCTAAGTGTCAAGATTTTTTGTTATTTATAGTTAATCATGAACTTCATTTGACAATGTATCTACATCACTTCATGGTTATGAAGAGAACCTGTGTTAACAAAACAAACCTTCTAATTTTACATTGGAAACATTTAGATTCTTCAGAAAATGCCTTTGAAGAATCTATCATTGACCTCCAGATAAGCAAAGATTGACTGACTTTGATTTCGTTAGTCATTAAGCTAAAGAAATAAATTTCAAACAATTTTCTCTTATCTGGAGTTCAATGATAGCTTCTTCAAAGACATTTTCTGAAGAATCTAAATGTTTCCATGTAAAATTATAAGGTTTGTTTTGTTAACACATGTTCTTTTCAAAACCATGACTTTGTTGTTGATACCTTGTCAAACGAGATAGATTACCTATGAAACCAATAAAAATTTTTGTACTTGACGATTCGCTAAGTACTACGAGCTCCAGCTAGGAGAATGGTTTGAATTCGATTTCGTTATTAAACAAATATAGTCGCGAAAACGTATTCAAACCATCTTCTCTTAGCTGGAGCTCGTTGACCTCGCGATTCGCTAAGTACCTCGCGATTCGCTAAGTACCTCCTGATTCGCTAAGTGCCTCCCGATTCGCTAAGTGCGTCCCGATTCGCTAAGTACCTCCCGATTCGCTAAGTGCCTACCGATTCGCTAAGTACCTCCCGATTCGCTAAGTGCCTCCCAATTCGCTAAGTACCTCCCGACTCGCTACGGAAGTTGAAGAGACGCGCGTAATCACACGTGCTAGACCTTATATATTCAAAAATTTCAGAACATTTCATTTCAACCGCCCGACTCTCTCTCTCTAACCCATTTTCTCTTCAATGAATCTTGTCAAGGCCGATCATTTCTGCTTTCTTCTCGTTCGTCATTAAGGTTTGTTCATTCTTCTCCCCGCCTATCATTTTCTGCTTTTTTGTTCATGGGTTTCGGTTTTTGCATGTTAAGTGTAATGTTAAGTGTTTCTGTTCAGTATATTTTTTTGCCATTAGGATTTCTGTTCAATATATTTTTTTGCCATTAGGGTTTCGCTAGGTACCTCCCGATTCGGTAAGTACCTAACGATTCGCTAAATACCTAGTGGTGGCCGATCATTTTCTGGTTTTTTGTTTATGGATTTTGGTCTTTGCATGTTAAGTTTAGGTGTTTGTTTCAGATTTTTTGATTAGGGTTTTTGCATGTTAAGTTTTATTGTTTGTTTCTGATTAGTTATGTATGGTTAATGCTGTCTTATGTTAAGTTAACGGTTTCGCTAGGTACCTCTCGATTCGCGAAGTACCTCCCGATTCGCTAAGTACCTAGCGATTCGCTAAGTACCTCCCTATTCGCTAAGTACCTCCCGATTCGCTCAGTACTTAGCGAATCGGGAGGTTCTTAGCGAATCGAGAGGTACCTCCCGATTCGCTAAGTTCTTACGGTGTATGTGTTTGTTCTTACATTTTTGATGATGTTGTTCCTTTTGTGGATGGCAGAAACAACTGTTACTGAGTTTCCCGGTCGGATTTCGTGGAAAAGTGCCCTCACCCTGAAGAAGATTGTTAATAAGTTCGAGGAAATGGATCTTCTGGAGAGTGTGTACAATACCCAGTTCAGATCATTATTTACAGCCCCCCTCTTGCAGTTCTCAGGAACTATTGTACATCATATGTTGATGAGGAGGTTAAGCTCAAACTCCAAGGAGATAACTTTCATGGTGAATGGGCAAAAGCTTGTATTTGGTATGAAGGAGTATGCGTTGGTTACCGGCCTATGTTTCGGCATTTATCCTGAGTTGGACCAAGAAAAATTGCGCTGTTGTCCACCTCTCTCGGTGAAATACTTTAAAGGGAGCATGAGTGTGAAAATGTGTGACTTCGAGAAAGCTTTTTTCAAATGCAAAGACAAGGAAGATGCATTCAAGATGGGGATGGTATGCCTGATTTGCCAGTACCTATTCACATTTGACCCAAAAAGAGTTATATTTCCAAAAATACTCAACATGGTGGAAGACAAGGACACTTTCCTCCAATATCCATGGGGGAAGGTCACCTTTAGAGCCACCCTCGAGGGTTTAAACAAGAACATGAAACATCTCAGTACCTCATATTTTGACAAGAAGGAGAAGGCTGAAGATCCTTATGCTCCTTTTGCATATAACATCTATGGGTTCGCATTGGCACTTCAAGTGTGGACGTATGAGGTCATCGAAAACTTTATCCCTAAATTCGCCAGAAGGAATCAGATTAATGACCCTCTACGCCCAAGGTTGTTACTCTATCATTCCAACAGGAAAAACACATCGATCGAGGTAAAGACTGCCCTAGAGACCACGGATGTGACTGAGATGGAAGAGTCCTCCATGGAGAAGAGGTTATACAGTGGTGAGGTATTTGAGTAAATCGACGAGACAGCTGATGATTTTTTTGAGGGATTTACTGATGGGAAGGTAATAAAAGATGATTTTGATGAAGATGAAGAAATTGAACATGAAGAAGTTACTCCGATTCCCCCCAAACCTGCCACGAGGAAGAGAAAGGCTGATGCTACTCTTAAAGAAGCAGCCAACTTGAAGAAGAAGCTTGCTTATGAATCGATTCCGGCCCGCATTCTTACTCCCCCCTCCGCGACCTCAAGTCCTCGGGCTAACACACCTTCTCCTCGGGCTCCAACACCTTCTGTTGGATGTGAATTTAATGAGATGAAGGAGGAGCTGAAAATAGAGATGAAAGAGGAGATGAAAAAGCTGAAAACAGAGCTCATCAAAGAGCTAAAAATCACAATCCAAGAAACTCAAGAAACTCACCTTGAGTCGTTCAAGAAGATGGTTTTTAATATGTCCAAACAGTTGTTAGATAAGTCCAACAAAATGATGTCCATATTATTAACCAGATTAGATGATATGGAGGAGAATATAAAGAAGAAGAAGAGTAAGAAGAAGGATTCTAAGAAGGCTGTGAAGGTCGAAGAGGAAAAGACTACTGAGGTATGGAGATATTGAATTTTGCACTTTACATTTCATTTCTCTAAGTACATATCTGATCTGACCAGTACCTATTTTGCAGGTTAAGGATTCTAAGAAGGATGTCGAAGTTGAGAAGAGCAAGGTTGAACAGGAGGAGGAGAAGAAAGAGGTATTCTGCGTACTTGTCGTTTCGCTAAGTTAGTACTTATCGTTTCGCCAAGTACTTGTCGATTCGCTAAGTTAGTACTTGTCGTTTCGCAAAGTACTTGTCGATTCGCTAAGTTAGTACTTGTCGTTTCGCAAAGTACTTGTCGATTCGCTAAGTTAGTACTTTTCGTTTCGCAAAGTACTTGTCGATTCGCTAAGTTAGTACTTTTCGTTTCGCAAAGTACTTGTCGATTCGCTAAGTTTGTACTGACCAGAATTTTGCCTATTTTGTAGGAGATGATAGCGATGCAGGAGACTGTGGGGGATGATGAGAAGGTGAATGATGGGAATGATGGGAAGAAAGACGATGTAAAAGAGGACAATGAGAAGGTGGAGGATGAACAAAAAGAGGACGGTGAGAAGGTGGAGGATGAACAAAAAGAGGACGGTGAGAAGGTGGAGGACGAACAGAAGGTGGAGAACGATGAGAAGGTGGATGATGATGAGAAGATGGATGAGGCTAAGGTGGAGAACGATGAGAAGGTGGATGATGATGAGAAGATGGATGAGGTTAAGGTGGAGAACGATGAGAAGATCGATGATGATGAGAAGATGGAGGATGAACGAAAAGAGAACGATGCGAAGGTGGAGGACGTAAAGATGGAGGATGAGGCTAAAGTGGAGGACGGTGAGAAGCTGGATGGTGTGGCTAAGGTGGATGATGTGGAGGTTGATCTGAAACTGAAGGTGAAGGATTTGAAAGTGAAGGTGAAGGATGAGAAGAGTGTGGATGTGAAGGCACAGACAAATGAGGAAATTATGGGAGGAGATGACAATGATGACAATGATGATTTCCAGTTATACAATACTCCTCCTAAAGGAAATTATGGGAGGAGAGTGAGGAAGCCGAAAAAAGATGACTCGTACACCAACCCTTCCTTGTCAAAAATTCCCAAGACAAAGGATCCAATGAAAGTGAATCACCTTCAAAAATTTGAAGATGAACTGCTGGATAAAGTAAAGGCGTGGTTGGTTGATCCAGAAACCGATAATTTGACAACGGATGTAAATACTTTCCAAGCAAAGAAGGATGTGTTTGTTAGAGTTTTAACAAGGTTGACATGGCTTGAAGACACGGTAAGTCGTGCAAATCAATTCATTATTCATTAATACTCATCGTTTCGCCAAGTACTTATCGATTTGCTAAGTACATCTCGTTTCGCCAAGTACTTATCGATTCGCTAAGTACATCTCGTTTCGCCAAGTACTTGTCGATTCGCTAAGTACCTCTCGTTTCGCCAAGTACTTATCGATTCGCTATGTACTTAGTCAATGTTGTTTGATATATACTGAATGTATGTTGTGTACTCCCATTGTGCAGGAAATCGATGCATTCTGCCATCTTTTGCGGAAAAGGATTTCCTACTATCCCAAGACATATAAAAATTCACATGTGGCAATTGGGGATTGCTTATTGGCGGACAGAATCAGGCGAGAGCACAAGACTTTTATTAAGGATCCTGCTAACTATCTAGTCGCCGAATTCAAAGACTATTACATGGCATCACCACATAGATATATGCCAGAATGGTCAACAATTGACGATGTCTACATGCCTGTGAACATTAACTAGAAACACTGGATTTTGTGTGTAGCACGTCTTCAAAAGTACCGCATTGACGTGTACGACTGTGATGCCTATCTTTATAAGAATCTGGATCCTTATTTGAAACCCTTCTGCGACATGATTCCACATATATTCGCAAAGACAATCACTCCTGGTGAGATGGTAAGGTATCCTAAATTCAACTTTGAAGGCCCCATCCAACCAATGACTTACAAACGGTTACCACACCCCAAAGTGAAAACCGCCGCAGCTAAGGTTGGAGAAGTCCCACGGGCAACAGAGAGCGAGGACTGTGGGGTCTTCACGCTAATGTATATGGAACACTTGACCGCTAATCAAGCCGTGCACAATGTGACCTCAGAAAACATGGAGTTTTTTAGGCAGAAGATGGCGGTCAGGTTATTCCATCAGATTATGGAACCTTAGTGTAAACATTATTTTGAAGTAAATTGGATAATTTATTTTGATTTATTGTAAACCTTGATGAATATTTTGGAAGTTGGATGATAAATTATTTTGAACTTGAATTGCAGAAAACCTTCAACGTAAAAAACAAGTGTAACCCTTGAATTGACCCTTCAACGTACAAAAAAGATAACCTCGAATTGACTCTTCGTTTCGCTAAGTTGCGGTCATCATTTCGCTAAGTTAGTAGCCTTCGTTTTGCTAAGTTAGTACTTATCGATTCACTAAGTGCCTCCCGATTCGCGAAGTACCTCCCGATTCTCTTAGTACCTCCTGTTTCGCTAAGTACTCTTCGTTTCGCTAAGTTATTACTCATCGTTTCCCTACTCATATACTACTACTAGAACATACAACATAAACTTTAAACTCAACAACATAGTATCATACGCATAGTATCTTACCAGTACCATAGTTCAATTAACAACATATATTACAACATAGTATCTATCAAGCTAAAGGTTCATATTGTTGAGATGATGAGTCATGCTGCTTAGATGATGAAGCTCGTGCAGTAGATGGTGCATGCATCACTGCTTTGCATGTTGCCCTATTATGTCCAAGCCCACCACATGAGCTGCATCATCTCGGGACCTTACGGACCTCACCCTGGGATGACCTACGCTTTGTTTGTGGCCTGCCTTTCTTAACCTTCACATTTGGTTTAAGACACGGACGTTGCTTGATATGTTCGGGAACATCCCAATTTTCTTCATCACCGGGAGGATAACATGTCTCGGCATATGAATTTATCCAACACTCAGTTGTGTAATACCTGTGTGTAGGGAAAATATAACGAATTATTAATTGGTTAAACAGAATGAACACGTGAGCTAAATATTAATACCTTGAACAGAAGTCATAAGAAACCAAATTCCGACTACGGGCAACAGCCATTGCATGCGTACAAGGAAGACCCGAAACTTCGAATACTCTACAAGTGCAGTTCATGTCTTTCAAATTGACTTTGAAATGGGACTGATTGTCATGCACATAAAACTCGAATCCCTCACGTAACACCTTCTCATAATTTGGAGATAAAAATTCTTCGTGATTAGACGCTCTTTCTCTTCTATCGTTAAACCAATGTTGTATTGTGAATCTTAAATACTCAGCCATTTCTGAAATGGGATACTTTCTGGCTTCCCTGCTCTGACTATTGAAACTCTCAACATAATTGCTTGTGAGTTGATTGGGTGTCTGTCGGATACGAAGACGAGATCATCAACTAATCCAATTGCGTCTCTCAGTTTTTGCATTAAATAAGTCCAGGAGTTATTATTCTCTGAATCAACAACGCCGAATGCGACAGGATATAGTTGCTCATTCGCATCCAATGCAATAGCCACCAATAATTGACCACCCACCTTGTGCTTAAGAAAACTAGCATCAACATATAATACAGGACAGCAAAAGGATTTGAAACCCCTAATTGAGAGGCCTAGAGACATGAACATATATACTTGAAGTGGCCGAGCTCGTCTGTCTGTATGTCGTGTATGGTACCAGGATTACACTTCTCCAACATGTAAAGGTATGATGGCAGTATTCCATAGGAATCCTCTACCGTTCCTCGCACAACTATTAAAGCATTTTCCCTTGCCCTCCATGCCTTATTATAAGTCAAAAATATCCCATAAGTTGTCTGCATGTCTTCAATTATTTTTTTAGGCAAGTGGTTATGATGATGGTCCATGTACTTGCTCTTCACGCACTGCCCAATAACCCATGCTGGTGTTTGCATTTTTTTCTTGGGCCTCGACAAAACTGAGCATGAGTGTTGTTGCTCAAATGTCCGGATCTCAAACATCTCAGAAAACTTACCTTTCACAGCCCGCAAGCTCCACTTGCATGTCTCATCCAAACATTTGAGTTCCCAAAGATTTTTTCTCGACTTCTCCACTTTGAATTCAAAATGATTGGTCATCGCATATTTATATAGAGCAAGTTGAAGTTCTTTTTTATTTTCAAACAACGAACCGACTTCCAATACGGTTTCACTAGTTAATGCCATCGCAAATGTGGGGTCTGGCGGTGATGTGTCTGTCGGGTCTGTCGATGGTGTACCCATTGAAGATCGTCTTGCACTAGATGGTGTACCCATTGATGATCTTCTTGCACTTGTTGGTGTACCATTTGATGCCTTTCTTGCACTAGTTGGTGTACTTAATGATGATCTTCTTGCACTTGATTGTATAGGTATTGATGCTTTTTCACCACTATTAACATGCAAGTCCTGAGTAAGTGGGATGTGAGGCAAAGAGGTTTCTCTGGCTTCATTTTGACTTTCAACAAAGAATTCCAAGGGTACAACAGGTGGTACAAATTTCTGAGTAAGTTGTGGTGGTAATATACTTTCTTGAGTTGAGTATGTAAGTAGTGGTATCTTTTCTTTAGTAAATGCTGACTTCTCCACTACAGATACACACAATGGTGACAATGTTCGACCAAAAATCAAGCGTGATAGATATGTGTTCAAATCCCCATCATTATCAATAAAAACAGGTTTTGGATTTCTGATATTCGGAATATCATACTTCACTTGGAGCACTAAATCGTATGTTGATATCTGGAGATTAAGTCTATCGTAGAGTATATCAAGTAATTCAGCATAACGAGTACTTTGGGGTAAATCAAATGTTTTGATTGAAGATGCATCAAAATACAGTATTCCATCAGCATCAAGTTTCCACTCTCCATTATAGAAAACGAAAACTTCAGCTGCAATAAAAAACATGATTTGATTTAGAGACGGATAATTAATACTTCGCGAATCGCTAGGAACTTAGCGAAACGGGAAGGCCTTCGCGAATCGTTAGGCACTTGGCGAAACGGGAAGGACTTCACGAATCGTAAGGCACTTGGCGAAACGGGAAGGCCTTCGCGAATCGCTAGGCACTTAGCGAAACGGGAAGTAAACCCTAATCAATCTCAGAAACCGAACATCAATAAAACATGCACAAAATAGACGTACCTATTGGAACAGTGCTCGTGCACGTCGTCGAACTCATAGTGGATTTCGAACGAACCGTCTCCGCCGAGATCTCCGACAAGTTCGCCGCCGCCACCGCCGGAGTTTAGAGAGAAGCAAGAGAAGAGCGGGAAGAGAGTGAAGGAGAATAAAAGAAATGAAAAAAAGTACGGAGGTTATATTAAATAGTAAGGATAATCTGGACATTTATCATATCGTCATTTCGCGAAACGCTAAGTCACTTAGTGTTTCGCGATAAGGGCAAAATCGTCCAAAAAAAATAAAATCACCACGAGCGCAATAAAATTATCAACTTACCATCAGATCAAATAACCTCATTTTGTAGGTTATTTGATCAAATTTCCCTTTTCCAGAGTATTCTTTGAGTATGGTGGAGGCCCATGTATTTAAATATATTAAGGTTTAAAAAGGAGAGTATTTATATGGTGGTTTTGAAATGAAAAAAAAAAGTTGTCAAAATCTGTCCCACTCATTTTTTCTTTTTAATGTTTTTCAGTTAACTACTTTTTATAGAATTTTCAGTCTTTATTGATCTTTGTAGTAATTTTTATTCTTATTTTTTTTATTATTATTGTTTTTCTTAAAAAAATAAAAAGTTAAGAAACATTAGTTTTAAAGCATACTCATGGATTGTATTAATTTAAAAAGATTTATTTAAGAACCTTTAAGATATATATAATACTATCATAACTATTTTTAATAAAAAAATATTTACAAAAAAATTAAAATTAAAACAGAAAACATTGATTTTACAATATCAAATTATAGATCTTATTAACATAAGAAATAAAGTTACATTCTCATTTTTCCAATATGTTATTTCAGAGTTTTATAAGATAAGAACTCTCTATATATAACTTAAATATAAATGGTGGAAATGATCATCTTTATAATTATAATTTCTATAAAAATAAATAAATTATGTAATAATATTAAACTAAAAGAAATAAAATTAGAACCTATATGATAATAGTAGTCCAATAATAAGATTACCTAAAGAGTTATATCATTATTAAGGAATACATAAACATCACTAAAATGATTAATAAATTCCTAAACTTAAGAATAATATTTTATAATCAATTTAATTTTGGTTTTTAAAATTTCTTTGTTTAAATAATCGAACTATTTCAATATAACTATTTTAATATGTTTTTGTATATTATTTTATATCTTTTTATAAACTTTAAACATAATTTAAAACTAATTACATAATTTTTTATTCAGTATTTCTGAATTGACTACTGTTTAAATTTAATTCTTTAGTTTATTAATATTCTTGTGATGTTTATTTATTATTTAATATTTATATAACTCTTTAGTATTGTTATTATTGGTTTACTATTATTGTGTCTTTAAAAAATATATTTAAACCGTTGAAATAGTGTGGTTACCAAATTTTACTTTAGGTTATAAACTCTATGATTTCATCCTTTAAAAGTTTCTTAAACAGAAGTGGAGGTACAATAATTTATACTCAAGAAAATAAGAAGATTTATGTATGATTCATAACTTTTTTCTTAAAATATAAGATAATATATATAAGATATTATCACAATTTTATTACAATAATATAAATTTTGAAAATTTCATTATTATATTATATTATTATATTAATTTCCTTATAAGCTCAATGTAATGTCTATATATTAGACATAACCTATGTAACTTTATATATTATTCTAATATAATCTCTTCTCTTTATTTTAACATGGTATAAGAGCCAAAATTTTTGTTCTTAAGTTACAAAATTTTGTCTTCCGCTGCCTCCATCAATGGTTATTTTAACCATTGATGAAGGGCTCTAATAATGCTATAATTATTATTATTATTATATTTTAATAATAAAAAATTTTCTTTCAAATAATATTGTTAATGTTCTTATTTGCTTCGACAGTCATATTCTCTAAGTATTGTTTTTAGTTGTTGTTTATCCTAGTAGTCAATACCAATATTTTTATTTGTCTTAATTCAATCATACGTGCTTCTTTACTGGTTATTTACTCAACACACTACCATTATTTCGTTAAGATATGTTTTTCAAGTGTTGTTTCACCCCTAACATTCTATGCTCATGTGATTCTACCTTCTTTGCTGGTTTCTTTTATGCAACACACTGTCATCCCGTCGTTGGATGGATCTTGAGAGACTCACTAGTAACTTCAGAGTTTATTCGGTTATAGTTTTACTCCATAATTCAATGCCCGTGAGATTCTACCTCTTCGTTGGTTAATTAGTCAACACACTATCATCATTTATCTGGATGGAGCTCACGAGTTTCTGATGTTTGAAGAATACATCATCAACATTTCAACATATTATTCTCAACCTCATGTTGTTTAAACGTTTTCCATCTTGAGTTTGAGGAGGGATGTTAGAATATAAGATAATATCTATAAGATATTATCACAATATTATAAATTGTGATAATATCATTATTATATTATATTATTATATTAATTTCCTTATAATCTCAATTTAATGTCTATATATTAGACATAACCTATATAACTCTATGTAAATTAGATTTTTGTGAACATTGTGTTCTGGGAAAACAAAGACGAATAAAATTTAGCACTACTATCCATAACACCAAGGGTATTTTGGACTATGTGCACTCAGATGTCTGGGGACCCACCAAGACCTTATTTCTTGGAAGTAGACGTTATTTTGTTACTTTTGTTGATGATTTTTCTAGAAGAGTATGGGTGTTTACTATAAAAAATAAAGATGAAGTGTTTCAGATTTTTCTTAAATGAAAAACTCAAGTTGAAGACGAGACATGAAAAAATATCAAAATTCTCCGGATTAATAATGGTGGAGAATGCAAGAATGATAAATTCCAGAAATTATGCCAAGAGTGTGACATAGTTCGACACTTCACAATCAAAAAAACACCAGAGCAGAATGGAGTATTGAAACGTATGAATAGAATATTGGTGGAAAAAGTTCGTTGTATGTGGTCTAATGTTGGGGTTAGACAGGAAATTTTGTGCAGAAGCTGTGTCATACGCTCAATATTTGGTAAATCCTCTACCATCATTTGCACCTGGTGGCAAGACTACATTAGAGATATAGTCTAGAAAACTTACAACTAATTATGTTTTTTTTTTGCATATTTTTGGTTCTACTGCATATTATCATGTAGTTGAATCAAAGTTAGATCCACGTGGAAAGAAGGCTTTTTTTATGGGACTTACTATTGGAGTTAAAGAATATCTCATTTGGTGTTTGGATGCAAAGAAAACCAATATCAATAGAGATGTTACTTTTGACGATTATTCAATGTTGAATAAGGTAACACCAGACAAAATTGATTGTACTCCGCGACATGTGGAGTTTGAGGAAATAAAGATAAGCCCAAGTATTAGTAACTCTCCGACAACAAACGAAGAGTCAAATGAGAAAGAGGTTCCGACCCAAGAACCTTCACAATAACGTGAATACATTTCTATGAATAGACCACAACGAGTTATTCAAAAACTAGGTCGGTTTGTTGATATGGCGGCCTATGCATTTTTAGTCGTAGATGATGTTCCGTCCATTTTTTAAAATGTCGATCAAAGTACTGAAAATGGAAAAAGGAAAAGTGTTATGGAAGATGAGATGCAATCTATTTAGAAGAATGAGACATGCAAGTTAACGCATTTACCAAAAGGGAATAAGGTCATTGGTCGTAAATGGATATTTGCTAAGAAATAATGATTTTATGAAAATTTTGATGTTCGCTACATGGAAAAATTGATAGCTAAAAACTACGCTCAGAAGGAAGGAGTTGATTATAATGAAGTACTTTCTTATATTGTTAAACACTCATCTATTAGAATTTTGTTTGCCTTGATAGCGCAGATGAATTTGGAGCTAACTCAACTAGATGTGAAGACCGCAGATATACACGGTCATTTGAACGAGGAAGTTAACATTTATCAACCAGATGGATTCAAAGTTGTTTATAAATAAAATTAGGATTGCAAGTTGAACAAATCATTGTACGGGTAGAAACAATCGTCGAGACAATGGTACAAGCGACTTGACAAGTTTATGATGGAGAACAAGTACACAAGAAGCAAATTCAATTCCTGTGTGTATTTGCACAAATTGTAATATGAGTCTTATATATATCTATTCTTGTACGCTAATGATATGTTAATAGCATCAAAGATCCAATATGAAATTGACAAATTGAAGGCTCAATTGAGTAAAGAGTTCGAGATGAAAGACATGGGAAAAAACAAATTTAAACATTGTTTAGATTTGGTAAACATAGAGTTTGAGTCGGCGTTGAAGAGCACCAATTAGAAGCACTTAAGAACTATTTTTTAATAATGAAGATTTGTATTGATATTGTGCCAATGTGAAAATTTATTGTTTTGGGCACAAATAGAATCCCACATCCCTCACAGAATTCCGCTATCTCAACTCTAACGAGGAAAGCTTCGCCCTCAAGAAATCCAAGCAAAATTGGCTCTCACTTAGCGACAAGAACACAACCTTCTTCTACCAGAAATGCTCTACTAGAAACTTCCGTAACAATGTTATTCGTCTCAAGAGGAGTGACTGAAGCACGGCCCAGGGGCATAAACATGTGCAATTGGAGGCAATCAACTTTTATCGTGGCCTCATCGGTACCAAAAAAGATCCCTCAAATCACATGAGCTTCTTTTACTAGATCGTCATCATGAAAGTCAATAGTGCTGACAGAAGTAAACTCATTCAGATTGTTAGTGCCAATGAGATTAGAGACACTCTCTTTAGCATGAAAGGTGACAAAAGCCCTAGGCCTGATGGATTCAATGCCACTTTCTTCAAGGCCAATTGGAACATTGTCATACAGAGTGTTTGTAAGGATGTCACTGAGTTCTTTTCAAACCGCAAGATGCTTAAGCAATGGAATAAAACCGTCCTCAACTTGATTCCAAAAAATCCCTCCCCTAAAATGATTCAAGATTTCTGTCCCATTTTTTGCTGTAATATCACTTATAAAATTATTTCAAAAATCATTGTCAAACATTTTAAAGTTGTTATCTCAAAACTAATCAGTCCTGGATAATCAAATTTCGTTCCTGACAGGTCTATCTCCCATAACATCTTACTCATGTAGTGTCTTCTTAATGGTTACAGTCGGAAGTCCATCTCACCGCGTGTGGCTTTTAAAGTGGACATCCAAAAGGCTTTTGACTCCATCAATTGGAGCGCCATTCACGATTTCTTAACCGCCTCTAGTTTCTATTGTATCTTTATTGACTGGATTATGCAGTGTGTCTCGACCCCCACTTCATTGTGAGCGTGAACAATATCCATGATGACTTTTTCAAAGGGAAAAATGGGGTTAGATAAGGGGATCCTCTCTCCTCCTACATTTTCGTCCTTATTATGGAGGTCTTTGAGTGCATTGTTAAAATGCTCATAAAATACCGATCTTTCACTCACCACCCTTATTGCAAGAAAGAATATATCACATATATCTGTTTTGCAGACGATCTCTTCATTTTGGTGCATGCTGATGTTGACTCTGTTAGAACTATCAAGGAGGCTCTCACCATTTTTTCTAGTGTTACAGGTCTCATAATTAATCAGGGAAAAAATCTTTCTTTCTATGGCGGCGTCAAGGAGAAAACCAAAGCCAACATATTCAGGATCATGGGCATTGAAGAAGGATCGCTCCCCATCCGATACTTGGGCATCCCACTCTCCTCTAAACAACTCTAGATCTCGCACTGTCGACCTCTAATTGAAAAGGTAAAAAAATGTTATTTTGGGATGGGCTACTAAAAGACTTTCTTTTGCAGGTCGCAATGAGCTAGTCACTAGAGTCGTTATGGGTATTATCGGATACTAGGTGCAGCAGATTGTCCTCCCAAAGAAAGTCATGAAAGAATTAGATCAACTTATTAGGAATTTCATTTGGGGGACTCAAGGGCGTGGTGGGAAAAAGATCAAATGAATGGACACATATAAACCCAAAGACGAAGGCGGAATCAACATCAAGGATGGTGTTTCCTGGAACAAAACTCTCACCTACATGCACTTCTGGGCATTGGAAAAGAAACATGATTCGCTTTGGGTCAGATGGGTACACTTGAGGTTCATCAGAAAAGACATCAGCATCTGGACATGCAAGATCAAAATGGATATGGCGTGGTCCCTTAAAAAAATTTTGAAGCTTAAATACAACGCATGCAAAATGATCAACATTCAAATTGGATACGGTAATGGCACTCTATTCTGGCATGACCCTTCAAAAATAGACTCATCCTTCATAAAAGTGTCTTCTCCATTACTAAAATCAGGCGAGAATGTCAATTGGCCACAGTTCAACAAGTCAAAAGAGGCGATTAGAACAACCATCTGAGGACTATTCCAGAAGGTGCGAGAATCCTTGACGCACTTACATCCTATCATCTGAATAACCATGATGATACTCGTGTTTGGAGTGTCGAGAACAATGGTAGGTTCGACTCGGGGTTTTCTTGGGATTGTGTTCGTGATCATGGGGACGTTGTCCCATGGTCCTACTTAGTGTGGTCTATCAAAGTGATCACATACACCAATTCATTTTATGGTTCACCTTCTGTGAGAGACTCAATACCCGTGATCAGATATTAAGTATATGAGCATCCCGAATCCTAATTGCCTCCTTAGCTTGGGAAAAGAGGAGTCCATTGAACACCTCCTTGGGCACTGCCATTTTTCCTCCTTTCTTTGGCGCAGATTCTCTACATCAACGAGCCTCCTCAACTTCCCAAACGAATGGACTGACATCAAGGACCTCACCTTCATAAAGACCAAGGGCAACTACTTGAACTCCAATATCTTCAAGTGTTTTTTCGCCAACATTATTTATCACATTTGGATGGAGAGGAACGCTACAACCTTCTTAGCAGTCCGCAACAATGCGGATACAGTTTGGAACAATATTATCACCGACGACAACTCCCTCATCCGAATGTGGAGGCGTATTCCCACAAGCGAGAAGAATTGGTTAATCTGTGAAAACTAGAACATCTCTTACAAGAAAGTCACCCTAACCACTAATTTCATTGCACTATAATTCTTAATTCTCATTTGTCATATTTTATCTCTCTCTTTTTGTACTTCATTCAGTTTGTTTTTACTCTAACTTCCTTTGAACTCATGTAACACCTTTGCCTTTTATGGATTTTATTTTATTGACTCTACGTCAAAAAAAATCCCACATCGGAAAATGATGGGAGTGAGAGAAGTTTCTTAGTATATAAAATAAACTCTTTTCACAATTAGAATAGAATCCCACGTCGAAAGATGATGGGAGTGAGGAAAGTTTCTTAGTGTATAAAAGAAACTCTCCCTTTAGTTTATTGCACCCAATACTTGTATATTTTCTTCCTTATTAATTGATATCCTTAGTGCTCGAAGACTTAGGCAACATTTTGTCTGAACTCCGTTATCAAATTCTATTAGTGTGTTCTTTCGTTTGTTTTTTTTATTTTGTTTCTGTCTGTTTTTTCCAACAATCTCTTCTCCTTATTTTAACACTTTTGATGGTGCAATATACGTTATGATGGATATTGTTATTCTTCTAAAGGATTTTGAGTGGAAGTGGAGGTATACAAAATTATCTCATGAATGGCTCGAGCAAAGGTGAAAATTGAATTGTGGAACTCACTCATTTCTTCAAGGCTTGAGTTTTTGTCAAGGTGGAGATTGATGTGTACGGCTCGTGTATTTCCTAAGAGACATGAATTTCTTTAATGTGAAGATTGTTGAATTTGTAACTCATTCATTAAATCTCAATAAGCGCGGTATTCTCCCAATGTGGAGATTGTTGAGTTTTAGGCTCATATTTTATTAGAGTTTATATATTGTAATGGTTTTAAGGTTTTAATGAGCTTATGAGTAGTAGTTTTGTCTTTATGACTTTTGATGTACTTCTATAAATAAGACGTTGTAACATAAGGTTACTTGGATCATTATTCAATGTAAAATTTATAGAATGAACGACTAACCGAGAATGTAGGCATTTGTTGGCCGAACCTCGTTATATTTTGTATTCTTTATAATTCTTTACCCTTCTATCTCTATATATTTTTTTATCATATATTTAGATTAGATTTTTTTTCAACAATATTAATGTTCAAATTAAGAAAACTAATTTAACTTAAATGATTATTTATCTTTTTTTAATAAGCTTAGTAATTCTAGGTTAAAGATTCAAATCTTAAGAAAAATATAATCCTTTATGTGACCTTAGATGTGTAGCCTATGCAAATGTATGTTGTATCACTTTATGACCGACACTAAAAAAGATATGTTGTTTTAATTTGCTAGAAAAGTTGTAAAATGCTGGCACGATATAAGTTTTCTTTTTCTTGATGGTGTATCATTAATGGGTTTGATCACGATGGATGAAGGATTTTCTTTCAAAGGCATTACTCAGGTGGGTCACTCTCATAGTCTAAATTGTGAAAACATTAATGTGCCTAAGTCACTCTGAAGAAGTCATGTTATTTTTGCAAGAGAAATTGTGGAATGCAGCTCGTTGGAAGATTTATTTTTCTCGATGGTGCATCATTAATGGGTTTGATCTTGATGGATGAAGGATTTCTTTGAAAGACATTACTTAGGTGGGTCACTCTCCCCTTCTGAATTGACGTGAAACAAATGTGCCTAAGTTTCTGACATACTAAGGATTGGTTTGTGTAAATTTATATTTCGAGAAGAATGTATTCTATTTGTGGAAAATCATACATTAATTTACTAACAATAGTTTGGAGAGATATATAGAAGTCTTGGAATTTGATGTGAAATAGTCATTTTCTTCTTTTTTTTCTTTCTAATAATACATGTCCTATATTTATGTAATTTGAGAATTTGTTTTTATTTTGTTTTTGCTTGTAATTGAGATAAAACTTTTATTTGGTTTTTGTTAGTGGAGGTTTCATGATACATTCAACAATTATAGCACATTCCACTAAGGATGAGTGATCAAAGTTATAATGTTTATATTTGATATATTTGAAGATATGAATTAGCTTTGACCTCCAAACACATGATATAAATTAAACACGTTAAATATATAAGTCAATTTTACTAATAATAAATGTCATAAATTTAATGTGAGTTAACTAATATATCTAGTTCAATTAGTTTGAAATTGAAGTGAAGAGTCTATAAGGCATGTATCATCCTAAATAATAATAATAAAAAATTACTCACTGAACCCAAAATGAATAAAGAAAATTGAATTAATTGCATCTAAATTATTCTCTATAAATGCTAGGCAGTCCAACGAGTTACGATCAAACTAGTTTCAAACACGAATCAATTGAAAGGAAAGATGGATATTATTCATTTGGTTCTTTTCTCTGTACTCTTTATCTTAGAAGAAGTAAGCTTCCCCCAGGTCCTCTTGGTCTGCCAATCTTTGGAAATCTCTTTCAGGTAATATTTGTATTAGTTTTGTTTTTTGAAATGTTCACTCGAAACTCATAACTTTAAAAACATGAATTTTTGTAGCTTGGGCCGAAGCTCCATGCATGTGTCGTTTACAAGACTAGCCAAAAAGTACGGACCAATAATGTCCCTACGGCTCGGTTCTGTTACATCGGTGGTTGTTTCTTCCCCGGAGATTGCCAGAGAGATTTTACAGAAGCATGACGAGGTTTTCTGTGACAGGGCAATACCAGACGCTGCAAAGGGCCAAGCTAATTTCCACATCTCCATGGTATGGCTTCCTGCCGGCAATAGGTGGCGGATGCTCCGGCAAGCAATACACAATCACTTAACACACAAACATAAGTTGGACTCTTTAGTGGACTTGCGGCATAAGGCTGCAAGAGAGCTGGTGGAACACGTGAAGAATGGAGAGATGTCTGCTGTGGCTATCGGAAACTTGGCTTTTGCCACTGCTCTTAACCAGATGTCAAATGTTTGCTTCTCGCAGAATGTTGGGGAGTATGAATCCAAGGAGATTCAGGTAAGGATGTTGGCATGCATTAATTATTATATGATTTATGAGAATTTGCATGCATGATGCATCATGCATGCATATATATGGATGCAGGGGTTTATGAAGGCCGTGAAGACAATTATGCATGTAGGGGGGAAGTTTAACATATCCGACTTGTTTCCTTGGCTCACGCCATTGGATCCTCAAGGCATTAGGGGGAAGACCAAAGAAGCTTATGATTGGCTTGAGGCAAGGGATGATGTCTTTCTCAATCAGAGGAGGGATCAGATTCGTAATTCAAACATTTCTTCTTCTTCTTCTATACATGACCATGATGATCTTTTGCATTCATTTATGGACTGTGGGCTTAAAGATCCGGATTTTAATACTCAACAACTCAAAGTCTTACTTATTGTTAATTTGTTAGTAATCTTGATTTTCTTTGTGGTGACTTCTTTTTTTCATCATGGTTTTCTGCACCTTTTTGTCATACTCAACATTTTGTGTATTCTTCAGGAGCTAATGGTAGCTGGATCTGATTCAACATCAATCACTGCAGAATGGGTAATGGCAAAACTTCTTTTGAATCCAGACATAATGAAAAAACTTCGCCAAGAGATAACCGAGATTGTGGGTACAAAGGGGAAGATAGAAGAAATAGACATCCTTAATCTACCATACTTAGAAGCTGTAATTAAGGAAACAATGAGGCTTAGGCTAGCAGTTCCATTGCTAATGCCTTACAAGTCCAAGGAAGAAGTTGAAGTTAATGGATATGTGATCCCAAGGAACACACAAACATTCATAAATGCATGGGCTATTGCTAGAGATCCAAGCTACTGGGAAGTCCCTGAGAAGTTCATACCGGAGAGATTTCTCAATTCAACAGTGGATTTTAAAGGGCAACATTTTTGTTTCATTCCATTTGGTGCTGGTCGTAGAATATGCCCAGGGATGCCCGTGGCTCATCGCATGGTGAGTCTTATAGTTGCTTCATTGGTTTATCACTTCGATTGGAAGCTTCCAAGAGATACCACAATAGATAGCCTAGACATGGATGATCTCTTTGGCATCACACTTCCAAAGGTCACACCTTTGCTTGCAGTGCCTACTTCTATTAATTAAACAATAATGAGATTGATTAGTTAAGTCGATTTACTGAATAATATATAAATAGTGAGTGTATTAAGTTAAAATAAAATAAGTGTTTTTCTGAATATTGTATGAATGATGTATTAATTAAATAAAGAACATTTTATCAATTCAACCAATGAATTGTCAAATTGTTAGGTTCAATCACATGTTTAAGATCAATCCAGATCCTCTATAGAATTGATCCTCTTGTTGGTGCGGAAAATATTATAACTAAGAAAATAGGATTTTATTGATAGAAATCTTTAAGTAGCTACAACTCACTTAATTTTGAGATATTAAAAAACTAATGAGAAACTCTCAATTTAAATGATAAAATAGAATAATCTAGAACTCAAAGTAAATGCAATTCATGACATTAAGTAATGCATCTCTTGAGCTTCATCTTCCTCTCACGATCGATCTTCAACTCTTGAGATTCATCATCACATTTAATGTTTTCCAAGATTATTAATTATTTATTATTTTTAACACCCCCTCTTAATTAGTAATCTTGAGTTTCTTCTTGAATTTGTCGAACTTGTCAATCGTGACGGCTTTGGTCATGATATCTGCTGGCTGATCCTCTGTCTTGATAAACTTCATGGAAATTACTTCTTGAGTAACCAAATCTCGAATAAAATGATGTCGTAGTTCAATATGTTTGGACCGAGCATGAAAAACAGGATTCTTTGTCATTGCAATAGCTGACATATTGTCACAATGAATAATTGTCGGCTCACATTGCTCAAACTTCATATCCTTTAAAATTCTTTGAAGCCAAATAGCTTCACAAGCTGCATCGGTACATGCTATATACTCTGCTTCGGCTGATGACAATGCCACAGATTTCTGCTTTCTTGAACTCCATGATATTACATTTGATCCAAGACAAAAGATATAACCGGAGGTACTTTTTCGATCATCAATCGAGCCTGCCCAATCACTATCTGTATAACCAACCAGCTTACATTCACTTTCCTTTTTGAATTCAATGCCTTGAGTTTTTGTGCCTTTAAGATATCTAAGGATTCTTTTTGCGGCTGCAAAATGAATTTGACTTGGCTCATTCAAAAATCTAGAAAGCAAGCTTACCGAATGTGTGATATCCGGTCTCGTGTTGAGATAGATTAATGAACCAATCAACTTTCTATAACTAGTTGAGTCAGCTTTCTCACCGTCGTCGTTAACTTGAAATTTTTCATTCAACGCCATAGGAGTGGAGAGGGGCTTGCATTGACTCATATTGAATTTCTTGAGCAGATCTTCAATATATTTTTCTTGAGATAGAAAGATTCTTCCTGGACTTTGCTTAACTTGTATACCAAGAAAATATTTCATGAGTCCCAAGTCTGTCATCTCAAAATCTTTCATCATTTGATTCTTGAATTCTGCCACCATAGCTTTGTTTGTTCCAAAATAGATGAGATCATCTACATATAAACATACAATCAAGAAATCTTTGTCAATAGTCTTCACATAGAGAGATGATTCACTTGTACTTCGATTAAAGCCTTTCTTGATGAAATAGCTATTGATTTTGCTGTTCCACGCTCGGGGTGCCTGCTTTAACCCATACAATGCCTTTTTTAGTCGATAAACTTTCTTCTCTTCTTCTTTGATCTCAAAACCTTCGGGCTGCTCAACATACACCTCTTCTTGAATTTCTCCATTTAGAAAAGCTGATTTTACATCAAGTTGAAATATATTTACCTCCAACTGAGCTGCAATGGCTACACAAGTACGGATTGTCTCCATTCTTGCAACAGGAGCATAAGTTTCTGAGAAGTCAACTCCCGGTTGTTGAGAATAACCCTTGGCGACAAGTCGAGCTTTATGTTTTTGAATCAAACCATCCTCACTGTACTTTACTTTGTAGACCCATTTTAAACCAATAGTTTTCTTTCCATCTGGCAAGTCCACGAGTTCCCATGTTGAATTTTTCTCAATTGTAGATAACTCGTCCTTCATTGCTTTTTGCCAATATTCCTTTTGAGAAGCTTCTTGGAATGACTGTGGCTCACAAGAAAATAATCCAAACTCAATTTCATCATAAATGTCTTGAACCATTCGGGTCTTTCTTGGAGGACTATCTGAATCAGGTTCTGAGTCTTGTGCAGAAGGTTGAGATGAGCTAGCTTGGGATGTACTAGCTTGGGATGCAATTGGATCAGTAAATGGTTGTGATCCCAAGTCTTCAACTTCTTTCCCCTTCCAATTCCAAGTAGCTTTTTCATCGAAAACAACATCTCGAGATACAATAATTTTGTTGTTCAATGGATTCATCAATCGATATCCCTTGGATTCATCACTGTAGCCAATGAACACAAGTTTTTGGCCTTTCTCTTCAAACTTCTCCCGACTTTGAGATGGGATTAGAGCATAAGCAATACTCCCAAATATTTTTAAATGATCAATGACGGGCTTTTTATCATACCAAGCTTCAAATGGAGTCTTATTTCTGACCGCTTTGGTTGGTGATCGATTGAGAATATATATAGCTGTGTGAACAGCTTCAGCCCAATATGGATTTGGAATTCCCTTTCCTTTCAGCATGCTTCTCGCCATCTCTACAATCGTACGGTTTTTTCGTTCAGCTACGCCGTTTTGTTGTGGAGATCTACTGACGGTTAATTGTCTTTTGATACCATTTTCTTTGCAATATTCTGTAAAGGAATTTGAGAGATATTCTCCTCCACGATCAGTTCTCAAGCACTTCATTATATGACCACTTTCCTTTTCAGCTAGAGACTTGAATCGTAAGAAAATAGAAAATGCTTCGGACTTTTGATTAAGAAAATAAATCCACATCATTCTTGTATAGTCATCAACAAAGAGAATGAAATACCTCTTATCTCCAGGAGTAGGAGTTTGCATCGGGCCACATATATCAGAATGGACAAGTTCAAGTGGTGCTTTTGCTCGCCATGTAGATTTGGGAAATGGGAGCTTGTGCATCTTTCCATAAATACAACCTTCACATATATCATTCATCACTTGAATAGAAGGAAGTCCAACCACCATATTTTTCTCTTTTAGCAGCTGAAGTCCCCGTTGATTTAGATGACCATATCGAAGATGCCAAAGCTTAGACAAATCTTCATTTTCAACTTTTAATGCACAATCATTTTTCAATAGAAACGTGAGAGAAAAAGTCTTATCTTTCATTTCGACAGTCGCCACAACCACATTCTTCTTTTTGTCAAATATTTTGCATCTTCCATCATCAAAATATACCGAGAAGTCCTTAATAAGTTGTCCAATACTAAGAAGATTATATGAAATATTAGGGACATAAAGAACATCCGTGATAAGCTTTTTATTACCTCCCGAAGTTGGAACAGCAATGGTTCCTTTTCCTTTCGCATCTTGATAAGAACCATCTCCAAGAACAACGGTTGAAGTAATGTCTGAGTTGAGCTCCACAAACATATCTTTATTGCTGGTCATATGGTTGCTAGCACCGCTATCAAGATACCATCGACTGTTTGACTTCTCTTCACCATTCAGAGAAACAAACATAACGTCATAATCTTCTTTCACAAATTTTGCATCATCTTCTTTCTTCTCCTGATTTTGAAATCGACAATCCCTTTGAGAATGATTAGGGATTTTGCATCTTTTGCATTTGAAATAACAATCTTTTGACTCATGATTTGTTTTCTTGCAAATGATACAGAAATAAGAATCACCAGATTGTTGTGGTGCTTTGCCTTTCCAACCGAATGCCTTTTCATTTTTCTTACCAAATTTGTTGTGATGACTTCTTGAAAACGCTTCTGGTACTTGCTTGGATTTGAAGGCTTGATCAGTTGATGGAGTACAAGAACGATTAATTCTTTGCTCATGTGCTAGAAGAGATCCAGTCAACTCATATATTGTCATTTTGGACAAATCTTTTGATTCTTCAATCGCAGCAGCAACATGATCAAACTTTTGAGGAAGGCTTCGAAGAACCTTTTCAACAACCTTTTTGTCTTTGATTTCATCTCCGCTGCTTTTTATTTGATTGACAATAGTAGAAACACGAGAAGAAAAATCTTGTACCTTTTCTCGATCTTCCATCTTTAGATTGTCAAAATCTTTCCATAGGGCTTGGAGTTTTAATGCGATCGTCTTTTCCGTACCTTTAAATTCCTGTTTCAATATCACCCAAGCATCTTGAGCCTTTTTTACTCCAAAAATACGAGGGAATATGGTTTTCCCAACTCCTTGTTGAATATAGCGCAAAGCTAATGCATCTCGTTTTTTGAGATCCTTTTCAAATTTCGCATATCCTTCGTCGTCTTCATCGGGCACATCGAGTTCTTCTTCATCTATCATATCCCAAAGACCTAGGGATATGAAAAATGTTTCCATTTGGCTGCTCCAGAATTCATAGAATTCACCTTCAAAGATAGGAACTTGACTTGGAGAGTATGAGAATAGAGTAGATGCCATTTCAAGATTGAAACGTAACCTTGCTCTGATACCAAATTTGTTGGTGCGGAAAATATTATAACTAAGAAAATAGGATTTTATTGATAGAAATCTTTAAGTAGCTACAGCTCACTTAATTTTGAGATATTAAAAAACTAATGAGAAACTCTCAATTTAAATGATAAAATAGAATAATCTAGAACTCAAAGTAAATGCAATTCATGACATTAAGTAATGCATCTCTTGAGCTTCATCTTCCTCTCACGATCGATCTTCAACTCTTGAGATTCATCATTACATTTAATGTTTTCCAAGATTATTAATTATTTATTATTTTTAACACCTCTACAATTCAATAGGGTGTTTCCCTGTTGCGGACCAATCAAAATTTAGAAGCATTATTATATTAATAAATCAAAGTTGGGTAGAAAGGAAGAGAGAACCCTGAACCCGGATTCCATTACGGGTTCAGCACAAACGCCGTTAAACGGAATGTAGAGATATGGTATTGAGTGAAGAATACTTCGCTCCAGGTGACATGTAAAATGGACTAAAGATATGGGTTTTTTTAGTGAATCTTACTTCGCTTCAAGAGTCATGTAAAACGGAAGTGAAACATACTTTGCTCCAAACGTCATATAAAACAGACTGAACTGATGCGCTTTTCAGTGAAGCATACTTTGCTCTAGGCGCCATGTAAAACAGACTGAAGAGAAGCGTTTTTCTGTAAAACATACTTCGCTTCAATTAGTTTATATGTCTTTACATTGATATGTTGGAGGTTTCACAAACTCATTCTCACTTATAATTTTTGTTAATAGAAAATGAGAGAATACAAATAATACATGGACATAAATCTCATGCTACAACAATCTTTAATGAGATATTCCCTATACTACTCTGGATTAAGCCTGATGAATTTCAATATACGACTTTATATATAGTTCATTCTTTAGTAATGAAACTATGTACACTCTTTTTGTTCATTGAACTGTTGCATATCTCTAGTTGTGATAATGCTTGTGTTTATTGATGAATTTGGGGTTAAAGTGTTGCATGTTTATCTGATTGGTTCTTTAACTTGATTTCTTTTTCAGATGTCAATTAAACCTCTAACAAGTGAAGCATAGCTATGACAGAAAAAAAATGGACATGTCATTATGTGAACAAACTATTATAATCTCTGTCAATTCATTATCAATTTTACAGAATACTTATTTGGTGTTTTTGATATTATGTTTTCTTAGAGGATATCATCAAAAGATCCAAAAAAGGTCCACCTAAATCTAAGAACCAACGAATTTCGGTTAGTTATTTCTCTATAAAATTAAAAGGTTTGTTGTTGTCTTTAGCTACTTAATTTGTATGCTTATTACTTTACAGAATAGAAACCAAAAGACTCAAATCAGGCTTCTCAAGACAAATCTTTGAAGGCTCGACATTTTATTGAATCAATATCATTTATCCGATAGGTTTAACATATTACTTGTGTGTTTGATTGTTTCTTTAAATAATTGGTATGACATAATTGATATTTGTCAATATTCTGCATTTTGAAATCCTTTTATTTTTCATGGAAGGAATTCCTGCCCAGAAGAGATCTAATTTTCAAGGTAAAAAATTTCCTTTGGCAACTGAAACTGCTAGAAAAGCGGTCACCACTTATATGCTTGCACGTGGTAGAGCCTATAACAGAAGTAGAGATGTTAATAATAATACAACCAAGTCAATGTATTATTGACTCATATATTCATTCATGTTATGTTTATAAGTTTCTTTTGTTTTTATCAATTGATATATTTATCTGTTTGCAGATTTTGGACTTTACTAGTTCAAAAGAACATTGGAAATAGAAGCTTCTTTATGAAGGTTTGTCTCACTATTGTAAACTAGAGAATTAATATTAAGTTGTAATTTCCATGTATTTATTCGTTGGGATTTATTGTTGCTTGTTTATATATATTGTACCAGCAGCAGCCGAAGCTAGAAGTGAACATATTAGGGAAGTAAATGCCTCAAACACTATATTCACGGTTTGCAAAAATGAAGGAGGATAGAATGATGAAGGATTTGGAGAAGTAGAATAATAGTAATAATAGAGGAAGAGGAAATGGTGAATTTGAAGAAAACAACAATAGACGAAAGCAGCAACAACAGTGGGTGGAAGAAGAGGTTATGGCGGTTACTCTTATGGATGGATGGATGTACACCATTTTATTGATAACAATAAACAAGACAACAGTAAAGCAAATGTTTGGTTTCTCTTAATTTGTTGTTTCAGAAAAAAAATATGTCTTAAAAGATTTATAGTTTACTTTTATGAATAAAAAATAGGTCTTTTACTTTTTAATTGCAAATCTGTTTGTATTTTAGTTTTTGTGTCTAATTCTTTCTTTTTCATTGTACAATCAATTAGAGAAATAAGAGGATTCTTATATTTGGATCACAACCATAACCTTGTTTAACATGTGAGAATGAATGATTATTCTTTTTCATATTTAATTCAGGAAGTCATAATGTTTGTGGAGCTGTTGGACGAATGCGTGAAGAGTTCATACAATAATGTATTTGAAGAAGCATTGAGGAACCTCTATGAAATAAATGGAATATTCAATTCAACAATCAGTTTCTGAACTTTTAGAGGAGCATCAAGAGCTGATGGACACCCTTGTTCGTGTTTATTTTCATTCTAGTTCGTGTCTCTTTTCGGTCTCCTCAGGTACTAAGATCTAGACGAGGTTTCAATAAGACGTTAATTTGAATGATTTTGTGATTGATGAGATTATTAGTCTGTTGTTGTTCTTCTTCTTTTTGTGTATTCATTCAAGCATTTCATAATGTTATATAAAAAGTCACTAATTGAGCTTCTTATAGGCAAAATGTTTTTTAGAAAAAATCATTTCCATTGTCTTTAGTCATGTTGGCAATTCTACAATTCTGCTAAAAGATTGCATTTTCTAATTTACAAAATAAAAAAGGGTCAAATCTAAGGAAGGCTCCGACTGCAATCTTCAACCATAGTGAGGAAACCGACCGCGAACTGCAGCTAAAATTAGACTACTAGTAGACTTGTACCTACAGCAGAAAGCTTGCGGCCTGCACAATACCATCAACCGCAAGACCTGCAAACCGCACAAGAACTAGCAATCGCACCTGCACAATTTCATACAGTACCACAACATGCACTTCAAAAGCAGATGAAGAATCAACACCTACAACATACCACAAGTAATAGGGATGAACTGCGACTGTACCAGCAAAAACCTACGGTCTGCACAATACACAACAGTCGAACACCTGCAACCTGCAGCAAACAAAATACATTAGGGATGAACTACACATGCACCTATTCAACGAGGGACTGATCCAAAATTTGCACCAAAACACCAACACTTGAAACGGAACTCAACTAGCTGCAGCATGCGAGATCCACGTCTCTAGGAAGGGTAGTCGGACTGTAGGCCTGCACCCTAAAGATTTGTATCTGCACCTACACAACACCAAAGGAACAGACCGCACATGCACCTGGGAAAGGCGGAGACTATCACAACAAACTACAGAAGGTATGGCGACGAACAGGCGGGTGAAGCAAGACGTCTTTCGACTACGCTAGAGGATTTTCCCCGATGTGCCGAACGAGCCATATGTGCTGGTCGTGCCGAACGTGCCAGATATTCCGACGATCTTTACTCCGACTACATTTCCCATAACTGACTACCAAATGAACTAAATCGTGCGACCGTGCAAGACATGACGATGATCTTGATTTTGACGCAATTTTTGTTGAATATGATCATTTGCACGTTCTTTAAATGTGGCCACAAGTGTGTTTGATTACCTAGTTTGATCATCACTATAAATTGCTTCATGTGGCACAAAAGACCTATCCTAATTAGATGACGAAGTAAAAATTATATATAGATCTTAGTCAACACAAACTCAAATTTAACAATCAAATTCAATAAAGTTTACAGTGTCTTGTGTCTTTTTGGCTTGCATATTTTGACAGAATTGTTCTAACATACCACTAAATGAGCATTTTGTTCTACAAATAACCAAAAACATCCATATATAAAAATTGACCTTAAGTTACTCATACGTGGTTGAATCAGCAGGTACAACTCCGGTTTTTCCTCAAGCTTCAACAACCATGTTACACAATGTCATCATCTCTTCCATCTTTACAGAAACAAGACAAACAAAAAGTACTAGGTTACCAATGAATGAAATTTGTATACTCCGATCTCGTGAAAATTGTTGATCAACTTACTGTTAGACTTTTAACTGTAGATCAATGAATTCCATCGCTTTAAATGTTGCTCATAGCATAGATATTTCACCAATAATCTGCACAAACAAAAACAAAACAAGTTTACGAGTTATCCATTAACAACTCCATTGGAAAAAATTAGTTAATTAAAAGATAGGACAACATTAACATGTAAAATCAAATCATTTGCCATTAAATAATACGACATTTCACAGTCCAATACAAATCTGAGTGTTGGAGGCACCTGAAATTAAGATGTAGACGATCAATTAGCAGTTATCAATTATAACTATTTGACAATGAGAAAAATATTATAACATTTAGCTGAAATTGCACTTGTCTATTCAAGCATACATACCAAATTTGTTCTATATTGTAAACGAATTTACAGAAAGAAGACAAAAACATGACGGACAATTTATATCGGAGAAATCATAGATATCCAACAGCAAATAGCTACACGCTTCAAGGGATCCAAGGGTCCAGATATATTATTAGTATTTATGAGTAGTAAAAATGTTGATGAATAATGAATGATATGGAGTGTTTATGTCGTAATAGTTTTTAAAGAAAGCCGACATTGTACCTGTTAAGAAATACGAGAAGATCATTTAGAGTTTTACCTGCTTAACAGCATAGACGGCTTCATCCAGACACTGTGAGAAGACGATTAAAAACATAAAAGAAGATGAACACTCTCTTATAGATATGGTTTACCCGAATCTACAAAAAGAAAACAAAAACTCGACGAGCGATTTCTAATAGAGAAATTGCAGATGTACAACAACAAATCGCTACACACTTCAAGAGATCCAATGTTGCATTAACATCATCCCAAAGATCACAGAGAACCTTCAGTTATTGTGGCAAAAAATCAATTCTTTGCCTATAGTCTTTGGGACGATTTCGTTGTTTGTTTCCTGTACATTCAAAAAATATGCTTCGTTAATAACAAAAATAAGTTTTTCCTACATCAGTAACTAGGGTTTCATGGAGATAATATACAAAAAAATATAATTAAACCTAACCCTAAGTAGGTTTTCCTAAATACGAAGGATTTTCATTGAACGTGACATTTTCGGAGTAGGGTTTCCTAAATATGAACAAAATAATAACCTCATTGTGCATACGTAATCCTAGGGTTTCATAAATATAAAGAAAATTTAATGATTTTGGTATACGTACCATTTTCGAGACTCATTTTTGATCTTCTTAGCAAAATTTGTTCTGGTAGACGGGGAGCCATATTCGAATCGCCGTGAAAGGAGGCAGAAGTTTGAAGAGAGAGAGATGAATCGGAAGGAAGTTTTTATAATATAAAATGATATTAGGATTTATTTATATATTATTATAAAAGAATTTGCAGCGGGAAAATTGGTTTTGATCCTTCATTAAGTGATTTTAACTTCACAAATATTAAAATATAAGTGAAGATAGCTTCACTAGGTTGCGTTTGTAATTTCATAAACGAAGATAGATTCACTAGGTTGCTCTGGAAAAATCTGGAGCGTAATAATCTTCACTAGTTGGCGCGCTTGTTTTAATTCTCCAATGGGTTTAAATACATGAATGAATAAATATTTTTACAAGAATGCTAAAATGTCTTTACATG
The DNA here is from genome assembly GCF_907164915.1 of Impatiens glandulifera. Taxonomy (NCBI): domain Eukaryota; kingdom Viridiplantae; phylum Streptophyta; class Magnoliopsida; order Ericales; family Balsaminaceae; genus Impatiens; species Impatiens glandulifera. The sequence continues at coordinate 36,267,675 of NC_061866.1, forward strand.
GATGTGTTGGAGATTTTACATGAATCTCTAGGCATATAAACTAATTGAAACGAAGTATGCTTCACTGAAAAGCGCATCTCTTCAGTCCGTTTAAATGGTGCTTGGAGCGAAGTATGCTTCACTTCCGTTTTACATGGCGCTTGGAGTGAAGTTTGTTTCACTTCCGTTTTACATGGCGCTTGAAGCGAAGTATGTTTCACTTTCTTTTTACATGGTGCTTGGAGTGAAGTATACCTCACTTCTGTTTAACATGGCGCTTGGAGCGAAGTATGCTTCACTTCCGTTTTACATGGCACTTGGAGTGAAGTATGCTTCATTGAAAACAACATCTCCACATTCTTCAATGGGTTTACATACATAAATGAATAAATTTTTTTACATGAACACTAAAATGTTTTTACATCGATGTGTTGAAGGTTTTACATGAACCTATAGGCATATAAACTTATTGAAGCAAATTATGCTTCACTCAAAAACGTTTCTCTTCAGTATGTTTTACACGGCGCTTGGAGCGAAGTACGCTTCACTGAAAAGCGCATCTCTTCAGTCCGTTTTACATGACGTTTGGAGCGAAGTATGCTTCACTTCCGTTTTACATGGCTCTTGGAGCGAAGTAAGCATTACTAAAAAGCGCATCTCTTCAGTCCGTTTTATAATGTGCCTGGAGCGAAGTATGCTTCACTCAATACTGTATCTCTACATTGTGTTTAACGGCGTTTGTGCTGAACCCAGAATGGAATCCGGGTTACGGGTTCTCTCTTTTCCTTTAAACCCAGCTTTGATTTATTAATATAATAATGCTTTTGAATTTTGATTGGTCCATAATAGGGGAACACCCTATTCGGTAGCAGAGGATCTGAATTGGTTTAATATTTAATATTACCAGAAAATTTCAGTTTTCAAACTAAATTACGTCATATATTGATGTAATATTCAATTTACAATCATCATCTCTGAGAGAGAAACTTTGAGTCGAATTCGATGGAATTTAAGGGCGGTTCGTACCTCACAATTATTTTGAGCCCCATATATTACCTTCTGGTCAAATGCTCTCGCGGTAGGAAACGAGAGATTTTAATGGTAAGTTCAATATGAGTGCTTTTAGATTTTTTTGTCGATTAGGCTCTATTAAGTCCCTTTGTTTACTTTCCTCTCAAATCTCGTAAAACGATGTGAGAAAATAACTTACTCGAAAACCGCCTCACCAAAATTGAGATAATGAACCGAAATAGAATTTGGCAAAGTTGACTTATTTTGACATTGTTATAAGAGTCACCCTTAGTTTACTTTCGAGAAACTAAAAAAGAAAAATATTAAAGAAATTATTTTGGGTTCTGTGCTTGATTACATGTGAGAAATGACCTCAACGTTGTGACTCACACGCTTGTCCAAACGGACGGTCTCTACCACAAAAACAAATTTGGCCTTTGAGATTTTACACGACATATTACACATTTTTTTATAAATATAAATTCTAAACCTAACCTTGTTTCTTTTCGAAAGATTCCCCTAATTTAGGATCAAAGTAGTCTTGTTTTTTCCATTCTTAAAATTCATCTAAAATTTGAAATTCAATGTGTAATAATTTCATATAAGTTCAACCAAAGAACCTGTAGTACATGTGGAAGATATTTATAGAAAATTGATGACCGATTTATGTCAAAAATAATTTAAACATGTAATGTGTAAAAATATTTGGGATTAGTATACCATAAATTCATAAATAATGTGAGAATTATTTTGGAATTTTCTTCACATTTTTTAGATATATGTTCCCAAATTAAAACAGAATTATATTTTATCTTTCTTGACTAATTACAAACCCATTTAGCTAACATATAGATGAAATTTCCATTATGCATACAACAAACCCGACATAGACCCACACACTCTTTAAGTGTCCAAAATTTTTAAATTTCCCAAAATTATGATATTATTATTTATTTAATTAATAAATATTTATTATAAATTAATTAATATATTTATGCATATATTTTAAGAGTAAATATCTAGCTAAAGTTGTTTGCAGCAAATGACGACGATAGGGGAGGGGATGAGGGTGGGTATGACTTGTTAATTAAAAATAAAATTCAAAATATATATATATATATATATATATATATATATATATATATATATATATTTTTGTTTGTTAACTTATTTATTTATTTTTATATACTTTTTAAAAATAATAATTAATCAAATAATAAAATATTTAATTATATATGTTTTATAATATATTATATTAGTAATAAAAAAGTTAATAAATAAATAAAATAAAATATTATTAAAGTAATTTGTTGAGATTGTGTTTTTAGAAGAAAGATTAATAAAGAAAAAAATATTGAATTTCATTTCTTTAGTTTCACTATTCTCGTTATAAATAGTTATTTATTTAGAGATAAATTGTAAACTAACACAATATATTAAAATTGTTATAAGAAGAATTAAAAATATTGATATTTTGCAATATCTCAATAATAAAAATAAAATAAGAATGAACAACTTTTATATTTAAAGTATTAAAGACTAAGTTTTGTAGTGCATCCATTTTTATTTAGTATCATTTATTTTAACTTTAGAGGCTACAACATTTTTGTTTGCATGGGTCTCTAATTCTCGGTGTTGGGAATAAAGCGGAATAATCACGAAACTTGTGATAATAAACTATTCCCCACTTGATTGGATCTTTAGGAGCGAGAAACAACAAACATAAAAGGAAATATAAATGAAACAAGAACACCAAGAATTTAACGTGGAAAACCTCCTCAAATCAAGGAGTAAAAACCACGAGACTTTTGTCCAAAAGAAGCTTCACTATAATCAATTAAACACGAAACAAATGAAGATAAGACCTAAATAAAGAAGAGATTTCACTATCTCTCTACAAGTGTATGCTAGATGACTTTCAGATATGTTTTGATAAGCCACTTCCTCAACCTTTTATAGTAGAACATGGACAGATCAAAAGTCTTTTTGAAATAAGACAACCCTGCCCCTACTTCATACAAAAGGACTCTTGAGCTTCTGGACTTCTGGGTTTCTGAACTTCTAGGCTTCTAGCTTTCGGACTTCTTAAACGTACTGGGCTTTTTATTTCATAGTTGGGAGCCCAATCAAAATAACCTAACACTCGGGACCAATTAAAAATAGAGGCTCTCAATTATATTGTTCAGCTTACAACTTGATCATCGTCGATGCAATCATGTAACTAACCAAATATCCAATCATTGGCATCAATACCGAATTACTTGATCAGAGCTAATGCCAAACTTTCACTTCATTGTCAATAAACCCAATTACAATCAAAGAACGATGCCAATTTTCTTTGTACAAGTTAGAAAATCCTTATTATAATCTCAACATATAATTGCTACCGATGCATCAACTTAAGAACTAAAACTAACTCAAATTATCAATTTAATACTCTTATCGCTAATCAATCTCAACTAAACCATTTCTAAACGCACATTATTCTAGAAATCATGATTCTGCAACGTAAGCATAATCTAGACATCTTAATGCTTCATATAAATCTAAATCCCAATCAGCCAGAGTTTGGTCAAACATTTCTTAGAATTCTTCACATTTTTAAATTATCATTGTTAGTCATTTCCGATCAATCAATGAAGTGTATATTATGATAATAGGATCTTTGTCCTTGAGCCGAAGCTCAAGAACACGATTCGCAAATCCAAAAGTTCGATCGGAATTTCAAATTCTTAGTTCAATGATAAAATGATCAGATACTTATCAGATGACACTCATTAAACAATGATAGATCAACAATTTAGTAATGCATGACTAATCGGTCGAACAACCAGCTTCACAAGATAGATAAAGCTTTTGGTAATATATAATATATGAACTCTTATTATAATTGGATTTGGACTTATATATAATAATATGTTAAGTTGTTCTATTTTCTAAGTTATTTAATGTTTTAATACATTGTTTTGTTCATAAACTTCAATATTGTTGGGTTTTGTCCTCCTAGTTGGAGAAACTTAACTTGGCGTGAGCTTTATTTAGGCCTGGAGTATATAATGTGAAATGACATTATTTTTTATTTAAGTTTAGTGGGTTTTGCAGAATAGATTTGAGGGTTTGAGGTAACAACTGAAGAAGATTTCTGTTTGTTAGAGTTTGCTCAATTTGATCAACTTCAAACTTTGAAGCTTGTTGGTAATTTTTGGGGTTACGTTCTGAACGTTGAAGATCTGTATTCTAAAGCTTTTAAGTCAGTCCGACGAAAAATTAGAATTGCAAAATTGGTATGGTTGATTAATCTTGCTCTTTCTTGTCTTTGTTGTTATTTTCAAAGAGTGTTGTGTAATCTTGATGTAATTGATTAGACTCTAGTTTGGTTATATCTAGGGTAAACCCTTACTTGTAACTTTATTGATGATAGTGGATTGTTAAGTGAATTGTTCGGATCCCGTGGCTTTTTACACTCGATGTGAAGAAATATTTTTCCACGCTAAAATATTTTATTGCATTGTTGTTTCAATTTTATTATGTTTTGATCATATCTTATACTCAATTAATTGAGAAAATATTATGTTTTGAAGAATACGTTTTCCCATTAAAGTGGTATCATAACTTGGTTTTATTTGAGTATAAGGATGGAGACTAACACATCTAGAATGTTGAGATTGAATGACTCTAGTTATAATATAGAAAGACTAAAATGAAAGATTTTTTGTATGTGAAAAGTTTATATTTAAGCATGTAGAAAAAAATGTGAATGATTGAAGGTTTTGCATAGACAAGTATGTGGTTATATTTATCAATGGGTTGATGATAATATTTTAAACCATGTGATCTCTATTATTGATGCTCGTACTCTTTGGATTAAACTTGAAAAAATGTATGAGAGAAAGACATGTAATAACAAGTTGTTTTTGATAAAATAATTGATGTCTTTAAGGTATCAAGTTGGCTCTTTGATGACTGACCACTTGAATAATTTTGTGGGAATTATTATTCAATTAGAGGCGATAAAATTCAACTTTGATGACGAAATACAGAGCTTGTGTTTACTTGATAATCTGTCTAACTCATAGGAGACATTTAGAACAAATTTGTCCAATTCTTCTCCAAGTGGTGTTTCTTTCATTGGATTTAGTAAATAATAGTGTCATCAATGTAGAGATGATACGAAAGACACAAGATTGTTCTTTACAATACGAGATCATGGTTATAGAATCCGGGAGGAGAAGTAAATGGCAAGATGTAAGTAATCGTAGCAAATCTCAATGGACTTCTAATAAGTGGACAAATTTTGAGTGTCATAACTATGACTGATGGGCCATATCAAGAAAAAAAATTAATTAAAAAAGGAGAATAAGAAGAAAAATCAGAACATAACCATTAATTCCAACCATAAAAAGGTAAATATCATGATAATATTGTTATTGTTGATAATTTCCTTATTGTTTGTTATAATTATGTTGAGAATATTAATGTGTTTTGTGATGAGATGGGCCGGATTGTAGATAGTGGTGCTTCTACTCATTCTAAATCACGATGAGATTTTCTATCAACATATGAGGCTGGTGATTTTGGTATTGCTCGTATGGGCAATATTGATCAAGATAGAGTACTGGTTTAAATTGGTAATGTTTTTGTTGAGATGGCCAATGGCACTACTCTTGTTCTAAAAGATGTTAAACATATTCCTAATATCTACTTCAATATTTTATTACTTTTTTGGTGGTGAATTAAAACATAAAAAGAGTTCAATGATTGTTGCTAAAGGCAGGAGACTTTCAAATTTATATATTGTTCATTCTAGAATATCTAGATGTTATATCAAAACTTATGAAACTAATTTTTCTTCAGAGTTGTGGAACAAACGTTTGGCTCGTATTAGAAAGAAATGCTTAACTATGTTGACTAAGGAGAATGTGCTATGTGGGGTTTCAAACGTGCCTTGAAGAGATATCCATATTATTCAGATGGAAAACAAAGACGAGTATCATTTAGACAATTTAAATAGAAAAGAAAGTCATTATTACTAGACTTGGTGCATTCTGATGTATGTGGATCAATGAAGTCAAGATCATTTGGTGGTGCATACTACTTTGTAACCTTCATTAATGACTATTCGGAAAATTTTGGGCCTACATTGAGTTGGAGCATCACTTTATTCGTGAAAAAATACTGAAGGGAATCATTGAGATTGTTGTAGTAAGGAGTAAAGACGATGTTGTTAATATCTTCATAAAAGAACTTCCTAAAAGTCCTTTTCGAAGATCTACTATCAATGTTAGGACTAGCTCATCAGACATCACTCTAAGGGGTGTTAGAAATTAAAGTGATAGTGATAATGATAATAATAATAATAATAATAATAATAATAATAATAATAATAATAATAATAATAATAATAATAATAATAATAAATGTGTCTTTTCATTATTCAAGAGTCTCTTGAATTATTCAAGTCACTTGAAATTATATCTAGTAAATGAGACTCTTCAAATTTTTTATTTAATGTCTAAATTTTGTTTACTATATATAAGTTGCAATCGTGTTCTTATTTCACAAGTTCAATAAAAAGAATTTCATTTATGTTTGTTTTTCTCTCTAAATTTTTTATTCACTTTTCTAATAACATTCTTTATAGTTCGATCATCGAAATTTTTAATTTGGGACTTCGTTACAAAAATGAGTAAACAACTCGGACAAGACGCTGCAACATTCAGAAAGGTTTTCATTTCACTCAATCTACTTTTATGTATTTTTATCTTTGCGTATTCATATACTCTAATTTAGGTTTAGAGCGCCCCTAGTAAATGTTTATAATAAGTCTTATCAAATTAAAAAAAAAACTTCTATTAAAAAACGACTTTACTTTATATTTGATATATTGTTATAACCTTATTCTTTTATTTGATCAATGTTGGCTTTAAGTCAAACAAAATATTTCGAAGATAATTAAAAATGTACATTTCTTCAACCTTTATAAACTTAAAATTAATTATTCTGCCTTAATTTTATTTACATTTTCGACATCTATATCTTAAAACAAACGTTATTTATTCTTGATGACTTAATTCAGAGCAAAATCAATGATAATAGAATATTTTTCTTAATACATACCGAATATGGATTGGGTAGGTATGATTTCGGTAATCCAATTTAACATAGAAAAACAGTAAATGAATGAATTGAAATTATTTTATGCTCCTTGTGTTGAGCAAAAAATTAAAAATTAAAATATGAAAACTAAAAAAAAGATAAGAACATTTATCTATCTTTTAAAGTTACTAAAACATAAATCAGATGTCAAATAAACCTTAAAGATAGACCATTTTAGGGTTAATAATCTTCCACTGTTTCTATCTAGGTTGGGCCGAAGTCCCATGTGTCGTTTGCAAGACTAGCCAAAGAGTAGGGACCAATAATGTCCCTACGGCTCGGTTTTGTCACATCGTTAGTTGTTTCTTCCCTAGAGATTCCCTAGAGATATTATAAAAGAATGGCAATAGGTAGTAAAACACATTCTTCGTTACGTGAAGGGAACGACGAGTTATGGGATTCAGTTAAGAAGAGGATGAGAAGTGAAAGAACTCATTGGTTTTACTGACAGCAACCTATCCGGTGACACAGATGACAAAAAATGTACTAGAGAGATGGTATTTTATCTCAACAAGAATCTGATCACATGGAAATCTCAAAAACAACGAACTATTGTTTTATCTTCATGTGAGGCCGAGTTTATGGTGGCTATTGCAGCGTCGTGCCAAAGACTTTGGATGAGAAACTTGTTAAGTGAGATGCTCGGATGCGAGCCAAGGCCGATAACCCTTTATGTCGACAACAAGTCCGCAATAGCATTAATGAAGAATCTGGTATTTTATGGATGTAGCAAACATATCGACACTCGGTTCCACTTCATCCGTAAATGCGTCGAGAACCGATAGATCGTTGTAGAGTTCGTAGGCACTAGAGAACAACGTGCAAACATTCTCACTTAGACACTAGCACAAGTCAAATTTGCAGGGATGCGAGAGCTGCTCAGCGTGAAGAATCTCAAACCAAATCTAGCTTAAGGGGGAGATTGTGAGTTTAAGCATTGATTGTCAAAAAGTTTAAAGTTGTAGGCCTTTATTGTCTTTTATACAATTAGGGTTTATTTTATTATTAATGGACTTGGGCCTGTATGTATAAGTAATTTAAGGTTTCTAGGCTAATTACTCATTTATAATGGATGGTTGTTTGTAGAGGTTAATGTAAATCAATTGAGAATAAAAATACATTTTCCTCTTCAGCAAATCTTATTGTCCTTCCAAGTTTTCCAGGGTTTTCTTTCTTAGTAATCGTTTTTCAAGGATCCAATAGTCAAAAGGCAACATCCTTCAATTTAGATAATATTATATATAATATACTAATTATTGTATCCTTATTTACACTTTTTTTTCTATCATTAATCTTACCCTAATATAAATTGAAAATATTATATATCAACCCTAATATAAATTGAAAATCATTATATATCAACCCTAATATAAATTTAAAATCATTATATATAATAATGTTTCTAAATTTCATGCTTATATATATAATAGTATTTTTCTATATTCATCCTATAAGTATAAGTTTCTCATAATACAAAAAGAATTCAAAGTTATCTATAATAGAAGTGAAAATAGATGCATTTTAATTTACCTGTAATTGTAATAATGTAATTGTAAACCTTGTGAATGAATGAGAAAAATATTGTAGATGAAAGATAATATAAAAATTTGAATCAACCTATTATCAATGAGTAAAAGAAATAGTGAAGACGGAAAAAGAAGAAGAAGATGAAATGGTGAAGAACAATAAGAAGATAAGAAGAAGATTAAATAGTGAAGAAGAAGATGAAATGGTGAAAAAGAATAAGAAGATAAGAAGAAGATGAAATGGTGAAGAAGAATAAGAAGATGAAATGGTGAAGAATAAGTTGAAATGGCAATGAAGAAAAGAAATTGTGAAGATGGAAGAGAAAGAAGAAAAAAATACTATAAAATTAGGGTTTTGCTTTAGATAATATAATATAATAATATGGATTGAACCTATTATATGGGCTTTAAAAAGAGAGAGAAAAGAAAAAAAATATATTTTTAAAATTTTAATATTAAATAAATAAAAATATATATATTATATTTTCAGGTTCGAAAATCTCGATAAGTCATCGAGCAAACATTATATGAACTCGAGTTCGGCTCGAATATTAAACGAGTTGCTCGAGCTCGACTCGAACTGGATCAAAGTCAAGCTCAAGCCGAGCTTTGATCGAGCAGCTCGCGAGTAGCTCACAAACGGCTTGACTCATTTGCAGCCCTGCATAAGATAAGTGAACAATTTGGTAAACATTCAAACACATATTTAGGTAATCAACCTAACATAAGCTAATTAACTATGGTTATAATTCAAAAATAACTTCAAAACTCCGAGTAGAAAGTTTGCATGGGATTGGAGAGGGCGAGGACAGTGAGGGTTTGCGGAGAAAATAGTTGGGGCGAGTAATTGGTAGAGAGCAAGTAATCGGAGTCGAAAGTATTCTTTTGTTTTTCTTTAATCATTTTAGTTTATTTGTAATGTTTTTCTAAACAATTTTAGTACTATATATTCGTTATAAAAATATGATAAAGTAGTGTTCGGTGGTGTAACAAAAGAAAAGGAGTAAATTTCTCTTTAAGAGGAGTATATTTTATGATATTCATTATTATTATTATCTTTTTTTTATGGTATTCATATTTCTGACGGGTCAGCCTATTCCCGAAAATATAAAGTAAAGCCACCAACTCCAATCTAAATTGTTATATGGTAGGGTAGGAAGGTAATGTGCTAATGGCCACTTAGATTAATTTGTCATTTTGCTTTTGTAAAGAACACTTAATTTTTTTTTTTAGAAAAGAATAATACATAATTTTTTCTTCAAATTAATATCACTTTTTATTTAATATTTTATAATGTGGTTTCCAATTAATTAGCTATATATATGTGTATATTCTTTACTATTTATCATCATATAGAAATAGTAAACAACTAATAGTAAACAACACTTAATCACGTTTAAAATTTTACTAAATTTTTTTTTTAACTTGTTTGATCTTGGGTTATTTTATAATCCAAATAATATGATATTAATTAATTAATTAATCTGAAATAAACTTTTCATAGGTGGCATGTTTTATTTTACATGAAAAGGAAGTGGTATCTTTACATATGCCTTGTTCGTTATGGGTTATTAAAAAAAATCAATTCAAAATCAAATATCACTTTACTCCCTTTTTTTCCATTATATCATTCAAATCATTAACCAAAATACTAAAAATATTATATATTTTAAATTATTATTTTATATTTTATTTATATATATCAATACCCTTTAAATCTTTTTATTAAAAATAATCATTATATCTTCAAAATCATCACCCATTATTTAATTTTTCTATCTCTTAGTTTTTTTTTTAAAACCCATAACCTCACAACCTCACACCCTCACAACCTCACAACCTCGTACTATCTAAAGAACTAAGTGTGAATGTGTCCTGACAAAATGTTACATTCCTATTAATATAATAAGTTTAAGGTTTGAAGCTAATCACTTTTCCTTGCAAAACATAAAGCAAATATCTCCCATAGAAATATAATATTCATTGCAAAAATATAAAATAATTGGCTGCCTCTCTATGACTCTATGTAATGTTCTTTATAGGCTGTCTCTCCTACAAAAAAATAGTATTTAATTTGAGAGTGGATTTCTTTATAAGCTCGTTTGATCTTTGGAATTTTTTTATTTGTACTGGTTTTTTTCTTCTAAAATTTCAAATTGATTAATTTTTTTAAAAAAAAAAAATAGTTTTCTTTTGAATGACAAATAAGGTGTTGTTATTGGGGTTATTTTTTAAACTCAAAGTAATAATTACGAACAGAACCGTACGTACTATTTAATATTAAAATAATAATTTCTCATTTTTCCTTATTTACCTTTGCAGTTTTCCTTTTTCCTTTTCCCTGCACCGACTCTCTGTATATTCATTCAATTTCAACTGTCTCCATCTTCTGCTTTCATCTTCTCCATCTTCGTATCATTTGGTATCTTTTCTAGAGTCTTACTGATTCATCTTCATATCATTTATTATTCGTTCATATATTTAATATCTTTCATCTACCTTTATTTAAGATAGATTTGAAGATTTAAGTCTCTATATTTTCATTCAATTTATCCACTTTTCCAAAGCTTAAGTCTGCACCGACTCTCTGTATATTCATTCAATTTCAACTACCTCCATCTTCTGCTTTCATTTTCATAAGATCTACTTCAAAGGTTTATAAATTTTACCTTCTGCAGAAGTTTTACTCACCACAATATTTTCTCTTTCATCATTTTCTGGTAGTGGAAGATTTATCACCCTCATTTCTTCTTTCGTCTAATTCAAATCACAAGGTTAGTATTTCTCTTTACTTCATCGATATTATTTATCTTCTGCCGAAAGATGAAAGATTTATATTATTTACAGGTTAGTATTTCTCTTCACGAAGATTTAATCACGGCTCAATTCTTCTTTCATCTGTTTCAAATCGAAAATAAGGTTGGCATTTTCCTTTCCTTTATCTATATTACTTAGGGTTTATAATTTATCTGTATTTCCTTTCACTTTATTTATATTTCAGAATCGGGATATAAATATTTTTAAATGAAAAATGATAGGTTTCTGATAGATTATGGAAATAATCTTTATATTAGGAATATAAAATAATATATGTGAATAGATTATGAAAATAATTTTATATTAGGCATATAAAATAATATCGTTATTATATTATTAGTTTCCTTATTAATCTTTTATAATGTATACATATTGGATATTTCCCTGATGTAAAGGTTAAGAAGATTAAATAAGATTCTCCCTATTCTTTCATGGTATCAAAGCCCTAGGTTCTCTTTTCTTTCTTTTCTAAACCCAGCTTCCGCTTCTTTTCTCTAAACCTAACTTCCGTTTCTTTTCTTTCTCTCTTCTTCATCTATGGCCGAAAACAAGGTTCATCCAGCCACCATTGTTTCCAACATTAAGGCGTGCATCCCTATCACCCTTGATTATGAAGGAAAACAATACAACAGTTGGTCCACCCTTTTTCAACTTCATTGCCGTGCTAATATGATGATCAACCATATTCAACCTCTAATAGTTAATCCTTCGGTCGCGGTTCCCGCTCCGACGGAAGCCAAAAAGGCTTTAACACAGAGACTTGATGACATTGTTCGTCAATGGATTTACGGGACCATTTCTAATGATCTCCTAAATTCCATCCTCGATCCTGATGACTCGGCAGTTGATGCTTGGAACAGATTGCATCAATTTTTTCTTAACAACAAATCTGCAAGAGCTTTGCAATTTGATGCGCAATTTACAAACACCAAGCTTGCTCATTTTGATGGTGTTAAGTCTTATTGCGCTCAGCTAAAAACTCTAGCTGATAATTTGAGGAATGTTGGAGATAAAGTCTCTGACAATCGAATGGCTCTACAACTTTTGAAAGGCCTCTCGGAGGAATATAAGCCCTTTCGAACGTCCGTTTGTCATCTTAACCTGTTGCCCTCTTTTGATACTCTTCGTTCAATGCTTGAATTAGAAGAACATGAGAATGCTGCTGATCTCTCTATTAAGTCTCATGTAGAGGCTCACATCACGCAATCCCATTTATCGTCCCAAAAAAATGCTGATAATTCCCATTATTCTTCTCGGGGTAATAATCAACGTAATGGTGGCAATGGCCGGAAAACCACCAAGGGAAAGGGCAGCTCCAGCAAGGGTAAGGGTGCCTCTAGCAATCAATAGCGTAATGGTGGTGCCTCGCAGCAGCAGCAAAACCCGCAGCGTGGTCCTTCCGCCTCGCACCAGCAGAAGACCCAAGCAAGATGGATGTATCCTCCACCTTAGGCATATTGGCAGCAAGGCCCTTGGGCTCTTCCTCCCTGCCCATATCCATCACAGGCACCAGGCCCATCTCCTTGGTCCGCCACGAAGCCCAGTCAGCCTGCACATCAGACCGGTATCCTCGAGTCACAACCACCTCAGGCTTACTATACGCCAGGCCCATCGTCTCAAGGTTACATGCCAACCAATATTGATCGAGCAATGCACACAATGACATTGTCTGATCCAAACTACTATATGGATACGGGTGCTACCTCTCACATGACAAATTCTCAAGGTAATTTATCGTCATATTCTCCCTTGATCAATAGTCATAATAATTCAATTATTGTTGGTGATGGTAGCAAAATTCCAATTCATGGTTATGGTCACAAATCTCTACACCAAAACAAACTTCAACTAAAAAATGTCCTTCATGTTCCAAAACTAGTCAAAAATCTCATCTCCGTTAGGAAATTCTCTATTGATAATAATGTTTCCATTGAGTTTGATCCTTTTAGGTTTAGTGTGAAGCACTTGCAGACGGGGAGCAAACGAGTGAGATGTAATAGTAGTGGCAATCTTTACCCTTTTCTCACAGATCGTCAAGTCTTCTCTTCTTTCACACCGTCAGTTTTTTCAGTTATTTATCCAAATATATGGCATTCCCGTCTCGGTCATCCGGGAAATGCAATTTTAAATTCATTGCGTAGTAGTAATTTCATTCAATTTCCTAAGGCTAAACATGTTTGTCATTCTTGTCCTTTGGGTAAATTAATAAAATCGCATTTTCCTGATTCTATGTCTCATACTACTATGCCATTTGACATTATACACAGTGATTTGTGGACATCCCCTATTCCTAGTTCTCTCGGCCATAAGTATTATGTTCTCTTTTTGATAATTACACAAATTTTTTTTGGACTTTTCCGATCTCTTCTATGTCTCAAGTCTATAAGTTATTTATTCGTGTTCGAACATATATTCATACTCAATCTGAGAGAGAAATTAAGGCATTCCAATGTGACAATGGTACTGAATTTAAAAATGTTCGTTTTGTAAAATTCGGTCACCAACATGGTATGACTTTCCGTCTTTCTTGTCCTTATACCTCTCCTCAAAATGGCAAGGCCGAAAGAAAAATAAAAACAATCAATAATATTGTTTGCACTATTCTCTGTCATGCATCCATGCCACCATCTTTTTGGCATCATGCTCTCCAAATGGCTACCTACCTTCACAACATCTTACCTACAAAGCTTCTTGGTTATAATTCTCCAACTCAGATTTTGTATCAAAAGCATCCTAACTACTCTCATCTTCAAGTTTTTGGGTGTTTATGTTATCCTCTTTTTCCACCATCCAAAATACACAAGCTTGAACCTCGGTCTTCTCCTTGTGTTTTTCTTGGCTATCCGCCCAATCATAGGGATATAAATGTTTTGATATGTCATCTCGAAAAATTATAATAGTCAAACATGTATGGTTCGATGAGTCAGCATTTCCTTTTTCCAAAATTCATACTCCGAAATCTCACACATACGATTTTTTGAGTCATGATTCAGGTGCCCTTAACACCCATCTAATGCATCAAATTCTCACCACACCCGAGCACCAACACCAACCCACAACCACCCCCCACTATTCTCCTTCTCCCATAACATCCCACACTCACCCTACGAACGAGTCTTCAAACTCTCCCACTCCTCCTTCTCCCGTAGCATCCCACCCTCACCCTATGGCCACTCGTAGTCGTCATGGAATTGTCAAACCCAATAAAAAATACCAAGACCACTCTCTTCACACTTCTACCTTTGTATCACCCATTCCAAAAAATCTCGTACATGCTCTACGTGACCATAATTGGAAAATTTCTATGCAGAAAGAATATGATGCGCTTATTGACAATGGTACTTGGGCCTTAGTTCCGCGTCCGTCTAATGTAAATATTATTCGTTCGCTTTGGATTTTTCGGCATAAAACGAAATCTGATGGTTCTTTTGAGAGACATAAGGCTCGTCTTGTTGGTGATGGGAAAACTCAAAGAAAAGGGATTGATTGTGATGAAACTTTCAGTCCGGTTGTGAAACCGGCAACTATACGGATGGTTCTTAGCATTGCTTTATCCAAGTCTTGGCCTATTCATCAATTGGATGTGAAGAATGCCTTCTTACATGACAACTTTAATGAAACAGTATACATGTATCAACCTTTGTAAAAGAATAGGGAGAATCTTATTTAATCTTCTTGCCCTTTACATCAGGGAAATATCCAATATATATACATTATAAAATATTAATAAGGAAACTAATAATATAATAACGATATTATTTTATATGCCTAATATAAAATTATTTTCATAATCTATTCACATATATTATTTTATATTCCTAATATAAAGATTATTTCCATAATCTATCACACCTCTGCAGTCGAAACGGGAGCTTTGCAAACGCTGAGACTGGCCCGAAAATCATCAAATAAAATTTTAGGCAGACCTTTAGTATAAATATCTGCAATCTGGTATCGGGATGGCACATGCAAGACACGAACTTCACCCCGTTGGACTTTCTCACGAACGAAGTGAATGTCCATTTCAATATGTTTAGTGCGCTGATGTTGTACCGGATTACTAGAGAGGTAAATAGCACTAATATTATCGCAATAAACTAAGGTTGCCTGTGTAACCGAACATCTGAGTTCTAATAATAAGTTTCGGACCCAACATGATTGCGAGACGACATTTGCAACCCCTCTATACTCTGCTTCAGCACTATACTTTGACAAAGTAGGTTGCCTTTTAAAAGACCAAGAAATCAAATTATCTCCAAGAAAGACACAATAACCTGATGTAGATCGACGAGTATCAGGACACCCGCCTCAATCATCATCCGTATAAGAAATAAGGGAAGTAATAGATGATTTGTATAACTGCAAACCATAATCAGTAGTGCCTTGAATATAACGGATGATTCGTTTTAAGGCATTCATGTGAGAAACTTGAGGAGCATGCATAAACAAGCAAACTTGTTGTACAGCATAAGAAATATCCAGACGAGTGAATGTCAAGTACTGTAACGCCCCACATAAAGAACGATAAGAGGTAGGATCTCCATAAGAAATGCCGGATTGAGTGCTCATCTTTCCTTTAGAATCAACAGGAGTGGAAGCTGGATTACAATCTGTCATACCTGCTTTCTTAATAATGTCATGAGCATATTTCGTTTGAGACAAGAACAAACAAATCTTGTGTCGGGTAACAGCAATGCCTAAGAAATAACTCAAAGGACCCAAATCTTTCATTGCAAATTCAGTGCTAAGTTGAGAAATGACATATTTCCGAAGGGACTCTGAAGAAGCAGTGAGCACAATATCATCAACATAAAGAAGAATGTAAGCAGTGTCATGATCATGGCGATAAATGAAAAAAGAAGTATCCAATTTGCTATGATTAAAGCCAATTGATGCAGCAAAATCAGCAAAACGTTGATACCAAGCGCGGGGTGCCTGTTTCAAACCATAGAGAGACTTTCTTAAAAGACATACATGATCAGACGAGTCGGATCTTTAAACCCCAAAGTGATAGATTATGGAAATAATCTTTATATTAGGCATATAAAATAATATCGTTATTATATAAAGATTATTTCCATAATCTATCAGTTTCCAAAAGTTTGTTTATATGTTTGAAATGAAACCCTCTCATGAATGAAAACACACGCGGGTTTACAAGGTTTTTTATGTTGAAATAAATTATATTTTTGTGTACTGTTTATATTGAAATTAAATTATTATGAAAATTAAAATTCAAAACTAACTACTAATTTTTTTCATAGATTCATTGTATTTTTTAAAATAATGTATTTATTGATAATCATTGTTTGGATAAACTGTAATATTATTTTTTATTTAGGTTAAATATGAACTGTTTCATTGTTTGTATTAGGAAAATGTCACTTTGGAAACCTCCTGGGGTTAACAAATCAAACCTTGCAAGGTGGGATTCTTCTCCAGAAAAAGTTACATTTTTTCTTGAAATATTATGTATGGAGAAAGAAAAAATGATAGTTGGACAGCCATGGCCAACCAATCCAACATATAATGTCTTGATTAAAGCATTTTGGGATAAATATATGATTTATCATACAAAAGAGCAATTCAAGAACCACTTTCGTACTAAAAAAAATCTTTGGTCTGAATTACGATGGGCTACACTCCAAACTGGCCTAGGATGGGATCCGATACGGAATATGATTGATGCCAATGATAGTTGGTGGGACTATGTTAGGGTAATTATTTTTTGATTAAACATTTATTGGATATGTAATTTTTTAGATTTTAATATGTTTGGTATTTTTTTTTAGGAAAATAAAAAAGCTTTGTATCAATATAAAGGAAAGACAATTCCAGACTATGCTTTGTTGGAACGTCTTTTTGCTGGTGACCGTGCAAATGGTAATTATATTCGTTCTCCTTTTGAACCTCTTCCATTTACATCTATTGTCGAAGAGGGATCAGGTGACTCCGATAAATCATTAGAAAATCAATTTATTGACCCTCAAGACAGAATTCGTGTTGAAGCAACATAATCTATTACTATGTCTAGTGGTAACAAAAGGGCAATGAGTTCATCTAGGAGGAGTAAAAGAATCAAAAAATATTCCCCAATAAAAAGACTTGAGAAAGTATTTGTAAATCTTCTAGATAGGAATAAACAAATGCAACAACAATCGTCGCCACAATATCGCCGGCCAGATTTTGATTCAATGTCCTCTCCTTCGACCATTTCACCTACTCCAGTGAAATGCCACACTTTTGCTTTCGTTAATAGTTAAACATGTAACCTCAGAAAAAAACATTAGTGCAGCCCTAATAGTTTTAATGGAATCAATGTCTACGTGCGCTAGAATGAACAAATCGTTAGCAAAGCATAAATGGGTTACCTCCTCTACCTCACAGAATGGGTGAAAGATGTATGGACGATTCTTTCGGAACATCGCGAAGATGCTCTCAAAAATCGCCATGATAGCTACGAAAAGGTAATAAGAGAGGGGGTCCCCTTGCCTTACCCCCTTTTCACCCTTAAAATAGCCTATGTGGACTCTATTGACACTAACAACAAAGCAGGATGATGAAACGCACTGCATAATCCAATCAATAAAAATCATAGGAAAAGCAAAAACAACCAGAAAGTCTCGAATGTCTTCCCATCTAACAGAGTCGAAAGCTTTCTTGATATCTATTTTGAAAGCCACTCTCGGGGATATTTTCTTATTTCTGTATCCTTTTAAAAGGCTCTGCATGAGAAGAATATAATGAGAGATTGTCCTACCAGGGATGAATGCAGATTGGTTAAGATTTATAATTTTTCCTATGACATTTTTAAATCGTTAAGAAATGATTTTTGAAATTATTTTATAAATTGTTTAGACCATTTCAGGGTTAATAATCTTCCACTGTTTATATCTAGGTTGGGCCGAAGCCCCATGTGTCGTTTGCAAGACTGGCCAAAGAGTAGGGACCAATAATGTCCCTACGGCTCGGTTTTGTCACATCGTTAGTTGTTTCTTCTTTAGAGATTCCCGAGAGATATTATAAAAGAATGCCAATAGGCAGTAAAACACATTCTTCGTTACGTGAAGGGAACGAAGAGTTATGGGATTCAGCTAAGAAGATGATGAGAAGTGAAAGAACTCATTGGTTTTACTGACAGCAACCTATCCGGTGACACAGATTACAAAAAATGTACTAGAGGGATGGTGTTTTATCTCAACAGGAATCTGATCACATGGCAATCTCAAAAACATCGAACTATTGTTTTATCTTCATGTGAGGCGGAGTTTATGGTAGCTATTGCAGCGTCATGTCAAAGACTTTGGATGAGAAACTTGTTAAGTGAAGTGCTCGGATGCGAGCCAAGGCTGGTAACCATTTATGTCGACAACAAGTCCGTAATATCATTAATGAAGAATCCAGTGTTTTATGGACGTATCAAACATATCGACACTCGGTTCCACTTCATCCGTAAATGCGTCGAGAACCGACAAATCGTTGTAGAGTTCGTAGACACTAGAGAACAACGTGCAAACATTCTCACTAAGGCACTAGCAAGAGTCAAATATGCAGAGATGCGAGAGCTGTTCGGCGTGAAGAATCTCGAACCAAATCAACCTTACGGGAGAGATTGTGAGTTTAAGCATTGATTGTCAAAAAGTTGAAAATTGTAGGTCTTTATTGTCTTTTATACAATTAGGGTTTATTTTATTATTAATGGACATGGGTATGTATGTATAAGTAATTTAGGGTTTCTAGGCTAATTACTCCTTTATAATGGTTGTTTGTAAAGGTTAATGTAGATTACTTGAGAATAGAAATACTTTTTCCTCTTCAGCAAATCTTATTGTCCTTTCTAGTTTCCAAGTTTTTCGTTTTTCAAGGATCCAATATATAATATACTAATTATTATATCATTATTTACACTTTTTTTTCTATCATTAAACCAACCCTAATATAAATTGAAAATCATTATATATCAACCCTAATATAAATTGAAAATCATTATATATAATAATGTTTCTAAATTTCATGCTTATATATATATATAATATATATAATAGTATTTTTCTATATTCATCCTATAAGTATAAGTTTCTCATAATACAAAAGGAAATCAAAGTTATCTATATTAGAAGTGAAAATAGATTGATTTTAATTTACCTATAATTGTAATGTAATTGTAAGTCTTGTGAATGAATTAGAAAAATATTAATATAGATGAAAGAATATATAAAAAAAAATTGAATCAACCTATTATTAATGAGTAAAAGAAATAGTGAAGACGGAAAAAGAAGAAGATGAAATGGTGAAGAAGAATAAGAAGATAAGAAGAAGATTAAATAGTGAAGAAGAAGATGATGAAATGGTGAAAAATAATAAGAAGATAAGAAGAAGATGAAATGGTGAAGAAGAATAAGAAGATAAGAAGAAGATGAAATGGTGAAGAAGTTGAAATGGCGATGAAGAAGAAGAAATTGTGAGGATGAACAAATTAGGGTTTTGCTTTAGATAATATAATATAATAATATGGATTGAGCCTATTATATGGGCTTTAAAAAAGAGAGAGAAAAGAAAAAAACATTGTGTTGGGTCAAATTATTTTGACTAAGTGTTGAAATAATTTATCCCCTGATATTTTGATGATGAAATAATTTATGAGTTTTGATACAGGTGTATTAAGACAAACATGTCTTTAGACTTGGATCTAATGAGCGCCATTAGACCGATTTTGATCTCCATTCGCATAAAATTAGACGCTGGTCTAATGGAATTAGACGCACAGTCTAACTCAACGGAGTTAGACGGGCAGTCTAATAGTCTAAAGGAATTAGACACAAGTCTAATAGAATTAGACGTACAGTCTAACTCATCGGAGTTAGACGTGTAAGTCTAATAGACGTGTAAAGAATTAGACGGGTAGTCTAATGAATACACGGAATTAGACGTAAGTCTAATAGAATTAGACGTACAGTCTAACTCATCGGAGTTAGACGTGTAAGTCTAATAGACGTGTAAAGAATTAGACGGGTAGTCTAATGAATACACGGAATTAGACGTAAGTTTAATAGAATTAGACGTACAGTCTAACTCATCGGAGTTAGACGTGTAAGTCTAATAGACGTGTAAAGAATTAGACGGGTAGTCTAATGAATACACGGAATTAGACGTAAATCTAATAGAATTAGACGTACAGTCTAACTCATCGGAGTTAGACGTGTAAGTCTAATAGACGTGTAAAGAATTAGACGTGTAGTCTAATGAATACACGGAATTAGACGTAAGTCTAATAGAATTAGACATACAGTCTAACTCATCGGAGTTAGACATGTAAGTCTAATAGACGTAAAGAATTAGATGGATGGTCTAATGAATACGCGGAATTAGACGGGTTGTCTAATTAATTGAAAGTTAGACGTGGGTCTAACCCCTTCAGACAAGTCTGAGGTAGAACCGGAATTAGACGTGGTAGTCTAACTCAGTGGAGTTAGACGTACCAGTCTAATGGTTATTATAATTAGATGGGTTGTCTAATTAATTGAAAGTTAGACGTGGGTCTAACTCCTTCAGACAAGTCTGAGGTAGAACCAGAATTAGACGTGGTAGTCTAACTCAGTGGAGTTAGACGTACCGGTCTAATGGTTATTATAATTAGACGGGTTGTCTAATTAATTGAAAGTTAGACATGGGTCTAACTCCTTTAGACAAGTCTGAGGTAGAACCGGAATTAGACGTGGTAGTCTAACTCACTGGAGTTAGACGTACCGGTCTTATAGTTATTGAGATTAGACGGGTTGTCTAATTAATTGAAAGTTAGACGTGGGTCTAACTCCTTCAGACAAGTCTGAGGTAGAACCGGAATTAGACGTGGTAGTCTAACTTAGTGGAGTTAGACGTACCGGTCTAATGGTTATTGAAATTAGACGCGAGTCTAATTATATTAGACCAGGCGGTCTAATAGACGCTTTTCATTAGAAGGAGTTGACTTATTTCATTAGACTGATTTCTCCAAACCCGTCTAACTAAAATACGTCTAATGCTCTGTTCAAGCAGTACGCTTGAATCTAGGATTTCTCCTACCCACGTGCTATAGCTGTACCCTACTTCTACTC
Organism: Impatiens glandulifera; assembly: GCF_907164915.1. Lineage (NCBI taxonomy): Eukaryota > Viridiplantae > Streptophyta > Magnoliopsida > Ericales > Balsaminaceae > Impatiens > Impatiens glandulifera. The sequence goes on from NC_061866.1 coordinate 36,289,258, forward strand.
CACTTTCCTGTGAAGATTAGTACAACAGCTATATGCATCCAATCAAGGAATGCCACGTAAGAGAATTTTCCTCACATTACCCGTTTTGCAGGTACATCCTTGATGGAATATTCGGCGCACTACCAGTTCGGTACGACCACGATCCTTGTGCTCAGAACCTGCTGTTTACAATGGAGGCTTTCCAATTGAAGAGCGCCACGTATCATTCTTGAAGATTCGACCGTTAGCTCCTGATCAGTATTTAACCAATCCTTAGAGCAACGGACGAAGCACGAGCAACCTAGTTAATTTCCGAACGACCAAGCATTATGATTTTGCAAAGAGAGACTACTCAATCATCTTGCTTACTGGACCCATTCTTGAAGCTTCTTTCTAATTGTACTGTGTGTAAATCGAGAGAGAGAGCTAGAATCAAAACACCATTAGCTGAGTGATATTCTTCATCTTCTTGTAATTGCACAGAAAATGTTATGTTCAATATTGAGCTAAGTGTGTCTAAACTGTATTTGATTCTCATCATATAGTGAATCCTTTCGGTGGTTGGAAGAAGGGGTGACGTAGGAGAGTTTCTCCGAACATCCATAAACAAACTGCTGTGTTCTTCATTTTCTGTCATCTTTTCATATTTCGTCTTGTGCTTCAAACCCAAGTAAACAATTCCGCCTTGAATCTGTTTCAAGTGTTTACACAAGTTTGCGTAGAATAGAAAGCGAATTAAATCCCTAACAAGATTTCTTTCAAACCGTTTTTCATAAACCTTCATCCTTAGCCAGACCCCCGTCTCTATCGATAAAGTCGATCCTATCAATTGGTATCCGAGCCTTGTTTCTATTCTCAAGCATCAAGTTCCCAAAGCATGTCTTGCATCAATGAAATCCCTCTTCTGTCAAAGGACAACTATGATGTGTGGATGGTAAGAATGCAAGCTCACTTGGCTGCTATTGACTATGATATGTGGAGTGTCATCACCGATGGTCCCATAAAGATCTCAAAGCCAAGAAGTGAGTGGACCACTGAAGATAAGGTGACAAACAACCTGGATAATGTTGCTAAGAACATCCTGTTTCAATCTCTCAACACAAATATGTTCTGTGAGATTAAGTCCTGCTCCACTGCAAAAGTAATATGGGATAAGCTCAGCCAGATCCATGGAGTGAGCCCTCAAGCAAAGAACAACCAGAACGCATTCATATGTAGTCAGAACAAATCTAGATGGGCTGACAGTGATACTGAGGAATCTCCCACCGAAAAAGAGAATGAAGCTGTAACATGCCTGATGGCTGATGACCAACCTAAGGTAAATGATATCTCTAAACCAGAATTTACAAACGAGGAGCTATCTAATGCACTCAATGAAATGGCTATTGAGTACAAAAAGGTAGCTGACTCTTTTTATAAAATGAAAGTCAAATATGAATCAACTGTTCCCTTTTCAAAGCAAGAATCCGAATCAAATGTTTTTGATGAAAACTTAACGGAGATTTCATCTGAGAATGAAATGCTCAAGGAACAGATTCAAACTCTTTCATCTGAAAACAAAAGGCTTAAATATGTTGTTTGTGCATGGACAAGGTCTGGTGACGCTGTCAAATACCAGATCAGCATGTTGAAACCTGCTGGATCTAGGTCCGGATTGGGATTTGATAGCAATGATCCTAATCTGTCCTGCAAAAAGTCAAAGTCAAATGACAAACTTAAGCCAATAAGTTTTGTCAAAGGAAGTATAACTGACATTGAATCTGATCCTATTCATGAAGAAGTGGCTTTTAAAAATGAAATAGTTTATGTTCCACCAATTGTTAGTTGGCTTAAGAATATGCTTGAAAAGGCTAATAAGTTTGGTAATTTAAAACCTAACTCAATGTCAAGGAATTTTAAAAGAAAATCTTCTTCAAAAGTCAAAGGATCAGTGGCTAGCAGGAAGTCATCTACTAAGTCAAAATCATATGCGTTAATCACAACACAAAATGGGAAATCCATCAGAATAACTCAAATATGGATTCCTAAGGGACTGATTGATCGAGGACCCAATTAAAGGTGGGTACCAAAAGATTGTAAATATTTATTTATGTAGGTACAAATAAATGAAGGACTGGAGGAATCTGTATGGTATCTTGATAGCGGATGTTCTAGGCATATGACTGGAAACAGACGGCTTCTCACTGATATATCAGACTGCTTTGGACCTAAGATCACATTTGGTGACAACAAGAAGGGTAAGACCATGGGTAAGGGTAAGATTATCCATGGTAACCTAACCATTAATGATGTGCTGTTAGTTGACAACTTGTGTTATAACTTAATCAGTATTAGTCAACTATGTGATAATGGTTTGTCAGTAGATTTTCAAACTCATGCATGTTTAGTTAAAGACCAAGAGGAAAACATCTTATTAACTGGAAGTAGAGTAGGAAACTCATATAAAATGAATTGGCAAAAAGAAACAGATGATCCTATGTGCATGATTGCCAAAAATGATCAGAAATGGTTATGGCATAAACGTTTGAACCACTTGAATTTTAAAACCATCAACAACATTTGTTCAAACAATTTAGTTATTGGTTTATCTAACCTTCAGTTTTTCAAAGGACAAGATTTGCACTGCTTGTCAGTTAGGCAAACAGGGCAGATCATCGTTCTAAAGCAAAGGAAAATCACAATCCAGCCGTATCCCAGAACTTTTACATATGGATCTTTTTGGTCCAATTCCTGTAAAAAGTGTAGGAGGGATGAGATTTGCCTTAATTGTTATTGATGATTTTTCACATTTTACATAGGTTGCCTTTCTTACCTTCAAAAGATAAAACTGCTGAAAATTTGATCAGAATATTTAGAGGCATTCAGAATCAGAAATCTCTGAATATCTCATGTATTAGAAGTGATCAAGGAACTGAATTCACTAACAGATTTCTATCATCTTATCTTGAGGAGAATGGAATTAGGCACGAGTTGTCTAGTGCCAGAACTCCACAGCAAAACGGCATTGCTGAGAGAAGAGTGAGAACTCTGAAAGAAGCAGCGAGATCTATGCTTGCTGAATCAGATGTTCCTTAGAGGTTCTGGGCGGAAGCCATCAGTACTTCTTGTTATACTCAAAACCGGTCAATTATTAACAAACGTTTTGATAAAACTCCCTATGAATTGTATTATGGGAGAATTCCCACATTTTCTTATTTTAAGATATTTGGATGTAAATGTTTTATCCATAACAATGGAAAGGTTTATTTAGCTGCTTTTGATGCTAAAGCAGATGAGGGATTTATGTTGGGATACTCATCAGTAAGCAATGCTTACAGAGTATACAACAAAAGAACTCAGACTGTTGAAGAATCCCTTCATGTAATTTTTGATGAGCCTGTCGAGAGCAAATCCAAAGAACCCATTGATCTTGCTGACAGACTACAAGCGGCTAGTCTTGAGTCTATAAGTGAAGAAGAAGAAACTTTGGACAAACGGATGGCTCTATCTGATCATGTGGCTGATCCGGTTAAAGTTCAACTAGACGTACAAACTCCTGTTCATCAAGAAGTTGAAAGTTTGGATGTCGCGGTGTCACCGGTTCAGATGACCAATCCTCTTGGTTCAAACTTCAGATGGAACAGAAATCATCCACCAGAACTGATAATTGGTAACCCTTTTTCTCCTCGAAGGACAAGACGTCAGTTGATGGATGAAATGGCCAATTCTGCATTTATTTCTCAAATTGAACCAAAGAAAATTGGTGAAGCTATAGTTGATCTAGATTGGATCAATGCTATGCAAGAGGAGTTAAACCAATTTGATAGAAATAAAGTGTGGTATCTTACTCCTAGCCCAACTGACAAATCAGTTATAGGAACAAGATGAGTCTTTAGAAACAAGCTTAGTGAAGATGGCTTAGTCATAAGAAACAAAGCTCGTTTAGTTGCTCAATGATACAGACAAGAGGAAGGTATTGATTTTGATGAGTCTTTTGCACCGGTTGCAAGACTAGAGGCAATCAGAATCTTCCTAGTATATGCATCATTTAAGAATTTCAAATTTTTTCAAATGGATGTAAAAAGTGCATTTTTAAATGGAAAATTAAGTGAGGAAGTATATGTTGAGCAGCCCCCTGGTTTCGTAGATCATGTTTTACCTGATCATATTTATAGACTTAACAAAGCATTGTATGGTCTAAAACAAGCTCCTAGAGCTTGGTATGACACTCTAACCAATTTCTTATTTGATCATAATTTTGTTGTTGGAACAGTGGATAAAACCCTATTCAGATTTGCTAAAGACTCCCATATACTACTTCTTCAGATATATGTTGATGACATTATCTTTGGGTCAACTAACCCCAAACTATGTGAGAAATTTGCCAAGTTGATGCAGGATAGGTTTGAAATGAGCATGATGGGAGAACTTACATTCTTCCTTGGGCTTTAGATCCGTCAGCTGGAAAATGGAACCCTCATCAACCAAGCCAAATATACCAAAGAATTGCTAAAGAAATTTGGTTTGGAGAATTGTTCTACAGCAGCTACTTCTATGAGCTCCTCAGTCAAATTGGACAAAGATGAAGGTGGCCAAAGTGTAGATGTTACAGCATATAGAGGACTCATCGGTTCCTTACTATATGTAACTGCCAGCAGGCCAGACATTCAATTTGTTGTTGGTGTCTGTGGCAGATTTCAGGCTGATCCTAAACTCTCTCATTTCACTGCTGCTAAACGTATTCTTAAATATTTGAAGGGAACTCAAAATGTGGGAGTGTGGTATCCGAAGGATTCTAGTTTCAATTTAATTAGCTTCTCAGATGCAGATTATGCAGGATGCAAAATTGATAGAAAAAGCACAAGTGGAACTTGCCAGTTCCTTGGAGATCGTCTAATCACATGGTTCAGCAAGAAACAGACATCAGTTGCTACTTCAATAGCAGAAGCAGAGTATCTTGCAGCTGGTAGTTGTTGCTCTCATGTTTTGTGGATCCAACAACAGCTCAGAGACTATGGAATTGAGGCTGATGAATCTCCAATTTTCTGCGACAACACTAGTGCTATCGCAATATCCTACAATCATGTTCTGCATTCTCGGACAAAGCATATTGAAATCAGGCATCATTTCATCCGAGAACACGTCAATTAGAAGCAAATCCGTCTTGAGCATGTTCCTACAGATCAACAAACTGTAGACATTTTCACAAAACCTCTTCCGGAAGCTAAGTTTTCTCATTTTAAAAACATGATAGGTCTTGTTATTCTTGATTGACGTAATTATGTGCATAAATTGAAGTGGAACGTATTGTTCAAAACAAAACTGAACAGATATGAAAGACAGAGGTTCTAATTCGTCCTAAGGATTCAGAGTTTGAAAAACACAGATACTTAGACGAACGTCTCCCTTAGCGGTTTCATCCTTATTTGAAATCATTGTCTTGGTTTTTTTAACCTGCTTGATTAGACGGATGCATCTATTAGACGGAAACGTCTAATACACGTTAGACGTTTTTACGTCATGAGCAAGAGGATACTCACGTCTAATCAGACATGCGTGTATCACGTGCTGTTATAGCATAATTAGACGCACACGTCTAATAGACTGATTTTCAAAAAGTAGTTGAAAATATGAAAAGAAGAATAAAAACGTCTAACTACTGGTGTAATTAGACTCTTCATCTTCAGGCATATAGGACAGTTGTCCTTTAATGATGCCTGGTTGAGTTATTTTTCCCGCCGAAAAATAAATCAGTCATTCCTCAAAAGAATTGAAGACACGTGTCTCTCAATATGCAAGAAATGACTAATATTTCTGACATCTTTTGCTTGTACATTTAGTATTAGACGTTTTATTTCATGTTAACATTAAATGATGTGTATTGGGAACTGTCTTTTGAAATTCTTGACAGTAGAAGTAATCATTAGCCTTCTTCTTCATAATTAAAACCCCGGTATTAATAGGTTCATTCTCTCTAAAAGGTTAGAAGATCTTTGAAATCTCTCTTTCTCTCTTTAGAAATCGAACCCTTTGAATCTCTCAATCCCTTGTTCATCAAATCAATATGCTGCCCTTCCGACCAAAATCGATTCAGGTGGACTTTCAATCTGTTTCCACTCTTGAATCTCCGGGCATGCAAATGATGTTCGACTCTCTGAAAGCCTCAAGGCTGAGAAGATTCCTCACCCCTCATGAAACCTATCATGAGCAGCTTGTCAACGAATTCTTCCAAACCGCTAGCTTCTATCAAGATAGTGTTATTGTTGGTGCTGTAATGGGCCATATGGTATGGCTCACAGAAGAATCTTTTGGTGAATTTTTTCATTTCCCAACTGAAGGTATTGATGATTTCTCTACCATTCACCCTAACCTCATGATTTCGATGATAAAAGTCTTTTCCGATTCCCCTGAAGTAGATATTCATGGAAAGAAGAACCTTCTGAAGGTCGAATATGCTCTTCTAAGTGATATCATTTCTAAATCCCTTCTGTCTAAAGAAACCTCCTACAAGTATTGTACGACGGTTTTTCAGATAATGGTGGCTATCACCAGGGGTGTTCCTGTGAACTGGACAAGCTTCCTCTTCGGAAATCTTGTCAGAATGGTTGTAGCTAGAAAGAAGATCTTTGGCTTTGATGGTCCTCTCAGTTCCTTTCTCTGTCATTGTCTGAACGAACCTCGTAAGAGTTTCCCCCTCCCTTCTAAGATCCTGAACTACTAGAAAGTGGTAGATTATATTCAAATGGTGGAAATGCTCAAATCTAAGAAATGTAAAAGTGAAGACTCCAACTCTCTCGTAACTGCTGTCTTAGAGGCATTTTAGGCTGAAGTGTATCCCGTCCAGAAGTTATGACCAGGGAGAAGAAGAAGAAGACTAATGATTAAATGTCTTTTTGTAGTTATTTTTGAATGTCTTCATAATGTTTTTGGTAAAATTATCATGGTTAAACTGAACAATGTTTTGAGTGTTTCTTCTGAAAACACTTATATGTGATTAACGTAGATGTTTTTGAATGATTACTTGCATGTTGTCCGTTTGTTTATTTATTGGATGAATGCATGTTGTGTTGTATGTATGCAGGTTTGCAATTTCTTCATCAAAAAGGGGGAAATTGTTGGGTCAAATTATTTTGACTAAGTGTTGGAATAACTTATCCCCTGATATTTTGATGATGAAATAATTTATGAGTTTTGATATAGGTGTATTAAGACAAACATGTCTTTAGACTTGGATCTAATGAGGGCCATTAGACCGATTTTGATCTCCATTCGCATAAAATTAGACGCAGGTCTAATGGAATTAGACGCACAGTCTAACTCAACGGAGTTAGACGGGCAGTGTAATAGTCTAAAGGAATTAGACATAAGTCTAATAGAATTAGACGTACAGTCTAACTCATCAGAGTTAGACGTATAAGTCTAATAGACGTGTAAAGAATTAGACGGGTAGTCTAATGAATACACGGAATTAGACGTAAGTCTAATGGAATTAGACGTACAGTCTAACTCATCGGAGTTAGACGTGTAAAGAATTAGACGGGTAGTCTAATGAATACACGGAATTAGACGTACAGTCTACCTCATCGGAGTTAGACGTGTAAGTCTAATAGACGTGTAAAGAATTAGACGGGTAGTCTAATGAATACACGGAATTAGACGTAAGTCTAATAGAATTAGACGTACAGTCTAACTTATCGGAGTTAGACGTATAAGTCTAATAGATGTAAAGAATTAGAGGGATGGTCTAATGAATATGCGGAATTAGACGGGTTGTCTAATTAAATGAAAGTTAGACGTGGGTCTAACTCCTTCAGACAAGTCTGAGGTAGAACCGGAATTAGACGTGGTAGTCTAACTCAGTGGAGTTAAACGTACCGGTCTAATGGTTATTATAATTAGATGGGTTGTCTAATTAATTGAAAGTTAGACGTGGGTCTAACTCCTTCAGACAAGTCTGAGGTAGAACCGGAATTAGACGTGGTAGTCTAACTTAGTGGAGTTAGACGTACCGGTCTAATGGTTATTATAATTAGACGGGTTGTCTAATTAATTGAAAGTTAGACGTGGGTCTAACTCCTTTAGACAAGTCTGAGGTAGAACCGGAATTAGACGTGGTAGTCTAACTCAATAGAGTTAGACGTACCGGTCTAATGGTTATTGAGATTAGACGGGTTGTCTAATTAATTGAAAGTTAGACGTGGGTCTAACTCCTTCAGACAAGTCTGAGGTAGAACCGGAATTAGACGTGGTAGTCTAACTCAGTGGAGTTAGACGTACCGGTCTAATGGTGATTGAAATTAGACGCGAGTCTAATTATATTAGACTAGGCGGTCTAATAGACGCTTTTCATTAGAAGGAGTTGACTTATTTCATTAGACTGATTTCTCCAAATCCGTCTAATTGAAATACGTCTAATGCTCTGTTCAAGCAGTACGCTTGAATCTAGCATTTCTCCTACCCACGTGTTATAGTTGTACCCTACTCCTGCTCCACTTTTCTGTGAAGATTAGTACAACAACTATATGCATCCAATCAAGGAATGCCACGTAAGAGAATTTTCCTCACATTACCCGTTTTGCAGGTACATCCCTGATAGAATATTCGGCGCACTACCAGTTCGGTACGGCCACAATCCTTGTGCTCAGAACCTGCTGTGTACAATGGAGGCTTACCAATGGAAGAGCGCCACGTATCATTCTTGAAGATTCGACTGTTAGCTCCTGATCAGTATTTAACCAATCCTTAGAACAACGGACGAAGCACGAGCAACCTAGTTAATTTCCGAACGACCAGGCATTCTGATTTTGCAGAGAGAGACTACTCAATCATCTTGCTTACTGAACCCATTCTTGAAGCTTCTTTCTGATTGTACTGTGTGTAAATCGAGAGAGAGAGCTAGAATCAAAACACCATTAGCTGAGTGATATTCTTCATCTTCTTGTAATTAAACAGAAAGTGTTATGTTCAATATTGAGCTAAGTGTGTGTAAACTGTATTTGATTCTCATCATATAGTGAATCCTTCCGGTGGTTGGAAGAAGGGGTGACGTAGGAGAGTTTCTCCGAACATCCATAAACAAACTGTTGTGTTCTTCATTTTCTGTCAACTTTTCATATTTCGTCTTGTGCTTCAAACCCAAGTAAACAATTCCGCCTTGAATCTGTTTCAAGTGTTTACACAAGTTTGCGTAGAATAGAAAGCGAATTAAATCCCTAACAGGATTTCTTTCAAACCGTTTTTCATAAGCCTTCATCCTTAGCCAGACCCCCGTCTCTATCGATAAAGCCGATCCTATCACATTGTTTTAAATTTTAATATTTAATAAATAAAAAAAATATTATATTATCAGGCTCGAAAAAACTCGACAAGCCATCGAGCAAGCATTATATGAACTCGAGTTCAGCTCGAATATTAAACGAGCTGGCTCGAGCTCGACTCGAACTCGATCAAAATCAAGCTCAAGCTCAAGCTCAAGCTCAAGCCGAGCTTTGATCGAGCGACTCGCGAGTAGCTCACGAGCGGTTTGACTCATTTGCAGCCCTACATAAGATAAGTGAACAACTTGGTAAACATTCAAACACATATTTAGGTAACCAACCTAACATAAGCTAATTAACTATGGTTATAATTCAAAAATAACTTCAAAACTCCGAGTAGAAAGTTTGCATGGGATTGAAGAGGGCGAGGGCAGTGAGAGTTTGCGAAGAAAATAGTTGGGGCGAGGAACCGGTAGAGAGCAAGTAGTCGGAGTCGAGAGTATTCTTTTGTTTTTCTTTAATTATTTTATTTGTAATGTTTTTCTAAACAATTTTAGTACAATATATTCGTTATAAAAATATGATAAAGTAGTGGTCGGTGGTGTAACAAAAGAAAAAGAGTAAATAATTTCTCTTTAAGAGGAGTATATTTTATGATATTCATTATTATTATTATCTTCATTTTCTTTTTTTTATGGTATTCATATTTCAGACGGGTCAGCCTATTCCCGAAAATATAAAGTAAAGCCAGCCAACTCCGATCTAAATTGTTATATGGTAGGGTTGGAAGGTAATGGGCTAATGGCCACTTAGATTAATTTGTCATTTTGCTTTTGTAAAGAACACTTAATCTATTTTTTTCTAGAAAAGAATAATACATAATTTTTTCTTCAATTAATATCACTTTTTCTTCAATATTTTATAATGTGGTTTCCACTTAATTAACTATATATATATATATTTTCTTTACTATTTATCATCATATAGAAATAGTAAACAACACTTAATCATGTTTAAATTTTCAATAAATTATATTTTTGATTTGTTTGATCTTGGGTTATTTGATAATCCAAATAATATGATATTAATTAATTAATCTGAAATCAACTTTTCATAGGTGGCATGTTTTATTTTACATGAAAAGAAAGTGGTATCTTTACATACTATCTAAAGAACTAAGTGTGAATGTGTCATGACAAAATGTTACATTCCTATTAATATAATAAGTTTAAGGTTTGAAGCTAATCACTTTACCTTGCAAAACATAAAGCAAATAACTCCCATAGAAATATAATATTTATTGCAAAAATATAAATTAATTGGCTGCCTCTCTATGACTCTATATGTAATGTTCTTTATAGGTTGCCTCTCCTACGAAAAGAAATAGTATTTAATTTAAGACTTTACTGACTTTAGCACTAATTGAGAGTGGATTTCTTTATAAGCTCGTTTGGATCTTTGGATTTCTAAATGGATACTAGATTGTGGGTTGACACGTCCATAAACTTAGAATTGATAAAAATAAAATTAAAAATGATATTTGTATGTTTCGAACTTGCAACCTAACAAAAACAAGTACAATCATTTAATAAACTACGCTAACAATACTTTATATTTTAAATACAACTCCAATTTAGAAGAATGCGTGACATTTTAAGAATAAAAATTCAAATTTTTAACTAATTAATCTATATATATATATATATATATATTGATGCTTAATTTTTAAAGTGTCCGGATTGTCAGGTCGAGAGCTATGGTTAATTTGTATATATATGTGAGAGTAAATGGATATTATGGTCAGATTGTGGGTTGAGCCGCCCATAAATTTAAAACGGTTAAAAATAAAATTAAAAATGTTATGTGTATATTTTATTTTCAACCTAACAAAACAAGTACAGCCCTTTAACCAACTATGTTAACAACACTTTATATTTTAAATACAACACTAACTTTGATGAACGCGGGACATTTTAAAAATATAAGTTCAACTTTTTAACTAACTAATATGTATATATATAATGATGCTTAATTTTTAAAATGTCTGGATTGTCGGGTCGAGAGTTATGGTTAATTTGAATATATATGTGAGTGTAATTAGATATTTGGGTCGGATTGTGGGTTGACTCACCCATAAACTTAAAATGGTTAAAAATAAAATAAAAAATATATAAAATGTATATTTTGAACTTGTAACCTAACAAAGCAAGTACAGTCTTTTAACTTACTAGGCTAATAACACTTTATATTTTAAATTCAAAACTAAATTTGATAAACGCGGAACATTTTAACAATATAAGTTCAAATTTTTAACTAACTAATCTATATATATAATTATGCTTAATTTTTAAAGTGTCTAGATTGTCGGGTCGAGAGTTGTGGTTAATTTGGATATATATGTGAGAGAAAATGGATACTTGGGTGAGATTGTGGGTTGACCCGTCCATAAACTTAAAACGGTTAAAAATAAAATTAAAAATACTATGTGTATGTTTTGAAATTGTAACCTAACAAAACAAATACAACATTTAACCAACTAGGCTAACAACACTTTATATTTTAAATACAACACCAACATTGATGAACGTGGGTCATTTTAACAATATAAGTTCATGTTTTTAACTAACTAATCTATATATATATAATGATGCTTAATTTTTAAAGTGTCCGGATTGTCCGGTCCTGAGTTGTGGTTAATTTGGATATATATGTGAGTGTAAATGGATATTTGGGTCGGATTGTGGATTGACCTATCCATAAACTTAAAACAGTTAAAAATAAAATTAAAAATGTTATATGTATGTTTCGAACTTGCAACCTAACAAAACAAGTACAACCCTTAACCAACTTGGTTAATAAAACTTTATATTTTAAATTTAACACCAAATTTGATTAACGCGCGATACTTTAACAGTATAAGTTTAACTTTTTAACTAATGAATCTATCTATATATATAATGATGCTTAATTTTTAAAGTGTCTGGATTGTCAGGTCGAGAACTGTGGTTAATTTTTATGTGAGAGTAAATTGATACTTAGGTTGGATTGTGGGTTGACCCGCCCATGAACTTAGAACGGTTAAAAATAAAATTAAAAATTCTATATGTATGTTGTGAACTTACAACCTAACAGAACAAGTACAACCTTTAACAAGTGTGATTGTGATGTGTTTTGCCAAAGGTTAATGGGCCGATATCAATTGAAAGTGATTAAAAAAATATGAATCAAATATTTGATTGACCAAAGTGAAAGTGTAAGGTTACGAGATGAGGGATTTATTCAAAAAAAATATGTGATAAGATAAGTTGTTTTACCGAAGTGAATAAAATGTGGAGTGAGAGTATTATATTTTTATTTTAATATTTCTTCTTCTTTTTTTATGTCTTATTCCTATATCAACATTGCTTATTAATTATTTTAAAATTATTTGGTTTCGATGATTGATATAACAGTGACTCATCTCTTCAACATCAAAAACTCTTTAACAAAAAAACTAATAATCAAGAATTGGATAATAATAACAACTCATTCATCAAATGACAAAAGAGTAATAATCATTCATCAATCCCCTCTTCTAGTTTAGCGGCAACAAGAGGTGAATATCCCACAGGCCTTCATGAGGTTTTGGGTTCGAGCGCGTCAGACGACAAGTTTTGTGCCTGTTTAAATAGTTAAGTATGTTTACGGACTATGTACTTAACCCGCGGGGATTAGTCGCACTTCATAGGAGCAGCGGAACTCAGCGTTCTAAAAAAAGGAGTAATAATCAAAGATTGGACAAAAAAACAATATTCCTTACTACCATGAATAAAAGAAAGACTATTAGTTTCATTTTTATTTATATTAATTTAAATAAGAAAGAAACTTTTCACAAAAATATTATAGTAAAACAAAATTCACAAATAAGTTGCTCAAAAATAAGAATTTGAGTACTAATAGAAATAAAAATGGATAAAAATTTAAAATAAAAGTAAAGTAAAAGAAACTAATATATAAATAATTAAAATTTTGGATAAAAATTTAAAATAAAAGTAAAGTAAAAGAAACTAATATATAAATAATTAAAATTTTAGGAATGAGATAAAATTATATGGTATAATTATTGAAAAAGAATGAAAGAAAAAATATATTAATATTTAATTAATAATATATGAATTAAAAAATATAAATAACTCTGTTAGTACTAACAGGATAAATGAGCTAATTTTTTTATAATATATATATTTATATGATCTTTTATTAGTTTATACTAAATAAGCTAATTTTACAATTATATACGTCTAAATAAGTTTTTTTTTCAAAACAATATTGTATAAAAATATTTAAAAGGTCTATTTATTCCATTACAATAAAAGTATATAATAGAACAATAAATGTATATAATATTTAAATTAGGGTATTTAGTATTTTATATATTTAAAATAACAATTCAAATGATAAAAAAAATTGGTAGATGAGATTTTGGATTTTGTTTGTTTTTGATAAAATCTAAAAAACACTTGTATGAACGAGAAATAATTAGTGGAAGGAATAAATGACGTAACGCAGCAATCGGCTAAACAAATAAATAATTTCACTTACATTCTCTTTTTTCTCATATTTTTTTCAACAAATAAGTTGATTTCATCCCCTATTAAATTCTCACATCTCATATCGAACCAGCCCAAAGTGCAAAGTTGTTTATATATTGTCTTTTTTAAAAACAAAATATTTAATTTAGGAGTTTACTGTCTTTAATATTATTTGAGAGTATAATTGTTTCTCTTGTACATCGTTTGATTATGTTAATTTGTTGATAAAATATGGTTTTATAAAAATTGTTTGGTATAAAAGTTAATATAACTAATTTTTATAGGTCTATTTACTTCGTTACTTTTAAATAATAGTACAATAAAATTATGGCCCGGTTTGAATTGGAGTTATTATAATAACTTAGAGGGAAAAAATAAATAAATAATGATTATTGATGATTTTAAGAAATTAAAAATATATTTGGTAAAATTATTTAAAATGTATTAATAAATAATAATAAAGTAATAATTTAAAATATATGTTATTTTAATATTTTTGATAATGAATTGAGTGATGTAACTGATTAGAGAGTAAATAAAATGATTTTTGAGTGAGTTGAGAAACAGAACAAGGTCTATGAGAAATGATTGGGGAGAAAAATTGTGAGAGGAAATGACGTGGTGAGACTTAGAGGGGAAAATAAATAATGATTGGTGATAATTTTGAAAAGGTGAAAATATTTTTGATAAAATTATTAAAGAGTATTAATATATAATAATAAAATAATAAATAATAATTTAAAATATATGTTATTTTAGTATTTTAGATAATGAATTGAGTGACGTGACTAATGAGAGGGGGAGTAAAATAATTTTTGAGTGAGTTGAATTATTTAAATAACACAAACTAAACAAGGTTTATAAAAAATGAGTAGGGGAGAAAATTTGGAAGAGAGAATGAAAAAGGAAATAATGTGGCGGCAGACGATTGGCTGAAAAAATAAAATAATTTTTTTTTTTTCACATTTTTTTTTTCAATCAATAAGATGATTGCGCGTTATTTTCTCTTAATTCATTTTCTCAAATTTTTTTACCTAACACTCTTCTAAAATTCTATAATATTTAAATAATAAATTATTTTAGTATTTAATATATTTAAAAGAACAATTTAAATAATAATAAAAATAGTATATGAGATTTTGAGTTTTGTTAAAATCTCAAGAAACATAAACATAGAACAAGCCCTTGATGCAACGTTGTTTATACATGGTCTCTCCTTAAAAAATATTAAATTTAAGAATTTACTTGCTTTAGCAGTATATTTTAGAGTATATATATATATATATATATATATATATATATATATATATATATTTATATATATAAAATGATAAATTCAACAATTTGTAACGAAAATAAGTCCAGAAATCATACACGGTATTTTATGTGGGTATTAGAAAAAAATTAAAAATGTCAAATTTTGGATCCTGAAATGTCCTAGTACCCTCCAAATGTCAGGTTTTTTTTTTCAAATTTTGACGTAAGGTAACGTGACAGGCGACATCAGATTTATGGCCTTTTATATATATATATATATATATATATATATATATATATATATATATATATATATATATATATATATATATATATATATATATATATATATATATATATATATATATATATATATATATATATATATATATATATATATATGGGGCTGGCTGTGGAAGTGTCATGTTAGCTAGGGTGACCAAAAATTCCTATCTGAAAGATCCGATTCGATCCGAAAAATCTGAATTCGATGGATTAGATTCGGATATCGATCAAATCCGATATTTTTACTTAATTTCTGGTTCGGATACGGATCGAGCAAAAACAAATCGTATACCCGAAGCCGATCCAGTGATTTTTAAAATTGATTAAATAATTACAAACCAAACAAAACTATTATTAAATAAATACAAATCCAAACAAAAATCTCTATATTTTCTTTTCCTTCTAATTTCTCTTTACAAACCCAAACAAAAATCTCTCTCCTCCTTTCTTTTCATTCCCATTTTTCTTTACAAATCCAAACAAAATAGAAAATATCTCTCTTCCATCTGTTTTCTCCCGTTTCCCTTTACAAACTCAAACAAAAATATCTTTTTCATTTGTTTTTCCTCCTTTTTTCTTTAGATCTATTTGTGAATATGTTTTCTTTTGCTGGAGACCTAATTTTAGAGCTCAAATCATCGTTGGAGGCTTGGAGCTGTTGTAATTTGTAAAAAAAATTAAAATATGAAAAAAATCAGATCAGCTGACCGATTGGAATCGATCCGATCCGGTATTTTCGGATCGGATAGTAGTCGGATACCGAGTAGGATACGGATCGCAATTTTTGAAAAAAAAATAGAGACGGATATCTGATTCGAAATACCGGATCAAATAGGTTAGGTAAGTTTATCCACCCTTAATACTAGCTCTCATTTATTCAAGAGGAGTGATAGAGTGAGGGAATTTGGTGAGGGAATTTGGTGAGGGAATGACGTGGCATCACCTTCATTGGTTGGAAAATGTAAAAGTCGGAGGAAAGAGAGAAAAAAGAGAAATTATTTGATTTTTTTACCGAATAAAATTATGGCACGTCATTCCCTCACCAAATTCCCTCACCTAATCATTTCTCTTTATTCAATATATATATATATATATATATATATATATATATATATATATAATACTCAAATACTTATAATTTGTGTATATTATTTAAATAAACATAATCAAATAATATCAATATAATTAAATATTATTTTATTTTACTTTTAAAATAATATCACTTAATTCAATAATCAACATTAAAATACTCTTAATCTTTTGAATTATTTAATTATTATATATTAGGACTCTTTTATGCCTTTATATAAAAAAAATCAACCACTAGAAAACTCATCATCTCGAATGGAATTATTGAATTAATCTTAACTTAATCAAACATTATTTTTCTTCCTCAAAGGAATCATTCAATATATTAACTAAAATGTGTTCAGTTTAAAAAAGAAATGATTGGGGAAGGGATAGTGAGAATGGTGTGATGTAATTTGATTGGTCGAAAAAATAACAAAATTTTTCTCTATTCTCTCTTCTCACCTTTTATCATTTTTTCAACCAGTGATATGATATAGTGACACATCATTCTCTCCTCACTCTCTCACTCTCACAAATTCTCTCATTCTATCACTCTTCTTAAAAAAATAATTAATTTTATTATTCTATATTACCTTTAATTCTTTTTTAATCAAATTTACATATATTTATTCAAATATATGACCAATCATAATTTTTTTAAAATAGTGCATAAAAACTAAGTGTAATAATTGAGGTGGAATTCAGTTTAGCTAGTTATGAATGACAGGTTAACGAGATATTATAAAACTTTTAACTTAAACCTGATTTGTTTATTCATAATGGAACTGAACATTACCTGATTGACTCGAAACAAACACGATATAAATTACTAGAAATCTCTTGTAATGGGATAAAATACCCAATTAGGTTGAGATGAACCGAAACCGGTTATTGGAAAACTAGAGGCAATGATAATTACTTGGAGAGATTTTTTGGGGAGGGTGTTGATTGGAAGGAAAACATTTGTTTCTATTAAGGTAGCTTCTAAGCTAGAAACCAAACTCCCTCGGGTTTTACGACTACAAAAGTATAATAAAATATATTTAATTTCTTCTATTTTTCATATATATATTTTAAACATTTATCTGATCTAGATTTAGATGTAATTAGTAACCATCAACATTTCAGGTTAAACAAATTAATTACAAACAAATCATAATCTTAATTCAAAATATTATTATTAAAATTCAAATATATCAAATAATAGTTCAAAATTCAAATTATAATATCAAATCTGAAAATATAGCATAATCTCCAAATAATAAAAAACCATTTAAAATAAAAAAAAAAAAGATGACAAACCCTAATGAAAATTAAAATTAAAATTGGCGGGTCTATTTGAATCATTTTAAATTGACTCGATTTTAACCTATTTTATTAATTCGGTTAAATAGGTTGACTCAATTTCGATTTTAACCCAAAAATATATGACTTAAATCTGATTTTTTCGTATTCGGCTCGGAATTTTATGTCAGCTCATAAATTATGGATCCTAATAAAAACAAACAAATGAATAAGGTCTTAACTTAATTTCAGTTTTTTTTTGGAAAATTATATTGTAAGGTTATTTATTTTTATTTATTTTTTAAAATATTCTAAAACAAATCTACTCGATTATACATATTATAATACTAAATTATTAGTCATATTTTTATCGATTTGAATTTTTATGTAATATAAATGTGTAATAAGTTGGGTTCATATTAATTAAATAATAAATTAATAATATTAAATCGCCTAATAACCTCCTCATGATTAGTGCAGAGTGTCCAAAATTATATCACAAATTCGAATAAATGATAAATTTATATGTTAGAGTAATGATTATATACACGAGAGTATGACAATAAATTAATACTCGATTTGTGTTTGAAAATATTTAAATTGAATATCAATGTTCAAATTTTATTTAAATGACGCTGATAACATGAATTATTATGTTTATTATTTTTTATATCTTATTTAATAACAGTTATTTGTTTATTTTATTATTTAAACTCATTTATACATGCTACATATGACAACCCAGATCTTCTACTACCGATTTTTCTGTTCCCCTATTACGGACCAATCAAAATGCAGGATTATTATTATATTAATAAATTAAAGTTGGGTTGAAAGGAAGAGAGAGAACCCGGAACCCGGATTCAATTCTGGGTTCAGCACAAACGCCGTTAAACGAAATGTAGAGATACAGTATTGAGTGAAGCATACTTCTCTCCAGGTGGCATGTAAAATAGAATGTAGAGATACAGTATTGAGTGAAACATACTTCTCTCCAGGCGCCATGCAAAAAGTGAAGCATACTTTACTTCAATTAGTTTATATGCCTAAGGTTCATGTAAAACTTCCAACACATCAAAGTAAAGACATTTTAGCGTTCATGTAAAAACATTTATTCATTCATGTATGTAAACCCATTGGAGAATGTGGAGAGGTTGTTTTCAGTGAAGCATATTTCACTCAAAACGTCATGTAAAACGGAAGTGAAACATACTTCATTTTAAGCGCAATGTAAAACGGAAGTGAAGCATACTTCACTTTAAGCGACATATAAAATAGAAGTGAAGCATACTTCGCTCCAAGCACCATGTAAAACGGAAGTGAAGCATACTTCACTTCAAGCGCCATGTAAAACAGAAGTGAAACATACTTCTCTCTAAGTGCCATGTAAAACAGAATATAGAGATACAATATTGAGTGAAGCATACTTCTTTCCAGGCGCCATGTAAAAAGTGAAGCATACTTCACTTCAATTAGTTTATATGCCTAAATGTTCATGTAAAACCTCCAACACATCAATGTAAAGACATTTTAGCGTTCATGTAAAAATAGTTATTCATTCATGTATGTAAACCCATTGGAGAATGTGGAGAGACTATTTTCAGTGAAGCATACATCACTCTAAGCGCCATGTAAAACGGAAGTGAAGCATACTTCACTTTAAGCGACATATAAAGCAGAAGTGAAGCATACTTCGCTCCAAGCGCCATGTAAAATGGAAGTGAAACATACTTCACTTCAAGTGCACATATTAATGTATAAAACAAATTTTTCTGCTGTAAATTCTTTTATAATAATATACACTAGTAAAAAAGTAACATTTAAGGGCGGTTTTTACCGCCGTTATTGTATAATTTACCGCAGCTAAAAGACAATTACGGCGGTAAAATTACCGTAGTCAACCGCCGTTAATAGTTTCGTCGTTAAAGAGATTTTGACAATTAATGGCGGTAAATTTACCGCAGATACTAGCTTTTAACTGCGGTTTATAAAACCGCAGTTAATAGTCTCTAACTGCGGTTTATAAGACCGCAGTTAATAGTCTCTAACTGCGGTTCCTAAAACCGTAGTAAATTGTTTACTTATAAAAGCGGGATTTTCACTGCAAGTAATAGTTTCTAACTGCGGTTTAAAAACCGCAGTTAATAGTGGCTATAAAGGCGGTACAAAAACCGTAGTTAATAGTTAGTTGGCTATATATAAATGCGATATTTTTAGCGTAAGTAATAGTCTTTAACTTCTGTTTAATAACCACAATTAATAGTGTTCATAAGTTAACAGTAAGTTGTCTATATATAAAAACAATATTTTTATAACACAAATAATTGTCTCTAATTACGGTTTAAAAATAGCTGATAAGTGTAGTTAATAGTCAATTGGCAACAATAAAAATCATTCAAAATAATATTATATAATTAACACTCCATTTTTATATTATAATATTACCTAAAAATATAATTATATCCAAATATAATTACATCAAAATATAATTATATAATATTTAAAGTCATACAAAATAAACATTATTATATCAATAAAAATTATCAAATTCCAAAATTTGAAACAACTTGTCTTCCTTTTCTTCCTTCTCCCTCTTCCTTTTCTTCCTTCTCTCACCTATAAAGATTCAAATACAAATTTATCAATTAGTAACAAATTACATTTTTTTACTCTCTTTTAACAAACAAGAACTAAGTAAAATATTTCCTATATTAAATAAATTGATATAAATTACATTTGATAAATTAATTGGAAGAGAAAATTCATACTAACATGTTAATGTGTTAATGTGTCGCTGCAAATTTCCCTCAAAGAAATTTTATTGTTCCATCTATTTGTCCTTGTCTTAAATTGGACGTCTTGGACGTCCTTGTTGTTCAGAGATCACTATCACTTAAATAAAATCATGGAAAAAAATGAGGAAATGAATTTAAAACATTCATTAGTTTTTTCAAATTTATATCAATGACAACCACATTTTGATAACCTAAAATTTATAAATAAAGTTAATTATATTCAATGACCAAATTTCTTTCATGCTTCTATTAATACACCATAACACAACTTAATAAATGCATCTTTACAAACTTACAAATAATCATTATCTACAAGATGGATGAAACAAAAGTACTATACTTACAATGTACCAGGGAGCAAGATGAAGCTATGCAAAAATCTTCTTCAAATATACCAAGTAAGGTGAAGCGCTAGAAAGATAATAGAGAATATAGATAATGTGCAAAAGAGAATAGGAATTTAGATAGTGCTCCACAAAAAGAGAAAGGTGAAACCGTGGAGAAGAAAATGGAGGACTGGGTGATGTGGAATAAATAACCCTTAATTCTTTAATATTTTATTATTTTATATAATTAAAAATAACATAATATTAAATACAATAATTCTCAATTATATTTATAAATTTACATATTATATAATTCAAAGATATTATATGCATTTTATTTTTTAATTAAATTCTTATATTTTTTTTATTCATATTTAAAAATTACAAAATTTATTTTATTTTATAAAGTACAAATATTATAAAAAATAAACACTAATATTAATTAAAACTGATATATAATTATAAATTTTATAAACAATAATTTTTTATAAAAAAATATTTATATTCTCGTACTAAAAATGTTATATTTCCGTCGCTTTTATTGTTACTTATGATTACCAGATTAATAACAATCTTAAATATTTATCTAAACATAAATTAGAAATAAAATAAAAAATACTTTCACAAACTTTCTTAATTAGTTTTTATTTTTTTTTTATTTTCATTAATTAAAAACCAAAAATATTTTTATTGTATTTTATAATTTATAAATTAAAATACAAAATATATTATTAATAATTAAAAAAATTACAATTTTAAATACCTAGTTTAAATTAAATTCAAAAACAAACATAACAAAAATGCTAAATAAATAATTGATGACAATTTATCTCCATTAATTAATAAGAAAATAGTCTTTTAAATGATCCACTGGTGAAAAAGGGGTCAAAACCGAGAGTAAAAACTTTCGGTTTTGACCCTATAACTTTCGGTAAAGACACCTTACCGAAGGTTTTAGTAACTCTCGCCATCCCTCGGTATTGACTCTCTCGTTAAAAACAATTGGGCATTTACCGAGAGATATCGTAGAGTTTTCGGTTTTTCCACAAAGAGAAAAACCGAGAGTTATATGAAAACTTTCGGGTTTTTCTCTTTGTGGAAAAACCGAGGGTTTTACAAATAACTTTCGGTTTTTCTCTTTGTGGAAAAACCGAGGGTTTTACAAATAACTTTCGGTTTTTCTCTTTGTGGAAAAACCGAGGGTTTTCCAAATAACTTTCGGTTTTTCTCTTTGTGAAAAACCGAGAGTTTTGATTTAACTTTCGGTTTTCCTCTTCGGGTAAAAACCGAGAGTTTTCTAATAACTCTCGGTTTTCTCCTTTTTAAGAAAACCGAGAGTTTTGTAATAACTCTCGGTTTTTCTTCAAATTGAGAAAACCGAGAGTTATATGAAAACTCTCGGTTTTTACACGAAGTGGAAAAACCGAAAGTTTTCATATAACTCTTGGTTTTCCTCTTTTGGGTAAAAACCGAGGGTTTGTCATATAACTCTCGGTTTTCTCTTTGGGTAAAAACCGAGAGTTTTCTAATATCTCTCGGTTTTTCCATTTGAAGAAAAACCGAGAGATTTCAATATTACTTTCGGTTTTTTCCCGTAAATTTTTAAAAACGTGCGGATTATTTTGCTCGCAACCAAAACCTGTTCAGCCAAACCAATATATCAATGATAAAAGAAATGCAACATACATTAAACGATCACATTAATTGATCATTAACATTACAAAATTCGAAACCAAACTAATATTCCGAACAATCTGTTATAAATTCAACTATTAATGAAAACATGTTCATAATCGAAACAACCTTAGCTTGTGGGGGGAGGAGGCGGTTGTTGCCTCATATACAATTCGATTCTCTCCATTCTTGCGTTCATCTCTAACTTCTCCCTCTCCATTCTTGTCACCATTTCTTACTTTTCCGCTTCCATTTCTTCCATTTTCCGCCTTCTTTCTTCATCCCTCTTCTCCAGTTCCTCCAGCTTGAGCTTCATTATTTGATTCTCTTCTAACAATCGCTCATTGTTTCGCTGTGAACTATTTCCACTTCGACGATCCTCACGAAAGTGTGTGGGCCGGACGCCTGATCCCATTCCGAACACTACCCCGTGTTTTTGTTGTCCGAACACCCTCTCCGTCAATTCAAAATCCAATATTCCCGGTTCGTTACTAACAACCTCCTCCATCTCAACCTGCACAATTCAAATAAAATATCATTTTTATAATTAAAAACTAGGCATATTCAATTCACTTACAATTTTCTCTTGCACGTGTTCGTCCGGGACGGGTGTTGGGTTTTCTTTTGTCGGTTTTGGGGTACGGGTCCTCTTGAATACTTCAATTACAGACGGTGTCCGTCCCATTTCAATCGTCTGTTGAAATAAATGATTTATATAATTAATAACAATCTTTAGATTAAGTTATTACAAATAATGTACTTACCAACTCGTCTTCAATTTGTGCAAACGGTCTACTTCCCGTTCGATGCGGGAATTTCAGATTCTTCCGGTTCTTCATATTTGTAGAACTGTGTCTCTGTATTTGAAATAAAAAATGAATTTAGATTAATTAATATCAACTTTTATTTGAATTATGAAACCGTACCTTAAATGTTTCTGTGAAGAAATGGTTGCGACACACAAACTCCCAATCATCTCGATCGTAGTCTGGTGGAGGATTAGCTAGTACCGCCGCCTCGTCTCCTTTGTGGACGCGGATATATGTCTTGTTCAAATCCGACCGCCATCTATCCCATATCTGATTGGCGTGTCCCAATCCGGTCTTTCGAAAAGACTCAATGTCACCATTAGTAGCTTCGAACGGATCCTGAAAAAAATAACATCCAAATGTTAAAAATAATTATTTAATGACGTAATGTATAATCAAGTAATAAGTATTACCTTGATAGCAGTCCACAATGAATCCAATTGGTCTGCACTTAAAACCTTCCACTTTAGAAGACGGTGTGAGACGGCTGCGGGGTCCCGGATAATCGACCCCACATATCTAGACCACCGTGTTCTTCCCACGTCTGTACCGCCTGGCCTCCCATCCTTCTCTCTAAACGTAAGAGGGATCCTCGTCCCCGCTACCCTCTTAGACAGCGCAATATTCTTGTTCTACCCCCGTCTTTTGCGGGCAGAAGATTCTTCAAAATTATCAAAATCATAATTAGATATGTCAATCAAATTAAACACTAACTAATTTGTAAACGAGTTACCTGTCGATGATGGGTCGGGAGTGGAACCGTGCTCCCCCCCGCCATCCTCCTCCTCGATAGGCTCCTCGAGACCCTCGTCTACTGCCTCATCGCTATCCACCATATCAGCAAATGTGCTCTCTATAAACTCTTGGAGCTCATCATCGTCTTCAGCCTCGTCTGTTCGGGGAGGCGCAGTAGCTATCGGGACCACAGCAATAGGTGGTTGGTCTTTAGAAGACGATCCTCGGAGCTTTAAGGACTCCGATTGGGCAAGTAGGTTTTGGTAGCTTTTATCCAATTTCTTGGGTGTCTTCCTCATACTCTTCCAAGTTGTTTTAGGACCTTCAGACATTCTTAATTCACACAATTAATAAAATCGAGTGAATAATTGAAATAAAGTAGTAATAAGAATGAATATAAAGTTAAAAACATAAATCTACCTAATTAATTAATCTGAACTATATGTTTGTAAACCGCGGTTTTATTTTTGTCACAATCTTCCAACCGGGTCGGGCTGACATATCAGGGGCGTAGAATACTTGTTTTGCTTGACTTGCCAATATATACGGGTCTTGACTTTGGGTTTTCAAAATTCGGTTTACATTTACACTTACGAAGCCATATTTATCCACTTTCACTCCTAGTTCCCCCGAGTGTGTATCAAACCACTTACACTTGAATAAAACAACTCGTTTGTGAGAATAGTATTGTACTTCGATTATATCCGTCAAAACTCCGTAGTATGACATAGTTTCAGATCCGTTGTACCCCTCAACAACCACCCCACTATTTTGAGTTGTCAAACCTTCGTCGTGTTTTTCTGTACAGAATTTGAATCCGCTTACTTTACACCAAATATACATAGACGAGTACATACTTGGACCTTCTCCTAAGATCTTGAGGTCTCTTGATATGTCGTTAATTTCTGCTAAATGGGCGACCTATATATGTATCCGAAATGAAGTTGTTAAAATGAATAAAAAGAGTTAGGATATATGGTTTGTAATTTACTCACTCGATGCTTGAAATATGCGGCAAACGTTTCTCCACTGGACTCGTTGTTATAATCTTTGCAAATAGATCGAATATTAAATAGCAAACTCTTTAATGCTAATTAGTAACAGCAACATCGAATCTTACATGTAAAAAGGTTCTGCTTCGGGACAATTTTTCAAAATGTAAGAATGAGCTGTCACTCGATCGATATAATCCAAGTTGTATACTTTTCCGTTAGATAGGTCTTCCAACGATACAAATATTGAAATGCCCGAGATTTCAGGTTGTGCATTTTCTTGCTCTTGTTCCTCCATATACCTGGCACATAAACTAATACTCTCATTAACGAGATAACTCTCGCTTATAGAGGCTTCAGGGTGGTTATTATTCCGCAAATATCTTTTCATTGTACCCATGTAATGTTCAAACGGATACATCCATCGATACTGAACAGGTCCTCCAAGCAAAGCCTCAAATGACAAGTGAACCGGGAGATGCATCATGATGTCGAAGATTGACGGCGGAAAAATCATTTCAAATTTGCAAAGTGTCAATGTAATATCCATGTACAATTATTCCAAGTCCTCTTGAATCAACTCTTTGAAGCACAACAACCGAAAGAAACGAGACAAATTTACTAACGCATCATACACATTATCTGGAAGTAATCCACGAGTTGCTAAAGGAATAAGATATTCCAATAAAATGTGACAATCATGACTCTTTAATCCCGAAATCTTTTTCTCTTCCAAATTTACACAACCGCCGATATTTGAGAAAAAGCCATCGGGCAACTTGAGATCTTTCAAGAAGTTACAAAGACGTTTTTTATTTTCGGATGTCAAAGTGAAAGGCGCTTCTGAATAATGAACAACTCCTTCATCATTTATAGGATATAACCATGATTTTATGCCTAAGAGTTCTAAGTCTTTACGGGCTTTAGGACCATCCTTATAAGTCTTCTCTTTTACATTCATTATTGTTCCCAACACGCTATCACAGATATTTTTCTCAATATGCATCACATCCAAATTATGTCTCAATAATAGTGATTTCCAATAAGGCAGACGGAAGAAAATGCTAAGTTTGTTCCAATTGTCTCCCCGCGTTTCATGATATATCTTGGTTTTCTTGCTCAGATCCGCACTAAGAATTATGTCTTCTAGGTCTCGTGCTTGCTCGTAACTTTCTTGCCCCGTTAACAATCTAAGGGGATCTCTATAATCAGTTCGACCATCAAACGACTCTTTATCCCTTCTGTATTTGTGCTTCGGTGGAAGGAAACGTCTATGACCCAAGTAACATTGTTTGGAACCATGAACCAATCAAAGAGATACCGTGTCGTTGTTACAACAAGGACAAGCAAATTTACCTTTCGTACTCCAACCTGATAAATTCACGTATGCGGGAAAGTCGTTAATGGTCCACAACAACGCCGCTCGCATGTTAAAGTATTGCGAGGTGTGTGCATCAAACGTTTTCACACCTGTTTGCCACAGTTCATGCAACTCTTCGATCAATGGCTGGAGAAATATGTCAATTGCGTCTCCCGGACTCTTTGGACCCGGAATTAACATAGATAAAATGAAATTGCTAGAATCCATGCAAGTCGTGGGTGACACATTATAAGGAACGAGAATAACCGGCCAAACACTGTATGATTTTTTCCCATTTGCAAATGGCTCAAACCCATCGCTTGATAAACCCAGTCTTACGTTTCGAGATTCTGAAGCAAAATCTAGATAATTTTCATCCAACGTCTTCCAAGATAAGGAATCAGCGGGGTGTCTCAACGTATCACTATCAACTCTTCCTTCTTTATGTCATCTCATCATTGGAGCCGTTTTTTAGTACATGTATAGTCTTTGTAGTCTTGGTATTAAAGGGAAATATCTCAACACCTTTTTTGGAATGAATTTCCCATTTTGCTTCTCCCGAACTGTCCCACTTGTTTGGTCGACTTTCCATCTTGAAAGACCGCAAACTCTGCAATAATCTTCATTTCGATCATCCTTCCAAAATAGCATACAGTTGTTCTTACATGCGTCTATCTTGTCATATTTAAGCCCGATATCAGTAATGAATTTTTTACTTTCGTAGTATGAGTTTGGCAATTGAGCGTCACTCGGTAATATGTAGTCTTTAAGCAGACGCAGCAACATATCGAACGAAGAATTCGTCCATTGACATACATTTTTTATGTGAAGTAGTTTCAGTAGTGCCGATGATTTCGTTATTCGAGCACCTTCATACAATGGTTGTTTGCAATCATCAAGCAATTTATAAAATCTATGTGCATCTTCGACTGGTTCATCGTTGCTCGGGACGTCATTAACGTTGGGGAACATATCGTTTATAAATTCGTGCATATAACGTTCTTCATTAACTGTATTATTCATCTCCTATCTCGCATCGTTGAATTCCGGCACGGCATCCTCCGGCTGATCATCGTCGTCATCATCATCATCATCTAAGTCATCGACATCTTCATCGACATCGTCATTAACCACTTGAGTAGTACGTCTCTTTTCTCCATGAAAATACCAATACTCATAATGAACATTTATTCCATAAACGATGAGGTGAGTCTTCACTTCGTCTATTTCCATAAACGGCGTGTTCAAGCATTTCATGCAGGGACATTTCACGGTTTGTCGGGATGTATTCCTAACAGCATACTCGAGGAATTTGTCAACACCTTCCTCGTAATCTGGATGATCTCGACGTAAGGTCATCCAGCTTTTATCGGGTACTTCCATATTTCTAATAAAATGGAAAACAACCCGCATTATTATTTACTTAAATTTGTATAAATTAATTAGGCTTACATAATGCTAACATAATTTCTATCTAACCTATCATTATCCAACCAAAATTCAACATACATATAATCTAACATTATTTCATTCATACACATTTCAAAGCAATCAATTATAATCCAACATAATTTTATTCAGACACAATTCAGTCCATTTAACATTTCTAACTTAAAATAAAACATAATTAAAACGCAATCTAATCAAACATAATCTAACACACATAATACCTAATCTAACCTAAATCAAATCTAACATAAATCAAACTTAAATCTAACATGAAAAGCTAACATAATCTAACATGATACCTAATCTAACATAAATCAAATCTAACATAAATCTAACATGATACCTAATCTAACCTAAATCAAATCTAACATAAATCAAACTTAAATCTAACATGAAAAGCTAACATAAATCTAACATTAAACTAAACCTAACCATATAATAAACCAACAAGAACTAACCTTGCACAAAAAGAACAACGAAGAAGAGCAGCGGATGTAGACTGACGGGCGGGTAGGGGGCGGCTGAAATTCGTAATCCAAACCTAATAACATTAAATTACAACCAAATCAAACCAATCACAACCAAACCAAAACCTAAATCAAACCTCAATTAAACCTAAATCAAAACTCAAATATTTAACCCAAATCAAAGCAACCAAAATCAAACCAATAACACAATACAATACAATTTCTAAACTTTTTTAACAAAAATATAAACCTAATCTAACAATAATCCAACATAATCTAAGCAAAAACAAAATCCAACAACCAATTTCAAAAACCTAATCCAAATCCCAATCCAAAACCAAATCTAAAAATCCAATTCAAACAAATTTCAATCCAATTCATACCAATTCCGAAAAAACCAATTCAATTCTAACCTAAATCAATACTAACCTAAAATCCAATTCAATTCTAAATTCAATCCAATCCATACCAATTCAAATAAAATCCAATCAAATTCATACAAATTCCCAAAAAATCAAATTTTAAATTCAATCCAAATCATACAAATTTCTAAAATCAAATCCAATTCAATTCTAAATCAAATATCTAACATAATTTCAATTAAATTAATCTAACTAAAATCCAATCTGACCTAATCTAATATCTAATAGATTCAATCCTAAAATCTAACTAATCTAACCTAAAATCCAATCTGACCTAAATTGAAACTAATATATATATAACTTCAATTAAATTAATAACTAACCTTCTAATAGCGGCAGTCTCCGGCGGCGGTCTTCAAACAGCGGCAGCGGCGGAAAGCGGCGGTCTTCAATCGGTCTTCAAACCGCGGGATCCTCGTCGTCTTCGGCTGGATAGTGGGTGGCGCGGAAGGGACGGTCTTCAATTGGTGCGGAATGGACGGTCTTCAAGCGGCGGCGCGGGAGGGACGGCGCGGAGGAAGAAGCAGAGAGATGAGAGTGGGGAGAGAGAAAAAGAAACGGAGAAGAAAAGAAGGGTTTTTTTTTCATTTAAAACGTGATTCCCGAGAGTTATATCAAAACTCTCGGTTTTTATTCAATTAAATTCCGAGAGTTAATTGAAAACTCTCGGTTTTTTGATTGTTTGAATTCCGAGAGTTTATAGTAAAACTCTCGGTTTTTTATTATTTTTTTAGTTTTTTACAATTAAATTTAAATATAAAAAACCGAGAGGTTTAGGTAAATCCGTCGTTTTATATGCATATTTCCGAAAGTTGTATATTAAACTCTCGGTTTTTTATTTTTTTTTAGATTTTTATAATTAAATTTAATTATATAAAAACCAAGAGGTTTTGGTAAATCTGTCGTTTTATATGCATATTTCCGAAAGTTATATATTTAACTTTCGATTTTACAACATCACAAATTATTAAATTATTTGGTTTCTCACTTTCTAATAACGTTGAACAACATTAATTTAACACATTTGATATCCTTAAAACATTTCCCAATCCATATGATCAAACATTACACAAATACATAGGATAATCCTATATAAACATTCATATTCACTTCTCTTTATGATCAAACACATTTTTGAACATTTTAACATTAAACTCAATCTAAAATTTTCAAATAAAACACACACTTGATAATATTAGTTAGGAGTCTAGATTATAACAAAAAAACCAGTTAATTTAACAATTTGTGACATAGCAATTCCGAGAGTTATTCATAAAACTCTCGGTTTTTATGGGTATTTCTGAAAGTTTTACTCTAAACTCTCGGAATTATCATTGCACAAATTGTTAAATTAACTGGTTTTTAATCTTCTAATGACTTTGAACATTAATAATTGAACTAATTTAATAACCTTAACATATTACATAAGCCATATTATCAAACTTTATACAAATTCATGTCATGATCATAAACACAAACATATAAATACACTTCTTTATATAATCAAACACAATCATAAACATTTTAACATTGAACACAATCTTAATTTTTTAAAAACAACACACACTTGATTAGATTAGTTAAGAATCTAGATTGGAATGTATCAAACCATTTAATTTTACAAATTATGATTTGGTAACATCGAAAGTTAATAGTATAACCTTCGGTTTTTATGGGTTTCACCGAAAGTTTTAAGGAAACCTCTCGGTCCTGACCTTAAACAGAATGTTTTTAGGAAGGGTCAAAACCGAAGGTTTTCAAATAAACTTTTGGTTTTTACCCTTCACCATTTTTTTAGTAGGGGTCAAAACCGAAGGTTTATTTGAAAACCTTCGGTTTTGACCCTTCCCCATACTTAGAAACTTTTCTGATTTTTTTAAGCAGGGGTCAAAACCGAAGGTTTATTTGAAAACCTTCAGTTTTTACCCTTCCCCATATTTGAAAATATTTAGATATTTTTAACCAAGGGTAAAAACCGAAGGTTTATTTGAAAACCTTTGGTTTTTACCCTACCCCCATACTTAGAAAATTTTTAGATATTTTTAAATATGGGTCAAAACCGAAGGTTTTCAAATAAACCTTCGGTTTTTACCCTTCCTCATACTTAGAAAATATTTAGATTTTTTTAAACATGGGTAAAAACCGAAGGTTTATTTGAAAACCTTCGGTTTTTACCCTACCCCCATACTTAGAAAATTTTTAAATATTTTTAAATATGGGTAAAAACCGAAGGTTTTCAAATAAACCTTCGGTTTTTACCCTTCCCCATACTTAGAAAATTTTCTGATTTTTTTAAACATGGGTAAAAACCGAAGGTTTATTTGAAAACCTTCGGTTTTTACCCTACCCCCATACTTAGAAAATTTTTAGATATTTTTAAATATGGGTAAAAACCGAAGGTTTATTTGAAAACTTTCGGTTTTTACCCTTCCCCATACTTAGAAAATATTTAGATTTTTTTAACCAAGGGTCAAAACCGAAGGTTTATTTGAAAACTTTCGGTTTTTACCCTACCCCCATACTTAGAAAATTTTCTGATTTTTTAAAGCAGGGGTCAAAACCGAAGGTTTATTTGAAAATCTTTGGTTTTTACCCTTCCCCATTCTTAGAAATTATTTAGTTTTTTTTAAGCAGGGGTCAAAACCGAAGGTTTATTTGAAAACCTTCGGTTTTTACCCTACCCCCATACTTAGAAAATTTTCTGATTTTTTTAAGCAGGGGTCAAAACCGAAGGTTTATTTGAAAACCTTCGGTTTTTACCCTTCCCCATTCTTAGAAATTATTTAGATTTTTTTAAGCAGGGGTCAAAACCGAAGGTTTTCAAATAAACCTTCGGTTTTGGCCCATGCGGTTTTTTAAAAAAAGGTGAAAAGTAAACAAAACATAATTAATTAATAACATATTAAACCAAACCAAACCAAACATAATAATAATAATTCATGAATATTAAAACATAACACATAAAAATATTGTCATCGTTCGTACGGAAACACTAATAAACACATAATAAATCTAGAAATTATTAGATGGGGTGGGAGGAGGGGGTGGTTGATTCAGTCGACTCCTCAACAATACAAGTTCCTGTTCGAGATTCTCTAATCTCTGGGCCATTTCGGCCCTGTCCGCTTTAATTTCACTGAGCAAACGGCCTCTTTCCGCATCCCTTAATCGGATTTGTTCCATTTCTAGCGTCATCTGTCTTACCTCTTCCTCACGTGCCGCAATTTCTGATTGTGCTATCAGATTCTGGTAACACGGATGCAGTTTCTCCGGTGTACGCTGAAGTCTCTTCCATGTCGAATCACCCATATCCTAAATGCATTTCAGATATATGTATATATATATTAATCAAACAAAATAACGTAAACTAGAATAAATCTAGATAATATATATATATATAAACTTAAGAAATCTAAATCTCATAATAAACAAAACAAAAAAAATCCAAATGAAATAAATTACCTGAACGAGAGAGGAGAAGAACCGGCGTGGAGGAGGCAGACGGCTGCGGCACGGAAGAGAGAGAAAGGAGAGATGAGTGGAATGAAAAAGAGAATGGTTAGGGTTTTTATTTATAGAGGTTGATGCCGAAGGTTTTCATATAACTTTCGGTTTTGATATTAGTCAAAACCGAAAGTTTATTAAAGACCCTTCGGAAATAACCATTACCAAATTTAGAATTTTTTTTAATTGAGCAAAACCAAAGGTTCTTTGTAAAACTTTCGGAAATGAGAATTTCAAAAAAGGCAAAACCGAAGGTTCTTTTAATAACCTTCGCAATTAAAAAACCCAGGGATTTCAAAACCGAAGGTTTTTACAAAACCTTCGCAATTAACCCACATCCAACCCTTAGAATTTTTTTTGGTTTTTTGGGAAGGTAAAAACCGAAAGTTCTTTGTAGAACTTTCGGTAATAATTAATAAACCCGAAGGTTTTACACCCCACTCGGATTCTATTTTTAATCCCGAAGGATTTGTTCCTCTCGGGAGTATTTAGGAGAGTTTTACAAAACCTTCGGGAAAAATCGTCGGTAAAGGTCCTTTTTTTACTAGTGATCAAATCTTCATTAAAATATTTTAGGAATGTAAATGAGATAAAAATGACTAGTCTTCCATATTTTTAGAATTTATTTGATAAAGAGTTTATAATAATATATAAATCAAATTATAAAAGTTTATACAAAAATGATAAAGAGTTTATTTTAATATATATATATATATATATATATATATATAATTTAGATATAAATTTTGACTAAAATGATAGAAAATTTATCTTCAATTAAAATATATGAATATTATATATATATATATATTATTTGAAATTTAAATATATTATATGTAAATATGATTAAATTATTTAATATAAAATTAATCTTAAATAAAAAAATTAAAAATATTTATGTAATTGTGATGAACTTTACAAATTACCTAGTTTTTATGACGTTTGTTATCTATATAAATATAAAGTTATAAATTAGACTTTTGTTATTAATTAAAATTTAATTTTATGAATTAATTTGAGATGAATTAGTCTTTTATTTAATTTATTATTTAAGTAGTGATTAAATATTAATAAGATTTAATATTATTTTTAGCATTATTTATAAACTAAATATATATAAAATTGTGAAACTAAATTTTTTTATCGATATAATAGTTTAATATTTAAATTTATAATAATATATAATTATTGAATCAATCACTATATATATTTTATAATAATAAATATATTAGTGGTTATAACTAATTTCATTACGGTTAATAATGTTAATTAATATATATATATATATATATATATATATATATTATATTATTTCAAGAATTTAACTAAAATATAAGTTAAAAAAAATAATACAACAAAATATTAAGTAAATAATTGATAATAATTTATCTCTATTAATCAATAAAAAAATAATCTTGACAATATCAAATCTCCATTAAACATATTTTAAGAATCTAAATGAGATAAAAATGACTAATTATTCATATTTTTAGAATTTATTTCACTTAAAAAGATAATAGTGAATACCAAATTATATAAAGGTTTATACAAAAATGATAAATAATTTATCTTAATATATGTTTATATATTATTTTATAAAAGACATAATTTAAATATAAATTTTGATTAAAATGATAAAATGTTTATCTTCAATTAAAATAAATATAATATATATATATATTATATTATTTGAAATTTAGATATAATATTTGTAAATGTGATTAAATTATTTACTATTAATTGTGATAATTACATTAACTAATCTTAAATAAAAAAATATTTAAAATCTTTATATAATTGTGATTCACATAACAAATTATTTGTATAAGACATTTGTTATATATAAATATAAACTTATAAACTAGATTTTTTTATTATTTTTAATTTTATTTTATAAAATAATTAGTCTATTAAATTAGTGGAAGAAAAAAATATTAATAAAATTTAATATTATTTATAAACTAAATGTATATAAAATTATGAAACTAAATTTAATTTAAATTTAATCGATATAATAGGTGAATATTTTAATTTATAATTATATATAACTATTGACAAAGTAACTTCTTTAAACTTATATTTAAATTAAATTTTTAAGATAATGCATACAAATAATCTTATTTAGCTTTTTAAAATTAAATTAATATTTATTTTTAACTTATATATATATATATATATGAGAGAGGATTGGGAGGGAACTTAGGGGAGGGAATGACGTGTTAATTGGTTAAAAAAACAAAATAACTTTCTCTTCTCTTTTTAATTTTCCTCACACTCTTTTATTTTTTCAACTTCAAATAATTCTCTTTCATCATCGTATATAATATAATATATATATATAATATATATTTTCAATATTTCATTTTAATTAATAAATATAATAGCATATACTTGTAACTACATTACGATTTAAAAGTCTTAATATTTGTTAATATATATATTTATATATATATTTATTACATTATTTTATGAATATAATTAGAATATAAGTTTAAAAAATAATACAACAAAAATTATAAATAAATATTTGATAACAATTTATCTCCATTAATTAATAAAAAAATAGTCTTGACAATATCAAATCTTCGTTAAACATATTTTAATAATATAAATAAAAAAAAACTAGTTTTCTATATTTTTAAAACTTATTTGACTTTAAAAAATATAATAGTGCATACCAAATTATAAAGGTTAAAAAGTAATAAATATTTTATCTTAATATATATATATATATATATATATATATTATTTTATAAAAGTAATTAGTAATAAATTAGTCTATTATTTAATTAGTCATTGATTATGAGAGAGAAAAATATTAATAAGATTTAATATTATTTTTAGAATTATTTATAAACTAAATCAAGTGGGTAGGATATAAAATTATATATAAATATGAAGTCTCAATATAATATTTTATTATTTCGTTTTTTTCATTGTTAATTCAGGTAAGATATGTTTATTGAACGGATAAAATAATATTTTATAATTATATATATTTTAATTAACTTATTTAATATTCTCTTTTGAAACTTATCTTAATTAATTTTTAAAATAATAAAAATTAAAATTTATTAATAATTTTTTTTTATGATTTATAATAATATAAGACTTTTAAATGTGGATGGTTAGAGATATGACTTTAACTACGGTATAAAAACCCGCAGTTAAAGATAAGACTTTTAACTACGATTTTTATATAACACAGTTAAATATAAGACTTTTAAAGGCGATTTTATATACCGTAGTTAAATGTAAGACTTTTAAAGGAAAAACAAGGTATTAACTACGGTTTTAAATACCGCCGTAAAATTTCGCCGTTAAAAACACATTTTTTACTAGTGATATATATATAAACCGTAATATCATTTTATATTATAAAAACTGCCTTCTGATTCATCTCTCTCTCTTCAAGCTTCTGCCTCCTTACATGGCGATTCGAATCCAGCTCCCCGTCTACCAGAAATATTTTTGTCAAGAAGATCAAAAATTAGTCTAAAAAATGGTATGTACACCAAAATCGTCAAGTTTTCTTTGTATTTATGAAACCCTAGGATTACGTACGCACAATGAAGTTATTAATTCGTTCATATTTAGGAAACCCTACTCCGAAAATGTCACGTTCAATGAAAATCCTTCGTATTTAGGAAAACCTACTTAGGGTTAGGTTTAATTACAATTTTGTATATTATTTCTATGAAACCCTAGTTACTGATGTAGGAAAAACTTACTTTTGTTATTAACGAAGCATATTTTTTGAATGTGCAGACAACAAACAACGAAATCGTCCTAAACACTCTAGGCAAAAAATGAATTTTTTGCCCCAATCAATTATTTATTGAAGATAAAGTATTCTCCTCTACAATCTTCTCGCAAAATGACATTTGATGGGGGTGCCGTCGAAGGTTCTTTGTGGTCTTTGGGATGATGTTAATGCAACATTGGATCTCCTGAAGTGTGTAGCGATTCGTTGTTGTACATATGCGATTTCTTTGTTAGAAATTGCTCGTCGAGTTTTTGTCTTATTTTTGTAAATTCAGGTAAACCATATCTATAAGAGAGTGTTCATCTTCTTTTATGTTTTTAATCGTTTTCTCAAAGTGTCTAGGTGAAGTCGTATGTGTTGTTAAGCAGGTAAAACTCTAAACGATCTTCTCATATTTTTAACAAGTACAATGTCGGCTCACCCTCGTTAAAAAATATATTATAAAAACATACAGAGTTATGCTTCTCATTCCTATGTAAATTTAGGATCAAATTTTGTCTTTAAAGTATTTATCTTTGTTCTTAAGTCTGTTTAATTAGGAAGCTTGATATTTGCATACTAACCATTCTATAATTGTCAACAGACAACAAAATTCTGAGCTGAAGCTGATATTCTCTCGAAGCTACACCACCCGAATATTGTGGCCTTTTATGGGATTTTGATATAGCCTATAGCATCATGAAACACATTAATATGGATGTTATCCATGTTCTTGTGCATCGTACACCGGAACAAATGACAGGGCAACAAACACAAAATTTTGTTGAAGCTGTTGAACATTATGCACAACAAGGACTAAGAACATTATGTCTGGCTTGGCGTGAATTAAAAGAAGATGAATATATCGAATGGTCTTTAATTTTTAAAGAAGCAAATAGTTCATTGGTAGATAGGGAAATAAGTATACTCACTACAGCTTTCATTTATTTTTCTTCCTTCTTCTATTTCATAGTTTTTATCAAATGTAAACATATATCTTAATATGTCTACATGAATTGTATGTTTCTTGCTGATAATTTATTTTGCTGCTTCGTGCAGTGGAAAGTGGCTGAAGTCTTCCAAAGATTAGAGAAGAACTTTGAAATCCTTGGGGTTGCTGCAATAGAAGATTGTGTACAGGTATCTGAAATTGCACATTTGACATTTAACATCATTTATCTTAGCATCTATGTATTCCTTGTTTGCCTAATGTGATCTAGACATAACTGGATATATCTTCATTCATATTTATCTGCCTTTCCAGGATGGCGTACTAGAGACAATTGAGACACTCAGGAAAGCTGGGGTAAATTTTTGGATGCTAACTAGAGATAAACAAAATACTAATATACAAATTGCTCTTTCATGCAATTTGTTTCCCCATGTTAGATGATTAAGTTAACTGGAGACACAAAAAATACTCCCTATATAATGCCATGTTCCAAGTTGAAGTTTATTTTTATTCAAAAAGATTCATCTGCATGAGAACTTGAGCCTTGACCCCGTGAGGTTTCTTATTGCCTGCTGACTTCTTTGTGCTACTAAGAATCTTTATCTTTTTATATCAAATAGAAGAACAGAAGTAGTCCAAAATGTAATAATATTGTGTATAGTCTGCAGATATATTATCTTGATAGACAATGCTTGAGGAGTCGATGCAATATATAACTTGGACACAAGCTTTAAGGTTACTCAATTTTGAGCTGGAAAAAGGAGTATATGACATGCAATTTTATAATTATCTATTAAATAAGGTCCACTAAATATGAAAACTATTTCGTAAATATTTTTATTTCCCTCAACTCTAAAGATATGTTTAAGTCGTTATGCTTAAACGACCTCTTTGTCATTCAATGAATGGACTTTTCTCAAACAAATAAACAAAAACTAAATATGGGAAACCATGAAATATCAAGAAATCAACACTTCAAATACTATGTTCTATTGCTGATTAGGAAGGTATTCAAAATAAGTTAAGGAACATGTCGGCGGATGACTTTGTTTCACGTAGTAATACCTTTATTACATCTGGATTCTTTTTTCATACGTTTCATACCTTTTCTTTTAAATGTTATAAAGAAAAACATGTAAGAAATATGTGAAAAGAAAAATAATCTAGTTGTAATGAAGGTATTATTATTTGAATCCGTGACTACAACCACCTATAGTGACTTGTTTTTTCATGCTCATAAACAAAATTACAGCGTGAGATTGTCCTCAATATCTGTGGGGAATCAAAGAAAGCTAATTTATCTTTGTTTTTATTTCTCCCTCTCTGTGGATCTAGTCATTTTAATTTATTTTTAATCAACTATCAAAATAACCAGTGACATCTTTGATATTTCATTATGACGTCATTCCTCATTATATCGACTGATCAGAAACATGCGCAATTAATTTTCGAAATGAGGATCATGAGTTAGATAGAATATATCTACATTGCTATTTGTTTTAATGTATGTTTGAATTCGGGAATTGCTCATGTCCTGTGTTTAATATGTTGTATAAGCTGAATATTACAAAAAATCATGTATATATAATTTTGTGGGAATATATGCAACTAAATTTCAGGGAACTCTTTGCGTTCTACATCTTGTTATCAGCTGTAATAACAGGACACTTCTTGTCTTCCTTTCTTGTTTGCAGAATCCAAAGGACAACTTCTTTTAATTAATGGCAAGATTGAAGATGAAGTTTGTAGAAGCTTAGAGAGAGTACTGCTTACAATGAGAATAACAAATTCGGAACCTAGGGTATGGTCTTGACAGCATATAATTGTTTTCTATATCAGTTTTGCAGCTAATCCCTGCTACGCTCTTACCATCTTCTTGTCATTTATGCTTGGGAAAATTCTTATTTGGGACGTGAATTTATAATCTTTTTTGTTAACTGAAAGGAAACTGATTGAGGATGAATTTGTTTCATCTTTGTTGAAGTAAATCTGATGCATTTGCACATATAATGCCTTCAGAATTGGAATACTTAACATTTTAGTGCAATTATTGTGGTGTGAGGCTATCAAGATAGGCTCACATGTCAAGCATTGTTAGTAAGGAGTTGGAGGTGCTGTTTTGCATTGCATAGTAGTATTGCTGATGCAAGAAAGTATTCATGGTATTTCTGAATGATGTAAGCAATCTGGGGGTGCAGTAAATCTATGTTATGTAGCGCAGTTACATAGTCCCCATCATATCATATCAATTAACCAGGGAGCTTCTATTGTTAAAGTCATGGATATATAGGTGTCCATTTTCTAGCTAAGATGGACCTAATACAATTTACTTATTCTATTTCTTTTGGGAGCTTTCAGATATTTTTTGATGTATTAATTTAGGAATCCGGGAATCATTGCCCGATAAGAAATCTGAAACAAGTTATAGTGATAAGAGAGTATGTCCTTAACTAATTAGAAGAAGATCAGCTTTGGTGCTAATAACTAATTTGTGATCCATAACTGTAATAGGGATTACATCCTTAATTAATTGCTTT
The DNA here is from genome assembly GCF_907164915.1 of Impatiens glandulifera. Lineage (NCBI taxonomy): Eukaryota > Viridiplantae > Streptophyta > Magnoliopsida > Ericales > Balsaminaceae > Impatiens > Impatiens glandulifera. The sequence goes on from NC_061866.1 coordinate 36,328,708, forward strand.
TTAGTTACTGTTTTGAAGAACTTTGTCATTCTTAATCAATTAGGGTCGTAGATTTTTGCTCATTTGGAAACACTTTTGCCTTTCTGAAGCTTGATCTGGAGTTGGTTGGGTATGAGGTTGGACGAAAAAGCGTCGATAAATTTCCATGGAATCGTTGATTTTGTTAAGGTCTTGTCCAGATTTTGATTTAGATGAGTTAATGTTATGGAACATTACTTAATTAGACATATATTCACAAATTTGTTAATGTTTTCCATCCAAATCTAAACTAAGACACAGTTCTAGCTCCACGAAGTGTTTCCAAATAGTCTAAACTCATTCACTATAAGATATGATTAGTTTGTATGATGTATTATTGTATTTTGCGGATAAATGTAATTTGTACACACCAAGACTAAAAGTTTATTTGGTTAACATCTGCTGCTCCTCAGGTTTCTTAAACAAAGCAAAATATTATGGATAGTGTCATAAATGCCATTTTTGAAGTAGAACATTCTGTCTATCCGTTCCTTTTTTATACTTCTATGATAATTCTTTACCAGCCTTATTAAACAAGCTCTTGTTTTGCTAAACAGGATGTGGCTTTTGTGATTACGTTGCATGCTTATGCTTCTGAAAAAGAAGCAAAATGGAGGAAGTGTCAATGGTGGCACTATCTGGGTGTATTTGGCTATAGGCTTTTGTAGTTGCAATAGAGACCAAGTAAGTTATTATAGGGACCTGGGTTACTTTTTTATTTCATTTTGAACAGAAGATAATTAGTTATTTAATCTTGTAATGATGATTGAATAATTTTGCTTTGGTAGCTCCTTCACAATGTTGCAACATTTGGCGGTATGGGGAAATCTTGTTGGGTTCTATGTGATAAACTAGATTGTTAGTGCTATTCCTTCGTCGGGGATGTATACCATAATGTTCCGCCTGTGTAGACAGCCATCTTATTGGATAAGCATTGGGGTAAGTCTTGGAAATGATTAAAGGGTCATTTTGTTAAAATATATATTATTATTATTATTGAAGTTATAAGATGATTGGGGTGTATTTCTGCTGATAGTTGGAGCAGGAATGGGTCTAGTGCTTGCGTTGAAGTATTTAAGATACAGATACAGACCGAGTAAGATTAATGTTCTTCAGCAGGCAAAGAGGTTAGGAGGGCCGATATTGTCCCTTGGAAATATAATAGAGGCTCCTCAGGGAAGAGCAACAAATGAGAAAGATATGACACCTTTGAGTATAATAACGTCACAGGAGAAGAACAACAGAAACCGAGTTTATGAACCGCTACTGTCAGATTCCCCAAATGCCACAAGAAGATCTCTAGGGTCGGGGACACCCTTTAAGTTCTTTCAGACGTCACAGTCTCAATTGTCCTCTAGCTATTCCAGAAACTGCAAAGATAATTAACTATCTAGAAATTAAGAAAGATATCCTCCCCTGCAGTTTAGCAACTGCTTGCTGCTGTTGAGGAGGATGAGAAGTCCAAAATTTGTGTTGTTTTAGGGGTAAAATATTTATATTGCATCCATAAGTCTATAAGAAATATGACCTGTTATTGGGTCGATAGGAGCCTGCATGTCTATTAGTTAATAATAGAAAAGGTGAAAAATGCTATAGCTAATTTTGTATGGATGTACGAGTAAAACCATTGATTATTATTATTATAAGATTGATTGATGACTGGCTGGTTATTATTATTATGGATACATTTATTTTGGGGGTGAGAAAAGTATCCAAGTATGAGAATACATTTCAATCAAGGCATTTATTATTTAGTATTCACATGCCATTTGACTCCTCATACAAACCTTTCTTCCAAGGATCACACAACATTATCATTTGCTAACAATAAAGGCAAAATCCTTCTCTTCAAGACAATCTCACAGAAGAATATGCAATCAAACTGCGCATGAAATGCTTGTTCATCTAATCTTGCATCTTGTGTAATAAAATTTGTGAGTTTTCTACCCTAAAAAAAATATAGAATGTTGTGGGCTTGGGAGCATCCATCCAAATAGAGAGCCTAAAATGGTCCTTATACTACTACAAGTAAAGCCCTATTATTGGATCAAGAAAAAGTCTGAGCTGATCTCAATCTATATGTATGGGTGAAAAATGGTCATTATTATTATCATGACAACAAAATACAATTCAATGGGAAATGATACAGTTTATCCAAACCCTCCAATGATACAACAAATCCCCTTAACCAAACCAAACCAAAGAATTTAAGATCAAACTGTTTCTGCATGATACTACTTCTTAATTGGTCTCATATAAATGAAACTGTAAGTTTTTTTCTTTCTTGTTTAACATATCATCATCACTTATATTCTTGAAAATCCGCATGTCCTGTTGCCTGTGCATGGTCCACAACCTCCTGTATTTTAATTTATTTCCACATTCACCACCACAAGAGAATCCACATTATGACTTTTCTTATTATGGAGATTACCTTTCAAAATCATAATGTAAGAAATTTTTGGCATATAAGGGGAGGGAGGAGGAGGAGAATTACCTTTTGGCCAATGACTCCAATCTGGAAAACCCCACATCGCAAAGTGAAGTTGGCTGTGTTGGTGAAACTTCTTTTCCTACACAAGTAACGCATCGAGTGGATTACTTACCATGCATGCTAGCTAACACAAAATATTGAACCAGACCAAACTAAACCTAGTTATAATTTTATCATTCCAATCATTAACCAAGCTCGACAGATCAATCAAATCAATTAGATCAAGTATATCAAAAAATACCACACCAACTAGGCCTCCCTGAGGATAAGCATTTGAAACATTAAGTTCTTACCAGCTCGAGGTCAGCAAATATATATTGCACTTTTATAGGAACAACATTCAATAATGATCAATAACACAATGCTTCTTTTTATCAAACCTAATCCATTACCTTTGTTGTTCTTTGACAAAATTCAGAGCCAGCCTTTCAACTGCTCCAATTGTTCTATCCTTATCAACTAGAAATATTGTCTGATCAAACTCCTCTAGTGCTCATTCAGCGGGTGACATTTGTTGATCCAGTACAATAATTACAAGCGCACACATATTTCCCATTGTGGGAGGGGAAGAGAGTACTAGTCATATAAATATATACATATATAGAGAGAGAGAGCATACAACCAAAGCATCATTGTGCAGTCCATCATAAATCAACATCACTCTCTCTCGATAGTTCTTTTCTTGCCAAAAAAGAACCATGAGGATGATATCAATAATACACCCTTGAGCCTTCCTGCCTGTCAAATACATAACCAAACATTCACCTGTCCATACAAATCACATCTTGTGGTTTGGATGTCGTATACTTTATCTTCAATAGATATTTAACTGAGGCAAAAAATTCATTCTTTGCCTACAGTGTTTGGGACGATTTCGTTGTTTGTTGCCTACACATTCAAAAAATATGTTTCGTTAATAACAAAAATAAGTTTTTCCTACATCAGTAACTAGGGTTTCGTGGAAATAATATACAAAACCGTAATTAAACCTAACCCTAAGTAGGTTTTCCTAAATACGAAGAATTTTCATTGAACGTGACATTTTTGGAGTAGGGTTTCCTAAATATGAACGAAATAACGACCTCATTGTGCGTACGTAATCCTAGGGCTTCATAAATACAAAGAAAACTTAACGATTTCGGTGTAGTACCATTTTTTAGACTGATTTTCAATCTTCTTGACAAAAATATTTCTGATAGACGGGGAGCCGGATTCGAATCACCATGAAAGGAGGCAAAAGCTTGAAGAGAGAGATGAATCGAAAGGCAATTTTTATAATATAAAATGATATTAGGGTTTATATATATATATATTATTATAAAAGAATTTGCAGCGGGAAAAATTATTTTATACCTTAATATGTGCGCTTGAAGTGAAGTATGTTTCACTTCCATTTTATATGGCGCTTGGAGTGAAGTATGCTTCACTGAAAACAGTCTCTCCACATTTTCTAATGGGTTTACATACATGAATGAATAAATGTTTTTACATGAACACTAAAATGTCTTTACATTGATGTGTTGGAGGTTTTACATGAACCTCTAGGAATATAAACTAATTGAAGTGATGTATGCTTCCTTTTTTACATGGTGCCTAGAGAGAAGTATGCTTCACTCAATATTGTTTCTCTACATTCTATTTTACATGGCGTTTGGAGCGAAGTATGTTTTACTTCTGTTTTACATGGCGCTTGAAGTGAAGTATGCTTCACTTCCGTTTTACATGGCGCTTGGAGCGAGGTATGCTTCACTTCTGTTTTATATGTCACTTGAAGTGAAGTATGCTTCACTTCCGTTTTATATGGCGCTTAAAGTGAAGTAAGTTTCACTTCTGTTTTATATGTCGCTTAAAGTGAAGTATGTTTCACTTCCGTTTTACATGGCACTTAAAGTGAAGTATGCTTCACTTTCGTTTTACATGGCGCTTGGAGTGAAGTATGCTTCATTAAAAACAGTCTCTCTAGATTCTCCAATGAGTTTACATACATGAATGAATAACTATTTTTACATGAACGCTAAAATGTCTTTATATTGATGTGTTGGAGGTTTTACATGAACCTCTAGGCATATAAACTAATTGAAGTGAAGTATGCTTCACTTTTTACATGGCGCCTAGAGAGAAGTATGCTTCACTTAATATTGTATCTCTACATTCTGTTTTACATGGCACCTGGAGAGAAGTATGATTCACTTCTATTTTACATGACGCTTGAGGTGAAGTAGGCTTCACTTCCGTTTTACATGGCGCTTGGAGCGAAGTATGCTTCACTTCTGTTTTATATGTCGCTTAAAGTGAAGTATGCTTCTTTTCCAAAAAAAAGGTGAAGTATGCTTCACTTTCGTTTTACATAGCGCTTAAAGTAAAGTATGCTTCACTTCCGTTTTACATGGCGCTTGGAGTGAAGTATGCTTCACTGAAATCAGTCTCTCCACATTCTCCAATGGGTTTACATACATGAATGAATAAATGTTTTTACATGAATGCTAAAATGTCTTTACATTGATGTGTTGAAGGTTTTACATGAACCTCTAGGCATATAAACGATTTGAAGTGAAGTATGCTTCACTTTTTACATGGCGCCTGGAGAGAAGTATGCTCACTTAATATTGTATCTCTACATTCTATTTTACATGGCACCTGGAGAGAAATATGCTTCACTTCTGTTTTACATGGCTTGAAGTGAAGTATGCTTCACTTCCGTTTTACATGGTGTTTGAAGCGAAGTATGCTTCACTTTTGTTTTATATGTCGCTTTAAGTGAAGTATGCTTTACTTTCGTTTTACATGGCGCTTAAAGTGAAGTATGCTTCACTTCCGTTTTACATGGTACTTGGAGTGAAGTATGCTTCACTGTAAATAGTCTCTCCACATTCTCCAATGGGTTTACATACATGAATGAATACATGTTTTTATATAAACGCTGAAATGTCTTTACATTGATGTGTTGGAGGTTTTACATGAACCTCTAGGCATATAAACTAATTGAAGTGAAGTATGCTTCACTTTTTACATGGCGCCTGGAGAGAAGTATGTTTCACTTAATACTGTATCTCTACATTCTGTTTTACATGGCACCTGTAGAGAAGTATGCTTTACTCAATATTGTATCTCTACATTCTATTTAACGGCGTTTGTGTTGAACCCAGAATTGAATCCAGGTTCTGGGTTCTCTCTTCCTTTCAATCTAACTTTAATTTATTAATATTATAATAATCCTGCATTTTGATTTGTTCACAACAGATGAACAGAAAAATCGATAGCAGAAGATCTGGATTGCTACATATGAGTTGGTCAAGCCAATCCGGGGAAGATTGAGAAAGTTATAATATATGAACATTGTAAATTTATATGATATCAACATGTTTAACATTATTTTGATATGTACATATATTATTAATATTTTTTTCGTTATTATAGTATTAATGTTTCACTTAACTCTTTAAATTTAAATAATTTAATTGTAATAATTTGTAAGTTAAAAATATATTATTAAGTAAACTTTAATACTTAAAGATTGAATATTAATTTAATTTATTATTAGAATTAATCCTATAATTATTTAAATAATATAATATGTACCTTAAATATAAGAGTAATGAAAGGGAAACAAAAATTTTATTGCTAAAGTGGAGGAATGATGTGAAAATGGGACCATGATGGATAATTAAACTTAATTCAAAATATGTATTTATTTACCTTCTTTTCATTAATAATCTTTATTTATTTTTTTTTTCCTCTTTTTATCTGTATAATTATATATTTATATATTTGAATTAATTAATTTGTTTATATATTTTTAAAAATAATAACTGAAAATTTGAATAAGAAGTTAAATATAAAAATATTAATTGTTTTTTTAATTTAATTAATTATTATTTTATTTATTATTTTTGACGATTAATAGTTAATTAATTAATTAATTTATATATTTTAAAAATGAGTAATAATAAAGAGAATGAAAAAAAATAATAAAATATATAAATGTATATTTTTAAAATATTTATATATTTGATTAAAATGTTATTTTTCTTTTAAAAATTTATTTTATTTCTCCTTTAGAAGTTTTTTTTTTATTTAATTTTCTTATAAGATGTATTAAAAATTGAGTTCAACTAGCACATAATATTAGAATATCTCTTTTATAGTATAATCTTTTATTTTTATTGAAATTCGGACATTTTGAAATTAAACATCTATATATATATATTAGTTAGTTAAAAAAATAATTTATATTGTTAGGAATGTCCGGCGTTCATCAAATTTGATGTTAAGTTTAAAATATAAAGACTTATTAGCCTATTTGGTTAAAAAGATTTATTTGTTTTTGTTAGGTTGTAAGTTCCAAAATATATATAACATTTTAAATTTTATTTTTAACCGTTTTAAGTTTATGGGTGGGTCAACCCATAATTCGACCCAAATATCTATTTACTCTGATATATATTCAAAATAACCGTAACTCTGCGGACATTTTAAAATTAAGCATCATTATATATATAAATTAGTTTTAAAAAAATTAATTACTTAGAGAAATATAGAAAAAAAGAATTTAGGTGATAGAATTACATGGATAGAATTATAAATTTTCTCTCTCTTTTTCACTAAAACATTTTCCTTTTTTATCCAATAACATGATCTACTTCATTTCATCCCTCGTTACTCCTCATTTACTTTTTATGAGGAATAATAGAGTAAGATTGTATCACATCATTGTTGTTGAAAAAAAAATAACGTGAAAAGATAAGATAATTAAATTGTGTCAAGTCATTCTTTTCTTTCATCTTTTAAATTCTCCCATATCATTTTTAATATTTTATATATTAAAAAAATATGATTCAATAGATAAAACAATTAAATTTGATATTTGAGTTTTTAGATAAAATAAAAAAAAAACCAACAAGACAGGCCATATCTAGTCATTGTTTTATGTCATATATTTATGTGATAACTTATTCATTCCACCAACCCACTAGCTAGTTCAACTAGTTTGAAATTGAAGTGAAGAGTCTATGAGGCCATATTGTATCATCCATTCATCCTAAATAATAATAAAAAAGAATTACCACTGAACCCAAAAAAAGAAAATAGAATTAATTGCATCTAAATTATTCTCTATAAATACCAGGCAATCCAACGAGTCAGGATCAAACTAGCTTCAAACACGAATCAATTGAAAGGAAAGATGGATATTATTCCTTTGGTTCTCTGCTCTGTACTCTTTATCTTATTTCTCAATGCATCTGTCTCCCACTTTAGAAGAAGGAAGCTTCCCCCAGGTCCTATTGGCCTGCCCATCTTTGGAAACCTTTTTCAGGTATGCTAATATTTGTAAATATATATTTTTTTTAATGTTGATTTGAACTCATAACCTTGAAGACATTCATTCCTTGTAGGTTGGGCCGAAGCCACATGTGTCGTTTGCGAGACTGGCTAAAAAGTACGGTCCAATAATGTCCCTACGGCTCGGTTCCGTCACATCGGTGGTTGTTTCTTCCCCGGAGATTGCCAGAGAGATATTACAGAAGCATGATGATGTTTTCTGTGAAAGGGCAATACCAGACGCTGCCAAGGGCCAAGCTAATTTCCACATCTCCATGGTTTGGCTTCCTGCCGGCAATAGGTGGCGGATGCTCCGGCAAGCAATGCACAATCACTTAGCACACAAACATAAGTTGGACTCTTTAGTGGACTTGCGGCATAAGGCTGCTAGAGAGCTGGTGGAACACGTGAAGGAGGTTTCTCAACGCCGCTGCGGGGAGAATGGAGAGATGTCTGCCGTGGCTATCGGAAACTTGGCTTTTTCCACTGCTCTTAACCAGATGTCAAATGTTTGCTTCTCGCAGAATGTGGCGGAATATGAATCCAATGAGATTCTGGTAATTATATATGTTGGCATGCATTAATTATTATATGATTTATGAGAGTTTTCATCATGATGCATGCATATGGATGCAGGGGTTTATGAAGGCCGTGAAGACAATTATGCATGTAGGAGGGAAGTTTAACATATCCGACTTGTTTCCTTGGCTCAAGACAATGGATCCTCAAGGCATTAGGCGGAAGACCAAAAAAGCTTATGATTGGCTTGAGGCAAGGGTTGATATCTTTCTCAACCAGAGGATGGATCAGATTCGTAATTCCAACCTTTCTTTTAACTCTACACATGACCATGATGATCTTTTGCATTCCTTTATGGACTGTGGGCTTAAAGATCCGGATTTTAATACTCAACAACTCAAAGTCTTACTTATTGTTAGTAATCTTGATTTTCTTTGTGGTGACTTCCTTTTTTCATCATGGTTTTCAACACCTTTTTGTCATACTCAACATTTTGTGTATTCTTCAGGAGCTAATGGTAGCTGGATCTGATTCAACATCAATCACTGCAGAATGGGTAATGGCAAAACTTCTTTTGAATCCAGACATAATGAAAAAACTTCGCCAAGAGATATCCGAGATTGTTGGTACAAAAGGGAAGATAGAAGAAATAGACGTCCTTAATCTCCCATACTTACAAGCTGTAATTAAGGAAACAATGAGGCTTAGGTTTGCAGTTCCATTTCTAATGCCCCACAAGTCCAATGAAGAAGTTGAAGTTAATGGTTATGTGATCCCAAGGAACACACAAATATTCATAAATGCTTGGGCCATTGCTAGAGATCCAAGCTACTGGGAAGTCCCAGAAAAGTTCATACCGGAGAGATTTCTCAATTCAACAGTGGATTTTAAAGGGCAGCATTTTGGTTTCATTCCATTTGGTGCTGGTCGTAGAATTTGCCCTGGGATGCCCGTGGCTCATCGCATGGTAAGCCTTATAGTTGCGTCATTGGTTTATCACTTCGATTGGAAGCTTCCAAAAGGCACCACAATAGATAGCCTAGACATGGATGATCTCTTTGGCATCACACTTCCAAAGGCCACACCTTTGCTTGCAATACCTACTTTTCTTAATTAAATAATGATGGGCTTAATTAATTAAGTCGATTTTTCAATAATACATTAATGGTGTATTAAGTTAAATAAAATAAATGATTTACTCAATAATATATCAATAATGTATTAAGTTAAATAAAGAACATTTTATATGGTTAGTTTGATTCAAGTTATCCGTTATTTAATTTAGCTTATATTAAATTTGATTAAACTTAAATGCTCAACTTATTATTTAATTTTGTATTTTTTATATTATATATATATATATATATTAAATATTAATCACTTTAATTTTCTTATAATTATCAATAATATATAACTCACTGCATGTTGGTCCAAATACAAAAAAAAAATCACAAAAAATTAGGAAAATTTTGTATGAGATCTTCCTATAATAAAATCTGGATTAATCTATACTATTACTATTTATATGAATAAAGATAAACTCTTAATCTACTAATTTAATGAAAGTTATTACAGACTTTTCATTTCGCCCATTATTATAGAAATTCAATTTCCTACGTTATTGCAGACCTTTCATTTCTTTGTAGCGGTGAAAATTAATGCAATATTCTCTCCCTTAGTCCTGGCGTGGTTCGAGATTATGGACACCGAGCAGGTGAAACAACATCACCAATCTTGATGTTGGCAAGGCCTTCGTAAGTATGTCGGCCTTCTATTCATCCGTTCGAACAAACTTTACTTTAATTTGACTTCCTTCAATACTCTCTCGAATCAAAGGATAGTTTGTGTCGATGTGTTTGCTACGATTGTGAAAAACTGAGTTTTTTTATGGATGTAAGTGTAGACTTTTTATCGACATAGAGCTTCACTGCCATAGGTTTTGAACCACTTAGTTCGAACAATAATGATTTCAACCAAAGTGCTTGACATGTTTTTATTCTTCACAAATCTTTCGAACTCTTAAAACGGATTCAATTGCGGAAGTGTTCGTCGAATTTGAATTTTTGAACAACTTAATGTATATGGCAGAAAGTAAAGAATACAAAGAGTTTTATGCATGTTCGGAGATAAAACTCATACGTCACCCCTTCTTCTACAACCGGAAGGATATCCACTAAATATTTTGAATCGAATACAACTTACTGAGCTAGCTAACTCTCTATTGAACAGAACAACATCTGTTCAACTTACAATATTCTCAACAATATTCTCACAGCTAGACAGTAATTAATTTTCTCTCTTGAACTTTGATAGGATCGACTTTATCGATAGAGACGGGGGTCTGGCTAAGGATGAAGGCTTATGAAAAACAGTTTGAAAGAAATCCTGTTAGGGATTTAATTCGCTTTCTATTCTACGCAAACTTGTTTAAACAATTGAAACTGATTCAAGGCAGAATTGTTTACTTGGGTTTGAAACACAAGATGAAATATGAAAAGATGACAGAAAAGAAGAACACAGCAGTTTGTTTATGGATGTTCGGAGCAAACTCTCCTACGTCACCCCTTCTTCCAACCACCGGAAGGATTCACTATAAGATGATTAGAATCAAATACAGTTTACACACACACTTAGCTCACTATTGAACAGAACACTTTCTGTTCAATTACAAGATGAAGAATATCACTCAGCTAAAGGTGTTTTGATTCTATCTTTCTCTCTCGATTCACACACAGTACAATCAGAAAGAAGCTTCACAGAATGAATTCAGTAAGTAAGATGATTGAGTAGTTTCTCTCTCTGCAAAATCAGATTGCTTGTTCGTTGTGTAAGGCAAGGTTAGCTAAGGTGCATCGTCCGTTGTCCTTAGGATTTGTTAAATACTGAGCAGGAGTTAACGGTCGAATCTTCAAGAATGAAACGTGGAACTCTTCCATTGGAAAACCTCCATTGTACACAGCAGGTTCTAAGCACAAGGATCGTGGCCGTACAGAACTGGTAGTGCGCCAAATATTCCATCAGGGATGTACCTGCAAAACAAGTAATTTGAGGGAAATTCTCTTACGTGGCATTCCTTGATTGGATGTCTATAGCTGCTGTACTAATCTTCACTAGAAAGTGGAGCAGAAGTAGGGTACAACTATAGCACGTGGGTAGGAGAAATGCTAGATTCAAGCGTACTGCTTAAACTGAGCATTAGACGTATTTCAGTTAGACGGATTGTGAAAATCAGTCTAATGAAATAGGTCATCTCCTTCTAATAGAAACACGTCTATTAGACCGCCTGGTCTAATAGAATTAGACTCGCGTCTAATTACAGTAACCATTAGACGGTACGTCTAACTCCACTAAGTTAGACTACGCGTCTAATTCCGGTTCTACCTCAGACTTGTCTGAAGGAGTTAGACTCATGTCTAACTTTCATTAATTAGACCACACGTCTAATTATACAATAACCATTAGATTGGCACGTCTAACTCCACTGAGTTAGACGGGCACGTCTAATTCCGGTTCTACCTCAGACTTGTCTGAAGGAGTTAGACTCACGTCTAACTTTCATTAATTAGACCACACGTCTAATTATATAATAACCATTAGACTGGCACGTCTAACTCCACTGAGTTAGACTGGCACGTCTAATTTCGGTTCTACCTCAGACTTGTCTGAAAGAGTTAGACTCACGTCTAACTTTCATTAATTAGACCACACGTCTAATTATACAATAATCATTAGACTGGCACGTCTAACTCCACTAAGTTAGACTGGCACGTCTAATTCCGTGTATTCATTAGACCATCCGTCTAATTCTTTACATCTATTAGACTACACGTCTAACTCTGATGAGTTAGACTGTACGTCTAATTCTATTAGACTTACGTCTAATTCTGTGTATTCATTAGATCATCCGTCTAATTCTTTACATCTATTAGACTACACGTCTAACTCCGATGAGTTAGACTGTACGTCTAATTCTATTAGACTTACGTCTAATTTTATGCAATGAATGCCAAAATTAGTCTAATGATCCTCATTAGATCCAAGTCTTATAACATATTGTCTCAATACACCTGTATCAAAACTCATAAGTTATTTCATCATCAAAATATCAGTGGTTAAATTATTTCAACACTTAGTCAAAATAATTTGACCCAACAAACTTGAATGATGATAGAAATCAGTAAGAGCAAGAGTAAGTGAGTAAGCAAGTAACTTCGTATGTTCAATTGATCCAGTGATTCTGTTAGGTGATTCGTCAGTTGTCTTTGAGCATTTATTTATAGTAGAAGGACACCAACGGCCGAATCTTCTTCGTGGACACGTGGCAAGTGTCCGTTGGAAGGTCGTCTATATTACCAAAATACAACAGACTCTGAGAAAATGGATCGTGTCTATACCGAACTGGTAGTGCACCGAAAATCCTCTGATATTGTCTTGTACTAGACAGAAAGTTGGAAGGATATTTGTGTACGTGTCGTTCGTTCATTTGATACAATTAGTTGGCTTGATAGACTGCACGGAAGTGAGTGGAGCAGGAGTAACAGACATCTAGTTGATCGTGGTTAGACGTATGCTTTCTTCATACGGTTGTTAAAGCAAGGCATTAAACGTGCTCCGTTAGACCTTGTCTAAAGGAGTTAGACGTCCTCGTCTAATTACGTATCCCTTTAGACCTCGTCTAAAGGAATTAGACGACCTCGTCTAACTACACATCCCTTTAGACCTCGCCTAAAGAAGTTAGACGTCATCGTCTAACTACACATCCCTTTAGACTTCGTTTAAAGGAGTTAGACGTCCTCGTCTAACTACGCATCCCTTTAGACTTATTCTAAAGGAATTAGACGATCTCGTCTAACTACGCATCCCTTTAGACCTCTTCTAAAGGAGTTAGACGTTATCGTCTAACTACGCATCCCTTTAGACCTCATCTAAAGGAGTTAGACGACCTCGTCTAACTACGTTTCCCTTTAGACTTCGTCTAAAGGAATTAGACTACCACGTCTAACTACGTTTCCCTTTAGACTTCGTCTAAAGGAGTTAGACTACCACGTCTAACTACGTTTCCCTTTAGACTTCGTCTAAAGGAGTTAGACTACCACGTCTAACTACGTTTCCCTTTAGACTTCGTCTAAAGGAGTTAGACTACCATGTCTAACTACGTTTCCCTTTAGACTTCGTCTAAAGGAGTTAGACTACCACGTCTAACTATGATTGACGTCTAATTAACCTGCTTAGACGGCGTCTAAATTAGCATAGTTATATATATATATGCACCTGAACAAAAGCAAATCGACAACTTAGCTTTATTCAAAACTAAGTTTTAATCACATATCATCAAAATAAGGTCGGCATAGAATAAGCTTATTCTTTAGTTTATTTTAGTCAAAATAATTTGACCCAACAATATAAGAAACTAATAAAATAATATTTATATTATCACACTGTTATAATATTATGATAATATTTTATAGATATATTATTTTATATTATAATCCAAATAATTTCTATTTTTTATTTTATATGATATTTGTATAAAAAAGTTGAAATAAATCACTGTATTATTTTTATAAACTAAAACTTTTATTTTGAATTTTATTTTTTAGAAAAAATGGATGATAATAATTGTAACACCTTGAAATCTGTCGGCTCTCTATTTTAAAGTTGTCTTTTTATTCCCGGTTTTGATTTAGAAAATATTTTAAATGTTTCAAATAAATCAGGAATTGGCTTTTTAGATTATAGAGTTGTCACATAATTTTTCTAAAATTAGGAAAATGTTTTTCATAATTAAACGCGTTTTAGAGATTCTTTTTCGATTTAGGGCTTGGTTAAAGTCGAGAAAAGGCTCTCGCACTTACTCCTCAATGCCAGTAAAATTGACGGTCTCTATTTTAAATTTTTTTGCCAATTTCAATTTTTTATTGGTTTACACTTTTAATTTTTGCACATTATTTAAATGTTATTTATTGTAGATATTGAAATTTTAGAATTTAAATCATACTTGGAGATATGATTTTATCAATTTTTGTACCTAGAGATATGATTTGATCGATTTTGTACTTATTTACATTTTATTTCTTTGTTCTTCCTTTCGTCCTCCTTTTCCGTCATTTTTCTCTCCATCTGAAGGTCCATTTATAGGCAGACAGACCGTCTTTGGATCTTCTAGTAGTCATCCATTTCGGATGGAAGCTTTAATGACCAGTTAGATCTTGGATGAAGCTTATCTTCTTCGGCCTTCTAGAGGTTTGAGTGATGAAGAAGAGGACAAAGCAACATCATCAACCTTATCGGCATGGATAAGGTCGGAGACGTGAATCTACTGTCGACCTCTAATCTACTACTCTAATCTACTGTCGTTCGATGCTACCTATACAGTTAGTGCTTGAATCTAATCAATAATTGACACATGTCAATCTTTAAATTTCTCTCTCACCGTTAACTCATAAACTTAACTATAGTTGAGAATTTAAAAGAAGAAATAATATATTAAATTATTTTATAATCTTTTTTAAGTAAAAATAACATAATAATTTTAAATCACCTCTATAAATATATATGTATTAAGTTATTATATATATTTTGTTACGAAGAATAACACAATAATTTAAAAATTATTATTAATTAAATATATATCAAATTATTATTATTTTAATAACAAATTAATGTTATATATATTTTGTATTGTATGCATTAAAACATTATATATATTATTTTATAAGGAACAACATAATAATTTAAAAAATATATTATTAATTAAATATATATCATATTAATATTATTTAGTAGTGACATAAAAATTATAACATAATAATTTAAAATTACAATTAATTAATTAAATATATATATATATATATATATATATATATATATATATATATATATATATGAGGAGTAATAGAGAGAGGGAATTTGGTGAGCGAATTCGGTGAGGGAATGACTTGGCATCACCTTCAGTTGGAAAATGTAAAAGTGGGAGGAAAGAGAGAAAGGAGAGAAATTATTTAATATTTTCAGCTAAGATTATGCCAAGTCATTCCCTCACCAAATTCTCTTACCTAGTCATTTCTCATATATATATATATATATATATATATATATATATATATATATATATATATATATATTTTGCATTAATATTATTATATGTAGATGGGGATTTAAAAGGAAAAAATTATGCATTAAATTATTATATACATTTTTTAAGAGAAATAATATTATAATTTTAAATAATTATATTATTTTTCGTTAAAACAAAATATATAATAATTTAATATATTAGTTTTTCTTTTAAATTCTCTATCTTTAAATTCTCAACTATATTAAGTTAATGGTGAGAGAAACATATTTTTATGATTGACATTGTCATTTATTGATTGACATGTGTCATTTAGTGAAAGGATTCAGGCAGTGCCTGTAAAGGTAGCATCGAATGAACCAAGAAATAAGATGAGGGGCTTCATCCTCGTCTTCGGATAGGAAGTCGGCATGAGAGGGAGAATGGGATGCTAGGGTTAGGAAGTCGGCATGAGAGGGAGAATGGGATGCTAGGGTTATGTGAAGTGGCGCCGGGCCGGGGCTCCCCCAACCAAAGTAAAACTTTTAAGATATTATATATATATGTTTACCAAATAAAGCTTTGCTCTGCTGGTTTTGGAGCCTGCCTCTCACCTTTATTTTATTATAACCTCACACTTCTTTTTATAAAAATTTTATTTTATACAAACAATATTTTCTAATATTTATAAAAAAAACTAACCCTTCCTTTTATAAAAATTAATAAAAAAAACTAATTCATAATTATAGTATTCTAATTTCAAATATAATTTTGTTAAAATAATTATTATTAATATTTTATTTTATACAAAAAAATTTTTTTTCTAAAATACAATATTTATAATAATACATAAATTTTACTTAATATATAAATAACATTTATTTATATAAGTTAAAATATAAAGAATTATATATAAAATAATGAAAATCATATAATATTATTATTTATTTTAAAACTACATTTATATTATAATTTATTTATATATATATATTATTAATTTTAATATAATTAATAATACAAATTACTTATAAATATAAGGGTAAAATAACCATTTATATAAATCTAAGGGTAAAATATTATTTTATATTTCTTAATTTTAAATTAATTTTAAATTATTTCAACAAATAAATGTATTTCTTAGATTTTATTTAGGGGTTTTGACACATATTTATTTTTAATTATTTATTTTATGTAGAATATAGAATAATGGAGATGTTCTATAAACGAATTTGTACTTCTACATCACATGACCAACATGAGTCTTCTCAATCAATTAATGAGCCTACTAATGAGTCTAATGTTACTGATCAAATATACATGGTTAGAATATAGCATATCAAAAGATGCATTATTTTGTTTTTGGTGTTATCTTTTCAAACCTTTAAATAGAGAAAACGTAGATGATACATTTATAGGAGATGAGTACAAAAATTAGAAAAGAGCATTAGAAAGATTCAATCGTCATATGAGAACTTCAAATAGTTGTCATAATGAAGCTAGAATTCAGTTTGAATCATTTTAAGATCAAAGACATAACGTGAGAAACGTTTTATGTACACATGGTCGTGATATAGAAATAAATTATCACACCCGTTTAACGACAATATTTGATGTAACACGTTTTCTATTGAGGCAAAGATTACCTTTTCGAGGACATGATGAGTCAAGTATTTCATCAAATAAAGGAAATTTTCTTGAATTGATTGATTGGTATAGTCAACGTAATGAAGATATTTTGTCTTCTTTTGTACCGACTCATGGACAAGAATAATTTAGTAATTGTGCTTGTTAGTATTTTTATGTAATTATCGAGTAAAATTTTAATTAAAAATTGCATTTATTTGATAGCCAAAAAATGCTACGTTACTATGTATTTGGCTCCCCCGAGAAAATATTTCTAGGTCCGCCACTAGTTATGTGGGCGGAGGGAGAGGGATTTTTGGGTTATGGGAAATGAGGGGTCTTTTCCCCTTCTATCCAAACTCGGAGGTCCCTCATTTATTTTCGATGTTAAAAAGAGGCCTCTAACTTCTTTGCTTGTTTAATTTTAACCCCAAATCGAATTGGGCTTGTTTTGACATTGGACATGAGGGCCTGGGCTGTTTAATTCTTAGTTCCAACCATTTGGCCAAAGTTTGTTTGGTTTGGGTCAAATAACTTAGTTTTTTTTTTATATATTTCTCAAAAATAATCTATAATTATTATTATTATTATTATTATTATTATTATATATTAATTCATTTAAATTGGTGTATGTAAAAAAATGGTCTCTACAATAATACTTATAGGTTGTGGATTTGTTTTCTTAAGATGTATTTTATTTAAAATTCAGATTCAAGGAAGAATGTGCCAATAATCAGATTGCAATTTAAGATTTTTTTTTTTTTTTTTTTAAAAAAAAAACGACTTAGCGTCATTTCATTAAAAATTCCCAAAAACTGAAAAAAAATACCCACGAGTTTAAGAGATCATTCTAGACAGGCCTAGAATGATTTTGAAGTCGTAACATTCTGAATAAAAGCTAAAAACGTAAATGAATTATCTGTTTACAATGCTTTCAATTCTAGTGAGTTTAAAAAACGGTAAATTACAGTTCCTGCAGATATTCCAGTTCTGCTCCGTGCTTGGAATTCCTCTCCACGCTCCCGCGAGGGCGCTGCAATCCGATACAATATCTTTCCATAACTCGTCAATGCTCCTACGGGTTCTGTCATATACCCTTGCATTCCGTTCTTGCCAAATGTTATACACCACTGCTCCAAAGCCGCACTTGAACACGCTTGTTGCAAATCTATTTCTCTTGGCTTTGAGTAGTGCCGCTTCTTTGATTTCATTCCATTCGCTCGGGAAACTGATCAGCTCCAGGCTTTTATAGAATCTGTCCCAAAGCTCCGAAGCAATACAGCAACTCCCGAATAGGTGATCTATGGTTTCTTCATTTCCTATGCATAGAAGACAGCTCGCATCCGGGATGCTCATATACTTACTTATACGATCACGTGTGCTGAGTCTTTCCCAGAAGGCTTTTCTCTTAGAGTATTAGTTAAAGATAAAGTAAAAAAATTAAAATATCCTTAATTTTTTAATTAAAAATACATGTTTTAAGTGTATCATAGCTCATTAAAAAAAATGCTTAAGATATTTATAGAATCTTAGTTGATGTGATTGGAGAATATGATATGAATTACATTTAGTATCACATAAGCTGAAATAGAGGATACATGTGTATCAGTGTATATCCTTAAAACGGAAGAGGACATATCATTTTATAATTGTATTTAATCAATTAAGTTTTGGTCTACCTATATATTATCTTTTATTAATCATTTGAACATTTTATTTACCATTTAGTAAATTATTTCATGCATGGAATAAGATTAATTAATCTCTCTAATGCAATTACTAATAACATACAGGATATTGTAAGATATCTATTGATGGATATGTTCCATCAACATTTATTATTGCTCATGTGTTCCCATTATATAATAACGCTTATGAGTGACATGAATTTGATAAAATCGTCAATATCTTGATAAATGAAAGAAAATAGGGGTAATGGATCTTTGCAGTTGTACTCATATTTATACACACAACTTTTGAGTTAATGGCATGGGTTTAAGTTAGTTGGTCTTTCATGATATATGTGAATAGAGGATATGATATGAGTGACATTTGAAGGAAGCCATTGATCATAGGTCACATAAGATAATACTTATTGTTTTTTATTTGAATCAACGTATTATATGTGATTTGTTTTCATTTTCATATAAATTTGTATTTCAATTGAGCTTTGTAATAATTTTCTTTTTTCATATAATATTGGGGACTTATTGTCGACTGTGACTTTAGATTTAAGTTCCATAATTAAGTTCTAAAAAAACGACAAAGGTTGGTATTATGGTGAATAATATTAAAATAAATTCAAAACTTTAATGATATTTGGATATATTCATTTACTTTAAAATAATGAAATTGACTTTGTTCATATCATATAGGTGTTACAATCTAATAAATCTATATAATGATGCTTAATTTTTAAAGTCTCTGGACTGCCGGGTCGAGAACTATGGTTAATTTGGATATATATGTGATAGTAAATGGATACTTGGGTCAGATTGTGGGTTGACCCACCCATAAACTTAAAATGGTTAAAAATAAAATTAAAAAAAAGCTATAAATATTGTTTGAACTTGCAACCTAACAAAATAAGTATAATTTTTTAACCAACTAGGCTAATAAAACTTTATATTTTAAATTCAACACCAAATTTGATAAACGTTGGACATTTTAACAATATAAGTTTAACTTTTTAACTAACTAATCTCTCTATATAATGATGTTTAATTTTTAAAGTGTTCGGATTGTCAGGTCGAGAGCTGTGGTTAATTTGGATATATATGTGAGAGTAAATGGATGCTTGAATCGGATTGTGGGTTTAACCGTCCATAAACTAAAACGGTTAAAAATAAAATTTGAAATACTATCACATTTTTACCGTAATATTTTTTTCACAATTTTTTTATATTATTACTCGTGCAAATACACGAAATACATGTTAATTATAGTAATATTTAAATGCGATTCAAAATAAATATGTCTAACAGGCTGCATATGGTGCATAGGGTGAAGTTATAATTAACATTTTAAAGAAGAGTGGGAGTTATTTCAAATTACAAAATAGTACAAGTTAATAATTAATTTATTAAAGTGAGAACGATTCGAATAATTTAATTTATTTTTTAAAAAAATAGTTTGAATTGTATTAATGTTTTCCGACTTTATTTTAAAAAATGAAAGTAGGTAACAATTTAAACATAATTTGTGATTAAGTGGTAAAATAAACAGCTTAATAATGAAATATTAATTTATAAATATTAAACTTACAATTAATTAATAATATCAAAATTGATAAATTCTCTATTTATATAATAATTAATAATTTTGCTTAAAATAAGAACTTAAATTCAGTACATTAATAAATTTTCTATCTGAAATAATAAATATTACGAGTTCAATTCTTATAATTATGAGAGATTGGACTAACTTTCTAAATTAAAAAAGGAAATAGGCCCAAAATAAACTCTAAGTTCATGGAATACTTTGGTGTGCTTTTAGTTGTTTCAACTTTTTGATATATTTATGATTTAGATAATTTGATAGAAGTTTTTTTAATTATGTAATCGGCTTTTATCTTCTTCTATAACTATAACCTTGCATCACATGATATTCTTGTTAGTGAAAATATGTTTTGTCAAATGCAAATGTCTCTTCTTCTTCAATCTCATCCTATAATTTCTTTCAAACCAATCATTCAGGCAGCACATATACAAATTCATATAAGAGCTTTTCTTGTGTTGATTTTGGGCTGCAGGTTAATTTTTTTTGTTTTTCAAATAATGATTTTGAAGTATTTTTATATTTTAAATGAATGTATTAAGTTAGGTAAATGATGAAAAGGGTTGAAGTAATATTTGATTATGGTTAAATTTATAAAAGAAAACTAACCAACTTGTAAGCAGGGTTTGTTTTTTATTTTTTTATAATTTATAAATTATTTTAAAAAATTGATTGGTAGTGATTTTAATAAATGTGATTTTTTTTTTTTTTTGTCAAATTACTTAATAATGTATTAATATAGAATGAAAAAATATATTTTTTAAATAAATTATATTTTAATATTTTATTTAATAAATTAATTAATTTAAAATACATAATTAAGATTTTCAATAAATATATATATATCACGTCAGCAAATAATTTTTTATTTTGTGTGTTTTAAGTTTTAAGTATAGAAATTAGAATGACTCTCGTCATAATACTATCGTAAGATAAGTGAACAATTTGGTAAACATTCAAACACATATTTAGGTAACGAACCTAACATAAAGTTAATTAACCATGGTTATAATTCAAAAATAACTTCAAAACTCCGAGTAGAAAGTTTGCATGGGATAGGAGAAGGCGGGGCAGTGAGGATTTGCGGAGAAAATTGTTGGGGCGAGGAATTAGTAGAGAGAAACGAGTCGGAGTCGAGAGTATTCTTTTGTTTTTCTTTAATCATTTTATTTTATTTGTAATGTTTTTCTAAACAATTTTAGTACAATATATTCGTTATAAAAATATGATAAAATAGTGTTTGGTGGTGTAACAAAAGAAAAATAATAAATTTCTCTTTAAGAGGAGTATATTTTATGATATTCATTATTATTATTATCTTCTTTTTCTTTTTTTTATGGTATTCATATTTCAGACGGGTCAGCCTATTCCCGAAAATATAAAGTAAAGCCAGCCAACTCCGATCTAAATTGTTATATGGTAGGGTAGGAAGGTAATGGTCTAATGGCCACTTAGATTAATTTGTCATTTTGCTTTTGTAAAGAACACTTAATCTATTTTTTTTTCTAGAAAAGAATAATACATAATTTTTTCTTCAAATTAATCACTTTTTATTCAATATTTTATAATGTAGTTTCCAATTAATTATATATATATATATAGCTAATTAATGAACTTTTCATAGGTGGCATGTTTTATTGTACATGAAAAGAAAGTTGTATCTTTACAAACTCTCTAAACAGCTAAGAATGTGTCATGATAAAATGTTACATTCCTATTAATAAGTTTAAGGTTTGAAGCCAATCACTTTTCCTTGCAAAACATAAAACAAATAACTCTGATAGAAATATAATATTTATTGCAAAAACATAAAATAATTGGCTGTCTCTCTATGACTATGTAATGTTCTTTATGGGCTGTCTCTCCTACAAAAAGAAATAGTATTTAATTTAGGACCTTACTGAATTTAGCACTGTCTGATAGTAGATTTCTTTATTGTGAAAATTATATTATAGTCATTTAATTTTAATAATTTTTTCATATAAATTGATTTTTTTTTTTATATAAATCCACTCATCTATTATACATATTATAATGCTTATTACTCATGTTTTCATTCATTTGAATTTTTATGTGAATATAAATTTGTCTATGTATCTAGTTGGTTAATATACATGTGTGTGGGAAAGGGTAGGATCGAGGTAAATCGGGTAGTTGTCTAAAATGTTTGGATGTGAAGATAAGAAGTCGGTTATGACGATAAATTAATTTCGATTAGAACAAATGTAAATTATTTAAATTGAATATCAATATTCTAATTTTATTTAATTAAATGTGGTTGATTAATAAGAATAATTATGTTTAATTATTTTTTTATATCTTTTCTAAGAATA
The DNA here is from genome assembly GCF_907164915.1 of Impatiens glandulifera. Classification (NCBI taxonomy): domain Eukaryota; kingdom Viridiplantae; phylum Streptophyta; class Magnoliopsida; order Ericales; family Balsaminaceae; genus Impatiens; species Impatiens glandulifera. The sequence goes on from NC_061866.1 coordinate 36,351,344, forward strand.
TTCGTTTATTTTATTATTTAAACTTAATTCAATGTTATAATATATGATAATTATTTCATATAATATTAACATGTGTAAAATGATTTTTATTTGCATGGTATATTATTAACATTGTTTTTATTATAATTTTATTTTTTGTTCGAACTCCTCAAATTTAAATAATTTAATTGTAATAATTTGTAAGTTAATTATATATTATTAAATAAAATTTGATGCTTAAATTTAAAAAATCAAGTGTTATTTTACTTTAATAAGTTAAATCATATAATTATTTAAATAATAGATAATATGTCGGTTTATCCCACCTTGAAAGCTATTTGTACGAATTAGTTTAATGGTGTTAATAAATGTTTAGTTATTATATTTACATTAAAATTTTGAATTTATTTGATATCATTTATTACAATTTAAATTAATATTTGTTATTCATGTTAGCACACTTTAGAATTTTTTTTTTCAAAAAAGTTTCGAGATTCAATAAGTTTTAACATTGATTTATATATATGTTGAAATATTTTTAATATAATACTATTTAAAAGATATATTTTGACATTTCAAAATTAATTATAATAATAATTAATTTTTATAATCAATTTTAAATAATTCCTTAGACTTCAAATAATCAAATAACAATTTTCTTAAATTAATTAAAAATAATTAATTTAAGAAATTATTTATTTGATTAAAAAAGTCCTTAATTGATTTTCATTTAAAATCAATAAAATATTTTTTATACGTATATAAACGTATATTTGATATTAAATTATTTTGAGTTCGATATTTGATTATACTTAGGAAATGTCTTTCGCACTATATCCTCTATAACCATTAAAAAATTATCTCTAACTCATAAGTTTTGGCTATTTGTTTGAAATTTGGTCTTTATTATATTTTATTTAACTAATTGTTTTTTAAGTTCTAGACATATATGCGTTTTTTTGCATTTAAAATTATGAAATAATATTTAAATGTTGGTACCTGTGATTACTATCGAGAATTATTGAGGAAAAACACCTGAAAAATATCAGTTTAATGCATTAAACTTTTATCAAAATATTTCTTTATAAAAATATTATAAATTTATTTTGAAATCGTTTTATATATTTTTAGATTTTTTAACTTGTTTAGGGCCTTTAATTGTTAAAAAACAATTATATATTAAAAACCTCAAATAAACAGGCCCTTAGTCAGGTGTCTAGGTAAAGAATCAGGTTAAATACACATGTCTGAGCCGATTTTAACCCAAAGTCAATGGGTATAGGCGCGCTGACCGCGCGAAGACTAAGCTTTGGTCACAGGGCTGGTTTTCTCTATCAAAAACCAAACCAGGCAAAATCCTCGATCACATGCCTGATTTCCTCGGTTGAACGTCCAGAACACCGACTACAGGTTTTGGGATTTTGATTAGAGCTTCCATCCTTCAATCTAAAGGCATGATAATCTTCATCTAATCTCAATGATTATTTTTAACATCATCCCGTTGTATGAATCAATAAGGAAGACGTTCCATTTGATTTAAACAGTTTTTTTGAAAACGAGACTTCAGTTTTTAAGATTCAATTGGGTATAAGGAGCTTACCAATATCTCCTTTTATATATATATATATATATATATATATATATATATATATATATATAGATATATTAAGATCAAATATAACCAAAACATGAACACTAATTATCCATCTTGACCAATTCAAGAACTGAATTTTTCCAAATTTGTTGAAATATTTAGTCTTTAAACAAACATGTTTAAAACTGATTGGGATTGATCCAAGATGTTATGAAGAATTTTCAAATCGTAATTCTTGAGAAATAACTCAAGAACAAAAACTCTCTTTTGAAAATTTTGAAAAATAAATTTGTGTATTTTTTATTTAGCTTGATTCGTTCAAATTGAATTCAACAGAAACTTTGAAATGATATTAAGATCGAATTAAAATGAAGAAAAAGGATTATTAAACAATATTTATGATTAGTTGAACTAAAATGTAAATTTTTAATTTGAATATTAATTCAAATTATAATGCGAATTAAAGATTACATTGAATTGGAAAACACTCCTGAACGATTTAGGAAGTTTTATGATGATCCAGAAATGAATCTTAGAGACTTACACAAAATTTCCAAATTTTTCAAAAGCTTGAGGAAATTTTAATGGTGGATTCTGTGAAGTTTGGATTGGAGAGTTACAGTTGTGATCCTTGCTTTTGTTTTGGCTGAGAAGGGCTATTTATAGCCAACCAAGCATGGACGAATCTTTGTAGGAGCTCAAGTGGGCTGAAGCCCCCTGAAAAAAAAAATTTTTTAGGGTACAAATGTGACATTACCCCATAATTTCTTAAACATTTTCAATATAATTCAATATCTAATTATTAAAAAATTGTAAAACTTACTTTTATATACTCATTTAAATAGAATTTTCTCGTTACATTTTTAAGTCCATCCCAAATTTTTTTCAAGCCCACCCCAATCCTGAATCTTAGATACGCCCATGTAACCAAGGTCGGTTATATGAGTAAGTGGATCGAATTTAAGACAAAATGTCATTAATGAGTATTCAATGTTCTTATCCAAGTAGGACATCATTGTCCCTATTATCGTAGGCGAAGTGATCACTCTAGATTTTGGTTGAGTATCGATTGAATTCCACTTTTGAAAAATTAAAAGTTTCGGTCGATGTTCATCTTGTTCTTCGTGAAGAAGACTACGATTCGAGATTGAAACGTCGTCATTTCGAGCCAAAATGCAAATGCGCGTTTGGGCGCAGCGTATTGCATTTGGGATTTTGTTCGCATTCGGGCTAACGACGTTGAGGCACGCATTAATTGATCATGTGCTGTGCAGAACCTTCTATTACGCGATGGGACTTGCTGTTGTGAATAGGATGAGACTTAAGCGGTCATCTGATGGCCATGCGGTTTGCTGTATCTGTTTCTCTTATTTTCTGTTGTACTAGATCGCAATCCTTTTCCAGTCTTGGAGCTTGTTTGAATTTGATTTCTTTTCACTCTTTATGACTTTTTTTAACCTACAAAATAAACAAAAAAAAATTGAGAAAACGGTTAAAACCGTTTCATTAAAATCCCAAAAGTGGGAGGGTTAGAAATCAAAGCTAGACAAACCCTATCTATGATTAAGGATGATAATCAAAAGACTCTAAAAACTGATTAGTAGCATTCATACATTCTAAAAAAAACAGTGATTACAAACAGAAAAGACTACACTCAAACCTAACCATCCAAGCATGATATTTTTGCATGCCATCTATCTTCATTGAGAGACCTTCTTCCCCTTCTTTTTCCTCTTCCTCTTCCTCTTCCTCTTCCTCTAACGATAAAAGAAGATTGTATTTAAGAGAATGATAAGTATTGTTATTTCTCATTTTGAATTCTCTCTTTGTACGAGCCCGTTCTGATTTGTTAGAAAAAAATGTTTCTAAGAATTTCAGAATTTTTACCTTTGTTATCTTAAACTTGAATTTCTATATTCTTGTCTTTCTTATCTTCAGCTTCAACTTCAGACTCCACATCGGTTTTGGAATCTTCTTTATCGAATTTAAATTCTCTGTTTCAGATTTGAAATTCTAGGTGTTTTCATCTCGAGTTTCCTCAACATCAACTTGAGGATCATCTTCCATTTTAGGCCTAATCCTTTGCATTACAAAAAAATTTCTTTTCCTCTTCACCTTAATTCCCTTTACTTTCTTTCTTTCATTGTTTTCCTTTTTCTCAGATTGCTTTCTTCTTCAAATGTTTGATCTTTGAGTTTAGCCTCCCCTGTTTCCTTCCTTTTCTTGCATGTTTCCTGACTTTTCTTCTCTTCTTCTTTAGCTTTATCACATTTATTATGCAGAAAAGTGTTACAAAATGCACACCTTTTTAATTTCTATTCATAAGAGATCTCCATTACATTGCGCTTTCCTTTTCTGTCAACAACTGCCATTTTTATTAGCAGGACACTCTTAGGATGCACTTCAATGTTATTTTTAGAAAAGGACAAATGCTATCCTCCTTCAGTTATTGGTCCATATATAATTACTTCCCAATTATACCTGCAATGTGACTAATCGCTTCAGCATTGTACATATGGGCTGGAATGTTCTAGAGCTTGAACCTAATCTGGGCAGTTTCCTTTGGTCTACTTTGTAGATTTATCTCTTTTGACCACTTTTTCAGATTCATGCAATTTGATCCTATGTAAGTATGTCTATTCTCCAAGATTTCTTTCAGATTTGAGCCCTTTTTGAACTGTAGGAAGTAGATGTCATGTATGTTTGCAAAAACTTTTTCAAGTCCATTTTCTCCCCACTATTTAATTAGAGCCTCTTTGGTAGTTGGGAATGATACTCTGTTTTTTCCAATGAATTTTCCTACCACCACAAACTCCCAGTCTTTAATATATTTCTCCTCAATTTTAGAAGGTAATTTAAATTCAAAAGGATAATTGAGTACCTCTATATTTGTTTGGATATGCTCCAAATAGAATTTTCGTTTGTAGGATTGACCTTTAGATTTCTTTTCTGCTTTATTCTTCCATACCTCGTTGACTTTCCATGTTGAATTACTCCTGATAGCGTAGGTCTTGGTTTTGAGAGCCTTCATAAATTCCTTCATTGCATCAACTGACCATTTAACTATCTCCTCATATTCTGTTTCTTTAGTAAATTTCAATCCTAGAGATAATGAATATTATGTTGGACTGTTATTTGTTGAGCTTTCTCTTTACTGATTATGATTTCTCCCTTCTTAGCATGCTTTAGGAGTTTGGTAATCTGGTTTTTAAGACCAAACAGATTGGCTATTTCATTATAACCAACCTTCCAAATTCCTTCTTTCTTCCCCTGTTTTCTTGCAGTATTTTCTTCAGAATTTTTAACAGCAATTGGTTCCTTACATTTGCTACATTCCTGTTTTTCCTAGATTATTTCTTGAGCAATCCTATCGATTTTCTTTTCAGCAACCTCCTTAAACCTTACATCACAAATTCTTTGACTTCCTTATACTTATTACTTTTCTTTCTTCGCATTTTAATGAAAAACATAACAAAGCAACAAAATAACAAAGAAGAGCAATTACATAATAGGATACACGAGAAACCCTAGCTATACAAAACAGGGTAAATTAGAAGCTCTAACCTTCTAACCAAACTTTGTAGATGAATGACCGATCTAGCAATTAGAGCCGATACTGTGTCGTTCGTACCGATTGTGTAGGTTGTGCGCACGTTTGACAAGCGACACTGATCAACTAACAACGTGAATACAATAAGTGAACCGCAACTTTGATACCGTGCAAATCGTGTCGTTCGTGCCAATCGTGTATTCTTGATGAGAGAATTTGCTGCCGGAATTTTTGTCAAAAACTTAAAATCTCTAGAGCTTTTCTCTCTCTTCCTTTTAATAAACATTTGCTTATTTCTTTTAATAGTTTTGGTCTTATAAATAATTAATTTAGGATTTAAATAGATGCCACATTTATCTCAAATTATTTATTTAATTTATTTAACTCCTTTAAAATTAATTTGAAATAAAATGAATGCAACATTTATCTCAAATTATTTTATTTTATTTTTTTGTCCTTTGTTTTAATTAATTAAAATTTAATTAATATAATAATTAATTTAATTAATTGTTTAATCTTAGTTTAGTTTTGATTTTAATTATTTTGAATTTATTTATTTAAAAAAATTATTTTAATATTTATAAATTAGGTAAGTTAAATTCTAGTATTTACACTTAGGTAAATTATTGATTATAAATGGTTAAATTGAATATTTATCTAGGTAAAAATCAAATAGGTCCGCTCATAGTGCTGAATTTACTCTATAAACTTTAAAATAAACTAGTCCTCCATAGCACACAAAATAAAACCTGGAATCATATAAAAACAGGTTTTGTAAAAATATAAATAAATAAAAAATAATGTGACGTTGAGTTATTTGAATTTTTAAATGCTTAAATTACAATAATATTATTTTAATATTTTAAAGAAATAAAATAAAATATTTTAATATTTCGATTAAAATAAGACTTTTCTTACAAATAATTATTAGATAAAAAATACAGGTTATTTGAATATATATCCAATTATTCTTTTATATTTAAAATTTAATAAAAGTAAAATATAAAGTATTTAGGTATTTTAATTTATTAACTAAATTGTTGATTGTCATTGTTGTAATATAGACTATGTAGATGATTTTCATTATATGAATGGAAATGAGAATTCAAAAAAAAATTGAATGGGTAAGTTCAAAGAATAAAATCGAATTTGTGGATTTGTCCAAATTAGAAAAATAGCAAAATGTAGCATTTTTTCATTAATCCAAGTGGGATTTAATTTATTTGCAAAATACATTTTATTGCATAAAAATAAATTAATATATTTGGATTAAATATTAGTTGAATGAGTCAGTTAAATGGGGAATTAGTATGAATATGCAAATGAGAATATACAAATGAGAATTTTTCATTGAAATGCAATGATAAATGCATACGTTGAAACCTTTCAAATGCAATTCATGAAAATGTAATTGATTGCATTAAATGATTTTATTCCTACGTTAAAAAAATTAATCATTATGTTGATTGTCTAATTTATCTTTATATAACATTTCAATTGATCACACAATGTTAAAGACACAATAATAATTACAGAATTATATAGTTTTTATCCTTCAATCATCCTAAATGAAATTTATTAGTTTTAATTTTCAACATCACAAGAAGCTATTTAATTCTTAGTTTTTCATAAAAAAACATTCCATTGATCATTTTAATTGTGGTTTCACACAATTCTGCTTTGATCCCGGTGATAGTTCAAGTACGTTAGTCAAATTCGCTGTGTAGTGATTCTGGTGCTGAATCACTACTAGATTTGTTGTACCCTGGGAGATAGGCATCTGATAAACTCCAGCACAAGAGGGAGACGGTGGAAATGTTTTAAGGGAAATTTGCTAAGCACATGCCTCGAATCAACATCTCAATCGGTGATTTCGTTCTTCATATATTTTATTTATTTCATTTATTTGTACATCATTTTATATATATATTTTTGTAATTAAATTTTAAGACAAGGTTACTCACCGTCATTCCAACTAGCTTTAACATAATTAATTCAATATTATCCTTAATTCTTTGCTAAAATACCTACTATAGTTATGAGAAATTATTGGATGAGAGAATTTGGAAGAGATTATGGATGAGGGAATGACGTGACCGCAATTTGATTGGTCGAAAAAATAAAAAAAATTCTCTTTACTCTCATCCTTATACTTTTTCATTTTTAAACCAATAACATGATCTCACTTAATTTCCTCCAAATTTTTGTTTGGTTTTAATGTTTTTTTTTATATTGATTGATATTATATATCTTGTAACAAAACATCTCACACAATTTGCTTTATAATTGTTTAATTTACACATGAAAGACTGTTTTTTCATTTTTAAATCCATTTGATTTAAATCAGCAAATATAAAAATTCTCCTTCATGACATTTGTTGGCTTGCAAAACACCAAATCAAGCAATAACTTAATATTTAATTAATCATGTCTACTATATCCCATTATTTCTTTCTTAGTATTTAATTAATCAACAAATTACATGTTTTTTAATCTACACTTAATAATTACATCTTATAAAATAAAACACATTAAATTAAATAATTAAAATAAATATTAAAAATTAAAATAAAATTTATTACAAAATTAAAATAAAATTTTATTAATAAATTTTTATATTTTTATATAATATATATTAACTTGAATAATTAATTTTTATCTTTACTTAATTTTCTAAATATAACATATTCAATTTTATTTTAGGACAAGCTGAGTAAGACATGAATTCATTTTTATTCATACAACTTCATTTATCTGAATATATTTTATTTTAATGTTTATATAATTTATATTTATTTGTATATTTACTCAGTTTCATAAATATAATATATATAATTAAAATTAAACTTATAATTTTTAATTAATAATTTAAAAAATTTAAAAATATTATAAAATTAAATAATTCAAACAAATATTATAAATTATATTCATATAACTTTATTTTAATCAACGTTGATGTAATGTATATTTATTTAAATTATTTAATTTAGTATGTTTAGTTTTAATTATATATTATATTTATAAAATAAAATAAAAATAAAATAAGTGTATTATTTTAATATATAATATTTAAATTATTTAATTATATATTATTAATTTTAATTATATATATATATTTAATTTCAAGTATTTAATAATTTTAGAGATGAATATTAGTATTTTGGAAGTGTGAACAAAAATATGTTTATAGTGGGAAAAAAAATAGTGAAACGTGGATAGAAAGGGAAGTGGTCCTTGCCCAATGTCTATTATGTCCTCTAACACTTTGGGTTTGTTCCATATTTTATTTATATTTTAGGAGTTTTGAGTTTTGTTCAAAAGTAAATTATTTAATGAAATATTAATTATTTGTTACAATGTTGGTGTGTTTTCCAATCATAAAATTAGAATGGAAGGTCTAATTCTAATTTATAAGTTTGATATATTATTTAAGATTAAGAATTAGAATTAAAGTTATAATTAGAACTAGTGTAATTTTATAATTCTCAATTTTATTTTATTTTAGTTTAGAATGGTAATTTTAATATTTATTTATTTTATATTTTTTTAAACAAAATATCTTATTATATTATTATTTTCAGCATTATAAACGTTTTTAATTGATATTTATTTTAATTTAGGATTTTAAATATATATATATATATATATATATATATATATATATATATATATATATATATATATATATATATTAAGTTAATATTTTGAATGACCTATCTATTTTTTTTATTTTAGAGTGTTCAAATTTTGATTAGATATTTCATTTTTCTGAATTTAAAAGTTAAAATGTTATTACTGATATATATTTAATTTAAAAAATGAACCAGTCAAATTCATAATTTTTATCTTAATCAGAATTGAACTCAAAATATAATTATTGAAACCTGACCTATCCTAAATCAATATTTTAACCCACAAAAATCTTTGTTCCTGAAAATTTTGAAATTCGATAAATTTAAATATCAATTACTTGTTAAGAATCTTTTTCAAATAATATTATAATATATTATTTTAAAATGTTAAAACAAATTCTGGTATTTTGAAATTGATTATAGTAATAATTAATTTTTTTTATTAAATTTGAAATAATCATTAGATTTGAAATAATCAAATAAAAATTTAATCAAAGAAATCTTACATTTAAATTAATTAAAAATATCTTATTTAACAGATTATTTGATAAAAAAAATTGTCAATTGATTTTCAGTTTAAAATCAATAAAAAAACAATGTATATAACGTATTTTTAATTAGAGTTTCGTTTTGGTTCGTAATTTGGTGATACTCGAGAAAGGGCTTTTGCGCTTCATTCTTTGTACCCGTTTTAAAAACGGTCTCTACTATATAAATCTTGGCTTTTAAAAATTGATTATATAACGTTTTATTTTAACTAATATTTTTTTTCCTAAACATGCACATGTTTTCATGTATTTAAAATTGTAATAGCAATATTTAAATGTTGATACCTATTGTTGATGATGGTTATTAGAGAGGAATGTACCTAAAGGAAACTCAATTTTAAATGCATTAAAGTTTAAAAATAAATTTTAAAGAAACCCATATAAAAATATTTATTGTGAAAATATTCCAAAAAATATTTTAAAATTATTTTCTATTTTTTTCGGATTTGTAGAAAATGGTTTGGGTTCTAAAATAAAAAAAATTGAAAATTAAAAGTGCAACCAAAAAGACCCTAGGACCGGTGTCCTTGGTCTTAGGTGTGATTTTTATCGATCGGGGCCTAAGGCCCTCAGTCTTGGGTGGAATTCCCATGGTTGGGGTTCGGAGATCCTCAGGCGGGGTGTTTAAGTCCCTCGGTCGGGTGTGGAAATCACATGTCGTGGGTTAGCCCGAGGCTAACTTTATCGGTCATAGGTTTGGGAATTCACGGTTGGTGCGAGATTCTTCGATCTTGGGTAGGGAATTTTTGGTCGGGTACGAGATTCCTCGGTCCTAGGTTAGGAATTTTGAGTCTGGTGTGAGATTACTCGGTTGGGCGTTGAAAATTTACAGTCGAACCTCTTGATCCTGGTCGGAGATCAGCGGTCGGATCTCTCGGTCTTGATCAAACTTGGGCTAGGTTACTCGGTCATTAAGAACATTAATACTACAGATTTTGCAGTTTTGATTAAGGCCGGGATCCTTTTATCCATGGGCATGGGAGCTTCACAAATCTCCCAAGATCATTATGAACATCATCCCAAGGTGTCATTCGACCTAGATGATGTTCCATTCAACCAAAACAATTTTGATGTAAAAATCGGGTTTTTGATTTTAGGTTTTGATGAAGCGTAAGTAGCTTGACAATAACTTCATTATACTTCATTTGATATATTGGTTCAAAAATATGAACACTAGTTGTTCGTTTTGACCTATTCAAAAAAAGAAAACTCAATTTTAAGATTTTCCAAATTCAAATTTGGGATTTTCTGTTTTAGATTGATTGTTTTAGATTGATTGATCGGGTTTGACTTCAACAGAAATCTTGTAAATTATCTTATGATCGTTTTCCAATAAAAGAATCTAACAACTAGACAATATATGAAACTGTGAAAACTAAAATATACAAATTTCAATTTCAAACTAAAAGATTGAATTAAAGGATGATTGAAACCTTATTAAGATTTGGAGAATACTTCTTAGCTCTTTGGGAAACTTTGGGAATGTCTGGATCCAAGCTTTAAGGCTTTACAAAGAATTTTCGAAAATTCAGAAGCTTAAATTTTTATTGGTATATTTCTAAATTTTTTGATTGGAGGCTTGAGAGTGTATCTCTTGCCTTAAAATTGTTCAAGGGAGGGTATTTATAGCCTTTCAAGGTCGGTTTGAGAAGCAAGTGGGCTTCATTGAGTCAAACAACCATAATAGTGTTTTCACTATTTTTGGTCATTCGTTAGTGTAGACAATGATTACGATCATAGGCTTAGGGGAAATGATCACTGAAGTATGATGATCATTTCAACTTTTGAACGAGGTCAAAAGGTGGAGAAATGGCAGAGTTCCATCTTTGAAAAATCAAAGATGGCTGATGTTCTTATTCTCTCAGGGTCGCGAGGAAGACGACGAATCAGGAAGAAACGACGTCATTTTGGGAGAAAACCGAACGCGGGATGCTCCTTTGGCGATATGTCCGCGTTCCTTCTACGATAGAGCATTTCGTCGCGTTACGGCTAACGGCGCACTAGTCGATCAGATGCTTCACGGGCGTACCTTTACTTTTTTGCAGTGGGCGACGCGAACAACTCCTAGGCGTTGGATAAGGATTCAGCGCCTATACGTAGGCTGTGACTTCTACTGCAGTGATTCTCCTGTGTTTCAACCACACATGATTACATATATATTTTTATTTAACCTTCAGTGTTTATTTGAAAAATATTTTTCTTTCATCATTTTGGCTTTGATTTTAAAATAAATATGACATATTTTATTTTGTTTTGTAATTTTTTTGTTTAATAAATAATTCATTAAGGATAAAATAGATACAATATTTATTTCAAATTTTTTATTTTAATTTTCTAAAATTAATTTGAGATAAAATGAGTATAACATTTATCCCAAATTATTTTATTTATATTTTCTTTGTCCAACCTCCTTAATTAATTAAAATTTAATTATTACAATAATGAATCTAATTAATTATTTAATTAAGTTTTGACATTGATTTCATTATATTAAAAAATTATTTTTAAATTTATAAATTGAATGTGTAAAATTTAGTGCTTACATATATATATATTTATGTTAAAATTGTATTTATTAGATTTTTTAATTTCTTGCTCCTTTAAAGAAAGTTTCATCATCTCTTATTATTAGTACTTTGAGCTAGTCGGTAATTGTCTTATATAAATAACTAAACATCTAAGGAATTAACATAATAATAATTACACCATGATTTCAGTAAATACTCTAATTGTTATGACATAACTAAATAAACAATGATAAAAGAAATGAAGAATTCAATCCTAAAATCCATTGAATTTGTTCTAGAGGTGATTTTTCATTTGTGAGATTCTAAAACTAAAATATTTGTAAAGAAAACTATATTGCATAATAATTGATATTAATTAATGTGGCATTCAAATGGACAAAAAAAAGTCCATTAATTAACACCCACCAAAAGCAAGTCTTATTTGCGTCACCTTTGTTCCTCCTGACGTAGAGAAAGCTTGTCTTCAAAACTGACCCATAAAAAGATAATTTACTAATGAATCAGAGTTGACTAGCTCAATTATGACCCAATATAAAATGCAATCTGCCCATTTCAAAATTTAATGTGCCTCCAATATTTGCATTTCAAATTTAAAATAATATCTGTTTTGCATCAGAACAAGAAGTCATGTTTATTATTATTATTATTTTACATATTTAAATATATATATATATATATATATATATATATTCTAGATAATTGTGATGAATTTTTTTTATTTTTTTTATTTTTTTTATAATTCATATTATTTTAGTTTTAATTTTTTTGAACAAAAAATACATATTTATGTATTAATTGAATAAAAATAGATAATTTTATATTTAAAATATAAATTAAAAAGTATATAATAATCATTAATTATAAACAAAAAGTTATTTTTAATATCGACATATATTTTTTTTATATTTTAAAATTAAGTTTCTTCAAACTATTTATTCTAACTTAAGTTCACATCGATTTTAACTTTTTTTTCGAGTTTAATCAAATTTAATATATTTTATTTCATTTATTGATAATAAATATTTTAAAATTAATTTTGTCTAACCTAGTTAAATACATATTTTTAAACTAGGAAAATATTTCTGTAATTGAATCTCATCAAATTAACTAAATGGTTAATATCAAACCTACAATAAAAAAAATGTTAATATCAAACTCAACGAAAATTATATATATATATATATATATATATATATATATATATATATATATATATATATATATATATATATATATATATATATATATATATATATATATATATATATATATATATATATATATATATATATATATATATATATATATATATATATATATATATATATATATATATATAATTTTTAAGAATGACAATTAAACCACTTCACTCGAATTGAACTATCTCAATTGTAGAGGTTTTTCTTCCGTTTGACCAGTAATTGACCATAAATGGGGTGGGATGATATAATATCCTGTCTCAATTTTTTTTACTCTGATTCTTGTCCCTGAACACTGTAAATACAGTTAATTATATAAAATTACCAATATATTTATTTATTTATTATATTTTATAAGTAAAATTTATTTATTTATTATTATAAATGTTCAATATATATTATTATTAAAAGATTGGATTATATAATTTTTTTTTTTTTATAAATATAGTTTAAATAATACCCCGTTTCTCAAAACCGAATAAGACATTAATAATAATAATAATAATAATAATAATAATAATAATAATAATAAAATATCTCAAAAAAAAAAAAGTAAAACGTGACGAAAGATAAATGCGTTTCCCTGTCAAAAACGCTTCATTACCAGGTGGATCTAATAACAAAAATACAAAATGTTTCCAAAGTAGGCCAATTATTCATAAGCGGCCAATTATTCATAAGCAGCCAATTGCTGTTTGAATGATTAATAGTTTTTCTTTAAATTCAATGACATTAATAATTGAGAATGATTGTTGGGATGGAAATTGAGAGAATTTTAAAGGGAAGGACGTGCAGCATTTTGATTGGCTAAAAAAATAACAAAACTTTTATTTCTTCTATCTTTCCTCACCTTTTATCATTTTTCCAAACAGTGATATAGTGACACATCATTCCTTCTCTCAAATTCCCTCCACTATCACTACTCTTGATAATTCGACTAACTAGTGTATATTATCCCACCTAAGTTCCCTCTTTATAAGCAAAGTTCATAAACAAATTCTTAAACAAATTTTTAGCATAATTTCGATTGAATATATATATATATATATATATATAAATGGGAGTGAAGGAGGATAACATTCATCAATCACTCATAGACATTTTTAATCTCATTCTCTTTTTCAAATTCCATCAAACTATTATTTCTCATATTTATATTAATCCCTCTAATAATTTTTTTTATATATTATCAATATTAAAACTAACTATTTAATTGCATATTTATAAACTTATTATCTTAAAATAATTTAAATATTTTATTAATTTAATTTTAAATATTAATAAATTACTTAAATTTAGTTAAAAATAAGTTCGTATAAATTTTAATATTATTAATTTTTTTTTTGTATATTCTTTTTTTATTGTCTAATTTATTTTATTGTTTAATTTATTTCTTATAAAAGTTTGGAAATTTAATTAGTTAATCATTTTTAAATATTATAAAATTAAGAAAATATATAATATTATGAACCTTTTATTATTATTTGGTGATAAGTGAAAATGTGAAATCAATATATATATATATATATATATATATATATATATATTTTGATCTGAATAATTATTTTTTGAAGTTAATATCTGAATAACTATTATTAATTATTTAGAAAAATAATATAATATTATTTTTTTTAAATAAAATATATAAATAAAGTGAAAAGATGTATATGTTTAAATTTGTGTATTTAACTAAATGATTTTGTTTATTAAAAAAATGTTTAAATTTAAATTTTATAAGTATAGTAATTAAATAAAATTATATAAAATAATAAAAAAAATAGAAAAAGAGAAATAATGAATAAAAATATTTAAAAAAAAATGATGAGTGAGAAAAAAATATTAAGATTATAAAGATAATTGTATTGAGATTTAGAATATAGCTATTCGAATAGGTATGTATAGAAAAAATTGAGTTTGAATGTACTAATTATAATTTATTGTTTTAATTTATTAGTTACAATTAACACTTTGGATTATAAGCTCAATTAAACCTATTAACCTATATAAACATACTATCCTCTCATAATAAGATATTTTAAACTCAACATTTTGTGTTTCTTAAATAAAAAATTTAATACTTAAATTAACCTAATGAATTTCTAAATTTTATTTTAAAAAATTTTTCAGTTACTAGACAATATTTTCATTTTGAGTAATGATACATGCAAGAAAGAGAAAAATATATTTTCTTTATCTTTCTTTACAAATAAGATAGGTGCTATGTGAATGTGCGGTAAACCCTAAACTATAAACCCTAACCCCTAAATTTTAAACCCTAAACCCTAAATCATAAACTCTAAACTCTAAACCCTAAACTATAAACCCTAAATCTTAATAATCCAACTTCGTATATATCTTCAAACAATCCAAATTATTTATTAAAATACATCTAACATATTATTTTAATCTTTTTACAATTATCATAATAAAAAATACATTCCAATATAACTATTTAATATATATATATATTTATTTATTTACACTAAAAGATTGCGTGATAATTTAAACATATTATATATAATCAAATATTTTTTTATATTTTTATGAGTAGCTTGAATTTATCTCTCCCAATTCTTATAATTATTTTGTTGGACTATTGGTTTGAAATGAACCGGATGATTTTTGTAGGGCATAACTATATCATTCAGATATTTAATAATTCTATTCTTTAACAGAATAGGCCAGTCGAACCATCCCGAAATTTAGGTGGTCCTGTACTAAAAAAAAGAAAAAATTTAAAAATTGTCTTTTTTCTGTTTTACTTATTATATTTTATGTAATATTCAAAATATTAATAATTTTTATTATATTTAATATAAATAATTTAGTTTGATTTATGTGGTTAAATGATATAATATTTTTAAGAGGTAGCCTATGCTCTGCCTAGCTTGTATTAGCCTAGAGTTGGCAACAAGTATAGGTTTAACTAATAATTTTTTACCCTTTTATTTAATTGTTTATTATATTTTTCTTATGTGAATTTTGAATTTGTCGAATTGTCGGTATTTTAACTATCTTTAGAAAGTTGGTAGTTTATTTCATGTAAATAGTGACAAAAATGAATAAAACTAAAATTCCAACATTGAATTCTTGAAATCCTAGTTTTTAGTAATAATATATAAAATAATGCTTAATTTTAAAGTGTCTTGAATTATATTGATTAATTTAAATATTAGAGTAAATGAATACTTGGGTCGGGTCTTAGGTTGACCCACCTAACTTGAAAAATTAAATTAAAAATGTGATATACAAAAATTTGAACTTACATCCTCATAATATGAATTTAACATTTTTATCAACTATGCTAATAACACTTTATATTTTAAATTCAATTTCAAAATTGATGAACGTAAAAATTTCAAACTGTATAACTTCAATATTTTAAACAACTAAATTAATAATATTTTAAATTTGTTTATATAACTAATTTCTTTATGAGTAGTGATAGGAAAGAGAATTTGGGAGAGATAATAAGAGAGAAAATGAGATGACATAACCTAATTGGTTCGTAAAGTGATTATTTTAAATAAAAAATATTAAGTTTATAAATACATAATTTAACAGTGAGTTATATATTATTAATAATTTATTAAAAAAGGTGATTAATATTAAATATATATTATATTAATTATTAAATATTATTCAAATATAAAAAATAAAAATAAACTAACAATAATCTAATTGATTCCAATCAAATCAAAAATATTTGGAGGAAATAAGTTTATAATAAGCTTAATCAAACTTATTATATATATATATATATATATATATATATATATATATATATATATATATATATATATATATATATATATATATATATATATATATATATATATATATATATATATATATATATATATATATATATATATATATATATATATATATATATATATATATATAAGTATCCATGCATTGGTCAATTTTAAAGTTTATTTAAATTTTTCTTGTCTATTAGTAAATATCCCAGACAACAACCATGTGCTCTTCAATTATTTTATTATATGTGATTTTTCGATTTATTCTATCCCCTTTTTAGTTGTTATATTTTGTTAGGATATAAGTAAGCTTTGAACATCTCAACACATGTTAGAAAACATATTTAATTGATTTAAGTTATCACCGAAAAACCAACTATTATTAGAAGCTGCAAGTTGAGGATATATTTAATTATTTATTTTGTTAGGGGGTCTCGTGACACATATTTGTTAATTATAACACAATCCAGTAATATATATTCAATGTTTTCTTGCATCTGAATTATTCCCTATAAATACCAATCAAGGGAAATCATCAGCCATCAAACAAGAATCAATTGAATTACAAGATCATGGATATTATTCCTTTGATTCTCTCCTCATTCCTCTTCATCTTCTTTCTCAGTTCAGCTCTTTCTCACTTTAGAAGAAGGAAGCTTCCCCCAGGTCCTATTGGCCTGCCCATCTTTGGAAACCTTTTTCAGGTATGCTAATATTTGTAAATATATATACTTTTTTAATGTTGATTCGAACCCATGACCTTGAAGACATTCATTCCTGGTAGGTTGGGCCGAAGCCACATGTGTCGTTTGCGAGACTGGCTAAAAAGTACGGTCCAATAATGTCCCTACGGCTCGGTTCTGTCACATCGGTGGTTGTTTCTTCCCCGGAGATTGCCCGAGAGATTTTACAGAAGCATGACGAGGTTTTATGTGACAGGGCAATACCAGACGTTGCGAGAGGCCAAGCTAATTTTCACATCTCCATGGTTTGGCTTCCCTACGGCAATAGGTGGCGGATGCTTAGACAAGTATTGAACACTCAGTTGACACACATGCATAAGTTAGACTCCTTGGTCGAGTTGCGGCATAAGGCTTCTAGAGAGCTCGTGGAATTCGTGAAGGAGATCTCTCAACGCGGTGGGCCGGGGATTATAGGGGAGAGACCAGTTGCTATCGGAAACTTGGCTTTCGCGACGGCTCTCAACCAAATGTCAAAGACTTGTTTCTCGCAGAATGTCGCAGAATATGAATCCAAAGAGATTCAGGTATATAAATAAATAAATTCTATTAGGTATCCTAAATTTCAGGACCGACCCTAATGAGTTTAAGACTCATAGTTCAAGTAATGGTAGAGCATAAGAACTTATAATGAATTGATCGACATGTATGTATATATGGATGTAGGGGTTTATGAAGGCGGTGAAAACAGTAATGCATGTGGCGGGACAGTTTAACATAGCGGACGTGTTTCCTTGGCTTAAGACAATGGATCCACAAGGGCTGAGGCGCAAGTCTAAGGAAGCTTATGGTTGGCTTGAGGCAGTGGTTGATGTCTTTGTTAACAAAAGGATGCAATGGAGGAAGGATTCTAGCCTTTCTTCTTCTTATACACATCATGATGGTGATCTCTTGGATTCATTTATTGACTACAGTCTTAAAGACCCTAACTTTCATACTCAACAGCTCAAAGTCTTACTACTGGTTAGTAACTAACTCAACTTTACTTTCAATTATTTGATGTGAAAGATAAGATTGTGACAAACTATGAGTTTCCATAATTTGACCTACATTCAAATCTTCTCATACCAATATTTTAAGAACATAAATATAATAAGAAATCAGTTTTTATACTTAATATCTTAACTAGTGTTTTTTTTATATATTTTTGTAGGAGTTAATTCTGGCTGGATCTGATACAACATCCATCACCGTTGAATGGGCAATGACGGAACTTCTTTTGAATTCAGACATAATGATAAAACTTCGTCAAGAGATAACAGAGGTAGTTGGCCCAAAGGGAGAAATAGAAGAAGCTGACATTATTAATTTACCATACCTACAAGCTGTAATTAAAGAAGCAATGAGGCTTAGGCTAGCTGTTCCACTTCTAATTCCCCACAATTCCAAAGAAGAAGTTGAAGTTAATGGCTACGTGATCCCAAAGAACACACAAACAATCATAAATGCTTGGGCAATGGCTCGAGATCCCTGCTACTGGGAAGCCCCCGACAAGTTCTTACCCGAGAGATTTCTCAACTCAAACATGGATTTTAAAGGACAACATTTTGGGTTCATTCCATTTGGTTCTGGACGAAGAATATGCCCTGGGATACTCGTGGCTCAACGCATGGTTAGCCTCATAATTGCGTCATTGGTTTACCATTTCGATTGGAAGCTTCCAAGAGGTACCACAATAGATAACCTTGACATGGACGATGTCTTTGGCCTCACACTCCGAAGGGCTACTCCATTGCTCGCGGTCCCAACACTGATTAAACATTGATATATGATTAATTAAATGGTGTTGTGTTAAGTTATTAAAAATTGAGTGGTGTGTCAAGTTAAAATAAAAATCTTTTGATAGATCAATTGTCTCATTACTTGAGATACATCTTGTTTGAACTAATATTATAAGTCATTTTATCACAACTCTATTAATATTTGCAAATAATTATAATAACATAGTACTTTTATTATATGTATAAGTTATAAACATTAATTAATTTGTGATAGAACACATAAACTCAAACTTCTGGGTTAGAGTGTTCACACTTGAACCATTTTAAAATTAAATTTTAATTAATGTATTTGTGTAAATAGTTTTAGTTATTTAAAACAATTAAAATTTCTTGTATTAAAAGATGAAAGTTTCATCAATGAAATCACAACATGAAATTAAGAAAATAATAATAATAGTACAAATGAAGTTTAGAGAGTTAATCGCGTTTCAATAAATTTTTATATATTTTTCACGTCGTTTTTGTAATTATACTTAAAAGATTCTCATTATTTTGTATATACATGAACTATTTCTTTAATTATTTTTTATAAGTTTAATTAAAAAGGTAATGATGAATTAAATAATAATTTGTTTTCAAATTCATATGATATAATTAATTAATCTGAAATCAAGTTTTCAAAGGTGACATGTTTTATTTACATGAAAAGAAAGTGGTATCTTTAAATAATCTCTAAACAACTAAGTGTGAATGTGTCTGACAAAATGTTACATTCCTATTAATAAATTAAGGTTCAAAGCTCATCACTTTTCTTTACCAAACATAAAACATATAACTCTAGTGATAGAAATATAATATTTATTGAAAAAAAAACATAAAATAATTGTATGTCTAAAAAAACATAAAATAATTGTATGTCTGGATATTCTGTGACCGACATTCTTTGTCCCAGTTACGGCCATAAAAATATATACGTTTTGTTTTATTTATTTTTAATTGAGTTGTAAAAGAAAAATGACCGGTGTCTATTTTCCGGCTTGTCTCTTCAACTGTTTTATTAATTTTTTATTTTATTTAATAATTTTTTTTCAAAAATAATATAATTTTTTTTATAAATAATAATACTAACTATTATTTTTATTTAACAATAGTAACATAATATTTTATATAAAAATATACCACTAAGAATAATTAATAATTTTAAAAAAACAATACATAAATATAATAATTACTAATGAAATTATGCCATTATAAAATATAAGTTAAACTTAATTATTATATTTTAAAATAATTAATTATAATTATAATAATTGTATATTTTTTTATATGTATAATATTATGTTATTATTATTAAATAAAAATAATAAGTGGTTTAATAATAATGAAAGTAAGTATTATAAAATAAAATATATATTTTTTAAAATAATAATTAATATTATTATTTATAAAAAAAATAATTATTAAATTAAAAAAATTAAAAAAATTATTTATAAAAATTAAGATTGTTAAATAAAAATAATAATTAATATTATTATTTATAAAAAATAAGATTTTTAAAATAATAACTTCACATAATAGCTATACAACATTATAACTATAGACAAATTTGAAGTCGCATTTGATGATCATTTGGAATAGTCAACATTCAAAATGTATGAAATGCATCCTCCCATAAATCTCACATAGATAAAGAAAAAACAAATAAATAGTAGGATGAAATTTAAGCTTCTATTACAATTATTATTTCGGACTTACATTTGTTTGAGAAAGCCCTAAGGAGACCTTCAATTGACTAACTCCGTTTTCTTTCTCTACTTATTATCCCCTTCTAATTAATCTGAAAAAAATAGCCTTCCAAAGTCTTTTCTTGATCCAAACAAGCCCCTTAGTTTTTCATTAGTTTCCTTTGAACTTTTGGCAGACCTGCTCTTTGGGTTTGGTCCTTCTAAGACCAGCCGCAGCAGGGGAGCAATTGAGGTGTTATTGGGTTGTCAAAAGAGGAGGGTGGGAGGCAGCAGGGGGCAAAAATGGGGATCAAATTTTGGGTGTCAAAATTTGATATGGGTGTCAAATTTTGTTTGGCCAATGAGACGCTGCCATGTGGCAGGATAATATTTACTTTTGATTTTAGTTTTCTTATTTTAAAAATACATTTTAATAAAAAATTTCTACCATATTATCATCCTTGTTTGTATCACCTTTCTTTTGAAATCTTCAAACTCTTTCATGGATCCTTCACAAAACTACAACTTCTTTCCAAATTACTTCCCAAATCAAGCTCAAAACCCAAATATACAACCTTCGAACCAAAACATTGAACGTCCGGAAGATCCCATGAATACCGGAATCCATCCTAATATTCCACAACAATATATACGTGACAAAGCACAACATATTCAATTGAAGAAAGATCTTGTCATGCACATTTGGAATAAATTTGGAACAACTCTCGATTAGAGTTTTAAAAACACTATTTAAAAAATTACCAATGTTTAGAGTGTTTGTTTTCTTCTTCGTTTTAAATAATATTTGTATGTTTGATTTATCAAGTGATGAATAATATTGTTTGTGGTTAAAAAAAATAAAATTATGTATATGTTTAAATGATGTGGAAGTGAGAGAAAGTGAAAAAGTAATTTTGATACCTTGAATAACACGCTGCTGTATGACATGTTAAAAAGTGGGTGTTAAAAGAGGTGTTAAGCTGACGTGGCAGGGTGTTAAATGAAAAAATTTGACACCCTGCTGTGGGTAGTCTAAGAGGTTGGCCTGTTCTTTTGGGTTGGGCTTAATTTATAAAAATATCAGTCAAAAATAACAATTTTTTAATTATTTTTATTAAGTTTATTACTTTTATATATATATATATATATATATATATATATATATATATATATATATATATATATATATATATATTTTTTTTTTTATTTTTTTACTATTTTTAAAACACGTTTGAATTTTAACTAATTCTAAAATGGTTCAATACAATTTCGTTTTTCGAATTAATTACTTATTTTTAATCCTATACAATGACGTTTATAAATTTTAGAGAATATATATTTTAAAAATAGGTTGAAGATTTTTAAAAGTTATAAATTTGGAGGGAGTAAAAAATGAGTATCTATAGAATACCTTTTTAGATGAAGTTTGGAAAAATCCATTTGAATTTTGTAAAACGCATATCCAAGTTTGAGAGATAGACACCATACTTTTAGTTAGGGTGTAAATGAGCCGAGCCGCTCCTGAGTTGCTCGTAAGTGTTTCAGTCAAGGTTTGATTCGAGTTCGGTTAAAATCGAATTTGAGCTGAGCTCGAGCCAACTCATTTAAGATTCAAGCCGAATTTGTGCTTAGGTAAGACTCGTTTGATGGCTCGTCGAGCTTTTTCGATCGAGTCTAATCATATACTTTTTTTTTTATTATATTTTAATTTTTAATCAAAATTTAAAACATACTCATAAGACTATATATAGGCTTATTATTTATGGCCTTCCCAAAATATACTTATAGATTAAAAGATATATGTTATATAAATACTTATAAGGAAATAAATAAATAGATTTGATATTAATTTAATAACATAAACATATTTTTTTAAAATCAAATCAAAATATAATTATCCTGTAATATTATTTAATATATGCAATCTCAATGTATTATATTTTATAAGATATAAAACTAATTTTATTTCACTATAAAGTATTTATCAAGGTATAACAAAATAATATTTATAAATTAAAAAATATATATTAATTATATAATACTTTAAATAAATAGATTTGATATTAATTTAATTACAAATTATAATTAAACTAGAATATTATTTAATATATACAATCTCAATGTATTATATTTTACAAGATATAAAATTATTTATATTTCATTATAAAGTGTTTTATTTTTCAAAATAAATATAATAGAGTCTAATATATTTTCAAGTTCATCTTAAATACAATACACGACTTGAAAGTATTATTCTTAAACTTGCTTGAACTGAATAACTCTCTTATGTATTCTACGTGTATTCTTACGCGAACTAATACGTCCATTCTTACGTGAACCAAATCCTGACTGAGGAAGAGTTACGGGGCATAAAATAAGAAAAAATACGCAGAGGGTTGTACAGTCCGATGAATGGTCTCTTGACTTCCATTATTTTTTTAAATATAAGAAATTAATATATAAATATATTTATATTCAAGCCTTTCGAGCCGAACTCGAGCCTATGATTATATGATCGAGCAAAGTTCGAGCTTAATATTGAAAGCTCGATCGAGCTCGAGTTGAGCTAATAAAAAACGAGTCGAGCCGAACTCGAGTCAAGGCTAGTTCAAGCTCAACTCAGCTCGTTTACACCCCTACTTTTAGTCCTCCAATTTATAACTTTTTTCTTCATACTTTATTTGAAATTGAAAAGATAAATGCAAAAATTAAAGGATATAAAGATAACACATAGAGGTTCTCGTTGTCGACGATTTTCACATTCGTTGTTAATTAGGAAACATTGGGCGAACTCAAATTTAATAAAAACATACCTGATACCATCTAGTGGTTGAATAATCTTAAGAGTAGTGTTAGACATTTCTTGAAGAGAATTCATCAGACATTTCTTGAAGAGAATTCATCAGTTTCGCATAACAATTCTAAACCACATCATCTTTAGGTGTTAGAATTGAAATACCTGCAAGTGATCAGAAAAAAGTTTTAGAATCGGGATCTGCAGTGTTCTAAATTTTGTTAGGCGCCAGTCGGGCGCCCGACTTGGGCCTAACGCCTAGGGGATTAGGCGGGAGCCTAAGCAGGGCCTAGGCGGTGTACTTCAATTTAACAATAAATCTGTAATCAGTTACAAAAATCAAGTAAAGAGCAAAACCAAACAATTTAAATATGTAATTACAACAGTTAAGTTAATGATCTATTCCAAAATTCCAAATATGAGAATAACAGGATTCCAATCATTTCAACCATCACAAACTTCCAAAAAAAACTACAATCTTACAACAATACACCAAAATTATAAAATTTCAAATTCTAATGTCCAAATATCACAATAGGCGTAATATAAAATAACATAATAATAATAATAAGCTAACAATCAATAACAAAACCAACCATGTTTTAAATACAAGTATCACAATAAAAAATAAAGAACAATGCTCTTAAACCAACTCTTCTTCTCCATATTATTCTACCACATGCTCTTCATCTGACTCAAATTCAACTTTTTCCATATTTTCCTCATCTTCAGATTCAAAATCATCAGTTTCAAGTTCTATCATCATAGGACTTCTTCGAACTTCAAAAGTCAAGTTCTCACCAACCTTATCATCATCAATATTAGCCACCTCAACAAGCCATTCTTGTGCTTCACTTTCATTAATATCAAGTAACACATCAACATTTCTCTCCTTCTCCTTCTTATTCCTATTCAATAATTGTGAATTGAATTGGACATAAACTAGATTGTTTAATCGGAAAGTATCTAGTCTATTCCTCTTCTTGGTATGTATCTAAATGCAAACAAAAGATAGAAATAAAAGTTTCATAATAAGGAAGAAGAAAAAAACTAGTAAAAATAGAAAAGGCTTGTGTATTTATTATTCAATTATTTAAGCTACTAACCCCTTCAAATGTGCTCCAATTTCTTTCGCATCCAGAAGAACTAGTGGTCAATGATAAAATCTTATAGCAATTCTTTGCATGTTAGGAGTCCAATGGCCGTAATTTAACCACCAAATTGCTGCTTAAATGAAAAACAAATAACATATATAATGACTTAATAATTTTAAATAAAATGATTAACAAATTAATATGAAGATTATTTTTTTCTTTACCTGGATCAAACTTGTCATCATTTACTTCACATCCTTTTGCTGCAATTGATTTCCAAAAAATTCCTCCTTTAGTCTTATAAATTGGTAACTCAACATTCATGACTGTATTCATCATATCAAAATCATTATGTAAAATCACTTCAAGACAATTAATAACCCCAACTGAGACCACACTATCTAATAAAAGCTCATGATTTTTATAATGATAATATGGATTTAATAAGTAAGCCATCAAATGCAATGAGATGTTTAATCTATCTTTCATCTTTGTATCCATGATCTCCAAAATAGGCTCGTAGTTTTTGGGATTATTTTTTAGGGCTGTTATGGTATCTTTTTTTTTCTTGTAGAAGCTCACCATATAAAAAGCCCATTGATGGCTTTTGTCTGCATCAACAAGACGAAGAACTTGAACCAAACGTGCAAAAATTGTCAAGCATAAGATCACACCATTCCAAAAGCCAGTACTCGTCACAGTTGAGTGACTTGCATTCGCTTTGGCCGACTTAGACCATTTTCATTCATCCCACTCAGTGCTAGAAAATATTGCCTTCAATTGCACCTTTTTCTCAACTAAACTTTGTAAAGTAAGGAATGAAGAAGCAAATCTAGTGACTCCTGGTCTCACTATGTCTCTCTTTTTTGTATAGGACCTCATCATGGCTAGAGTCTTGTGATGAGCATAAATGAAGATGGTTAAATCTTTGGCTTGATCAAGGATTTTCTTGAACCGAGGTAGTTTTGCAATACCCTCGAGTATAAGGTTAATTGTATGCGTAGCACATGATGTCCAAAATATCGTTGCCCTTTTTTGCCGCATCAAATTTGCTGCTCCTATATTGTTAGAAGCATTGTCTGTTACTATTTGAACGATTTTCTCCAGCTCAACTTTCTCAATGCATTGATCAACATACTCAAGAATCACTTCACTTGTGTGTGGAATATTTGAAAAATCCTTAGAAGAATGGAAAACAGTACCTGCCCTTGAATTAATACACAAGTTCATGATGCTTCTTCTCTTTCTATCACTCCAGCCACCAGTCATGATTGAACATCCACTATTTTTCCATTCATCTTCATTAATCTTCAATTTAGTTTTAGTTCTATCAACTGCTTTTTTCAATAGTGGCTCCCTAAATTCATATTTACTAGGAGGTTTAAACATTCGTCCAAATTGACCAAGTGCTTTTACAAAAAGCTTAAAGCTATTCAGGTCAATTGCATTAAAAGATATGCCAGCTTCATAAACCCAATTAGCCAAATACTCCTTCACGCGATTTGATATCTCTTTCCAAATGGCATCATGGATGTTCTGTTCTCTCATTATCTTTACTACTTTTAGAGAAGCTTCAGAATCAATGGTTGTAGTAAAACTGTCCAAGGGCCAAGATAACGGGGTGATTTAGTGGCCCCTAATGACTCCCTCAATTTATCTTTTTCAACAGAATAATACTTTAACTTGAACCCCTTCACATTCACACTGGACATCATCAACTCTTCTTCTCACATTTTCTTGCTTCTCTTCTTGTTCTTTCCTATATTAATAGTATTTCTACACTTGTCTTTATCTTCAGCAAACGACTTAGGACATGCAGAAACATTTCCTTGAATGTGCGCAATATGTTCTTTTATTCTAAATACACCTCCTGACATTTATTTCCCACATAACTTGCATTGGACTTTGTCAAAGTTAGTTGGATCATACAAGATGCCATACTCCCAACCAATATTATCTGACTTTCGTTTAAGCACTAGCTCAACTTCGGATGAGAGTTGAGCTTGGGAGGGAGTACTAGCTGAGGCTGAAGCACTTGAAGATTTCATTAAAAATGTACCTAAAGTAACATTGAACAAAGGAAACCTAATTTACCTAAATATAATTTGTAAAATTTTCATTTTCTAATGAGATTCAAAACAAGATAGATTAACAAGAAAGTACCTAACTTAGAGTTAATAAAATCATTCCTTACTGATCCTCTTTGACGGATTAAAAGCAAACATTTTCTCAAAAAAATCAATGGCTAAAGGAATGGAATGTGGATATAGAGAAGAGAATGGTGTACCTTTAGAATAAGGTAAATTATTGATGTACTTCTTTGCCCTAGCAGTGTCGATCAACCGAAGATCATCTTCCTTTGGGCTTTCAAGTTGATAAAGGATCGTCTTCCTTCGGGCTGCCGATTTGATAATCTTTTTCGATTAAGAAAATATTAAGGAAGATTGAAGACATGAGGTAAACTAAAAAAGTGATGAGTTAGACAACTCACTGGAAGTTTAGGTTTTAGATGATGATGATGGTAGTGGGTAGAAGTTTAGGTTCTAGATGATGATGATGGTAATGGGTAGAGTGGGTAATGTCAAGGTACTAGTGGGTAGAGTCTAGGTAGAGATTGTAGGTTATTTAAATTAAAAACTAAATAAAAAATAAAAAAAATTGGTTGGGCGTCCGAATTGACCGCCTAGGCACCCATGTGCGCCGAAAAGGCGGCCGAGCGATTTTTTCAAATGAATAGAGGCTTTTCGGTGCGCTAGGCTAGCGCCGAGCGATTAGACGGCGCCTAAGCCTAAGCCGAAATTTAGAACACTACAAATTAGAGGTTTCAGTTTTATCCATCTTTATCTAAAAGTGTAATACATTATTGTCTCAACTCTAAATAACCATCTCCCTTAGGTGTTTAGAGTTGCGTCAATTGCAGATATTATCATATTTGTTTCTTTGATATCTATCTAATGTTGATAACAATTCTAAATCACAATCACCTTTAGGTGTTAGAACTGTCATTCATTGACATCTTTCTTTTGTTTGACATATATCCGATATTGATCACAATTCTGAATCGCCATCTCCTTTACGTGTTAGAATTGTGTCATTCATAGATATATTTATTTTCTTTGACATCTATCTGATGTTGATCACAATTCTTAATCACCATCCCTTTTATGTGTTAGAATTGTGTCATTCCTAAACATCTTTATTTTCTTTGACAACTATATAATGTTGTCACAATTATGAATCACCGTCACTTTTAGGTGTTAGAATTTGTGTCATTCATAGACATCTTTCTTTTCTTTTACGTCTATGTGATATTGATAACAATTCAAATTACCATCACATTTAGTTGTTTGAATTTGTGTCATTCATAGACATCTTTCTTTTCTTTGACATCCATCTGATGTTGATCACAATTCTGAATCATCATCACCTTTAGGTTTTAGAATTGTGTCATTCATAATCATCTTTCTTTTCTTTGACGTCTATCTGATGTTGATTACAATTCTGAATCACCATCACCTTTATGTGTTAAAATTGTGTCATTCATAGACAATCCTTTTTTTTCCTTTTTATGATTTCTAAAAATACAAAAATACTTCAATTCAACCATTCTATTTTCTTAGAAGTTGCGTAGTTTGAAGACAATCGCATTATAATTCATTTTTTGTATTTTATTTTTGAAAATACCCGAAATGTTGACGTAGGGGTCTTGTTGTTTTTTTGGGGAAAGTTACTTATTCCGAAGACAATCGACTTATACTTAAATTATTTTATTTTAGAAAATGCCCTAGTATTGACATAGGGGTCTTGTGTTTTTTTTTTTCATTTTCTTTTAATTGGGAGTTGGAATGAAACCTTAACCCTTTCTCTTTTTTAAACAAATCATCACAATCATTTGGATTCAAAATATTGTCATAATTAAGCTTTGATCACAGTTTTTTGGATTGACTAAAATAGAAACCATTTTCTTTTGTTTTTTTTCCTTCATAAAAGCCATCGATCATTATCTCTGACTCATGTATAAACGATTGTTTTGACTTTTTAATCTCTAGAAAGAGCTTGGTCGATCATCAACCACTTTGATATTTCGTCTTAGGCCTCCACCTTGGGTCACTTTCATCAAAGTTCATCTCATCTCCGTTTTATTTCAGATTGAAAAGAATGTTTTATAATTCTTGGCTTTTTTTTTTTGGGAAAACGACTTAGCGTCATTTCATTAAAAATTCCCAAAAACGGGAAAAAAAACCACGAGTTTAAGAGATCATTCTAGACAGGCCTAGAATGATTTTGAAGTCGTAACATTCTGAATAAAAGCTAAAAACGTAAATGAATTATCTGTTTACAATGCTTTCAATTCTAGTGAGTTTAAAAAACGGTAAATTCCAGTTCCTGCAGATATTCCAGTTCTGCTCCGTGCTTGGAATTCCTCTCCACGTTCCCGCGAGGGCGCTGCAATCCGATACAATATCTTTCCATAACTCGTCAATGCTCCTGCGGGTTCTGTCATATACCCTTGCATTCCGTTCTTGCCAAATGTTATACACCACTGCTCCAAAGCCGCACTTGAACACGCTTGTTGCAAATCTATTTCCCTTGGATTTGAGTAGTGCTGCTTCTTTGATTTCATTCCATTCGCTCGGGAAACTGATCAACTCCAGGCTTTTATAAAATCTGTCCCAAAGCTCCGAAGCAATACAACAGCTCCCGAATAGGTGATCTATGGTTTCTTCATTTCCTATGCATAGAAGACAGCTCGCGTCCGGGATGCTCATATACTTACTGATACGATCACGTGTGTTCAGTCTTTCCCAGAAGGCGAGCCATAGGATGAACTGGTGTCGAGGGATAATCTTCGTTGACCATACAAGAGGAGCCCATTCTACTTTCTGCGCTTTTTCCCGGATTACCTCCCATATTTTCTTCAATACCAGCTTCCCATTGTCCTCAGCTTTCCATTCATGAATATCCGGTCTGTCGTGTAGTTGTATGTTACTTATATGATCAAGTATCCTCTTTCCTTCTGGAATTCTTCTCAAGAGTAAGTTCCAATTCCCGTATTTGATGTCTCTGATTTTCTCTTTTGCCCAGTCCCTTCTGATACGAGTATTTTGAAACTGCTCCTTGTCGATGATGGTCTGGTTTTCAAACCAAGGGTCGTGCCAGAATAGAGTGCCTTTCCCGTCCCCTAGTCGGATGTCATAAAGATCTGCAATATCGTTTCTTAGTTTAAGAATCTTTTTTAGAGACCAGCTCATACCTTCGTGAATTTTGCAGGTCCAGATGCAGGTTTCGTGTTTCATAAATCTCGTATGCACCCATTTGATCCATAGTGACTCCTGATTGCGCTCCAAAGCCCACAGATGCTTGAAGGTTAGAGCCTTGTTCCACTCGATACAGTTCTTCAAGTCGATGCCTCCCTCGTCCTTCGGTTTGTAGAGAGCGGTCCATTTGACTTTCTTTCCTCCTCTTCCACTATTACCCCAGATAAAGTTTCTCATCAGTGTGTCGAGTTCCTTCATTACCTTTTTCGGAATGACCATTTGCTGCGCCCAATAGCCAACTATGCCCATAACCACGGTTTTGATAAGTTCGATCCTCCCTGCATAAGAAAGTTTTTTCGCTGCCCAGCCAGATATCGTGTTTTTTACCTTTTCAATCAGCGGCTTGCAGTGTGAGATCTCGATCTGCTTTGCAGTTAACGGAATTCCTAAGTACCTTATGGGAAATCTGCCTTCCTTGATGCCCATGATGTTGAAGATGTCCTGTTTTGTTTCGTCCTTCACGCCTCCATAAAATGCCACACTTTTGCTTTCATTAATAGTTAAACCTGTTACCTCAGAAAAGAACGTTAGTGCAGCCCTAATAGTTTTAATGGAATCAACGTCCGCATGCGCTAGAATGAACAAATCATCAGCAAAGCATAAATGTGTTACCTCCTCTAACTCACAGAATGGGTGAAAGATGTATGGACGATTCTTTCGGAACATCGCGAAGATGCTCTCAAAGATCGCCATGATAGCTACGAAAAGGTAAGAAGAGAGGGGGTCCCCTTGCCTTACCCCGTTTTCACCCTTGAAATAGCCTCTGTGGACTCCATTGACGCTAACAACAAAGTAGGATGATGAAACGCATTGCATAATCCAATCGATAAAAATCATAGGAAAAGCAGAAATAACCAGAAAGTCTCGAATGGCTTCCCATCTAACAGAGTCAAAAGCTTTCTTGATATCTATTTTGAAAGCCACTCTCGGGGATATTTTCTTTTTCCCATAGCCTTTTAATAGGCTCTGCATGAGAAGAATATTATGAGAGATTGTCCTACCGGGGATGAATGCAGATTGATTAAGATTTATTATTTTTCCTATAACATTTTTAAAACGTTTAGAAATGATTTTGAAAATTATTTTATAAATCACATTGCAGCAGGAAATTGGTCTGAAATCTTGTACTTTCTTAGGTACCGCAGTTTTGGGGATCAAGGTTAGGACCGTTGTATTCCATTGCTTTAACATCTTCCTGTTTTTGAAAAACTCCAGAACCCCATCAGTAACATCTTTACCCACAACCGACCAATTATCTTTGAAGAACTGTGCATTAAACCCATCAGGACCCGGACTTTTATTCCCATCAATACTAAATAGAGCTTCTTTAACCTCAACCTTCGTGACCACCCTTATCAACTCGCGACTATCTTCTGCAGAGATTTTCCTATCAATAATTTGATACAAGGTATTCAGGTGACTTTGATGCTGCTTTCTTGTACCCATAAGCTGCTTATAGAAATCAATAGCCAGATCTTGGACACCCTTTTGACCCTGAACATATTCACCATCATCATTCTTCAGCCTGTATACATTGTTTCTCATGTTTCTAGCCTTGCATTTTCTGTAGAAGAAAGCTGTGTTTTTGTCACCCAACGAAAGCCAGCTCTGTCTAACAAAATTCTCTTCAAGCAGACTCAGCTTCCTGAAGTTTTCAAGCGCATATCTTTCTGTTTCATTGAGTTGTTCATCACTATCATCCCTTAATAACTTTTTCTGAACCTCTTCCAGTTCTTCTCTAGTAGCCAGAACTCTATTGGAGATATTGCTGAACTTCTTCTTGTCAAATTTTTGGAGATGATTCTTCAGGAGCTTAAGCTTCTCAGAAACCCTGTACATGTTGGAACCTCTGACATCTGTTAACCATACACTTTCGAGGATACCCTTGAATTTATCGTTATCCATCCAAAAATTGAAAAATTTAAAGGGCCTTTTGAACCTTTCTTCCTTTTCCCAGAAAAATTTAATTGGGCAGTGATCAGATATACCCGGATTCAAAACATTAAGTTGACTTCTCGGAAATTGGTTAATCCAGTTCTCATTTACCAGACATCTGTCAATTCTACTTTTTCTAATTTGTTCATTCCCTCTCGTAGAAGACCAAGTGAAGAAGTTCCCAGAATTGGTAGGCTCGATACAACCTATATCTCTGATGAAGTCATTAAATTCAATCATATCCCGAGTAATTTCAGATTCTGGACTACGATCAGATTTGTTTCTAGTTACGTTGTAATCACCAAGGACAGCCCAAGATTTATTAATACCGATCCAGTTTCTAAGACAATTCCAGAGGAGTCTTCTTTCCGTGCTTGAGTTGCTACCATAGATAATAGCAAGATTAAACACAATTCTTGTGATTCTGTCTTTGACCTCCACCAGGATTGCTTGATCATTCGAAAAAAGAGTCATCACCTCAACAACTTTGTTATCCCAACTAACCCAGATTCTGCCCGTTTTGTCATTTGAGTTATGAATGATTTCCCAGCTACTATTAATACACAGTTTGCTAGTCTTCTCAACGTTCCGACTTTTGACTTTTGTCTCAAGAATACCCATAATAGTGATCTTCTGATTCTCAATGATCCTCCTGATTTCTTTACATTTTAGAGGGTCATTGAGTCCCCTTATGTTCCATGTCACTATATTCATGAATGAATATAAGTGTTGGGTTCCTGACTTTCCAGACTGTCCTGGACCTCTTCATCAGAGAAATCATAAGCATCACTTGCCTCACTATCCTTAATGGCTACAGTTTGATTACATGGAATACTATTGCCATTGAGTGAGGGTTGCCTCATGTAGATCTCATCTTCTCCCGTGATAGATTTAGTAGCTTCTGGATCCAGGATCTTTCTGCTTTGTCTTCGATTTTCATCTTGTTCTGCTTTAGTAGATCTTTTCCGACTTTGAACCTCTTCACTACTAGATTCATGTTTGTTATCGGTTTTTATTCGCCCTTCTTCAGAATTAAGGCTCACTGCCTTATTCAAGACCAAATTGTTTTCTTCTGCACTTGATCTTTTGATTTCACAAAACCCAAGATTTCCCAGTCCATTTTCAAGAGCTTCTTTATTACTTATTCCAAGATTCTCCTGTTCATCATCTCGAAAGGTGGCTCTGAGCCCAAGGGTCAGGTCATTTCGAATTTTGATGACATTGTTTTTTAGGTTCCTGCTTGCATTCCTAGAACTGTGAAGAGTAGACTTACGACCTATTGGAGTGCCTTCAGATCCAATTTTGCTTGTTTCATATGGACCAAGTATTCCCCGTCCCATAGATCTTTGAATTTCAGAAACTTTGGAACTAGGACATGTAGTTACATCAAGACCAGTTCTTTGATCAGTATTGGGATCGGTGGAGTTAGGACCAAAAATAGTATCATCCACAATAATAGGACTTGTGCCAGTATTAGGACCAATATAGCTGGGATCGGCAATGGTTGCACATTTTTCATCAGGACCTGTAGTAGCAAGTCCGGTAGCTTGAGTAGTTTCATGATCAATAAGTCCAAGACCAGACTTAATATGGTCAATATGGCTAGGAACAGTAGCTTTATGAGAAGCTCTAGGACCGGTGTGTCTATGTCCAGCTTTATCAGGACCGATACCCTGACCAGGACTGACATTTTGAATAGGACCTATTCTTGAGAAAACAGAATCCCTATGACCGGTGCCCTGAACATGACCAATATGATCAACGTTAGTAGGGCCAGCTTGTACCCTTACCCACTTCATTCTTTTTCCTATCTTCTTCCTTACCCTTATCTGTTCTTGCTTTTGGTTGCCCATCTTATCATCCTTAGTGCGTTCATTGCTGTTAAGTTCAGACCTGTTCACATTTCTCTCAACCTGAGCCTGGTTAGAGTCATTGATATCGCTTACTTGAGTGTTGTTATTGGCCTTCGATTTTAGATTATTATTGACTGGACATTTATTCGTAGCGTGTGTGAAAGTGCTACACCATATATATCGATTTGGTTTCCATTCGTATTGTACTCCAATGTCAAATAAATTTCCCAGTCTATCTTTAAGTTCAAGCTTGATTGGAAGAGAGCTACTTGGATGGATTTCGACACTAACTCTGGCCACAGATGCACGCTCATAACCTTCCATTGCTGGGTCAAACATAAGTGGTTTGCCTATAATGCTTGAAATATAGGTCAGGCCCATCGGGTTGCACATGTGTGGTGGAACATTCTTGAGATTTACCCAGATTTGTTCAAGTTCAGGCGGTCTATGATTAGTATTAAGTTCCTCGCTCCACTTGTACAACTTGAATCTTTTTCCCCTGATAAAAGTATATTCGCTCTCTATGATCGACTTTATTTCGCTTCCATTCCTGAAGGATAGAAAGTAGAATCCGTGATCATTGATTGTGATCCTCTCTAGACTAGAGGATTCCCACTGACCCATCAACGTTCTTTTAACCTCAGCAAATGGTGCTTTCATGTTGCCCATAAAATGACCAACTATGACAAACTCCCATGCCTTGACACATTTTTCTTCAATTTCGGGTGGGAGCTCAAATCGGTGAGGATGATCAAGTGTAATTACCTTTGGGAATAAGGTGTCTATTTGGAATTTTCCCTTTTCTGGATCGCTCATGGCATTTCCATTCCACACCTTTCCTTCTTGCCAAGTTTTATTTGGTTTGCTCATGATAGTGTACACCTTTGTTTTATTACATTTCGAAATTTCTTTCATGGCGTCAACCATCCACTTGATCACTTCATCATATTGGTCTTTGTTGAAGAGATTCCAATTCTTTAGATAGTGAGTTTTGAACTGAGCATTCAACTGATCATTTCTTTCTTGGGGCATCGTAATCTATTGTTTATTAATTTGGAAAAATAGCTTCTTCATCTGGTTTCTCAGTCCTGCCAAATTTGCTATTTCGTTTTTCCTCATTGACCACGTTGGACCAGCAGTAAGATCCTTGTTATGAGCCTGAGTATTTTCTTTGCCAGGAATTGCAGCAGTAGGAGGAGCTGAGGAGGTGACTGTTTCAGGGATGCTATCTTTCCTGACTTGTTTGTTCTTTTCGGCCCATCTAACCCTTATATTTCCCACAAAACCGTTGCCTTCAATTGTTCCAATCTTCTTTAGAATATCCCCTTTAGTGCTCTTCTCTTGTGTATCAGTTTTCCTCTTTTGAATACTATCAATTGGCATTTCAGGATCCAGATTAATGAGTGGAGAAAACGCACCCAAGTTCAATATCTCAGGGTTAGCCTCGGGTGTCACAGTTTCCTTGGGATTTACTTCAGCATTCTTCTTAGAACTTGAGTTATTTGCCTTCATGTTTTTCCTTTCTTTGATTTTCGATTCATTCTTACCCTTCTTAGCTGTTTTAGAATTATTCGATCTAGTTTCTTGATCGATATTTTCAATTTCAGCACTTGTTTTGGAAGAATTATGCCTATTTGCTTTTGGTTTGATCTTTGTTGCCGATATCTTCTTCATGGATTTATGATATTCGAGGTCGCATATTATTGTTTCATCATAGTTAGTGCTATCGTCTGATTCCAAATCAACATCTATGCTTTGGTTCTTTTGATTCGACCGGTGGCTCATAGCTTTGTTAGTAGATTTATTATCTTGGCGATTAGGACCGGTAGAAGGTGGATATGTGATGTCAGGACCGGCATTTAAAGAGATATGACCGGCATTAGAAGAGTTAGGACTGACATTAGAAGATCTAGGACTGGCATTAGAAGAGCTAGGACCAGCATTTGAAGAGCTATGACCGACGTTTGAAGAGCTAGGACCGGCATTTGAAGAGATATGACCAATGCCATGAGTAGTTTTAGTGTATCCAGGACCGGCGTGTTCAGGATCAATGACTTGAATATTCATGTTATCCACCCTTGTTAGACCCAACTTTTTTGCAACCAAATTATCTTTTTCAGACCCAGCCAAGCGAAAACCGTTGGCTAACCCATTAGACCCGGCCAAGCGAAAACCGTTGGCTAACCCCTCATCAGACCCGGCCAAGCGAAAACCGTTGGCTAATTCTTCTAGTTTCATACATTCTTCACCTCTTATACCCTGACTTAAATTCTGACCCAACTTATTTGTAGCTTCCATGAGATCCATACCCAGACCCAGATTGTCATTCATGATGTCATCAATCAACGAATCAATATAATTTCCAGTCAAGCTTTCACCATTGGCTATACCAATCAAGTTCAGTTCATCATCCTTTATATCTGTATTATTAGGCTTTTCTAATTTAGCTGAATTTATTTCCATTAATAGCTCTAACTCATATCCAATTTTTTCAGTGTTTCCAGATTTTGTTAGACTATGTCCTTTAATAGTTTCAGCTAGATGTGCAGGCTGTTTAGAAGATCCTGCAATTTTAGCTTCAGTTTCAGAATCCTGGGCGCATTTAGTGTCTTCTGTCCAACCTTTTTCAAGCCTAGTACATAGTCTGGATATCTGACTTTCCATTTGATCCTTAGCAGGACAGGTAGACTTAGCATTCTGATCATTAATGGAACCCGAGACTTTTAGATTTGCAAGATTTCTCATTGTAGAACAAGACTCTGAAATTATATCCTTCTTTGGACCTAATGGACTCTGAGCAGCTGATATCTCCAACCCTGTAGAGGCAATTTCAAAATGATCTATTTTACCCAGTTTAGCATCCTCTTTAGTAGGACCGGTAAAATTTGTTTTCTGATCTTTCTCTGCACCTGAATTACCCAAACTGTCATGTTTTCCTGCTTCTGAAACTGACCCCGACCTTGTAATATTCTTTGAACCTATTAATTCTCGATCAACAGTCTTATTCATACTTACCTCAATAGGAACACCAGTACCAACTTCAGTAGGATCATTCAAAACAAACATAAATCTCAGCATAATGTTTTCACCCGATTCAGAAACAGACCCCAATTTTGAGCTTTCAATAGGACCCAATAAACCTGTACAATTTATGTCATTTTCCTGCATTATCTTAGAGCCTTTTTGACAGATTATCTCCAATATTGGGACTGAATTTTCAGCACAAGCGACCCGATTGTTATCAATTTTAACAAGACAAGATTTCAAATCCAATTTCCCAACAGAATGACCGGTCAGGTCTAGGGTACCAACCAGCGACTCTAACGGTCCATTCTGTGCAGCAAGTCCAGTAACAACAGAATTTTCTGGAATTAAAGTCCTATCATTTCTATATGCAGTACTGTCTTTTCCTATCAATTTAATCCTATCATTTCTATTATGAACATGCATATTGTTACAGTATGAATCCCCAATAGAACTATTCTCATGTAATTCATCAGCATGTGGAAAAGAACTCATACCCGATGATGTATTTGGCATAGAATCAATAGGCGCATCTTCTCCGTTGTTTAGGACTTCATCCATGATTTCTGGCTTCTGCTTCCTGGGATTGTTAAGAGATCTGCGAGTTCGTGTATCAGACCTAGCCTTGCTGCTTGTCGACGGCCCCTTCAGCACCTTCTTAGGATCATCAGGGCGGACTTGAAGGACGCCCCTTGCCCGAGTAACTACACTGGACGGGCGCGTACCAGTCATTGGAAAGATCAAGCGCAAACTGCCTAATCTTCAAAGGAGCCACAGAGGTTGGAATTCTGCAGCAAAGGGTGGGCGCAAACAGCACGATTGGAAACCAATCGCACCGGAACAGGGACTTGAAAATAATTGCTCAAACAAGAAAGGGTTTAAGCAATTTTGGAACGGTCTATAGCTACGAAAGCTTCCTCCAGACCGAACACTTGATTCAAACGGCGATAAAGAAATTCAATGGAGACCTACCCGCGCCTCGCGGTGTGGTTTGATGTCCCGACCGAGGTCCGAACTAGCCTGTAAACGAAAAGTGAGAAGAGGAGGGTGACCGACGCCGATTTGACGTCAAGTCTCTGCAGAAGGGGGTTTGACGAAATGTTCCGGTAAACGGTAAGAGAAGATGACCGCGACCGTTCCTTGCACAACAGAACACGTTCCAAAGGGCGCACGACAACCGATCGAAGGTGCTGGAGGATGGCGGCTGACTTCCAATATAGAAGCGCCGTCGCGGCAAGAATCCGTGTCGTTTGTGTTGTTTGTGCCGATCGTGCCGATCGTGCCGAATGTGCCGATCGTGCCGATTGTGCCGATCGTGCCGAAAACGACCTAAATATCCGATCTAGAAACTATAATCGTGATTTCTCCCGATTCCTCCGTTCAAATTGAAATTCCTTCGGTCAGATTGTAGGGGGGAAAGAGACGCACCTACTGGAGAAATTTGAGATCATTCCGACGTCAAAAGCTCCGGCGGCGTTGATGTGCCGGTCGTGCCCGATGTGAGAAAAAAATCTCCAGAGAAATGAAGAATACTTTATTGGAATCAAGGTGTATCTAATAGAATCGGTACACTCAAGTTCTTGCTTTTTGCAATCTAGACAAAGTGTATGTGAATAACGAGTGGAGATTTCAATATCTCAACCACTATAATTCATTTTATTTTTGGCACCCGAGGTATATCTATTATAATCGGTACACTTACATTTTTGTAAAAAACGTTAAATGGTGATTTCAATACTTCAACCAACATGAGAATATTTTTTCTAAGTATCACAAGTATATCTAATAGAATCAGTACAATTACGTTCCTGCAAAATGACAAATAATAATTTCAATATCTCAATCACAATGGGTACATATACTCTTTGATATTCTTAGCCACTGAGTTTAGACATCTGTTCTAGGTAGAGATGGGAGAGAAGACATCTTTTTTAAACTTATGACTTCAATTTTGTTTCAACATTTTCTTTCTGTTCGCAAATTTCTTTCGAGAGTTAACTCTTCTTAACATTCAGAGAAACACGAGACTAAGTTCAATATAATATCTTTCATTCAATTTTTGTGTGAAATAAACGGTTTCCTTTCAAGGCAGTCCTCCAAACGGTAGTACTTTACTCTTACTATTTTCTTGAAATTCGCATGTTCATCGTCATCGTTTTAGATAGGTCAAAGTCTAGATTCTTCTCATGATTTCAAAGGAATGAATTATTTTAGAATGGGATTGATCCTATGAACAGACAACCTACATATCTCCTAAGAAGAGAGAATTAAGTAACACATAGTTCCTTGCTCATGTATTTACAAAACAAGTTTTTTTTAGGATATATTAGAATGAGTGAAAAATATTGGTATAGTATTCCAAAGAATTATGAAAGTGGAAAGGAGATTCCTGTTTTTTTTCCATGAATTTTCTAGGAATATGAATTATCGTTTTTAAATTGTCTCATGATTTTTTTAATAATAAGGGTGAGCAATAAATGTTTTCTCTCGAATTTTCTCGAGTATTAAAATATTTGTTTTAAACAAATCTCAAGAGACTTTAAGAATTAATAAAATAAAGGCAGAAAAAGATTTGTTAGGCGTCATGGATTCAGTCTAACTATGGATTGTCAATCTTTGGAAATTGAATTCTCATTTTAACTTGCAATGCGAGATGTAGACACCAAAGAAAGGTGAAGAGAATCAGATTGGTAACACATTGCCCAAACTTATGTCAACGATGCAAGTATGTGATCCACCAAATGATTATTTGGTGGGGTTAATAGAAACCATGTTTAATTTAAGCGGTTTTTATTTCAAGTTTTGGTATCCTCTCATTAGTTTTTTTATTCTTTTAAGTTTGAGTGGTATAAAGTGTTAAACTGAAAAGAGAAAGATTATAATTAATTTTTAGATATGGTTACATAAATTATGTCTATTATATATACATTATAATTGATATATGAGGAAACTAAATAATATAATATTGATATTATCACAATTTATAATATTGTAATAATATCTTACAAATATATTATATTATACTCTAAAATCCCCACTCAAACTCACGATGCAACAATAATAAGCATTGAGAGTTTGACAGTCAGAAAATGAAAGCGCGCACAATAAAAAGTTACGCATCATTCTTAATCTTCTTCTGCCCAATCAATTGACCATCCACCAAAAAATAGCTTTTCTTCGATTCAGACTAATCAAAATTAACATCTAAACCAAAACCAATCTAACCAAGTTTCACAAACTTCTCCAAAAAACCAAACTTAAATCAACAACCAAATCAAACCAAATCAAAACCAATTAAACCAAACTTTAAAAACTTAGAGAAAACCCAATCCAAATTCAATTCCTAATTCTCAACAACAACTAAAACCAATCAAACTAAGTTTTACAAACATAGGGAAACACCAATTCAAATTCAACTCCATATACTCAACAAAACAACCAAAACCAATCAAACAAAGACCAATCAAACCAAGCTTCAAAAACTCACTTTTTATTTCCTCTCCTTCAAGACTAATAATAAAACCAACATTCTTCTAAACCAACTAATTCAACCAAATCATCCTTCGATCCATCCAAGTTACCCTCCTCACTTAAGAACAAAACAACCAAACTCATTTGACCAAGCTACCAAAATCCCTAATCCAACTAGACGAAAACAAATTCATTCAAATAAAATTCAAAACCCTCGATAAGCTGCTTAAGACCACCGACAACAAATAATATTAATAATAAATTATTAAAGCCCTCCATCAATGGATAAGGTAACCATTGATGGAGGCAGCAGAAGACTATCACTTGATTGACTCAAGAACAATAACAAGGTTCTGATACCATGTTAAAATAAAGAGAGAAAAATTGTTTTGAATTGTTATGTATGTTTACATAGATTATGTATATTATATAGACATTATAATTGACATATAAGGAAACTAAATAATATAATATTGATATTATCACAATTTATAATATTATGATAATATTTTACAAATATATTATATTATATTCTAACATAAAGTATCATATCTCTAACTAGCAACTTGTTTCAAGTCAAGCATTGCATCCATAGTAGAGTCGACAATTTCTATACGACCTAAAAATAGGTCACTTACACACTTCAACATTTTTCTTCTACTTGGTTTCGTTTATGTTTATGAGTCGCCACCCAATTTGATTCCTTGAGAAATTAGGAAAGAATTTTAGTTTGGGCTTTTTAGCGTTTTGTCTTTTAAGCATTTTAGGCTTTTGACTTTTTATCTTCTCTCTTTGGTTTCCAGAGATTATTCTTTGGTCCGGTGTTTAGTTACGTGCGGGAAAGGACCTCGGCGCTTCAGCCTGTACACCCGTCCGAATGGACGATCTCTACTCCGAAGTTGTTAGTTTAAAAAATGACTACTCTTTACACCTCTTTGTTTAAAGAAACCTATATCAAGTATGAAACAAAATTGTCACACAGTCTAGCTCAGAAGGACCATGCCTAATTTCAGTCATAAATCATGATTCTAAATTTCTCAGTACATGACTATGAAGTAAACTAGAAAATTGTGTATGAGCATAACTGTTAATGAGGTGATGGAAAATGACTAAAACTTCAAATTGTTTAAAAAAAAGTTAATATATCAAAGTATCATAAATAATTTAAGGATCTATGAAATTTTCTCATAATTTTTATTCACTTGTAGCAAGAGTTATGGACATAACAAATATGTAAATGATAGAAAATATTCAAATGACTCCAATCCTAGAAAATTATTTAAATTCATTTCATATTTTCTCAGATTTTCTAAAATCATCTAATGCATTTTATCATTAAAACTGAGTTAGAGAAATTAAGATCCAAGTAAACAGACCCTAATCACTAATTAAAACCTCTAACCCGATGTTGTGAGCAATGAATGCATCATGATAGAAAATTAGACGGACTACTCAAATATTGGTCGCAGATCGGATTAGTGATTAAAATTTGAGGAACAACAAACAAATTTGAATCCACATTGAACGATCATCTGAATCAAAACAAACAGAAATATGAGCCTCGTCAACAACACAAAACTCCACATAGATCAAATTTTCATTAACCATTCGGACTGCCACATATATTAAATCTTCTTTAGACAATAAATATATATATATATATATATAAATAAATTATATATCATATTAAACATCAATAACATATACGTTATACTACCCTATACTATTTATATCTAGTTACAATTTATATTTCTATATAACTTATACTTTATATAATTTGTACTACGTAACAAACACTATCATATATATTTAAATTAATCACTCTCAAACCGGTAAATTTAAGAAATTTGGAATAAAGCACCATATGTATATATAGATTATTGGTGGGTCAACATACGACCCGACACAAATATCCATTAATCTCATATATATATTTAAATTAACCACTCTCGATCGATAAATTAAAATAATTTGAAATTAAACATCAATATATATATTTATATATATTAGCCAACGATTTTAGTGAATTCTTGAATTGTTATTAGAAAACTGAATATACAATAATAAAAGAAAATGAAGAATTAAATCTCGAATTCGATCTAAAATGGTCTAGAGGAGAATTTTCATTTGCGAGATTCTAAAAATAAACTATTTTTAAAGAAAATTATATTGCATAATATTTGAGATTAATTAATTAATGTGGCATTTAAATGGACAAAAACATTCCATTAATCAACAGTATATCCACCCAATTCATTGTCAATTATGAAAGAAATAAAATCGAAGTCTTATTTGCATCACCTTTGTTCCTCGTGACCTAGAGAAAGCTTGCAGGTGACCGTCTTCTAAACTGATCATATACCCGGGCTAATTTTTTATTAAAAAAATTTATCTAGACTAGTTTTATAGTTTGTTGTCACCAATGTCTTTTAGCGACGGAAAATAACCAATAACGACAATAATTTACCGTCGTTATTGATAAAATACATACAACCAATTTAAGGCTACCCGGGCTACAGCCCGGGCCGGCTTGTACTTGGCTCCGCCCCTGATTTTATCAATGAATATATATTGCCAATCAAAGTTGACCAGCTCAATTATGACAATTATGACCGAATATAAAATGCAATCTGCCCGTTTATTCAATAATCAAAATTTAATGTTCATCCAAACGGAAGCCATTTGGATATATACTTGTTAATTAACTATGGCTGCCTGGAGTGATTGCCTTTTTTAGTTGAGGAGATATTGGGGGGAAGAGAATGGGAAAAAAATGATTTGACGTCATGTTATTAGCTGAAAAATAATAAATGCGTAAAATTTACAAACAATCAGATTGCGCCAATCTCATTCTCTAACCTAAATACTCTCCTAATATCTTTTTTTTTCTTTTTAATTATTCAAAGATATATTTAAAATATATCTTTTAAATAACACATTCTAAAGAATTGTGTTAAATTTTGTTATACAGGACAAATACGTATATATGTATCAATTGAATAAAAACTAGAAAATTTTATATTTAACATAAAAAATAAAAGAGTATCATAATTATTGTTATAAATAAATTATTTTTAATATCTACAAATTTGGTATATTTTGATAATTACACATCTTCCATATAATAAAAATTATAATTTGGATAGGAAGAATATAGAGTCTTGTTAAACTCGAACCCACATTTTCAAAAACTAATTTGTTTCATCAAAACTTGGTCCAAGAAGAACATTCTTTAAGCAATAAAATTTTACCACCCCAATTTATAAATTTAAATAATTATTTTTAAATAAATAAAATTCAAAATAATTAAAAATAAAGGACAAACCAAAATTAAAGAATTATTTGGAATAATTATTATTATATAATCATGGTTAATTAAAAATGAAAACTAAAATAAATTAAATTATTTGTGATAAATATTATATACATTTTATCCAAAATTAATTTTAAGAGTGCTCAAATAAATTAAAAAAATAATTTGAAATAAATATTTTATCCATTT
Source organism: Impatiens glandulifera (assembly GCF_907164915.1). Classification (NCBI taxonomy): domain Eukaryota; kingdom Viridiplantae; phylum Streptophyta; class Magnoliopsida; order Ericales; family Balsaminaceae; genus Impatiens; species Impatiens glandulifera. Next base: position 36,395,311 of record NC_061866.1, read on the forward strand.
AATCCCAAACTAATAATTTATAAAGGACCAAATATAAAATAAAATATAAAATAGGCAAAATAAATGTTATGTTTATTAAAATAATGTTGTATATTTTTTATAAGATAAAATAAAGTCAAATGAGTAATATGAAAAATCGATTTCAAACAAACACCAAGATTGAAAAAATATTGTGATCTAGTGCCGCCAAAACCAGAAAAAATAATTGCAACAAACCACTCAACCATCAGATGCCACATTCACTCGCATCCAACGGATGAAGACTCAATCGTAATGGAAGTTGATCGCTTTCGTGTCTCACGAGAATAATTAATGCCTGAAACACAAATAGGATCTGGGAATCTAACGAAACACGTACAGAATGTCTAACACCGCGCCTAGATGCGCGTCCGCGACCCCATATCGTCTTCTTTCTTGCAAAGAACACATAAGCCTACATTAGGCGTAACTTTTGATTTTTCAAAAGTGAAACTTTGGCGATACTTAATCAATCGAGGTGATTCAATGGCTGAAATGATCGATCACCCTAGCATGGTGATCATTTCACCTACGATTATAGAATCGATTATGATCTAAATGGATAAAGACGATCAAAACTAGATAAAAACCATTAATGACATTTATCCCGAATTTGATCCACTTGCATCCTCAACCGACCTTAGTAGCCTATAAATAATTATAGGACTCATTGGTCAAAATGACACAAATTATTAGAATCTCAAGCCTCCAATCAAGCTTCCATGTAATCCATCATAAAAAATGTAAGTTCTAAATATTTTTTTGAAATTTTCTGTAAAGCTTTAAAACTCAATTGTGGAACATTATAAAGCTTTATAAGAAATCTAAGAGTGTTTTCCAAATCGATGTAAGCTTCAATTCACAATGTTATTCAATTTATGAATTCAAATTAAGATTTCTACATTTCAGTTTGACCGATATTCAATATTACTCAATTACCTATTTTCTTGATTTGAAAATGATCCAAAGACCATTTCAAAGCTTTTTACCAAACCAATTGGAACGAATTAAGCCAAATCAAAATACCCAAATTGATTTTAAACTTTTTTAAAATTGGTTTTCTGTTCTTGTGATTGAGCTCAAGAACATCGATCTCAAAATACTTCTAACACGTTCTAAATGATGTTAAGAGTATTTTTGAACCAATATTAATCAGTTTGAAGTATATTTTATTTAAAAACTAAAGTTTTCAAAAAAATAAAAATTTCAATTCTTGAATTAGTTAATACTGATAACTAGGCTTGATATAATGGTTTGAAACATTTTTTAATGATCATAAGGAAGATATTGCTAAACTCCAAATGCTGAATTGAACCTTAAAATCCCAAATTCCATTTTTACCCAAGAACTGTCAAAGCCCCCTTCGACTTCTCCCAGTTAAATGATCCCTTTGATGATATCGAATGTGTTCTACATGATGAGATGAAGCTCCCCATGCCCTTAGATCAACGAATAGAGGATCCTAAAAAAATCCTAAAACCTGCACGGCAGTTTCTGAAGAAGCTTGAAGGTGACCGACGATTTTGCACGAGCTTGTTTTTCGACCGAGAAAACCAACCAAGTTTAGCGTTCGACCAAAATATTTAAGCATGGCCGAGTTTTCGAACGAGAAAACCATCCAGGCATGTCTTTTGATCGAGGAATTCTACGATCGACCGAGGAATCCCGCAAGGTGATCGAGAACCCAGACCCGTTGACTGGGCGCCCAAGCCCGTTTACTTTGGACCGAATCAAGCCCAAACCCTCGCATTTAAACCATTTCACGACCCATATACCTAGCCATGTGACTAAAGAGCTGAAGAAAGATCGTACGTTTTTAGGATTTATATCTCCAAAATCCGACCTACTTGAAACAATCTGTATAAAACGCAATAAAGAAGAATACAAGAAGACACAGATTTTTAATGGTTCACTCAAATTGAGCTACGTCCACTTCAAGCGCTACTAGATTTCACTATGAAGAAGAAAAATGAATACAGAGTTTTTTGCCTCATACTTTAGATCTCTAGAATTTTATATCTTTTTTTTGGAAAACGGTTTAACGCCATTTCATTAAAAGGCCCAAAAGTGGGAGGGGTCAATAATCAAAACTAGACGAACCCTTGTTTTGATTGTAAGATGTCAAACAAAAGACCCAAAAGTTTCTAAATGGTGGCAGTCAAATCACATTAGAAAACACATATTATAATGAACAAAGACTACAATCTAGCTATCCCAACCTATGTTGTCTCTATATTCGCCTTTTGACCATATTGCCTTCTTTCACGTCCCATTCTTCTTGCGTTCTTCATGATAGGAGATTGAATTGAAGCTGATGATCATTTTTGTCTGCTCTTATTGTTTAATCTTCCACTATATGAACTCGTACTAACATAATAAAACATATTCTTCTTCAGGATTTTAGGGCTTTTGTCACTACTTTTTCTCAATTTCAGTTTTACGTGTTTGAGGATCAACAACCTTGGTTTCCTCTGTGTTTTTCTTCTCTGTTGTATCTTTGATTTCATCTTCTACCTCTTCATCTTCATTGTCTTTAGGTTTATCTTCTTCAGTATCCCCTATTTCATCATTTTCGTTGATTTCTTCATTATTTGATTCTAACTTGCTTTCTTCCTCTACATCATTACTTTCTTCCTTCTCTGATTCTTCCTTGATTTCTTCTTCTGCATTTTTTTCTTGATGATTTTCTTTAACTTCCCCAATATGCTCTTTGATTCTTGATTCTTCCGTTTCATTTTTTTCTTTTCTTTTTCTTGGGCTTTTAGGATTTTTTGCTATTCCTCAACTGCTTTTTCACATTTAGTGCTAGCATGTTGAAAAGTATAACAGAAAATACACCTGTCTGGCCTCCATTCATATGAGATTTCCATGATTGTAGATTTTCCTTTCTTGTCAACTAGTGTTATGTTTTTTGTCAGCGTACTTCGAGGATGCAGTTCAATGCTTATTCTAGCATAGGTAAGTTGTTCTCCTCTTTCTGTAATTGGGTCCATGTATAATGGTTTTCCCAATAAACTTGCAAAGTGACTTAGAACTTCTGCATTGTACATGTGTGTTGGAATGTTCTAAAGCTTAAACCATATCTGGGCTGTTTCTTTTGGTTTGCTTAGCAGGTTTAATTTTTCAGACCATCTCTCCAGCTTCATATAATTTGATCCAATATAAGTATGCCCATATTTCAGATATGGTTTAAGCTTTAGAACTGCAAAAAATAGAGATCATGTATATTTGCAGAAATCTAATTCTATATCTTTTCTATAAACCCTTAATAATCACATATTTATAGGGTAAACATTCAGGTAATAAACCTAAATAACTCTTGGTCAGGCCCAATCCCAATCCCAAAACCAAATACAAACCCAATAAACTCTAATTAACAATGTAGAGTTTATTATAAGTGTAGGCTCCATAACTCAACAATCTCCCACTTGGAGACTAACTTCATCATCTCTTGATCGGTAGCGGCTTTCCATCTAGTGTCTTAACGAAGAAGACCAACTGAAGTTGTACACAACTTCAGTTTCTCATTTGTCGCAGCTTTCGTCAACATATCAACTGGATTCTCACTACCGGGAATCTTCTTAAGAGCTAATACTTCATCATCTAAAAATGACCAAATGAAATGATAACGAACCTATATATGTTTCGTCTTGCCATGATAAACAGGATTCTTTGCCAAATGAATGGCACTCTAACTCTCGCAACACACTTCCCTCGTAGTCTTGACCCAATTCTCGCAAAAAACATTGTAACCACATCATCTCCTTAGCAGCCTTTGTCACAACAACATACTTTGTCTCACAACTAGAAAGAGCAACAATCTTCTTCAATTTTGAAACCCAACTGATTGCAGTACCTCTTAGAGTATAAATGTACCATGTTGTGATCTTCATACTATTAACATCACCACCATTGTTAGCGTTAACATATTCTTCCAAACTCATATTAGACTTTCGAAAACACAAAGCGAGGCCCGTACTTCCTCTTAAGTATCGTAGTATCCACTTTACTATTTCCCAATGTTGTCTATCCTGGTTGCTAATGAACCTGCTAACAACTCTCACTACATGCGCAATGTCTGGTCTTGTGCAAACCATCACATACATAATACAACCAATGACAGAGGCATATAGAACAGTGGCCATGTAATTTTTCTCCTCCTCTATTAAAGGCGACTGATCTTTAGATAGTCTGAAGTGACTAGCTAAGGGGTAATAACTGGTTTTGCATCATACAAGTTAAACCTGATAAGAACTTTTTTCACATATTCTTATTGTGAAAAATTAAGAACTTCTTCATCCCTGAAAATTCTTATCCCAAGGATTTGTTTTGCAGCACCCAAATCTTTCATTGCAAACTTTTCAGACAACTCTTTATTGAGCTTGTTAATCTCATACAAGCTTGCTCCAACAATTAACATGTCATCAACGTAGAAGAGTAAAATAATGTACGATTTATCAAACCTCTTGATATAACAACAATGATCAGCTTAACACATTAGAAAATTGTTACTTTTCATGAAGCCATCAAACTTCTTGTACCATTGACTTGGAGCATGTTTCAAACCATACAGAGTTTTCTAAAGCTTACACACAAGCTCATCTTTTTCTTTGATTTCAAATCCTTCTGGTTGTCGCATGTAAATCTCATCATCTAAATCACCATGAAGAAAATAAGTTTTGACATCCATTTGTTGAAGATGAAGGTCTTCTTTCACAACCAAACTCAAAATAGTTCTGATTGTCATCAATTTAACTAATAGAGAGAAGATCTCATTGTAGTCAATACCTTCTTTCTTCTGAAATCCTTTCCCAACCAATCTTGCCTTGTACCTTATGGTTTTATCACGTTCTTCTTTAATCCTGAAGATCCATTTGTTGTGAAGTGCTTTCTTTCCCTTTGGTAGCTCAGTGAGGTCCCAAGTCTGATTCAACGTCAAAGAGTCCATCTCATCTTTTATCGCAGACTCCCACTTAACCGATTCATCAGATTGTATTGCTTCCTCATAACATTAAGTATTACCTATATTTGTCAATAATATATAGTTAAGAGATGGAGACCACCTCTCGACTAGTTTTCGATTCTTTGATGATCTTCTCAACTGTATAACTGATGTTTGCTGATTTGCCTCTAGGGCCACGTTTTCAACGATTTCATCTTCAACAACACACTGGTCTTCTTCGACAGTCGGTATATATTCATCTGAAAATTCTCTCAAATCGACCATACTAGTCTTTTTCAACTTGGAATCATCATCTCATGCCTTCCCAATATTATCTTTGTAAAGAACTTGTTCATTGAAGATAATATTTCTACTACGAATGATCTTTCAATTTTGATTATCCCAGAAATGATAACCAAACTCGATATCACCATAACCAATGAAAAACATTTATTAGACTTTAGATTAAGCTTGCTCCTATCACATTCATTAATATGAACATATGATAAACAACCAAACATTTTCAAATAAGAAAGGTTTACCTTTTTATTGTTCTAGACTTCTTCAGGTATTCTGAATTCAAGAGGAACATAGGGTCCTCTGTTTATCAAATACGCAACAGTATTGATAACTTCTGCCCAGAAGGTCTTAGGAAGCCCTGCATGCAATCTCATGCTTCTAGTACGTTCGTTCAATGTTCGATTCATTCGTTCAGCTACTTCATTCTCATGAGGCGTTCGAGGAACAGTCTTCACCATACTAATCCCATTCACAACACAATACTCTTTGAAATCTGAATTGATATATTCACCTCCGTTGTCGGATCTCAAGAACTTAACTTTCTAATTTGTTTCATTTTCAACTAAAGCCTTCCATTTCGTGAAAATAGCAAATACTTCAGACTTGTGCTTCAAAAAATATACCCATACCTTTCCTGTCAAATCATCTATAAGAGTTATAGAAGAAACAAGTGCAGATCCCCACACATCAGTGTGTACCAACTCTAGCCTTTTTTCTTAATCTCCTTCACAGTCTTTAAGAAACACACTCGTTTCTGTTTTCCAAGAATACAGTTTTTATATAACTAATGTTCAACAGACTTCAGTTTTAGAATCTGTCCATTCTTAAAAAGAACTTTCATCCCTTTTTCACTCATATGGCCCAACCTATAATGCCACAACTCACTGTTCTTCGAGTCATCAACTACAACAACAATTGTTTCTCTACAATTTGAATTCGTGTATAACATTCCTGTTTTGTGACCTCGAGCAACAACTATTTCTCTTTTACTCACCTTCCATGCACTATTTCCATAACTGAAATTGTGACCTTCTTCATCAAGTTGTGTAACAGAAATCAGATTGCACATTAAACTTGGAATGTGTCTCACCTTATTAATCTTCCAAACAGAACCATTTTCCATCTTCAATTTGATATGCCCCATGCCAACAATATCCAGTGGCTCACCATCTGCGAGATAAACTTTTCCACAGTTTCCAGCCACATAATTCTCCATTAATTCTTTGTGAGAAGTGGTGTGGAAAGACGCTCCCAAGTCCAAAACCCATGAATCTATCGGGCTATCAACAAATATAAGTAATGCATCAGTGACAGTTTCTGTAACAATGTTGGCTGCATCATTTTTATCATCACCGTTTCTCTTCAGTGCTTTGTAGTTCCTCTTCAAATGACCTTGTTTACCACAATTCCAACACTCAAATGTCCGCCCAGACTTGGACTGACTCCTCCTGCTCCTTGACATAAATCTGCTCTTACCTCGGTTGATATTTCTATCATTACCTCTTACCTGTTTTCCACATTCTAAGAAGAACCTTTAAACGTTTCACCAAAATCAATTTTACGAACCTTCTTAGCAAGAATACGATCTCTAACTTCAACAAATTTCAGTTTAGCATTTCCAACTGATTTATTAATTGCTACCCTCATAGGTTCCCAACTATTTGGTAGAGATACTAACAAAATCAGGGCATTAACTTCATCCCAAAAATCAATCTCAACAGATAGCAGTTGATTCACAATTGTAATGAATTCGTTCAAATGAGTAGTGACAGAAGTACCATCAACCATTCTTAAGTAAAAGAGTCTTTTCATTAGATGTACTTTGTTGTTAGAAGATTATTTCTCATACATATTAGAAAGAGATTTAATCAGATCTATAATGGTCTTCTCATTTGGTACATTGTGAGCAACCGTCTTGGCTAACATCAATCAGACAACTCCCAAAACTTGTCTATCAAGGAGTTTCCAATCAACTTCATTCATCTTCTCTAGTTTCTCACTCAAAGGAACATGAAGCTTTTTTCCATAGAGATAGTCTTCAATCTGCATTCTCCAGACGGCATAATCTGTCCCATCAAATCTTCCAATCCCATGTCCTATACTGTTCTCACCTGCCATCGTTTCTAATGCTCTAATCTAGCCTAGCTGCTCTGATACCAGTTGTTAGGATTTATATCTCCCAAATCCGACCTACTTGAAACAATATATAAAAAACACAAGAAAGAAGAACGTAAGAAGACACAAATTTATAGTGGTTCACTTAAATTGAGGTACGTCCACTTCAGCTGCTACCAGATTTCACTATGAAGAAGAAAAAGAAATACAATTTTTTTTCCTCACACTTTATCTCTCTAAAATTCAATATTTTTTCTGTAAACCCTTAATAATCACATATTTATAGGGTAACATTAAGGTAATAAACCTAAATAACTCTTGGTCAAGCCCAAGACCAAAACTAAATACAAATCCAATAAACTATAATTAACAATGTAGAGTTTATTATAAGTGTTGTAGACACTCATTTTTCACACCTAATTTTATAGTTTATTCTTTTCATAAATCTGAGTCTATAAAATTTTCTCGAATTCATTTACGGACTCATTGCATGATTTATATTAAAGATGATTATTTTTAGAACAATTGAGTTTTTGAAAATAATTGATTTTGGATTCCTTAATAAAGTTAAGTTAGTAATTTGTCTATGTTACAACACTTAGAGAAGTTATTATACTTAAAATATTTAAGGTTTTATTTAATTAATTACCGTGGGTATTTATAAAAATTAAAAATTAAAAAAATTATTTACAAAATATATATTAGCGTTTTTTATAAAATTTCGTTAGGTATATTTTGTTTTTTTTAATTAGATTAGTTTGTTAGATTAGATTTTGCAATCTGATTAAGTTAGTTAGTATTTTATTATAATTATAATTGTTCCTTAGAAATAGGAATAATTAATAATAATATAATTGCTTTTTTTTAATTGTTTGTTTTAATTTTATTTCTTTTGTAGGATAAAGGGAAATGGGTCAATCCAAGATCCACATGCAAGATCCGGATCAGATTTGTGAATAGAGATAGGAAGATCCAAATCAAAGGCAAATCAACCCGAAGTAAGGTCAAGGAAAGGATCCAATTGACGGATCCGACCGGTCACCCGACTAATGGACCGACCCATGCCCAAGATTCGACCCATGAAATCAAATGTTAAAAGAGTTAAGGTGAAGGCAACGGTCATGTTCTTGATGGTGACAACCACAAATCTTGAAATGACGATTCTATCATGTGCGGTCAAAAGAAAATAAAAGAAGTTGCTAAAAAAGAGGAGGAAGTGGCAAGAGAGAAAGTTTCAACGTGTGTAGAACAAAAGATTGAAGACTTGGTTATTTTTTAATTGCTCCATTATTTTAAACATTTGTAAATGGTTAAAATAGTTTTCTTTCCAACGGTCAAGTTTGTTAAATGGGCCTTTGGGCCCTAGGGTTTCATAGCTTTGCCTATAAATACCCCTCTTAACACCCTAGAAAAGAGACTTCAACTTTCGAACCTTGACCTTCACCTTTCTCTCTCTTTTCACATTGCACTCTTTTCACATTATTTTTTTCAAGAGCCAAAATTTTAATATTAAAGTGCCCCTTAGGCTGCCTCTTTTGAAGAAAAAGAGTTGATACACTTGAGTCAAGAAAGCAACCATCTTTGTAAGCTTCTTGACTCTACCTTTAATTTTATCTTTAATAAGATTGTTTTTGGTCTACCTTTAATTTTATCTTTAATAAGATTGTTTTTGGTCTTTTATTATATAATATGATTGTATGTATAATTATTAATTAGGTCTTTCACTTTATGTATGTTTTATGTAAATTTTAAACCTAACATATAAATATAATATAACTAAAAAAAAGTTTAATAAAAAAAAACTGTTTTCTTTGTATAAACTTTAAGGGCTTTTGAATTTGAAGAATCCTAATAAAATTCCGTATAGTTTTGTAATTATTATTATATTATTATTATTTGAATAATTAGATTTAATATTAAACTTTCTAAGTAAAAAAAATAACTTTTTTTGTAAAGTATTATTATTATATTATTATTATTTGAATAATTAGATATGTTATTAATAAATTTCTATAAAACTTTATAGCCATTTGATTTTAAAGAGCCTAAGTAAAAAAAATAAAAATAAAAACAATTTGTTTTCTTTGTACAATTTTATTTTATTTTATTTAATTTAATTTAATTTAATTTTATTTATTTTATTTATTTATTTATTTTATTTATTTATTTATTAATTTTTTATGCAAACCCTTTAACGCTTAAAATGGAAAAAGTTCTAATATGTAAAGCGTAAAAATGTTTTAAAAAAGGCCAAAACTAATTAGTAGAGACCTTAGGGGCGTTGTGGGACATAGTGTCTAAAAAACCCTTTCCCACACGTAACCAAACGCCGAACTCAAATCTCTTAAATTCCTAATTTTTAAATTAGGTGGCGACTCTCTAGTCGTGAGGGTAATTAATAAAAAAAAGTTAAAAAAGGCCTATGACACACTTACCATTAAAAAACTCCTAATCTCTCCCAGATTCGACGGGAAGGTAAGATATGGAGTTGTCTATAAAGCCTTAATTTTAAAACTTCAAACATAAAAATTAATTCCCCTCACGTTTTAAAAAAATAAAATTTTTTAAAGAGGGTCCCAGATTTTTTAAACTAATGATCAACATTTTTTTAAAAAATCGATCACAGTTTTCTGGCGACTCTGCTGGGGACATTCGACGTTTGACTTGAAAGTAATTTTGGCCAAGTATTTAAACTTTCTTACGCTTTAATTCATACTCCATGTTCACATTAATTGATTATTTGCATGAGACTTGGAGCTCCAACGTGGAGGTGTGTGGGTATACATCATTGGATGAAGCTCACACATCTATATTTATGTGCTAAGGGTAGTCAATGTGAATGACACCCTCAATCCTTGCCTTGAAGGCTTTTGTGTGATTTGAGAGTTGAGAAAAACAATAGGAAAAAACTCGGATTAACCCTCTCTTCTTTTCAAATATCCCCTACTATTGAAAATGAGGGATTTTGAAATAGAGGTGAGGGGGATGTCCAATTGAGAGCTCCCCTTACATCGAGAGATCCCTTTTGGGATAATATCCTTGTCGGTGGAACAACTCTCTCTTAAGCCATTTCCAACTTTAGAACAAAAATCCAAAAAGTCAATTCTACCAAGCCGTTGCCTCGTCTCGTCCTGTCGAGCAACAAAGCCACGTCACGAAGCCCTTTACTTGACTACTATATATGATAAATACATGTATGCATATAGATATTTCTAGGCGCTCAGTTTATCCATTCAAAGTTTTAAAATGTCATAAAACATGTGAACAATTTCGAAATTTTGAGGTTAAACTTAATAGTTTTAAAGGAGTAAAATCAAGGAAACCTAGAAAAGTTAAAAGAAGAATCTAATGTAACTAGTTTTCTTTCTTTGAGTCTTTACTACTCAGATTCTAAGCGCAAGATCTAATCAAGAAAGACGCGTGAAACACAAAGACGATCAAGAGAGACGCATGAGGCGCAAAGACGATCAAGAAAGATGAAAAGACTTGAAGGTTAGAAGACTTAGACTAGATTTCTTTATGCTTGAAATGTAAATCTCCTTATGAAGATACATGAGCGACATTGTAACGAAAGGATGAGGGGTGCTTGCTTTCTATTGTTATTTTATTTTATGACTTGAGTTTTTGATTTTATCCATGACACTTAGGATTTTAATAAAATAACTCTTTCTTATTTTACTCATCCTTTTCTACATGTTTTACAATGTGAATGGGTAAATTGACCGTCTATCGTGTGTTGAGGATTATGTGCATACGAGCAACGCATTGCTTGTTTTATTTGATAAAGGGGTTCGAACTGACTTTGTTCTCTTGAATACAACATACTTATATTCACCATAATTTACAATGACTAACCCACCAAGAAGGTTCAATGAGTCAGTTCATCTAAAGATAGACGATCTTCGTGATATACTGATACAATTGGGGCAACAACTTGAAGACCTCACAGCAGAAGTCGAAACTTATGCGACAATCGAACCCCTTAATCTAAAAAGCTTGCGAGAAGAAAGAGAAAAGGTAAGCAGGGCATTCATGGACGGTTGGAAAGATGCAGAAAGGTCTATTCAAAACAAGAGTCATGCAAGCACGTCAAACTCAAGGACAAAATGCTCATCAAGAGAACTCATTTCTCCTAAATAAAGTCAACAATCATCACAAGCAAGGAGTGCCACTACTGCTCCACCTCGTAGTAAATTTGACGGTTTGATGATGTCATTATTGAAGGCCTTAAGGAACTTGTTGCAGAAGAAACAATTGAAATAAACCTTAACACAGAAGAAGATCCTCAAATTGTTTTAATCGGAAAATCGGAAAAAGTTTAAATGATTTAGAACGAGAAAATCTAACTAAACTTTTAAAAACAAACAAAGACGTTTTTGCATGGTCTTATAAAGATATGCCATGAATTGATCCATAAATTATCCAACACCGCATACCACTTTATGAAGATGCAAAACCGGTGAAGCAGAAGCTCCGAAGAATGAAGGCAGACATCGTGGACAATATCAAGGAGGAAGTTCAGAAACAGCTCGACACATGATTCCTTGAAGTGGTAGATTACCCAGAATGGATCGCTAATGTAGTCCCAGTCGCAAAGAAAGATGGAAAGATCCGAGTGTGTGTAGACTATCGGGATCTCAACAAAGCAAGCCCTAAAGACAGCTTTCCACTACCACACATCGACGTGCTAGTGGATCATGCAGCAGGCCATCAACTCCTATCATGCATGGACGGATTCTCAGGCTACAACCAAGTACTAATGGCTTCTGAAGACAAGGAGATGACAACGTTCATCACAGAGTCATGCCTTTCAGGCTGAAGAACGCAGGAGCAACGTATCAACGAGCTGCCACGATGATTCTTCACGATATAATCCACAAGGAGGTAGAAGTCTATGTCGATGATATGATTGTCAAATCAAAAGATCGAGAAGGGCACATCCAAAATCTTGACAAATTCTTACAACGCATCAGGAAGTTCCAACTTAGGCTCAACCCAAAGAAGTGCACATTTGGAGTGATAGCAGGAAATATGTTAGGCTTGTTAATCACACAAAGAGGAATTGATCCGAGCAAGATAGAAGCGATCACGGCAATGCCACCTCCACGAAGCGAGAAAGAAGTGCGAGGCTTTATAGGAAAGATCCAGTATATAAGTCGATTCATAAACGAGTTGACTATGACATGTGATCCTTTGTTTAAACTTTTAAGGAAAAATGAAAGATTCGTTTGGGATGATGCTTGTCAGAACGCATTCGAGAAGATAAAGGGATACCTCAAGAATCCTCCCATTCTTATGCCGCCAAGACCAGGCATACCGCTAATCCTATACTTAACAGTCACGGAAAACGCAATGGGTAGTCTACTAGCCCAAGAAAACGAGGAAAAGATGGAAGTCGCAGTCTACTACATAAGCAAGCGCATGACGGGCTACGAACTTAATTACTCGCCAGTAGAAAAGGTGTGTTGGGCTCTAGCTTGGGTCACTAAGAGGCTAAGGCATTACATGCAAGCCCACACAGTCAAGTTAGTATCAAGACTTGATCCAATTCGTCATTTATTCCAGAAAACGCTTTTGTCTCCGAGGTTAGCTAAGTGGATGATGATGATATCAGAGTACGACATCGTATACACAATTCAGAAATCTATCAAGGGGAGCGTTGTAGAAGATTTTCTCGCAGACCAACCAATCGAAGTTGAAGACGAAGAGGAGTTAGCATTCCCAGACGACGAAGTGATGACTATTAACCCTACAACATGGAAGTTATTATTCGATGGAGCTTCAGGAAAACAAGGTTATGGCATCGGGATACTACTCATCGATCCTATGGGAACATACAACCCAATCTCAGTCAAGCTCGAATATCAAGTGACTAACAATGAGGCAGAGTATGAAGCGTGCATCTCTGGCTTGAAGATTGCTCATGAAAAAGGAGCGAGACGTCTAGAAGTAGTAGGAGACTCAAACTTAGTCATTTCACAAGCTAATGGTGAATGGCAAGTCAAAGGAGACAACCTCAAACCCTACCATCAACACTTATCGACTCTAATAGAAAAGTTTGAACATGTAACATTCACACATGCTCCGAGAAGTCAAAATCGATTCGCAGACGCTTTGGCCACGTTAGCAGCCATGACGCAAATTCCAGAAGGAATCAAAATCAAGCCTTTGAAGATTCGTCAGAAACAGAAACGAGACTTCGAGAAGAGGACGATTGCCAACACCGAAGTGGCGCCCAAACCTTGGTTCGAACCTCTACAGAAGTACGTTGAGCATGGAGAGTATCCTTCACACTTCCTAAAGAAAGAGAGGAGAGCTCTACGCCAATACGCAACCAACTTTGTGCTACTCGCAGGAAAGCTATATCGACGCTCCTTTGATGGTCAGAACATGTTATGCATCGACCAACCTCAAGCATCACAGATCATGGAGGAAGTACATGTAGGAACATGTGTCCCACACATGAACGGATCAGCACTCGCTAAGAAGATCCTTCTCTTTGGCTATTACTGGAAGAACATGGAACAAGAATGTGTAGAATATGTTAAGAAGTGTCATCAATGTCAAGTTTACGCGAACTTGAAGCACACCCCAGCATCTCTACTTTACAACATGACTTCACCATGGCCATTCTCGACATGGGGAATAGATATCATCGGGAAAATTTATCCTCACGCTTCAAACGGACACGAATTCATCCTTGTAGCTATCGATTATTTCACAAAGTGGGTCGAAGCTCAATCATACAAGGTTCTCAAGTCATCACATGTTGCCATGTTCAAACGAAACAACATCATTGCACGTTATGGAGTTCCTCATGCCTTGATCTCAGACAATGGTGGACACTTCCGGGGATAAGTACTCAAAGTACTAGATGAATACAGGATTGAACACCACAAGTCCTCATCTTATCGTCCTCAAATGAACGATGCAATAGAGGCAGCGAACAAGAACATCATCACTATCATCAAGAAGATGACTCAGACGTACAGAATTGGCACGAGAAGCTTCCATACGCCTTATGGGGATATATAACAACCATTCGAACGTCAACGAGAGAAACGCCATTTGCATTGGTCTACGGAATGGATGCAGTGCAACCTATCGAAATCGAAGTTCCTACTTTAAGAGTTTTACTCGAGACACAAGTAGTGGAGGAAGATTGGTGTAAGTCACGGTACAATCAGCTAGCCCTTATGGAAGACAAGAGGTTAGACGCATTATGTCACACGTAAGCATACCAAAGAAGAATGACCAGAGCTTTCAACAAGAAGGTGAAACCTAGGAACATTCAAGAAGGTGATTTAGTTCTAAAGAAGAACTTACGGATACTAGACCCTAGAGGGAAATTCCAAACACCATGGGAAGGACCCTACCTCGTCAAGAAGGTCTTTTCAGGTGGCGCCACGAGATTGACCACCTTGGATGGAGAAGAACTCTCAGCACCCTTCAATGTCGACATGCTCAAAAGATACTTCATCTAAAGCATGCGTATTGAATCCCATACATCAAAGTTCATAACTTCATAAGTTGTGAACTACTTCAGACCTGATCTCTCTCGAGAGTACGTAGGCAGCCCATCTAGGGTGCGGTCACCACTATCAATTATCGACAGAAATTGATAGACATTTCGCATTACATGCATTCATTACACATACATCAAAGTTCATAACCTCATAAGTTGTGAACTACGTCAGACCTGATCTCTCTCGAGAGTACGTAGGCAACCCATCCAGGGTGCGGTCACCACTATCAATTATCGACAGAAATTGATAGACATTTCGCATTACATGCATTCATTACACATACATAAAAGTTCATCACTTCATAAGCTGTGAACTACGTGAGACCTGATCTCTCTCGAGAGTACGTAGGCAACCCATCCAAGGTGCGGTCACCACTATCAATTATTGAAAGAAGTTGATAGACATTTCATTTCACATCACATTGCATACATTCATTGCATATACATTAAAAAGGGAGTTAATCACACTCTGAGTTGGCTCCCAAACCAAAAACTCCTAGTCAACACTAGGGGCATTTTTATTAAAATAAAAATGACCACAAGATCCTCACAAAGTCCCACTTGAGAAAATATAACGCCCAAAGATAAAGTATTTTTCTCTTCGACTTATGATCTAAAAAGATTTTCAAAACATTCACACATACACAAACATTTTTCACAAGCATGTGCATGGAACTACGTTGGACCTGAATTCCCCTAGCTATGGGATACGTAGGCAGCTTGTATGAGCCCGGTCCTAAACATTTTCAAAAATCAAACCCTGTATCGACACTAAGGGCATTTTATGAAAATGAAATGATTGAAAGATCCCCAAAGAGTTAAAGCCAATGAGAAATTGGGATCACAAATCTATCCAAAACAATCAAACCTCTTGTGTCGAAACTAGGGGCATTTGTGGAAGATAAAAAAAAAATAGACCCCTGATTTTTTTCTAATGCCAAGCGAACTGATGAGCGAGTGCAAGAAATAAGTAGGGATGCGGGAAAATACGTTTCTCCCCAATGGATGTCTCTTGACGAACTAATGTAACTTGTGGAATCCGAGTAAAGCGCTTCGCAAATGGATCTACCTCGAGCCTAGACGAAAGCTTAAACTACTGATGTTTAAGAGAGAGCTCATAAAAAGATGAATGCCCAAACTCGGAACCATGTCATCAACAAAGGCGATGTCTCTTCTCAATTGGAGGTTAAGTGCCAAAGATCTAAGACCTCAAGAAAAGTAAAATCAATTAAATAAAGACTGTGTTGGTTGAGATATGAAATACAATACTGTTGTTCATTTAGATTCTATCTAATTGCTAAGCAAGAACAAAGTGTTTGAATCTATCAGATACACCCCGGTCATAAAGAAAAGAGGCCGAATAAAATAGAAAAATACTGTAGAGGTTGAGATATTGAAATCACCATTTGTTGTTCATCTAGACTCTTGCCTAAATTGTCAATGCAAGAACAAGAATGTACCGATTCTATTAAATATACCCTGAGTATAAAAGAGCCCAAGGCCATAAAATCTTAAGCACATTGACCTCCGAATTTGAGAAGCGAGGCTCAACCTCATGACGCATGGTTGAAAGATTAAGCATTCGAGCGAACAAATCCCTCGAAAAACTCAGGGCAAAACGTCTCGGCGAAAGACAAGTCCCCAAAAGTGACAGCATGAATCTCGAAGAACATCGATTACATGTGGTTTCCTCTCGACACACTCTAAGGAAGAAAGTATGGAACCGATTCTTGAAAGTATTTCAAAACCGTTGAAGAAGACGCTAGTGCTTTGAAAATTAAGGAAGTCTAACTTCGAACTTAAATCACTAAACAAAGTTGTGATTAAAAAGTGTTTCGCTAAACTGACCAGCGGCACTTAAATCTATATAATCACTAAGCAGAATTGTGATTAAATAGTATTTCGCTAAACTGACCAGCGATACTCAAATCCTTATAATCACTAAGCAGAATTGTGATTAAAAAAGTGTTTCGCTAAACTGACCAGCGACACTTAAATCTATATAATCACTAAGCAGAATTGTGATTAAATAGTATTCGCTAAACTGACCAGCAATACTTAAATCTATATAATCACTAAGCAGAATTGTGATTAAATAGTATTTCGCTAAATTGACCAGCGATACTCAAATCCATACAATCACTAAGCAGAATTGTGATTAAAAAGTGTTTCGCTAAACTGACCAGCGGCACTTAAATCTATATAATCACTAAGCAGAATTGTGATTAAATAGTATTTCGCTAAACTGACCAGCGATACTTAAATCTATATAATCACTAAGCAGAATTGTGATTAAAAAGTATTTCGCTAATCTGACCAGCGATACTCAAATCCATATCATCACTAAGCAGAATTGTGATTAAAAAGTGTTTCGCTAAACTGACCAGCGGCACTTAAATCTATATAATCACTAAGTAGAATTGTGATTAAATAGTATTTCGCTAAACTGACCAGCGATACTCAAATCCATATAATCACTAAGCAGAATTGTGATTAAAAAGTGTTTCGCTAAACTGACCAGCGGCACTTAAATCTATATAATCACTAAGCAGAATTGTGATTAAATAGTATTCGCTAAACTGACCAGCAATACTTAAATCTATATAATCACTAAGCAGAATTGTGATTAAATAGTATTTCGCTAAATTGACCAGCGATACTCAAATCCATATAATCACTAAGTAGAATTGTGATTAAAAAGTGTTTCGCTAAACTGACCAGCGGCACTTAAATCTATATAATCACTAAGTAGAATTGTGATTAAATAGTACTTCGCTAAACCGACCAACGATACTCAAATTCATATAATCACTAATCATAATTGTGATTAAAAAGTGTTTCGCTAAACTGACCAGCGGCACTTAAATCTATATAATCACTAAGCAGAATTGTGATTAAATAGTATTCGCTAAACTGACCAGCAATACTTAAATCTATATAATCACTAAGCAGAATTGTGATTAAATAGTATTTCGCTAAATTGACCAGCGATACTCAAATCCATATAATCACTAAGCAGAATATTGATTAAAAAGTGTTTCGCTAAACTGACCAGCGGCACTTAAAATCTATATAATCACTAAGCAGAATTGTGATTAAATAGTATTTCGCTAAACTGACCAGCGATACTTAAATCTATATAATCACTAAGCAGAATTATGATTAAATAGTATTTCGCTAAACTGACCAGCGATACCTAAATCTATAATAATCACTAAGTAGAGTTGTGATTAAAGAGTATTTCGCTAAACTGACCAGCGATACTTAAACCTATATAATCACTAAGCAGAATTGTGATTAAAAAGTGTTTCGCTAAACTGACCAACGACACTTAAATCTATATAATCACTAAGTAGAATTGTGATTAAATAGTATTTCGCTAAAAAAATACAATCAGCAAACTAAGTCAAGATGTGTACTCATGTACAATCCAAAGACTAGGCGAGGTGTGTAGAAATATGGTCGAAACCACCAGGCTCGATCTACACGATCGATAAACCAGGAGCGATGCATATTCTAAACAAAGGTGAATCGTCAACGAGTGGATGATAAACCGACTTTGAAAAATGAAGGGTAAATTACACGGGTCTCCCGAGAGACTCGTCAGGTTTGTTCTCTTTTCATTCAAGGAAGCCAAAAATAAACTATAAATTGGGTGTTTTCAAAACGCAGTGCCTATTTTCAAACTTGGACATGCATTTTTCTAAACCGAGTGTTTTCTACAAATTTTGTCCAAGAGGGGCATTCTGTAGACACTCATTTTTCACACCTAATTTTATAGTTTATGCTTTTCATAAATCTGAGTCTATAAAATTTTCTCGAATTCATTTACGGACTCTTTGCATGATTTATATTAAAGACGATTATTTTTAGAACAATTGAGTTTTTGAAAATAATTGATTTTGGATTCCTTAATAAAGTTATGTTCGTAATTTGTCTATGTTACAGCACTTAGAGAAGTTATTATACTTAAAATATTCAAGGTTTTATTTAATTAATTACCTTGGGTATTTATAAAAATTAAAAATTAAAAAAATTATTTACAAAATATATATTAGCGTTTTTTATAAAATTTCGTTAGGTATATTTTGTTTTCTTTTAATTAGATTAGTTTGTTAGATTAGTTAGATTAGATTTTGCAATCTGATTAAGTTAGTTAGTATTTTATTATAATTATAATTGTTCCTTAGAAATAGGAATAATTAATAATAATATAATTGCTTTTTTTTAATTGTTTGTTTTAATTTTATTTCTTTTGTAGGATAAAGGGAAATGGGTCAATCCAAGATCCACATGCAAGATCCGGATCAGATTTGTGAATAGAGATAGGAAGATTCAAATCAAAGGCAAATCAACCCGAAATAAGATCAATGAAAGGATCCAATTGACGGATCCGACCGGTCACCCGACTAATGGACCGACCCATGCCCAAGATTCGACCCATGAAATCAAATGTTAAAAGAGTTAGGTGAAGGCAACGGTCATCTTCTTGATGGTGACAACCACAAATCTTGAAATGACGATTCTATCATGTGCGGTCAAAAGAAAATAAAAGAAGTTGCTAAAAAAGAGGAGGAAGTAGCAAGAGAGAAAGTTTCAACGTGTGTAGAAGAAAAGATTGAAGACTTGGTTATTTTTTAATTATAAAATTAAAATGACCAAGTAATACATCATTATTAAATAAAGATTAAATTCCATTGGATTGAAAAACTTGATTTAGTGACATGTCAAGTGGAGATTGCTTCATTATTTTAAACATTTGTAAATGTTTAAAATAGTTTTCTTTCCAACGGTCAAGTTTGTTAAATGGGACTTTGGGCCCTAGGGTTTCATAGCTTTGCCTATAAATACCCGTCTTAACACCCTAGCAAACAAAGAGACTTCAACTTTCAACCTTGACCTTCACCTTTCTCTCTTTTCACATTGCACTCTTTTCACATTATTTTCAAGAGCCGAAATTTTAATATTAAAGTGCCCTTAGGCTGCCCCTTTTGAAGAAAAAGAGTTGATACACTTGAGTCAAGAAAGCAACCATCTTTGTAAGCTTCTTGACTCTACCTTTAATTTTATCTTTAATAAGATTGTTTTTGGTCTTTTATTATATAATATGATTGTATGTATAATTATTAATTAGGTCTTTAACTTTATGTATGTTTTATGTAAATTTTAAACCTAACATATAAATATAATATAACTAAAAAAAAGTTTAATAAAAAAAAACTGTTTTCTTTGTATAAACTTTAAGGGCTTTTGAATTTGAAGAACCTAAGAAAATTCCGTATAGTTTTGTAATTATTATTATATTATTATTATTTGAATAATTAGATCTAATATTAAACTTTCTAAGTAAAAAAAGTAATAATAAAAAAAAATAACTTTCTATGTAGAGTTTTATTATTATATTATTATTATTTGAATAATTAGATATGTTATTAATAAATTTCTATAAAACTTTATAGCCATTTGATTTTGAAGAGCCTAAGTAAAAAAAACAAAAATAAAAACAATTTGTTTTCTTTGTACAATTTTATTTTATTTTATTTTATTTTATTTTATTTTATTTTATTTAATTTAATTTAATTTAATTTAATTTAATTTATTTATTTATTTATTTATTTATTTTATTTATTTATTTATTATTTTTTTATGCAAACCCTTTAACGCTTAAAATGGAAAAAAGTTCTAATATGTAAAGCGTAAAAATGTTTTAAAAAAAGGCCAAAACTAATTAGTAGAGACCTTAGGGGCGTGGGACATAGTGTCTAAAAAACCCTTTCCCACACGTAACCAAACGCCGAACTCAAATCTCTTAAATTCCTAATTTTTAAATTAGGTGGCGACTCTCTAGTCGTGAGGGTAATTAATAAAAAAAAGTTAAAAAAGGCCTATGACACACTTACCATTAAAAAACTCCCAATCTCTCCCAGATTCGACGGGAAGGTAAGATATGGAGTTGTCTATAAAGCCTTAATTTTAAAACTTCAAACATTAAAATTAATTCCCCTCACGTTTTCAAAAAATTAATTTTTTTAAAGAGTGTCCCAGATTTTTTAAACTAATGATCAAAATTTTTTTAAAAAATCGATCACAAGTGTAGGCTCCATAACTCAACATACGCCTCCTACTCTACAGGAAGTCCTTTTATCCACGCGATGCTACCAAAAAAAGAAAGGCGTGAGGCTTCAAACCAACAGATCTTCGCCAGGTTTTCAAAACATCTTAGATTCGCAGTTGATGCTTGTTTGACTCGAAGTTTGGGCGTCTTTAAAAGGAAAAGGGAAGAAAAAAAGGGTGAAGGGGAGCTTTCAACTTTTTAAAATTTTGCAATTTGCTTCAGATCAATTGAGGCATCTTCTTCGTGTGACTTGTAAGCTATAAATCTTTTATTTATTTAGATTAATCATGTAAAAGCATGAACTTTTCATGAACATAATCGAATGAAAATATTTTTTATATTCCAACTATACTAGATTCAGTCTTGCATTTTAGTTATACCATAAATACTTGTGTGATGATATCAAGTCTAGATAACTAAAAGAATCAAGCAGTAAAAAAGAAAAGATGTTGAATTTCAGACTTGGTGGTGCAGGTCCTTTATTTTGATTTGTATTGTTTCAGTTTTCATTTCTAGGCATGTTCACAGGTTTCAATAGTATTTGAAATGGATTAAAACATAAGAAAAGTAGTTTGACTGCATTATTGGTATATTACTATCTTACTTTATATAAAAGCCAAAATTCTTTTGTTCAAAGTCATTATAGGGAAGCTATTTTTGCTCAGGTCTTAAGTATTAGTATGAAATCTATTAGGAATTTGATTTTAGAGGAAGTTTGAGAGGGGAAATTGAGTTCTAAAATTGAATGTTTGATTTGAGGTTTGATTATTACTCATGAACTGTTTTTGAGTGTTATATATTAGTTACGATTTGTGCAGGCTTGGATTTAAGTAAAAAAAGGAGTCTTGCTTTTCAAGAATCAGTTGTGTTTTAATTTTGATCAAACATATTATGATTTGGAGATTGGTGAAATCATGATTAGCAGATTATGTTTTGGAGTTCGACAAAATCATGATAAACTGTTGAAATTGAAGTACAGGAAATTATTGGTTGGGTCCTTTGTAAAAAATAGGTATCATTCATCGAGCTTCTCTACTCGTTACAAATATTAGCATTTTTATTTTTAGATTTAGTACACATGACATAGACGCATGCTCTAAGAACAGAATAGTATAAATCCAGACAAATGTTTATGCTTGAATTATCTTTAGACGCATGTCCTAGGATTGGATAAATAAACAGGTGTAGAATAATATATAATATTTTAAATGGCTAAAAGTTTAAAGTAAAGATTGTAATGTGACAGGAACGCAATACATAGCGTGAGAGCCCTTTCTCACGAGTAAGTAAGCACCGAACTAAGAACATATTCTTTAAAATATCTTTGAACACGTGAAATATTTTTTCTTTCCTAATTTCTCGAGTAGTAAATTAGGCGGCGACTCTAAAAAGTTAAAACTAGTTTAAATCGGTGTTTTAAATGCACTCTAGTCAAACCTACCATTTTGGTTTCTCTTCTCACTTAAGACTCGAGAGAAATATGAGTTATGGGGCGCGACTATCAATTAATGAAAACCCCTTCTCGAAATGGGTCAATTTTTGGCGTTATAGCTTTTCTGGCGACTCTGGTGGGGATTAGTCGATGTGTCGAGAAACGTTCAGAGTTAATTAACTTAGAAGAAATTGTTTAAAAAACTAAGTAAAAAGTTAATTAACAGAAAAATGCTAAATATTAATCAATTAAGTTTTGATGATGTTTAGATATGAATAAAGCTAAGTCATCTAATTGTTTCTATGCAGGTGCATCATATTTGGCTAAATTAGACGTGGTCTAAGCTAACTAATTGGATGTTTTCATAGTTAGACGTATTAGTCTAACAGATACGTAGTTAGACGTGTCAGTCTAACAGATACGTAGTTAGACGTGTCAGTCTAACCGATACGTAGTTAGACGTGCTAGTCTAATAGATACATAGTTAGATGTGCCGGTCTAATAAATACGTAGTTAGACTTCCAGTCTAGTAGATACGTAGTTAGATGTGCCAGTCTAACAGATACGTAGTTAGACGTTCCAGTCTAACAGATACGTAGTTAGACGTACCCGTCTAACTCCTTTAGATTAGTCTGAAGTGATGTAAGGTTAGACATTACAGTCTAACTCCATTAGACGTGGTAGTCTAATAGGATGCGTAGTTAGACGTTGTAGTCTAACTTCATTAGACGTGATAGTCTAATGGATCTCTATGATAGACGTTGGCGTCTAACTCTATTAGACTTGGTGGTCTAATAGAGCACGTCTAATGCCTCACTTCAATAGCCATCTGAAGTTAGCATACGTCTACCCACGATCAACTAGATGTACGCTACTCCTGCTCCACTTTCTTTTGTAGTTCAGTACGCCAACTACTTGCATCAAATGAATGAACGTCACGTATGCAAATATTACTCTCAATACTTGTTCAGTACAAGACAATTGCATAAGGATATCCCGCGCACTATCATTCTGTACGGCCACATTCCAGAAGCACAGAGCCTGCTGTACTCTATCCTTTAGGCGGCCATCCTATGGGCGCGTGCCACATGTCTATTCAGAAGATTTGACCGTTGGTGTCCTTCCACTATATTTAGCTGCTCAAGGACAACGGACAAATTTTCCAGAAGAATTATAAGTTACTCTGCTCACATTACTCATGACTTACCGAATCACTCTTGCACTTACTAATTGTACATCATATTCAGGAGAGAGAGAAAGAGAGAGAATCAAGAACACTGTTTTAGTTGAGAGATATTCTTAATCATATTGTTAGTTGAACATAGTCTGTTCTGTTCAATAGAGTGCTAGCTATTCAATGAATTGTATTTTATTCAAAAAGTTTAGTGAAATCCTTCCGGTTGTTGGAAAAAGGGGTGACGTAGGAGAGTTAGTTCCGAACATCTATAAACATATTGATGTGTTATTTCCTTCTATCTTTCGTTATTCATTGGTTCAAGAATTTAAACCCAAACAAACAAATCCACACTTGAATCATTTCAAGTGTTTGTGAAGGTTTACGAAGAATAGAAAGAGATATTAATCTTTAAAGGAATTCTATCAAACTGTTTTCTGAAGTTGTTATCAATAGGCAGACCCCTGTCTCTATTGATTACGCCGATCCTTTCAATGGTATCAGAGCTCTGTTTTCTATTCTCAAGCAACAAGAACCTGAATCATGTCGAAAGATGCTAGCTCCTCCAAGATTCCTATGTTTTTGAAAGAAAACTACATGGTGTGAAAGAAGAGAGTTCGTACCCATCGTGCTTCCTTGCACGATGACATGTGGAGTGTTGTCACTGAAGGACCTATCAAGATCGATAAAGAAAAATATGAGTGGACAAATGAAGATAAGAGGAAGAACAGCCTCAACAATCTAGTCATGGATGTCCTATATAGATTCTTTGACGATAGCATGTTCAATCACATCATATTATGTGAGTCTGCCAAAGAAATTTGGGACAGACTCACTCAACTCTATGAAGGCAACGTGAAAACCAAAGAGAACAAGATCACGGTTGGCACTCAAAAGTTTAACAATTTCAAGATGCATCCAGGAGAAAAGATGACTGAGTTTGATGCAAGATTTAGTCAAATTATCACCACCCTATCCATTCTAAGCAAGACCTATAGCAACAGAGAGATTTCTATAAAGATCATGTGAGCCTTACCTAGTGAGTGGGACATCAAGACTATGGCGATGAGGGAGTCCAAAGACCTCAATAAGATGGAGCTCTTCAACTTGCTTGCCAATCTTAAGGCCTATGAGTTCGAGTTGAACTCAATGAATGAAGAGGAGCACCCCACATCCATCATCATTACCAATGCTTTGGTGTCTTCTGAGGAGTCACCAGTTGTCAACGAAGAAAAGTTGGCTGCCCAGCAGCTCAGCAACGACGTAATGGCTCTTCTCGTGAAGAAATTCGGGAAATACATAAAGAAAAGCATTCCTAACTCAAGCTCTTCAAACAATACTAATGATGATAAATCTAAATCAAATGCTAATGTTAAGTTTTTTAATTGTGGTATTTTATGTTACTACAGGTCGAAGTGCAGAAAGCCAAAACGTGATGAGAAGAAGAATGACAATGAAGGTGAGCTAAAGGCCCTATTGGCAGCAGACAACAAAGCCAAGTGGATTCAAAGCAACTCAGACTACTCATCATCCAGCGACAGTGATGATGAAGAGGTTGCTTGCTTCATGGCAAGAGAAGAGGAAGATTTTGAGGAATCCGAGGTATTGGATTTCTCTCCAAAAGACTTCTCACGAGATGAACTAGTGGCTACACTAAATGATATGGTCTTGGAGTATAAAAAGTTGTCAGAATCTCACAACAAAACAAGCTTAGAATCTGAAAATGATGAACCACCTTTTTCTCAAACCTCCGAGCCAAAAGTTTTTGAAAAGATGGATGAGATTTCATCTAAGAATGAAATACTCAAGGAAAAGATTCAAACCATTTCTTCTGAAAATAAACGTTTAACTTATATTGTAAGTTCTTGGACAAGGTCTGGAGAAGCTGTCAAATATCAGATTAGTCTGTTGAGGCCTGCTGGATGTAACCCGGTCTAGGATTTGATAGCAATGACTCAGACAAGTCCTATAAGAAGTTAAACTCAGCAACTGACAAGCTTAAGCCAATAAGCTTTGTCAAAGGGAGTTTAACTGACACTACAACTGATCTAAACTGTGAGAATTTAACTTAAAAGGATGAGATAATTTATGTTCCACCAACAGTTAACTGATTGAAACTTAAGTTAGATGCAACTAGTAAATCTAGCAAACCAAAACCTAACAAGAAGTCAAGGAGTTTTAAAAAGAAACCATCCTCTAAAGTGAAGGGATTAATGACTAGCAGGAAGGGGTCTGCTAAGTCAAAATCATACGCACTTATTACAACACAAAATGGGAAATGCATCAAGATAACTCAAATATGGATTCCTAAGGGACTGATTGATCGAGGACCCAAGTGAATGTGGGTACCAAAGTTTGTAAATATTTCCTTGTGTATGTGATACAGGAAAGCTGCAAGAAGGAAGATTGGAGGATAATCTTCTGAAGAAGTGTTCTAGAGGATCAATAGTGGCCCATGCCACATCCAAGGACTAAGTGTTTTATTCCTTAAAAATATTCTTGGTCTTGAGGACTTCAAAAACATTTCGTTATTCTTTTTGTACATGCATAAATTGAGGGGGAAATTTATTGTGTAAATAAAGATGTAAGCAGACGAAAGCTTTAATTAGTCTATTAGACGAGGTCGTTTAAAAGAAAAGCAAGTACTTAGATGTACACATACTTACACAATCTAATGTGAAATGTCTTGGTGAAAAACCTACGCGGTTAGACGTCGAAGTCTAATAGACGTTCAAAAGTTTACAAGACAAGAGTAGTTGTACGCTCATGTCTAACCAAACACACGTCTAATATGTGTTGTTCATGCGTAATCAGACGTCTACGTCTAATAGACGGATAGACATCTATAAGACACGTTATTAGACGTCTGCGTCTAATAGACGCTTAATTCACTTAGATTGTAGAAGTGAATAAAACGTCTAACTACGTGTGCTATTAGACGCTTCATCTTCAAATTGATTAAGGACAACTGTCCTTTATGCTCTGTCATCTAATTTTCCCGCTCAAAATATTGAACAGTCATTCCTAGAAACTTGAAGACGCATGTCTCTCACGGTTATAGAAAATGACTAACATAACCCTTAAATTAATGATGACAGCTTGTGGGAAAAGATGTCTTACATTACTTAGTGGGCCCGTCTTATATCAAAACTGGTGGTATGTCCATGTGACTGTTAGAATTATATATAAGGACATCTTGCATGCTTTTAAAACCTTTTCGATCAATATTTTCTTAAGAACCCTAGTTTGCTCTAACTTCTCTCTAAGAAATCTTTTCATCTTCTTCATTTTCTCTCAAATGGCTAACAAGAAGGTTACTCTCGGTCACTGCACTCTACAGGTGAATCTTCCCTCGGTTTATTCCTTTGATCAATAGGATGTGGTCGATATGTTCTGATCTTTGGAGTATTCCGATCTTGGAAAATATCTTGGTGGCCCATTTATATTTTACGAGAAGGAAGTTCGCGAATTCTTCAAGACGGCGGTCTTGGTCGGAGTATCTATCACGGTGATAGTGAAAAAATCTCCTATTTCTTTCAACGAAGTGGCCTATGCGGAGTTCTTCGAACTTCCATCGGAGGGTCACACTTTTAACTTGGCTTTACCAGCGGAAACTATTACGGAGATGAAGACGGTCTTTTCCAACGACGGTTTTGAGATAAGGATAAACGAGAAGAAGAAGGCTCTAAAGCCGCATTTCATCCTATTAAATGATATTGTAGCAAAGGCGCTCCAAGGAAGGACAGGATCTTTCGATTCATATAGTCAGGATCAATTCGACTATATGATTGCCATCTCTAAAGGTATTCAAGTAAATCGGGCTTCGAATCTATTCACTAATCTCTGTGAGTCGATTTATTCCAAGAATAAGGAGAGTGTAAGCTTCGCGGTCCAACTCAGTCGCTTTATGAAACATTTGGGTGTCCCTATGGGTGAGGGTGAGGCCATTAACCCTAGCCGCATATATACAAACTTCTCCGTGAAGAGTGCTCTAGCGAGAATGAAGCTCTTAAAGGAAATGGGTTCCAGCTCTTCCATCCAACAGACATGTGGCCAGTCGGTCACTCTTTCGAAGAGACAGACTACTTCTGTGCTGTCGACATGAGCAAAGCGAACCAAATCGGTTAGGGAGTCCACGACGAGTACGAACATCTAGAAGAGCTCACTGAAGAAAGATTCTAGAGTAGTTGACTCCAGGGCAAGATGAAATATCCCTCTTATTTCTTCACTCTCTCCATCCCCCGGCCCGTTGAAGAAACAGGTTAAGTCATCTGGTCATGTTGAAGATCAAAAGAAGGCGTCTAAGGCGTTTTAAGCATCTAGTGCGTCTACGAAGTCTAAAAAGGTAATCTCCTCATCTCCCTTGGCCTTGTGCCTACTTGTGATGTTCCTGTGATGGAACAAGTTGTCGGGCCGACTATTGAGCCAGTTGGTCCAATTATTTAAATTGTTGATAAGGACCTGTCGCCTGTCCGTCCCGAAATGCCAACGGCTGTTGTCGCTGCAAGTGTTGCTGAAATACCAGCAGTTATTCAGACTGATAGCATTATTCCATCTGAAACAGAGCAAGATGTTGTTCCAACGTCTGTTGCTTCTATATTATCTGAGCAGGGTCCTACTCTGTTGATTGTCAAGCCTCTCGCTGCCAAGTGTGCTGAAATGCAGTCTACTTTTACAAGGAAGGGCGTTCTGTCCGTTCTTCCAGAAGGGGTGTTTACGAAGTCTAAGACCCCTTTTGAAATTATGAGATCAACAAAAGGAGCCGCTGACATCATTATTCATGAACCTATGTACTTTCCTAAACCTAAACTTGATGAGGATCCTGAAGAAAACGAAAAGGAGACTACCATTGAATCTCCAGAGAAGGTATTTGAATCTTGTTGCATTGTCAACCTGGTAATGGAGCAAGTTGAACAGATGACTACTTAGAAAATCAACATCTTTGACACATGGGTGAATTATAGAATGGAAACTCAGTTTGATGAGATGTTCTTAGAGAAAGATATAGTTAAAGAATGGAAGAATGTTATAATGAATGAAAAGAGAATCCTAAGATGGGTTATGACAGACGTGGTTTCAGAATCCCTTAATGGAAGGGAACTGGTGGTTGCAAACATCATGGGACATACCCTTCTTCCCATATTAGAAAAGAGAAAAGCCAACTTCAACCCTATGGACAGAGATGCTCGTAAGGAGAAAAATGCTTTGAAGAGGTTGAATCTCATTATGCATAGTTAATGCACAACCGTTCTCCAAAAGGCTCACGACACTGAATCGTCCGGGTTCACTCTATTTCATGATTCTTTCAATGAAGAAGAACCTATGGAGATTTTTTATCAGTCCGGGGTAGAAGAATATGAGAAGGCTGTTGCCCATCTCGTTGAATTGGAAAATACCTCTTTTGTAGAGACACGTCTATCTGCTCTACAGAATGCTGATCAAACTCGTGCTTAGGGTCAAGTTGAAAAAGTGGTAGAAAAAGAAGAGGTTGTTGTTGAAGCTCGTTTATTTGATTCTTAACCGAAGGAGACACATGAAGTGGATCCTACTCTAATTGTTGAAGAAGAGTCGTTGTTGAAAAAGATGAATCAGCAAAGATTGCTGATAAGTCTCCGAACTCAGAATCAAAGGGGAACCTTTGAAGGAAGCTGATGTCGAGGAAATTCCCTCTTCTATTGAGGGGGAACAAAATTCTAAGGAAGATTCTTCAGAAGGTATTCCTTTGGAAGAATACTTCATTCTAATGTCTCCTGTTCCTCGATCATCTCCTGTCATTACGGATGCAAACATTGACGAGTATGTTAATAACTTCCTCTTTATTCTAACGACATTTCAAGAGGAATTCGGCAAGTTTGTGCTAATATTATAAATGAAGAAGACAAATCCAAGGATGCGTCTAAGTCTCCCTCTTCACATTCAAAGGATAAAGAACCTGATTGTTCTTTACAAGTGAACACGCATGTGAGTCCAATTCGGACTGCTCCTGTTCATTTCATTATGTGTCCTCAGCTGCTCACTCTTCCGAAGAGGCGCTTCACGGAGATACAAAATTTCGTATTATGATGGATGCAATAAGTTCCATCAATCTGAACATGGCGGATATGTAGTCCATGTTGGTAAATCTTGAAAATGGCTCGGTGAGTGGTCGAAAAGAGATGTCTTCCTTCCTCGCTATTTAGAAAGAATTGGAGAAGACCATGCACCGAAACACTTATGAACTCAACATTGCAAATTCCAAGCACAACAATTTTGAGAAAAGTGTCATTAGTAATCAAACAAAACAACATGCCGAGATAAATGCCTTCATCTTGAAACTTCATCAGGTCATAGTATATTCAATGGATCTCCTTCAAGCTCAAATGGTGGAAATGACCAAATCAATGGGTAGAGCCGAAGTAGAAAGAATGGAGCAAGTTGATTCTCTTGCTAGATCCATTGAAGTGGCCGAAGCCAACACCATTAAAGAAAGATCCCGGGTTGTACTCCCTGCTGCTGTTGTAGTTAATAATGTTAAAAAAGGGGAAGATAGCTCAAGATGAGGTAGTTCTAGAGGTGAAGCTGCTAATGGAGCTTCTAGAGGAACCCGATCCAAGAAAAAGGCTGCTGAAGAGGTTGAAGAAAGTCTAAGACCTCAAAAGAAAAGCTCAGGTCGTGGAAGCGACAGAGGCGGTGGAAGTGGAGGCGGCCGAGGTGCTGCCATTCGTTATCTCAACCTCATAACTGGAAACTCTTTGGATGCAGAAGATAAAGATGTAAACGTGAAAAGGGAAGGACAATAAATCTCTTTCTTTGCTTATTTCATTTTAAAAACTTATGATTTACAAACTTGTGTGGGTTTTTAACTTATGTTGGGGATTTAAAAACTTGTGTTAGTTTTTAACTTATGTTGGGATATTTTTGTGAATCATTTTAATCGTATTTGATGGGTATTTACAATGCTTTATTTAAGATTGCATGGTTTTAACATCATCAAAAGGGAAAAAATTTCAACTGATTTTGATCATTTAACTTAAATCATAAAAAAGGGGGAAATTGTTGGGAAAAATTAGGAGTTAATTAACTTAGAAAAAATTGTTTGGAAAACTAAGTAAAAAGTTAATTAACAGAAAAATGCTATATATTAATCAATTAAGTTTTGATGATGTTTATATATTAATAAAGTTAAGTCGTCTAATTGTTTCTATGCAGGTGCATCAGATTTGGCTAAGTTAGACGTGGTCTAAGCTAACTAATTAGACGAGTTACGTAGTTAGATGTGTCAGTCTAACAGATACGTAGTTAGACGTGTCAGTCTAACAGATACGTAGTTAGACGTGTTAGTCTAACATATACGTAGTTAGACGTGTCCGTCTAATAGATATGTAGTTAGACGTGCCAGTCTAACAAATAGTAGTTAGATGTGTCAATCTAACAGATACGTAGTTAGACGTGTCATTCTAACAGATACGTAGTTAGACGTGTCAGTCTAACAGATACGTAGTTAGACGTATTAGTCTAACAGATACGTAGTTAGACGTTTCAGTCTAACTCCTTCAGATTAGTCTGAAGTGATGTAAGTTTAGACATTACAGTTTAACTCCATTAGACGTGGTAGTCTAATGGG
Source organism: Impatiens glandulifera (assembly GCF_907164915.1). NCBI lineage: Eukaryota > Viridiplantae > Streptophyta > Magnoliopsida > Ericales > Balsaminaceae > Impatiens > Impatiens glandulifera. Next base: position 36,426,535 of record NC_061866.1, read on the forward strand.
ATGCGTAGTTAGACGTTGCAGTCTAACTCCATTAGACATGATAGTCTAATGGATGTCTCTGATAGACGTTGGCGTCTAACTCTATTAGACTTGGTGGTCTAATAGAGCACGTTTAATGCCTCACTTTAGCAGCCGTTTGAAGTTAGCATACGTCTACCCGCGATCAACTAGCTGTATGCTACTCTTGCTCCACTTTCTATTGCAGTTCAGTACGCCAGCTACTTGCTTCAAATGAATGAACGCCACGTACACAAATATTCATCTCACTACTTGTTCAGTACAAGACAGTTGCATAAGGATATCCCGCGCACTACCGTTCAGTACGGCCACATCCAGAAGCATAGAGTCTGTTGTACTCTATCCTTTAGGCGACCATCCTATGGGCGCGTGCCACGTGTCCATACAGAAGATTTGACCGTTGATGTCCTTCCACTATATTTAGCTGCTCAAGGACAACGGATAAATCTTCCATAAGAATTACAAGTTACTATGCTCACATTACTCACGAATTACCGAATCACTCTTGCACTTACTTATTGTACATCATATTCAAGTTCAAGAGAGAGAATCAAAAACACCGTTTTAGCTAAGAGATATTCTTAATCATATTGTAAGTTGAATAGAGTCTGTTCTGTTCAACAGAGTGCTAGCTTTTCAGTGAACTATATTTGATTTAAGAAGTTTAGTGAAATCCTTCCGGTTGTTGGAAAAAGGGGTAACGTAGAAGAGTTGCTCCGAACATCAATAAATATATTGTTGTGTTCTTTTCTTCTGGCTTACATTATTCATTGGTTCAAGGCTTCAAACCTAAACAAACAATTCCGCACTTAAATCGTTTCAAGTGTTAGTGAAGGTTTGCGAAGAATATAAAGAGATATTAATCCCTAACATGATTTCTATCAAACCGTTTTTCCGAAGTTGTTATCAATAGTTAGACCCTCGTCTCTATTGATTATACCGATCCTTTCACAATGTTTAACTTAAAATACTTTTTCTGCCATTTTTAGAAAAATATTTTACACTTTGAACAAAAAAAACTAAAAAACCAGAAATTCATAAAATTAAAAGTAATAAATTAAAGCACAAAATGGTATATCACGAACGGTCAAGCCACACAAAAAGCTTTTACGTGTCTACTATACTTATATAAATATGTGTATGCATATAGTTAGATAGACGTCCACAAGTACATTCTAGCATTAAAAAATGAAAAATAAAATTACATCACGTTTGTGTTTTTATATTTGTCTTAAAAGTATGTCCATGTCACAACTTTACAAATTTGGATAACCACAAGATGTCATCTTTTTTTTTGGGTAAAACGACTTAGCGTCATTTCATTAATAATTCCCAAAAATGGGAAAAAAACCCACGAGTTTAAGAGATCATTCTAGACATGCCTAGAATTATTTTGTAGTCGTAACATTCTGAATAAAACTAAAAAATTAAAAACGTAAATGAATTATCTAATTACAATGCTTTCAATTCTAGTGAATTTAAAAAACGGTAAATTTCAGTTCCTACAGATATTCCAGTTCTGCTCCATGCTTGGAATTGTTCTCCACGTTCCTGCAAGGGCGCTGTAATCCGATACAATATCTTTCCATAACTCTTGAACGCTCTTACGGGTTCTGCCATATACCCTTGCATTCCGTTCTTGCCAAATGTTATACACCACTGCTCCAAAGCCGCACTTGAACACGTTTGTTGGAAATCTATTTCCCTTGGCTTTGAGTAGTGTTGCATCTTTGATTTCATTCCATTCGCTCGGGAAACTGATCAGCTCCAGGTTTTTATAGAATCTGTCCCAAAGCTTCGAAGTAATACAGCAGCTCCCAAATAGGTGATCTATGGTTTCTTTATTTCCTCTACATAGAAGACAGCTCGCATCCGGGATGCTCATATACTTGCTGATTCGATCACGAGTGCTGAGTCTTTTCCAGAAGGCGAGCCATAGGATGAACTGGTGTCTAGGGATAATCTTCGTTGACCATACAAGAGGAGTCCATTCTACTTTCTGCGCTTTTTCCCAGGTTACCTCCCATATTTTCTTCGATACTAGCTTCCCATTGTCCTCAGCTTTCCATTCATGAATATCTGGTATGTCGTGTAGTTGTATGTTACTTATATGATCAAGTATCATTTGTCCTTTTAGATATCTTCTCAGTAGTGAGTCTCAATTCTCATATTTAATGTCTCTGATTTTTGCTTTTGTGCAGTCCCTTCTTATACGGGTATTTTGAAACTCCTCCTTGTGGATGATATGCTGGTTTTCGAACCAGGGGTCGTGCCAGAATAGAGTGCATTTCCCGTCCCCCAGCTGAATGTCATAAAGATCTGCAACATCGCTTCTTAGTTTAAGAATCTTTTTCAAAGACTAGCCCATACCTTCATGAATTTTGCAGGTCCAGATACTGGTTTCGTATTTTATAAACCTCGTATGCACCCATTTGATCCATAGTGACTCCTGATTGCGCTCCAAAGTCCACATATGCTTGAAGGTGAGAGCCTTGTTCCACTCGATACACTTCTTCAAGCCGATGCTTCCCTCGTCCTTCGGTTTGTAGAGAGCGGTCCATTTGAATTTTTTTCCTCCTCTTCCGCTACTTCCCCAAATAAAGTTCCTCATCAGCGTGTCGAACTCCTTTATTACCTTCTTCGGAATGACCATCTATTGCGCCCAGCAGCCAATTATGCCCATAACCACGATTTTGATAAGTTCGATCCTCCCTGCATAAGAATTTTTTTTTGCTGCCCAGCCAGATATCGTGTTTTTTACCTTTTCAATCAGCGATTTGCAGTGTGAGATCTTGATTTGCTTCGCGGTTAACGGAATTCCTAAGTACCTTACGGAAACTACCTTCCTTGATGCCCATGATGTTGAAGATGTCCTGTTTTCTTTCGTCCTTCACGCCTCCATATAATGCCACACTTTTTCTTTCATTAATAGTTAAACTTGTAACCTCATAAAAGAACGTTAGTGCAGCCCTAATAGTTTTAATGGAATCAATGTCTGCGTGCGCTAGAATGAACAAATCGTCAGCAAAGCATAAATGGGTTACCTCCTCTACCTCACAGAATGAGTGAAATATGTATGGACGATTCTTTCGGAACATCGCGAATATGCTCTCAAAAATCTCCATGATAGCTACGAAAAGGTAAAAAAAGAGGGGGTCCCCTTTTCTTACCCTGTTTTCACCCTTGAAATAGCCTCCGTGGACTCCATTGACGCTAACAACAAAGTAGGATGATGAAACACACTACATAATCCATTCAATAAAAATCATAGGAAAAGCAGATACAACCAAAAAGTCCCGAATGATTTCCCATGTAACAGAGTCGAAAGCTTTCTTGATATCTATTTTGAAAGCCACTCTCGTGGATATTTTCTTATTCCCGTAGCCTTTTAAAAGGCTCTGCATGAGAAGAATATTATGAGAGATTGTCCTACCGGGGATGAATGCAGATTGGTTAAAGTTTATAATTTTTCTTATGACATTTTTAAATCGTTTAGAAATGATTTTTGAAATTATTTTATAAATCACATTGCAGTAGGAAATTGGTCTGAAATCTTGTACTTTCTCGGGTATCGTAATTTTGGGGATCAAGGTTAGGACCGCTGTATTCCATTGAGAGATGTCATCTTTCGAGGACAATGATTCATCCATAAAAGTCATAATCAAACTAAATGTTCAATGCCTCTTACTCTTCCGAGTGGAACAACACGAAGACGACGACGGTCGACAAAAAAGAGATTTGACATCTGAGGCTAAGTTCTATAAGAAGAATTCCAAAGAAAACTAAGAAAATGAAAGCCCAAATGACGAGAAAAGGAGGAGCTTAAAGAAAACTCGATTTTCTTTTATTTCCATTGAACATGAAATGTTTCTTATACTTTGCAAAATATTGTGTGCATTGTAAGACGGACGAGGATTGAATTCTTGTAACAATTTATTTTGTATACTACTAACCCCACTTTTAAATACTTTAATTTCAAATAAGAATGAAGAGTTGGAAAATGTGTGCCTATTTCTTCTTAGGACACGTACATGCATAATAAATGACAACATGAGTTGTCATATGATTGATTGACATCTCTTCCCACCTAAGAGTTTGTTCGGTTGTTTTTTTATATCAATACCACCCTAATCAAACATAATATATCCCATTTTTATTTAATTACATCACTCAAATTTCATTTTTATCATTTAATATTAATACATTTTTACTACAAAAATATTCTAATAATATATTATTTTAGTATATTTCAAATATCATAATAAAAACTAACTTCCAATATAATTAATGATTTAAAATATATATTAATTTACATTAAAAGATTGAGAGATAATTAAACAAATTATATACAATCAAATAATGTTTTTTTTATCATTTTATAAGTTACATGGCCGTTCTCATAAACAATCCTTTAAGGTATTGGATAATCTTAAAAATATTTGTTCAATTAATCTGGTTTCTTTACGTCTATTAGGTTGAGAAATGTTATTATTTTCTTCGTTTATGAGAATCAAATGATGTTTGTCCAGGATAGGGTTGATGACACATTTCTGAAGCTTGAGTTAGAGAAGGCCTATATCCTATCAATATAGTTCATATATTTTTTTTTTTGTTATTAGAGGATTGTTGAACTAGTTGCATCAAAAAAAATTTCTCTCAGCGTTCACGCAACTTTTAGTTGCACTAAGGGCCTAAGGCACGATGACCTGCTCAAAGCGAGACGCAATCTTTTCATTGCTATTCTCATGATTTTTGTTTGTACAAATTATGTTAAATTAAGGTGTTTTTAAAGGTAAATCATATGACGCTTACTATATTGTATATTCATCACTTATATATATTCAATAAACTTAATTTAAGAAGTTTTGTTTTTGATGTTTAGTATTTCAAAACAATATTAATTGTTTTAGGGTGAGTGCGATAGCCAAGAGATTTGAATGAGAGACCTATTTAATATGCATCATAATTTATTTTGGCATTTGAAGAGGAAAACATTTAAATAGTCAAATACTCTGCCTATAAAGATTTGTAACAATACATTTGAGATGAATAAGAAAAAATATGGTTCCCTCTTGTTACCAACAAATTGGTATCAAAGCCATTGTATGTGAGGTGAGCGTGAGAGAACTTGTCAGCCTAAAAAGAGAACATCGAGGTGTGTGCTGGTCGAGAGAGAAAGTGGAGCGATTCAGAGCTTTGTGAGGTGCGTGTGTTGAGCATAAACACTTGAGAGAAATGACAAGTCTAACCAATAGAATCCCACTACTCAAGTTGACAAAAGTCGTCAACTACGACAACTAGAAGGTGCGGATGAAGGCCCTTTTGGGCTCCTAAGATAACTGGAATGTGCTCGAGACTAGGTAAGGAACCGGAGAACACAAATGGGTATTCAAATGCCCATTTGAATGCATTGAAGGTCGTTCGAGCTAAAGACAAGACGATTTTATATCTACTATATCGATTCGTCGACAAATCGAGTTTTGAGAAGATAGTCGATGCAAAATCTTCCAAAGTATCATGGGATATATTCGAAATAGAAAACAAATGAGACGATTGGGTGAAGTAAGTCCAGCTTCAAACTCTTAGGGGCTACTTGGAAAACATGAGGATGAAAGAGTCTAAAAATATATCCGAGTTCATTACTCGGGTGGAGACCTTGGTGAACAAGCTGAATCGGAATGGTGAGAGTCTTTCATCAAACGGAGTTGTTGAAATGATTATGAGGTCATTGACAGATAGTTTAAAAATTATTTTGTGCGCAATAGAGGAATTCAATGACCAATCAAAACTCACCATTAAAGAGCTTGATGAGTTCCTAGAAGCACATGAGTAGAAAATGAGAAACAAGAAGAGGGAGTCCCTTGAACATGCTCTCTAGGTAAAGGTGACAATAAAAAGGAAGAATGTGCTCTATTCTTAGAGTACCAAAGACAAAGGAAGATGCAAAGGCCTAAGTGGTAGAACAAGACAAGGAAATGAGCAAGTCAGCCAACATAACTAGTATAGTTGAGGTCAAGCCCGGGTTGGCCGAATAAACACAAACAACAATATTGAATGTTACAATTTCGGAAAGTATAAACATGTTCCAAAGGATTGTAACTCGATAAAATAATATAACTATGGAAATTTGGGTCATATTTCTAAAGATTGTAGGTTCGAGAAGAAAAAAGAGGGACCAACAAACTTCTTTGTTAAGAAATAAGATGAAGGATTATTGTTGGTGACAAAAATCTAGAAACTAAGATCAAACCGAGTTGTTCTGATAAATTGTTTTAGTACTTGGACATCGGCGGAAGTAACTACATGTTATTCAAAATACTCTTAAAGGTGGAGTCCGGATCCATTTATTTTGGCGATGCTTCAAAAATATTTGTCAAGGGTCGAGGAATGATCTGGTATCAATAGAGAAATGGGGGAATCGAAGAGATCATAAATGTTTACTACGTACCTAATCATAAAAGCAACATACTGAGCATGGGACAATTGATAGAAAAAGGGTACTCAGCTCTAATGAAGGATTGAGAACTACAAGTGAAGGATAACCTCGAAAGGCTCATTGATTATGAAGAAATGAAGAAAAATTGTATGTACAAACTTGAGCTTCAAATAGTTCAAGATAAATGTATGCAACTTTATCTAGAGGATGATTTCATGAAGTGACATTATTAATTTGATCATCTTCACTTCGGGGGGTTGACCAAGCTGGTTAAAAAAGTGATAGTGCTTAGACTACCTAATATTAAATTGGAAAAGAGGTTATATAAAGAATGTGTAATCGGAAAGCAAACGAAGACTTCTTTCCCAAGCAGTTCTAAATACCGAGCAAAGGAGAAACTTAGACCGATCCATACCGATTTGTGTTGGCCGATAACTCCATAATCATTTAGTGATAAGAGATACTACGTCTCTATAATTGGTGATTTCTCGAGGAAGAAATTTCTTTATTTTCTGAAGGAGAAGTCATAAGTGTTGGAAACCTTCAAAAACTTTAAAGTGATGGTGGAGAAAGAAACAAGCAAAGTCATCAAATTAGTCTGACCTGATAGAGGAGGTGAGTTCATTTCTACTTAGTTTAACAAATACTACGAGGAACATAGGATCAATCATATCTTGACTACACTATATTCTCTGTAGCAAAACGGTGTAGCGGAACGAAAGAACCGAACTATTCTCGATATGGTTCGATCTATGTTGAAAGGAAATAATATGTAGAAAAAGTTTTGGGCAGAGGTGGTGTAGTGCGCAGTCTATGTGCAAAATAAATGTTCACATGCAAAGTTAGGAATGAAGACGCCTCAGAAGATTTAAAATGGTATGAAGTCGAGTGTCTTTCTTCTCAAGGTGTTTGGTTGCGTGGCCTATGGGCAAGTATCAAGTCAGTACAAGAAAAAATTAGAAGATCGGAGCAAGATGTACATATTTATCTGGTATGATGAAAAATCTAAGGCATATAAATGTTTGATCTTGTTAATTAGAAAATGATGGTGTGTTAAGATCTTCACATGGAAGAATCAATGGCATAGAACTAGAGTAATCTAATTGAGGAAGAAACAAGTTTGGAGGATGTTATGCCTCCAATATCAACAATCACTAGACTTTTAGAAGATGAATCTAAGCCTTAACAACCTAGAATAAGAAGTCTGCGGGAGATATATGACACTACAAATGAAGTCCATGTTGTATGTCTCCTGGCCGACTCAAAAGATGTAAATTTTAAGAAAGTTGTACAAGACAAAAAAAGAATATAAGTTATGGATGATGAAATCGCGGCAAATGAACGCAACAAAACCCGGGAATTAATCGACCTTCCTGAAGGAGCTCGGCCAATTGGAGTAAAATGGGTGTACAAAAATGATGAATGTTGAGCATTATATGGCTCTACTTGTGGTGAAGGGCTATAGACAAAAGGAAAGAATCAATTATGATGAAGTCTTTGATCCTGTCACGAGAATGGAGTCAATCCGACTTCTAACCTTGTTAGTTGCTCAGAATCAATGACTAATTCTATAGATGGATGTGAAGTCGACCTTTCTAAATGGGAGTGTTTCAGGAGGAGATATATGTTGAGAAACCACTCAGGTATATGAAGAGAGAGGATGGGAAGAAGGTGTTGAGATTGAGAAAAGCCCTCTATGGGCTGAAGTAGGCTCATTATGCCTAGAATGAGAGAATTTATACGAGCATTCCTTGTACACAAAGAAATCAAAAAAGTATATGATGGTATTCCCTATCTATGTCGACGACCTCATATTCACTAGAAGCAACAAAAAACTGATTAAGGAGTTCAATGAGGTAATGAAGAAAGAGTTTGAGATGGCAGACTTAGGCGTGATGACATATTTTATTTTCCTATAAGTGAAGCAATCGGATGAAGGGATTTTTATATCCCAAGAGAGGTACGCTCTTGAAATTTTACAGAAGTTTAAAATGGAGGACTATAACCTGATTTCTACTCCAATGGAACAAGGCATTAAACTCTCAAAGTTTGATGGAGGAGAACGAGTTGATACTGGAAGATATCAGAGCTTAATCGAATGTCTAAGGTATCTTATAAGCACGAGACCCGACCTATTGAGTGTTGTGATAGAAAGTAGATTTATGGAGGATTTAAGATATACACATTGGAAGCCTTGAAGAGAATTTTGAGATATATTCGAGGAACCCTTTCACTTGGTCTTTTCTATTCAAAATCAGATGGGTATCGATTAGTGAGTTACTCGGATAGTGATTGGTGTGGTGATGTTGATGACCAGAAAAGTACTTTGGGTTATGTATTCCTACTCGGGAATGCGACTTTTACTTGGTTGTCAAAGAATAAGTCTATTGTAACTTTGTCGACCAACGAGGAAGAGTATGTGGCGGTCTCTTGGAGCATGGGTCATATAGACTAGTTTTCAAATTTACTAAGGCCTTTGGGAGTGATACCAGACGAAGGGATTGTGATCTGAGTTGATAATAACTCGGCGATCGAGTTAGAAAAGAACCCGATTAATCACAAGAGGAGCAAGCACATCGACGTCCAATTTCATTTCATTTGAGAACAAGTCAAAGAGGATAGGTCGTGTAGGAGCATGTGGAAAGGTCGAGATGGAGCATGTTGACAGTCGAGCTCAAGCCGCGAACGTATTCACTAATACATTACCGATCACACTGCTAGAGAGTTGTAAAGACTGATTGGAATGAGAAGAGTATTTAAGTTTAAGGTGAGATTTGTTAAATAAACTTAAATTGAGAAGTTTTGATTTTGATATTTAGTATTCATAGAATAATATTAATGGTTTTAAGGTGAGTAAAATAACCAAGAGATTATGATGGAAGACCTATTGAATATGCATCATAATTTATTTTGGCTTTTGAAGAGCCAATTACTCTATCCCTAAAGGCAGACCCAAAATTTAGAATTTGGGCGGGTTTAAAAAAATAACTAGAATTTTTTTGATCAAACGACAGAATAAAAGTAAGTTTTATCATTTTTAATAATTTGATAAACAAACAGTTAATTATAACTAAAAAAAATTAAAAATTAAAGGGTTATGTCACATTTTTATCGTAAAAACAATTAATTTTTTTTTCGGGGTGAGCTGAGCCCCTACATTGACCTGCCCCTAACTCCCTATAAAGTTTGTAACACTCCATTTGAGATGTCCAAATATTTTTAGAACACTGTGTTACACTTCTCTTTTGGAGTGAAACTAATCATTGCAGGTTAAGCACAAAACACGAAAACACACTTAACCATATAACCAGACACTGTCGTCTGACGGTTTCAAACTCATGACTTCAGAGAGGTTGGGGATAATCATCTTCTAGGCTAAAAGAGAGATGAATATCCAGTTTCTTTTTCTACCACGCATAGTTTGTGTCACTATTAAGCGTGACAAATGTAATCATTGCTGTAATGTCTATTGTTGATAATTTTTTGGAGCCTAAAATCAGGCGGGGAAGACAATCAAATTGAGAAGTATTAATGACGGCTAAATATTCTTATAATTATTTTGTTGGACAATTGGTATGAAATGAACAGGATGATTTTTTAGGGCATAACCATGTCGATACAGCTCTTTATTAACTCTATTCTGACCATTATCTTATGTATAAATGATATTATTAATATTCTTGAGCAGTATAAGTTGACCCTAATTTTTTTTACTCTTTTTTTTTTCTTTTTCTTTCTGATATGAGTTTATATTTTGTCGTTATGCCAACTATGCTTAAAAAGTTAGTAGATTATTTCATCTAAATATTGACAAAAATGAACAGAATTAGAATTCAATGATGAATAATCATGCTGAGAAAGAAATAAGTATCAATGCATATGCCCCCATTTTAAAGTTTCCTTTGTCCATTAGTAAATATCCCAGACAGCAAGCATGTGATCAACAATTATTTTATTATATGTGATTTATTATATATAATGTCTTCCGGCCCTTTTTAGTTGTTTATATTTTATATTTTTGATAGCATACAACCTCTCGATTTGGGTGACATGAACTTTGGAGTATTTAACTAACTAAACTATCTTACTGGTTAATTTTAAAAAATATATATATTATATATTTTTAATATAACATAAAAGTTAAATAAATAAAATTATAAGTTCCCCAAAGTACGGGCCGGCCATGTATATAAGTAAGTTTGAACATCTCTAACCATGTTAGAAAACATATTAAATAACGTCATATATTTATTTGATTTAAGTTATCACAGAACTATTATTAATTATCACCTTAGCAGCTGCAAGTTGGGGATACATTTGTTAATTATAACACAATCCAGTATTATATATTCAATGTTTTCTAGCTTGCATCTGAATTATTCCCTATAAATACCAATCAAGGGAAATCATCAGCCTTCAAACAAGAATCAATTGAATTACAAGATCATGGATATTATTCCTTTGATTCTCTCCTCATTCCTCTTCATCTTCTTTCTCAGTTCAGCTCTTTCTCACTTTAGAAGAAGGAAGCTTCCCCCAGGTCCTATTGGCCTGCCCATCTTTGGAAACCTTTTTCAGGTATGCTAATATTTGTAAATATATTATTTTAATGTTGATTCGAACCCATAACCTTGAAGACATTCATTCCTTGTAGGTTGGGCCGAAGCCACATGTGTCGTTTGCGAGACTGGCCAAAAAGTACGGTCCAATAATGTCCATACGGCTCGGTTCTGTCACATCGGTGGTTGTTTCTTCCCCGGAGATTGCCCGAGAGATTTTACAGAAGCATGACGAGGTTTTATGTGACAGGGCAATACCAGACGTTGCGAGAGGCCAAGCTAATTTTCACATCTCCATGGTTTGGCTTCCCTACGGCAATAGGTGGCGGATGCTCAGACAAGTATTGAACACTCAGTTGACACACATGCATAAGTTGGACTCCTTGGTCGAGTTGAGGCATAAGGCTTCTAGAGAGCTTGTGGAATTCGTGAAGGAGATCTCTCAACGCGGTGGGCCGGAGATTATTGGGGAGAGACCGGTTGCTATCGGAAACTTGGCTTTCGCGACCGCTCTCAACCAAATGTCAAAGACTTGTTTCTCGCAGAATGTCGCAGAATATGAATCCAAAGAGATTCAGGTATATAAATAAATAAATTCTATTAGGTATCCTAAATTTCAGGACCGACCCTAATGAGTTTAAGACTCATAGTTCAAGTAATGGTAGAGCATAAGAACTTATAATGAATTGACATGTATGTATATATGGACGTAGGGGTTTATGAAGGCGGTGAAAACAGTGATGCATGTGGCGGGACAGTTTAACATAGCAGACGTGTTTCCTTGGCTTAAGACAATGGATCCACAAGGGTTGAGGCGCAAGTCTAAGGAAGCTTATGGCTGGCTTGAGGCTGTGGTTGATGTCTTTGTTAACAAAAGGATGCAATGGAGGAAGGATTCTAGCCTTTCTTCTTCTTATACACATCATGATGGTGATCTCTTGGATTCATTTATAGACTACAGTCTTAAAGACCCTAACTTTAATACTCAACAGCTCAAAGTCTTACTACTGGTTAGTAACTAACTCAACTTTAGTTTCAATTATTTGATGTGAAATATAAGATTGTGACAAACTATGAGTTTCCATAATTTGACCTACTTTCAAATCTTCTCATACCAATATTTTAAGAACATAAATATAATAAGAAATCAGTTTTTATACTTAATATCTTAACTAGTGTTTTTTTTATATATTTTTGTAGGAGTTAATTCTGGCTGGATCTGATACAACATCCATCACCGTTGAATGGGCAATGACGGAACTTCTTTTGAATCCAGACATAATGATAAAGCTTCGTCAAGAGATAACAGAGGTAATTGGCCCAAAGGGAGAAATAGAAGAAGCTGACATTATTAATTTACCATACCTACAAGCTGTAATTAAAGAAGCAATGAGGCTTAGGCTAGCTGTTCCACTTCTAATTCCCCACAATTCCAAAGAAGAAGTTGAAGTTAATGGCTACGTGATCCCTAAGAACACACAAACAATCATAAATGCTTGGGCAATGGCTCGAGATCCCTGCTACTGGGAAGCCCCCGACAAGTTCTTACCCGAGAGATTTCTGAACTCAAACATGGATTTTAAAGGGCAACATTTTGGGTTCATTCCATTTGGTTCTGGACGAAGAATATGCCCTGGGATACTCGTGGCTCAACGCATGGTTAGCCTCATAATTGCGTCATTGGTTTACCATTTCGATTGGAAGCTTCCAAGAGGTACCACAATAGATAACCTTGACATGGATGATGTCTTTGGCCTCACACTCCGAAGGGCTATTCCATTGCTCGCGGTCCCAAAACTGATTAAACACTGATATATGATTAATTAAATGGTGTTGTGTTAAGTTATTGAAAATTGAGTGCAGTGTCAAGTTAAAATAAAAGATCTTTTGATAGATCAATTGTCTCATTATTAGTGTCACATGTTACTTGGGATACATCTTGTTTAACTTAATATTAGAAGTCATTTCAGTGCCACAACTCTATTAATATATATTTACAAATAATTATAATTACAAATTATTTTTTATTATAGGTGTAAGTTATAAATTTTAATTAATTTGTGATAGAACACATAAATTCAAACTCCTGGTTCGAGTCTTAACAATCAAACCATTTTAAAATTAAATTTTAGTTAATGTATTTGTATAAATAGTTTTAGTTATTTAAAATAATTAAAAAATCTTGTATTAAAAGATGGAACTTTCATCAATTAAATCACAACATGAAATTATAAAAAATAAAAATAGTAGTAGTACAAATGAAGTGTAGAGTGTTAATCGTTTTTCAATATTCTTTTCGTTTTTTTAATTATACTTAAAAGATTCTCATTATTTGGTATATACATGAACTATTTCTTTAAATATTTTTTTTTAAGTTTAATTAAAAAGATAATGATGAATTAAATAATAATTTGTTTTGAAATTCATATGATATAATTAATTAATCTGAAATCAAGTTTTCAAAGGTGACATGTTTTATTTACATAAAAAGAAAGTGGTATATTTAGATACTCTAAACTAAATGTGAATGCGTTTGACAAAATCTTACATTCCTATTAATAATTTTTATATGAAAGAAATATAATATTTATTGCAAGAAAAAACATAAAATAATTGTATTTCTGAAAAAACATAAAATAAATATATATATAAATTAAATAGTTAAAAAGTTGAACTTATATTGTTAAAACGTTCTGTGTTTATCAAATTTTGTGTTAAATTTAAAAAACAAATCTTATTAGCCTAGTTATTTAAAGGGTTATACTTGTTTTGCTAGGTTGCAATTTGGAAACATAACTATAACATTTTTAATTTTATTTTTAACCGTTTTAAGTTTATGGGCGGGTCAACCCACAATCCGACTCAAATATCCATTTACTCTCACATATATATCCAAATTAACCACAGTTCTCGACCCAACAATCCGGACACTTTAAAAATTAAGCATCATTATATATATATATATATATAGATGAGTTAGTTAAAAAGTTGAACTTATATTGTTAAAACGTCCCGCGTTCATCAAATTTGGTGTTGAATTAAAATATAAAGTCTTATTAGCCTAGTTGGTTAAAGGATTTTATTTATTTTTGTTAGATTGCAAGTTTGAAACATACTTGTAGCATTTTTAATTTTATTTTTAACTGTTTTAAATTTATGGGCGTGTCAACCCACAATCCGACCCAAATATCTATTTACTCTCACATATATATAAGGGTGGGTCGGTACGGTATACCTTAATATTTTATTCATATCTTATACTTTACCTAAAATTTTGGTATGCAAAAATGAATACTTTTACCTTACCTTGATTTTGGTATACATTAATTTTGATGTACCTTAATTTCGGTATACAAAAAATCCATACTTTTACCTTACCTTAATTTCGGTACGATATCGGTGTTATACATTTGATATCTAAAAATCATATTAACTTAAAAAAATCAATATCATCGGTAAGGTAGAAAGACATATATAGAATAATATTTCAATAAAATTATATTTTAATAATATTCAAAAATTATATTTTTATAATTAAATTATTGCCAAATTTAATTAATTATTTTCTTATAAGTATTATATATATATATATTTTAACTTATAAATATTATTTCGGTATATCTCGATATACCAAAATTTTAAAAATCTCATACCTTTACCGTACCAATAATTTTGGTATCGGTATCATACTTTACTTTTTTTGGTATACCTTAAAAATCGACATTTTCGATATATTACGGTACGGTATTTTCGATATATCTTTAATATCGTTATTTTTTCTCACCACTATATATTTATCCAAATTAATCACAGCTCTCGACCCGACAATCCTGAAACTTTAAAAATTAAACATCATTATATATATATATATATATATATATATATATATATTAGTTAGTTAAAAAGTTGAACTTATATTGTTCAAATGACCCGCGTTCATCAAATTTGGTGTTCTACTTATTTTGTTAGGTTGCAAATTAGAAATATATTTGTAGCATTTTTAATTTAATTTTTAACCGTTTTAAGTTTATAGCCGGATCAATCCACAATTCACAATCCGACCCAAATATCCATTTAGTCTCACATATATATTCAACCCGACATTCCGAAATATTATGTTATTATTGTTAAATAAAAATAATAATTGGTTTAATAATAATGAAAGTAAGTCTTATAAAATAAAATAATTTTTTTAAAATAATAATTAATATTATTATTTATAAAAAAATAATTATTAAATAAAAAAATAATTAAAATTATTATTTATAAAAATTAAGATTGTTAAATAAAAAATTAATTAAAATTATTATTTATAAAAAATAAGATTTTTAAAATAATAACTTCACATAATAACTATACAACATTATAACAATAGACAAATTTGAAGCCACATTTGTGATCATTTGGATTAGTCAACAACACAACAACACTCCCATAGATCAAAATTTCATTAACATTCAGACTATGTCATTTATATCAAATCTTCTTTACACAATATGTTTGAAATGGATCTCACATAGTTAAAGCAAAAACAAATATATAGTAGGATGAAATTTAAGCTTCTATTATAATTAATTATTTCCGACTTACAATTGTTTTAGAATGCCCTAACAGACTATAGGAGACCTTCAATTGACTAAGTAAGGAAAGACTAAGATCATCTCCAACCCATTAACCCTTTCTCAAACCAAAATGCAGTAAACGTCTCATCAAATAGTAATTCATTTTCAATCTAAAAACTCATTTTCAAACCCAAAAAAATATTTTTAGAATATTTCTTTCTTACACAAATTTTTTAACCTTATTAATATTATCTATATATTTATCAACTTTATATATTTAATCCTAATCTTTTTTTATTCATTTAATAAAATTAAAATAAAATTAACTGTATATCAATAATTTATAATAAATAAAGTAATTCAATAACATATTTAAATAAACAAACATATTATATAAAAATAATCATTATTAATAAAAAAACACTTGATATATATACTATTTTATATAATATTTTTTAAATGTATAATCAAATTATTAAATTTATTATATTTAAATTTTTTCTAATTTATTATATATATATATATATAATAAATTAAATAAAATTTAAGTATAATAAATTTAATAATTTGATTATACATTTAAAAAATATTATAAATTTTTAATCTTTTTATGTTAAAAGTAAAAAAATATAAGTTAGAGGATTAATTTAAATATAAAAAAATAAAAAGTAAAAAAAAAAAAAAATAATTGTAAGGACCATTTTTCAAAAATGGCATTTCATACGTATTTGCCTCTGGACTGAAGAGAAGATAGATTCGCATAATGGATATTTTTTTCAAGTGGATTGGAGGAGAAAATGCCGGTTGGAGTTGCTCTAAGTTCGGTTCAAGCTTTGAATTATCTAACTAAGATCTCCGACAATAAAAATGAAATCTCCTCGATTCAGTCTTAATTATCAGCTAGGCTTTCTCTAGGATCTTAGCTAGGGTAAAAATCACATTTTCATTAGTTCCGATGTGGTCTCCTTGTTGGCCCAGGAGAGAATCACTCACAAAACTTTGAGAAATTTCTCTAAAATCTTAAAAAAACAATTACAAGAGTTGTTATCTCTCTCTTATTTTTCTTCCTCTAATGAGAGCAACATACACTTTATTTATACTAAAATAAAAAAATTCTTAATTTTCTAATTTAATGAAATTTATTGAAAATATTCTATTTTTCTCATTATTGCAAATAATTTGTTTTCTTCATCATTGCAAATCTGTCGTTTTCCTCATTAATGTAGATCTTCCATTTATTTGTAAACGTTGTAATAGCAGGAGTAATACAACATTCTCCCACTAAGTCCTGGCGTGGTTCGAGATCACGAACACCGATCAGGTGTCGCATCATCACCAGTTTTGATGCTGGCAAAGCTTTCGTAAGTATGTTGGCCTTCTGTTCATCCGTTTGAACAAACTCTACTTTGATTTGACTTCCTTCAACACACTCTCGAATGAAATGATATTTTGTGCCGATGTGTTTGCTACGACCATGAAAAACTGGGTTTTTCATGAGTGCAAGTGCAGACTTGTTGTCAACGTAGAGCTTCACTACCTTAGGTTTCGAACCACTTAGTTCAAACAACAATGATTTCAACCAAAGTGCTTGACATGCTGCCGCTGCTGCATCCATGAACTCTGCTTCACATGAGGATAATGCCACTGTTTTCTGTTTCTGGGAGTTCCACGAAACAAGACTATCGTTAATGTAGAACGCCATGCCCTTGTACTTTTCCGGTCATCTAGGTCACCTGCGAGATCACTATCAGAGTAACCCACTATTTCCTCGTCACCGCCTCCTTTTCGAAACACTAGACCTAAGTGTATAGTGCCTTGAAGGTATCGAAGCACCTGCTTCACTGCCTTGTGATGTATCTCAGTTGGCCTCTCCATGAATCTACTGACAACACCAACAGCATAAGAAAGGTCTGGCCTTGTATGAAGGAGATATCGCAGACCACCAACGACTCTTCGATATTCAGTTGCATCAATCGGTTGTCCTTCGGGATCCTTATAGAGTTGAGCCTTATGCTCCATTGGTGCCTTTGTTGAATTACGATAAGCATTCCAAATTGGTTCAGCACCTTTTTGGCATATGTTGTGTGCTTGATCGAGACACCTCATTCGAACTAATCTACCTCGATTCCAAGGTAGTATGAAAGCAATCCGAGATCACTCATCTCGAACTCCCCCATTATCTTCTTCTTGAAAAGTTTGACACCATTTGGATCTCAACCTGTTAAAATAAGATCATCCACGTAAATACCAACAATAATTCGGATATTAGCGTTGTCTCTTGTGTACACCGCTTGCTCCTGTGTACACTTTTTGAAGCCCATTTTCTTCAAACTTTTGTCCAACTTTAGATTCCACGCACGAGGAGCTTGCCTTAGGCCATACAATGCCTTTTTTAATTTAAGCACCATATTCTCCTTCCCTATTGACTTGAATCCTTCCGGTTGAGTTACGTACACTTCCTCTTCCAGTTCTCCATTGAGAAAAGATAACTTTACATCGAGATGATATATTTTCCAACCACAATTGGCTGCCAAGGCAAGGATGACTCGAATTGTGTCCATTCGAGCAACTAGAGCAAATGTTTCTTCGAAGTCAATGCCTTGTCGTTTCACATATCCCTTTGCAACTAAACGAGCTTTGTGTTGGATCACCTCACTATCTGAGTTTTTCTTGAGCTTAAATACCCATTTGAGTCCAATTACCTTGTGTCCGACTGGCAATGGGACGAAAGACCACGTCTCATTCTTCTCGATGGCTTCAATTTCTTTAGTCATTGCTTCTTCCCATTGTGGTTGTCCAGCCGCTTCATTGTAGCAAGAAGGTTCCTCCGTCTGTGCAAACATCAATTCTTCAAATTCAAGTGTCACTCAAGGTGCTTCTTCCAAGTTATCGGTCATGTTCTTGTATCGATCAGGTCCTTTATCACTCCCAATGTGTCCACCTGACCATGGAGTGGGTAAACCATCGCCTTGGTATGTTTGTTCAATCACTTGCTCGAGTTGTGGAGGATTCGAGACAGCCACTTGGAACATTTCTGAATTATATTATCCTCTTGTCGATCCACTCTCAAATGGGATCGTTCGAATTCCAACATGCTCGTGATTAACCTCTTCGTAAACTTTGAAGGGTTGATCACTCTTTTCATTTTGTCGATCCCATGTTGCACTTTCTTCGAACACAACGTCACGACTCACATGGATCTTGTCATTTTGTGGTTCGAGCAACCTGTGTGCCTTACTTCCTTCTTCGACACCTGAATCGACATCGACTGAACTTTCTCGAGACTGCCATTCTTTTGAGCAATGACCTAGCCATGGCCATCACTGTTCGATTACGCCTCTCCACCACACCATTTTGTTGAGGAGAGTATGGTGCTGTGAATTGTCGCTCTATCCCTGCTTCTTCACACATCTCTCTAAATTACCTCGAGAAGAATTCACCTCCTCTATCTGAACGAAGGACTTTGATTCGAAGTCCGGTCACATTCTCGACCAAGTGCTTTGTCTTCTTAAACGAAGAGCATGCTTCGTCCTTTATTTTCAACATATGAAGCCACATCCACCTGGAATTATCATCAACAATCAACATGAAGTATCGATTTCCTCCTGGGGTTGATGGCGTGATTGGCCCACATAAGTCAATGTGCAACAATTCGAGTGGTTTTTTTCGCTCGAAACTTGGCTTCTAACGCTAACGGCTGTCTCATTTGTTTTGCAACTAGGCATGTTCGACAAAGTTGTTTTGGAGGAGAAATTTTTGGAATACCAGCAGCCATTCCCTTATTTATGAGGGACTTTAATGCTTGGAAGTTAATATGACCGAGACGAGCGTGCCATAACCATGTTGGATCTTCAAGATTAGCTAAAAGGCAAACCGTTTTTGCTAATTTCAAGCAAATTTGATATAGTTGATTATGCATTCGTCTCACTTTCATGATAAGGCATAAGGGTTCTTAGCGAAGACTTCAAGCTCTTCTCCGTCCATCACCACCCTATGACCTGTTTCGGTAAGTTGCCCGAGACTCACTAAATTACTTTTTAAAGAAGGAATGTAAAAAACTCCCTCGAGAAGCCACTGGTCGCCATTTTTGCATTCGAACATGATGAACCTTTACCACAAATTTGTACCGTGGAACCATCTCCGAACTTCACCTTTCTAGTGACTGCCTCGTCTAGTTCAAAGAACTTCTCTTTATCGCCAGTCATGTGATTGCTAGCGCCATTGTCCAAGAACCAAGCATCTCTTGATGTCTCATCGTTCTTAGCTTCTAGAATTTCTGGAGTCAGCTTCATTTCATTCAGCATGACAACATTGATTGACGGAATCTCCTCCGAGATTGCCATAAGTAATGCTGGTTCGACGTTGTTTCTGTGGGTAAGGTGTGATACCTCGTTCTTCTTTGCTCGACATTGTGTTGAGTAATGTCCCATCTCGTTGCAATTAAAACAACGAATGTGACTCTTGTCTCGAGGAGCTCCTCGACCACCTGAACCACCTTCTTTGTCTTTCCGAGACGGTGCTCCTTGGCCTCCTCTCCCTTGGCCTCTACCTCGGGTTCTACCTCCTTGACCACGGGTCCCACTATCTATGGAATCCTTTTTCCACTGGTTCAACGAGTCTTCCTCGTCCTTTTTCAACCAAGCCTTCCACTCCTCCTGAGTGAGTAGCACTTGTCCTTCGTTTCCTCCAAAGTTTGTGTTTTTCTTGCGCGTACGTTCCTCGAAGACCTTCAGCCTTCCAACAGCTTCCTCAAATGTTAACGTCTCGAGGTTGTAAAACTGCTCGATGCCGGCTACCACACTGATAAACCTTTCTGGCACGGTGTTGAAGAGCTTCTTTACTATCGCAATATCATTTAGTGTTTATCCAAAGCTTGAGTACCTACTGATATGGATGTGAGTGAACCAGTATATTGATCGAGCGACTCATTGTCGTTCATATGCATCCTATCAAACTCACTCTTCAATGACTTCAATCGTGCATTATTCACTCGGTCTGCGCCGACGAACCTCGTCTTGAGACAATCCCACACTTCCTTCGCCGTCTTCTTATTTGCCACCTACATTAGAAGATCCTCCGGAAGTGCTTGTAGAAGATGTGACCTCACCTTCTTATCAAGTCGGACATAAATCATTGTGCCTTCTACTGACTCGACCGCCTCCCATACTCCTTGGTCCTCCATCATAGCCTGTACACGAATCACCCAACTGATGTAGTTTGTGTGTGTTAGCTGCGGATAGTGTAATATGCCATTGTTTTACTGCTCCCCTGATGATCCTGCACCCTTCGACATTTGATCCCACCGGATAATTTTTGGCATTCACCTGATGCTCTGATACCAAATGTTGGCCCAAGAAGAGAATCACTCACAAAACTTTGAGAAATTTCTATAAAATCTTAAAAAAACAATTACAAGAGTTGTTATCTCTTTCTTATTTTTCTTCCTCTAATGAGAGCAACATACACTTTATTTATACTAAAATAAAATAAAAACTCTTAATTTTCTAATTTAATGAAATTTATTAAAAATATTTTATTTTCCTTATTATTGCAAATATTTTGTTTTCTTCGTCATTGCAAATCTGTCGTTTTCCGCCGATCTTACATTTATTTGTAAACATTATATCAGCTAGAGTAATACAACACTCCTTAGGAAGTAGTAATTCCGATATAGCTTTTTATTAGTATTGACGGTCTTCCTTGGACTTCGTTGGCAGTTTATCCGTTTTCTCTCTCTACTTATTATCCCCTTCTTCCGGAACCTTTATGAACCACCCAATACCCATAATCATCTCTCTTCTGATAATCCGAAAAAAATAGCCTTCCAAAGTCTTTCCTTATTCAACCAAGCCCTTTAGCTTTTCATTTGTTTCCCTTGAACTTTTGACAGACCTGCTCTTTGGGGTCGGCCTTATAAGAGGTTAGCCTGCTCTTTGGGGTTGGGCTTAATTTATAAAAAAAAAATCAGCCAATAATAATAATTTTTTTTATTATTTTTATTGAGTTTATATTTTTATATTTATTTTGACTACTTTTAATACACAAATTTTAACTAATTCTAAAATTGGTCAATACAACTTTTTTTTTTTAATTAATTACTTTTTTTTAATCCTATGCAATGATGTTTATAAATTTTAGAGAACATATATTTTTAAAATAGGGTGAAGATTTTTAAAAGTTATAAATTTAGAGGGGGTAAAAAATAAGTGTCTATAGAATGCCCTCTTAAATGAAGTTTGGAAAAATTCATTTGAATTTTGTAAAATGCATATACAAGTTTGAGAGATAGGCACCCTACTTTTAGTTAGGGGTGTAAATGAGACGAGTCACTCATTAGTTGCTCGTAAGTGGCTTGGTCAATGTTCGATTCGAGTTTGGTCAAAATCAAATTCGAGCCGAGCTCGAGCCAGCTCGTTTAAGATTCAAGCCGAATTCGAGCTTAGTTAAGATTCGTTTGATGACTCGTCCAGCTTTATCGAGCCTAATCATATACTTTTTTTTATTATATTTTACTTTTTAATTAAAATTTTAAACATACCCATAAGACTATCTATGAGTTTATTACTTATGGGCCTCCTCAAAATATACTCATTGATTAAAAATATATGTTATATAATACTTATAAGAAAATAAATAAATTTGATATTAATTTAATAACATAAATATATTTTTTGAAAATCAAATCAAAATATAATTGTACTGTAATATTATTTAATATATGCAATCTCAATGTATTATATTTTATATGATATAAAACTTTTTCATTTCATTATAAAGTGTTTATCAAGATATACAAAAATAATAATTATAAATTAAAAAATATATATTTTATAATACTTTAAATAAATAGATTTGATATTAATTTAATCACATAAACATAATTTTTGAAAATCAAATCAAAATATAATTATACTACAATATTATTTAATAAATACAATTTCAATGTATTATATTTTATAAGATATAAAATTATTTATATTTCAGTATAAAGTGTTTTATTTTTCAAAATAAACATAATAGAGTCTAATATGTTTTTGTTACATCAAAATAGTTAATCAACTGTTAAGTATTAATTAACGATTAGCATAAATGAAAACTTAACTGTGTTAATTTAATCATATACAGATTAAAGAAAACAGGAAAGAAAAAGATGTCCGGCATTTTGCAAATCGGTTTTATGAGAAGACGCGTCCCGTATTATAATCGGATTTATATAAGAGGCATTTCCAATAGTTTGTAAAATCGGTATTTTACAAACACGTATCCGGTATTCGGTAAGAATCGACATTTTATGAAGCGCGCCCGACTTGTCTTTTCTTCGGTATTATATTAAAGCGCAGCCGATTATTTATGCATCGGTTTTATATTAAAGAACGCGCCCGACATTTTATAAGATCGATATTTTGTGAAGATACGTAACCGGTATTTTATATAATCCACTTTATATAAACACGTAACCGGTATTTTATATAATCGGTGTTATACTGAAGCGTAACCGATATTTTACATAATCGGTTTTATATCAAAGCGTAACCGGTATTTTGAATAATTGGTTTTATATCAAAACGTAACCGATATTTTGAACATCGGTTTTATGTTAAGGAACGCGTTCGGTATTATATAATCGGTTTTATATAATAAGCGTCTCCGGTAATTTGTGCACGTATCCATTTTTATATCAGTTCGGTATATTACAAAACCATCCGGTAGTTTACAAGATTGGTAGTTTGTAAACACGTACCTGGTAGTTTTCAGCTTTCGGTATTTTATGCAAGATCGGTTTTATTTAAACACACCTTCAGTATTCTATGACATCAGTTTTACATCAAAATGGAGCGCGTCCGGAACTTTATCATTCCGGTGCTACATTATGACGTGATAGGAACGGTGTAATCAATAGAGATGGAGGTCTTACTAATGACGACAACTTCTAGAAAACGGTTTGATAGAAATCCTGTTAGGGATTAATATTGTTTTATATTCTTCACAAACCCTTGCAAACTCTTGAAGCGATTCAAGTGCGGAACAGTTTGCTCAGGTTTGAAGCTTCGAACCAATGAGAGAAGGAAAGTCAGAATGTAAAGGACACAACAAGGTGTTTATGAATGTTCAGAGAAAACTCTCCTACGTCACCCCTTCTTCCAACAACCGGAAGGATTTCACTATACTTCTTTGAATCAAATACAGTTTACTAGCTAGATAATACTCTATTGAACAGAACACGCTCTATTCAACTTACAATATGATTAAGAATATCTTTCAGCTAGACAGATTTTGATTCTCTCTCTTGAACATGAAGATGATGTACAAATCAGTAAGTGCAAGAGTGTAAGATTGATATTAAGTAAGGCTGGTAAAACCGGTACGTCGATCGTTGTCCTTGAGGATCTATATATAGAGTCAGAACAGCAACGGTCGAATTTTCTAGATGGACACGTGGCAAGTGCCCATTAGAAAGCCTCCATAGTACAAGAGTACAGCAGGCTCTGTGCACATGGATCGTGGCTATACCAAACTGGTAGTGCGTCGAATATTCTTCTGGAACTGTCCTTTACTAAACAAGTAGTGGGAGGAATATTCGCGTACGTGGCGTTCATTCATTAGATATATATAACTGGCTTACTGGACTATACGGATGAGTGAAGCAAGAGTAGTGTACAACTAGTTGATCGTGGGTGTATGCTAACTTCAAACAACTGCTGAAGTGAGGCATTAGACATGCTTCATTAGACCACCAAGTCTAAGAGAGTTAGACGTCAACATCTAATAGCGAGATCCATTAAACCACCAAGTCTAATAGAGTTAGAGAGCACATCTAACTACGTCTATTAGACTGCACGTCTAATTACGTATATGTTAGACTACACGTCTAACTACGTATCTGTTAGACTACATGTCTAACTATGTATCTGTTAGACTGCACGTCTAACTACGTATCTGTTAGACTGCACGTCTAACTACGTTTGTTAGAATGCACGTCTAACTACGTATATGTTAGACTGCACGTCTAACTACATATATGTTGACTGCACGTTTAACTACACATCTGTTAGACTACACGTCTAACTACGTATCTGTTAGACTACACGTCTAACTACGTATCTATTAAACTGCACGTCTAACTACTTATCTGTTAGACTGCACGTCTAACTATGTATCTGTTAGACTGCACGTCTAACTACGCCTGTTAAATTACACGTCTAACTCGCAACACATCTAATTAGCCTGTTTCCGTCCATGTCTAATTTAGCATAGTTTTAATGCACCTACACAACAAAGAATTAGACGACTTAGCTTCATTCTTAATCAAAGTTGTACTAATACATCATTAAAATAATGTTAGTCAAACTAATTTGACGCAACAATGACGCTTTTAGTATTATCAGAACACAACTTTATATGTCTCCAGTATTTGTTTCCATTTTTGTGCAAAGACTGATGAAGACCTTTTTGGGAGCAACAAAGCTATACTAAAAGAACCAAAGACAAGTCAAACCTTTTGTGATATACGCTCCTCGTACATTATGATCCCATTAATGACAATTTGAATTATTATCATCCAAAAACAGACTAGATCAAAGAATATCTCATCTAATGTACTATTCTAGAACTCAACCAATCAAGATTAAGATAGACATCTTATGAAGCAGATATATTCGTTGAGTATTAAATATGTTCGTTGACATCTTCCTACTTAAGAAGATAAAGGACAATTTGCTTCAACACCTTACCTTTGAGACAACAATCTTTAAGAATTCTTGATCTATCAATTATTATACACAACTCTCTCAAGCTTTCAAAGTTTCACAAGCTTTCAAGTTCGTTAAAGTGTCGAATTTGTATTACATACTACCTATTCTGTGTGAGTTGGTTAAAATAGTAAGTTGACATAATTTATTTATGTTCAATAGAGTGTGTGTGCTAGGAGTTCGAAAACAGGCAGTAACTAAGTCCTGGTTGTTTTATTGGGTTTGTACAAGTGTCGTATTAAACCAAATCTTCTAATGAGTATCCTTCTAAAGTTTGAGAAGAAAGGGTGACGTTGGAACTTTGACTCCGAACATTCATAAACATCTTATGCGTCTTATGTTCCTTTCTTTTACATCATCCCAATCCTATTGTATTGCTTCAAGTCAAAACAAATATTTCCGCACTTGAACTTCATTCAAGAATTTTTGACAACTTGCGAAGAATAGAAACCGATATTAACTTTGAATTGAGTTAATATCAACCGAAGTGTGTGTAAGCGTTCAACATAAGAAGACCCCCGTCTCTGTCGTTGATCCCGATCCTAATAGTTTTCAAGTTCATCTAAAATACAATACACGACTTGAAAATATTATTCTTAAAATTTCTTGAACTGAATAAATCATTTATGTATTCTATATGTATTCTTACGCGATTCAATATGTTCATTCTTACGTGAACTAAGTCCTGACTGAGGAAGAGTTACGAGGAGTAAAACAAAAAAAACCCATAGGGTTATATAGTTCGATGAATGGACTCTCGACTTCCATTATGTTGTTTTAATATAAGAAATTAATGTATAAATATATTTAAATTTGAGCCATACTCGAGCCTATGGTTATATGTTCGAGCAGAGTTTGAGCTTAATATTGAAAACTCGATTGAGCTCGAGCCGAGCCAATAAAAAATGAGTCGAGCCAAACTCGAGCCAGGGCTAGTTCGAGCTCGACTCGTTTAAACACCTAATTTTAGTACTCCAATTTATAACTTTTTTCATCATATTTTATTTTAAACTGAAAAAAATATATGCAAAAAGTAAAGTATATAAAGATAAAACATAGAGGTGCTCGTTGTCGACGATATTCACATTCTGTTGTTGATTAGGCAACATTGGGCGAACTCAAATTTAATAAAAACGTACCCAATTCCATGTAGTGGTTGAATAATCTTAAGAGTAGTCTAATCCAATGATTATCTTGTTTACTCTATAAGACCTTTCTTGAAGAGAATTCATCAGTTTCACATAACAATTCTAAACCACATCATCTTTAGGTGTTAGAATTGAAATACCTACAAGTGATTAAAATAAAAGTTTTAACCGGGATCTTTACAAACTAGAGGTTTCGGTTTTATCCATCTTTATGTAAAAGTGTAATACATTGTTATCTCAACTCTAAATAACCATCTCTTTTTAAGTGTTTAGAGTTGCATCACTTGCAGATATTATCATATTTTTTCTTTGGTGTCTATTTAATGTATATAACAATTCTAAATCACAATCACCTCTAGGTGTTAGAATTGTCATTCATTGACATCTTTCTTTTGTTTGACATCTATTCGATATTGATCACAATTCTGAATCACCATTTCCTTTAGGTGTTAGAATTGTGTCATTCATAAATATATTTATTTTATTTGATATCTATCTGATGTTGATCACAATTCTTAATCATCATCCCTTTTATGTGCTAAAATCACCATTCCTTTTGTTTGACATCCATTTGATGTTGATCACAATTATGAATCACCATCACCTTTAGGTGTTAAAATTGTGTCATTCATAGACATCTTTTTTCTTTGACGTAGATGTCATATTGATCACAATTCAAATTACCATCACATTTAGTTGTTAGAATTTGTGTCATTCATAGACATCTTTCTTTTCTTTGTATCCATCTGATGTTGATCACAATTCTGAATCATCACCTTTAGGTTTTAGAATTATGTCATTCATAATCATCTTTCTTTTCTTTGACGTCTTTTCTTTGACGTCTATCTGATGTTGATTACAATTCTAAATCACAATCACCTTTATGTGTTAGAATTGTGTCAATCATAGACATCCTTTCATTTTTTTTCCTTTTTACGATTTCTAAAAATACAAAAATAGTTTAATTCAACCATTCTGTTTTCTTAGAAGTTGTGTAGTTTGAAGACAATCGACTTATAATTCATTTTTTTTATTTTACTTTTGAAGATGCCCGAAATGTTGTCTTAAGGGTCTTTTTGCTTTTTTTTGGAAAGTTGCGTAGTCCGAAGACAATCAACTTATACTTAATTTTTTTATTTAAAAAATGCCCTAATATGGACATAGGGGTCTTGTGTTTTTTTTTTCATTTTCTTTTTGTCGGGAGTTAGATTAAGCCTTAACCCTTTCTGTTTTTTAGACTAATCATCAAAATCATTTGGATTCAAAATATTGTCATGATTAAGGTTTGATCACAATTTTTATGAATGACTATTTTATTTCATAAAAGCCATCGATCATTATCTATGACTCATGTATAAACGACTGTTTTGACTTTTTAATCTCTAAAAAGAGCTTGGTCGAGCATCAACCACTTTGATATTTCCTCTTAGGCCTCCACCTTGGGTAACTTTCATCAAAGTTCATCTCATCTCTGTTTTATTTTAGATTGAAAAGAATGTTTTATAACTCTTGGTTTTGAATAATGTTTTATTGGAATCAAGGTGTATCTAATAGAAATGGTACACTCGAGTTCTTTCTTTTTTCGATCTAGACAATGTGTAGGTGAATAACGAGTGGAGATTTCAATATCTCAACCATTGTGTGTCATTTTATTTTCGGAACCCGAGGTATATCTATTAGAATCGATACACTTACATTTTTGTAAAAAACGCTAAGTGGTGATTTCAATACCTCAACCAACACGATAAATTTTCTTTATCTAAGTATCACAAGTATATCTAATATAATCAGTACAATTACATTCCTGCAAAATGACAAATGATAATTTTAATATCTCAACCACAATGGGTACATCTACTCTTTGATTTTTTTAGCCACCGAGTTTAAACATCTGTTCTAGGTAGCGATGGGAGAGAAGACGTCTTCTGTCAACTTATGACTTCAATTTTGCTACAACATTTTCTTTCCCTTCGTAAATTTCTTTCGGAGTTAACTCTTCTTGTCATTCAAAGAAATACGAGACTAAGATCAATCTGATATCTTTCATTCAAATTTTTTTCGGTGAAATAAACGGGTTCCTTTGAGAAAGTCCTCCAAATGGTTACTCTTACTATTTTTTTTTGAAATTCTCATGTTCATCGTTGTCTTATTTTAGAAAGGTCAAAGTCTCGTTTCTTCTATGATTTCAAAGGAATGAATTATTTTAGAATGAAATTGATCCTATGAATAGACCGCCTACGTATCTCCCAAGAAGAGAGAATTAAGTAACACGCAGTTCCTTGCACATGTATTTACAAAACGAGTTTTTTTTTTGTTTTTTTAGGATAGATTAGAATGAGTGAAAAATATTGGTCTAGTATTCCAAAGAATTATGAAAGTGGTAAAGAGATCCTTTTATTTTGTCCATGGATTTTATAGGAATATTAATTATCGTTTTTAAATTTTCTCATGATTTTTTTAATAATAAGGGTGAGAGAAATGTTTTCTCTCAGATTTTCTCGAGTATTGAAATCTTTATTTTAAACAAATCTCGAGAGACTTTAAGAATTAATAAAATAATGGCAGAAAAGATTTGTTAGGCGTCATGAATTCAGTCTAACTAGTGTTTATCAATCTTTTGAAATTTATTTCTCATTTTAACTTGCAATGTGAGATATAAACACCAAAGAAAGATGAAGAGAATCATATTTGTAACACATCCCCAAACGTTTATCACGATTCAAGTATGTGATCCACCAAATGATTATTTTTTGGGGTTTATTAGAAACCGTGTTTAATTTGTACATGCATGTGGTTTTGATTTCAGGGTCTGTATTCTCTCAATCAGTTTTTTCTTTTAAGTTTGAGTGGTGTAAAGTGTCATGTCTTTCTAACTAGCAACTTGTTTCAAGTCAAGCATCACATCCCCAGTTGAGTCGCCAGTTTCTGTACGACCTAAAAATAGGGATTCTATGTTCTCATATACGAATATTTTGGTGTAGGAATATGAATTATTGTATTTAAATTGTGTAATGATTATTTTAATAATATTGGTGAACAATAAATATTTCTCATGGATTTTCTAGAATATTGAAATCTACGTTTTAAACAAATCTCGTGAGACTTTAAAAATTAATGAAAGGGATGTAGAAAAGATTTGTTAGACTTCATGGATTCAGTCTAACTATAGATTGTCAATCTTTGGAAATTGAATTCTCATTTGAGAATGAGGAGCTCAAGGAAAATGTTCAAACATTGTTTTCTGAAAACCAACGTTTGACATATGTGGTTAGTTCCTAGACAAGGTCTGGAGATGCAGTCAGACAACAGATAAGTGTGTTGTGGCCCGCTAGATGCAAATCCAGTTTAGGATTTGACAATGCCAGCCCATAAAGGTCTTGTAAAAAGTTAAACTCAGTTACAGACAAGTTTAAGTCAATAAACTTTGTTAAATGGAGTTTAACTTATAATAGAACTGATCCAAGTTGTGAGGACTTAACCTTAAAGGATGAGATTATTTATGTTAAACGAATTATAAGCTGGTTAAAACCTAGAAAGGAAGCAGCCAACAAGTCCGGCAAACCAAAACCTGACAAGAAGTCAAGGAGTTTTAGACAAAAACCATCCTCTAAGGTTGACAATTCAGCTACTAGCAGGAAGACGTCTTCTAAGCCTAAATTATATGCACTGATCACAACGCAACATGAGAAATCTATCAAGATAACTCAAATATGGATTCCAAATAAACTAATCCATCGTGGACCTAAAAGAAAATTGGGTACCAAATGTGTCATTATTTACAGGTGCAAGTAAGTCAAATGGCATCTGGACAGTTGGCTGCTCAGACATAATATATGACAAGTAACAACCTGAAGTGGATGAAATCTTCACGAAACCACTTCCCGAGTCTAAGTTTTCTTACCTTAAATTTTTTTAGAATTGTTAGATTACGATAATTCATAAATTATGTTTTGAACTCAACTAGTTTTGATAATTTAGCTTAAATAATTAAAAAGGGATAAATTGTTGGGTTAAGATTTTAAAAATTGTTGAACTGTGTTTAAATCACAAACTCAACTGGTTTTGATAATTTAGCTTAAATCATAAAAAAGGGAGAAATTGTTGGGTTAAGATTTTAGAAATTGTTGAATTGTGTTTAAATCATGAACTCAACTGGTTTTGATAATTTAGCTTAAATAATCAAAATAGGAGATATTATTGGGTTAAGTTTTTAATTGATTTAAAATAATTTAACATTCTTGATTTCAAAGATTGATGAAATAGTTTTTGAAAAAAAATGGATAAAACTAAGTTCAATAATTGTTAATCATATCAAATATATAAATATATATTTAGATATCAACATTTTAAGTGGTGTAGTGGTAAGTATGCTCTCTTGCCACATGGGTGATATGGGTTCGAATCTTACCAAGTGAAAATTAATAATTAGAGTTTTATTAATTTGCCGGCACAACTCAAAGTCAACGCGCGCGAGTAGACGTTTAAAGTCAACGCGTAGTTAGACGAGATCTAACTAACTCCTTCAGACGCGGTCTGAAGGGAAGCGTAGTTAGAGTAGTTAGACGACGTCTAACTCCTTCAGATGTGGTTAGATGATGCGTCTGAGTAGATGGACGGCTAAGATAATCAGATGACGTCTAAGATGAGTAGATGGACGGCTAAGATGATCAGATGGCGTCTGAAGGAAGATAGACGTCTAAGATGAGCAAATGGCGTTTGAAGGAAGATAGACGTCTAGACAGCTGGTTGTAGAGCTCTTTAGACAGCTGGTAGCAGAACCAATCAAATTGAACGACTGCCACGTACGTTGTTATTCAAATTGTCTATACTACACTGTACGACCATGATCAAATTACTTAGAGTCTTATGTACTCTCGTACTATAGGCGGTTGTTCAATGGACACATGCCACGTTTCTAAAAGGAGGATTGGACCGTTAGTGCTTTTCAAGTATAAATAGTTGTCTAAGGACAATAGCAGACGAATCGCTGGTTGGAATCATAAGACAGAAACTGAAGCGCTCTCTCTCATTGAATTACCAGATTTCTACAAGTTTGATTTCTTGAATCAACTTAATCTCTCTCTAGATAATTTATTCTTAAGTGCATTTTGTAATTTACTACGTGAAGTTTAGAGATAAGTTACTTGACTATTTAATAATCATTAACATTGTATTGTTAATTGAACAGAGGTTGTACTGTTCAACAATGTGTGTGCTAAGAGTTCAGAACAGGCGGACAATTAAGTCCTGAATTTCTGACTGGGTTTGTGTAGTGTTTTCTATACTAATCAAAGCCTTCTAGTGGACTTCCAGATGCGAAAGAAGGGGTGACGTATGAGGGTTTACTCAAAACATCCATAAACAAACCATGTGTTCTTTACTTTCTACCATTTACATTTAGTTGTCTAAAACTTCAAATGCAACAAACAGTTCCGCACTTGAATCTGTTTTAAGAGTTTGGATGATTTACAAAGAATAAAAACAGATTTTAATCCCTCATAGGATTATTATCGAAGAGTTTATCGTAAGATATTCTCAATAGTCAAACTCTAGTCTCTATTGTTAACATCGATCCTCACATGAGTCGTTACTTTCACTTTTGTTAGATTGGGGTATGAAAAGCATTGCACGAATGTGGGGAATCATATTGAGTATAAAGACAATGGATCATTTCTTAAAGGTGATGTCATGATGTCAATGGACCATTTCTATATATTCAAATTAACATGACTTTTGAGAAAATCTATATATAGTTCCAACATGTCAATTCTCAGAAAAAAATCCTTTAGGTGTTGGATAATCTTTAAAATATTTTCTCAATTAATCTAGTTTCTTTGCATCTATTAGGTTGAGAAATGTTATTATTTTCTTCGAGAATAAAATGACATTTATCCTGGATAGACAATTTTATGCAACTTTGAATATGTTGGTTTGGTCATTTGTTCTAGGGTTGATGACACATTTCTGAAGCTTGAGTTAGAGAAGGCCTGTATCCTATCAATATAGTTTATATTTTATATCATTAGAGGATTGTTTAACTAGTTGCATCAAAATTTGTTTCTCTCGGAGTTCACGCAACTTTTAGTTGCAGTAAGAGCCTAAGGCGCGTTGACCTGCTCTCTCCTCGATCTTCTCATTGCTATTCTCATGATTTTTTACAAATTATGTTAAATTAAGGTGTTTTCATCGGTAAATCATATGACACTTTCTATATTGTATATTAATCACTTATATGTTGAATAAACTCAAATTAAGAAGTTTTGTTTTTGATGTTTAGTATTTTTAGAATAATATTAATAGTTTTAGGTGTGAGTGAGATAACTAAGAGATTTGGATGGGAGAACTATTTAATATGCATCATAATTATTTTGGCATTTGAAGAGGCAAGCATTTGAAGAGTCAAATACTATGCCTATAAAGATTTGTAATAATCCATTTGAGATGAATAAGAACAAATGTGTTTCCCTCTTGTTACCAATAAATTGGTATCAAAGACATTGCGTTGTGCGATGGTCGAGATAGAAAGAAGAGTAATCAAGATCATTATGAGGTGTGTGTTGAGCATAAACATTGATAGAAATAGCAATCCTAACCAATGGAATCCCACTACCCAAGTTGACAAAAGTCGCCAACTACGACAACTAGAAGGTGCAAATGAAGGCCCTTTTCGGCTCCCAAGATAATTAGGATGTGGTCGAGACTGGGTAAGGAACCGATAAACACAAATGGGTATTCAAATGCCTAGTTGAACGTGTTGAAGTTCGTTCGAGCTAAAGACAAGGAGATTTTGTATCTACTATACCAATCCATTGACAAGTCGGGTTTTGAGAAGATAGCTTATGCAAAATCTTCCATTGTAGCATGTGATACATTCAAAATAGCAAACAAATGAGACGAATGGGTGAAGTAACTTTAACTTCAAACCCTTAGGGGCTACCTAGAAAACATGAGGATGAAAGAGTCTAAAAATGTATTTAAGTTCATTACTCAGGTGGAGACCATGGTGAACAAGATGAATCGGATTGGTGAAAGTCTTTCATCAAATCAAGTTATTGAAAAGATTATGAGGTCATTGACAGATAGTTTCAAAAATATCGTGTGTGCAATATAGGAATCCAAGGACCTTTCATCACTCACCATTAAAGAGTTTGTTGGGTTTGAAGAAGCACATGAGCAGATAATAAAAAAACAAGAAGGGGGTTTCTTGAACAAGATCTCTAGGCGAAGGTGACAATAAAAGAAAAGAATGTGCTCTATGCTCAGAGTACCAGAGGAAGAGGAAGAGGCAGATGCCTAAGTGGTAGAAGAGGACGAGGAAGTGAGCAAGTTGGCCAACAGAACTATTATTGATGAGGTCAAGCTCGTGGTGGCCGAAAAAAACATAAACAACAATATTGAATGTTATAATTATGGAAAGTATAAAAATGTTGCCAATGATTGTTACTCGATAAAATACTACAATTATGGAAAGTTAGGTCATATTTTCACAGATTGTAGGTGTGAGAAGAAAAAGGAGGAACCAACAAACTTCTTTCCTGAGAAAGAAGATGAATGATTATTGTTGGTGACAAAATTCTAGAAACCAAGATCAAACTGAGTTGTACTGATAACTCATTTTAGTACTTAGACACCAACACAATTAACTAGATGTGTGGTAATGAGATGTTATTCAAAATACTCTCAAAAATAGAGTCTAGATCTATTTCTTTCGACGATGCTTCAAAAATAGCCGTCAAAGGTCGAGGAATGATTTGGTATCAATAGAGAAATTGGGGAATCGAAGAGATCATAAATGTTTACCATGTACCTGATCTCAAAAGCAATATACTGAGCATGTGACAATTGATAGAAAAAGGGTACTCGGCTTTGATGAAGGATCAAGAATTACAACTAGAGGATAAACTCGGGAGGCTCATTGCCCATATAGAATTGAAGAAATTTTTTATGTACAATCTTGAGCTTAAAATAGTTCAAGATAAATGTATGCAACTTATTCAAGAGGATGAGGTCATGGAGTGGCATTATAGATTCGATCATCTTCATTTTAGGGGGTTGATCGAGATGGTGAAAAGAGATAGTGCTTAGACTACCTTGTTGGAATTAAGCTAATTCCATTAATGAATGAAAATAAGATTATAAGTAAATAAAATAAAATAAAATTCACAGCAAAAACGTGAATTAACGGTGAATTTAATCAAAATTATAATTAAATATTAAATATTAATTGTTTAATTAATATTTAATGCCTAATTAAAAAATTAAAGTATAATATTGTGATAAACGTATAACTTTAATTGGCCTATCAATTTGTTAATGTATGGACTTTTCAATTAACTAGCATTGAATGTTTAACCTAATATTTTAACAAATTAATGTACAGTAAACCATGTTAATTAGTTATGGACAAATTGACAAATTAATGAGCAATATTCATTGTTAATAAACATTTGAATAATTTTATTTGAAGTTTTAATTTTCAACAGTATATGTTCATTCTATATTTTCATTTCACCCATCACATTATCTATATCATTCTCTCTCTAAGAATTTTAAGATATTTTTTTCTCTCTACACTTTATTTTGAATCTGGTGATAGTTCAGGTACGCTGATCAAGTTCGATGCGTTATTATTTTAGTGCAAAATTATTACTAGATTTGTTGTACCTCGGAAGATAGTCATCTGCGATAAGCTCTAGCACAAACAAGACACGATGTAACCGTTTTAAGGGAAACGTGTTAAGAACATGCCTCGAATCGACATCTCAATTAGTTATTTTGTTCTTTATATATTTTATTTATTTGTAACATTGTATTTTTATATATTTCTGTAATTTAAAGACAAGATATCTAACAATCTTAAAACAGTTTCTTTGTGCTTAGATATTTAAGAGCTTGCGCCATCAGATTTTTTTTGTCTTTGATGTTTCAGAAATACGAAAGAAATGATGGTTCATTTCAAAAAATGAAAATGATTTATCTTAAAGAATAAAAAAATCAACAAATAAAGATAAATCTTTATTGTATATAGATATGTTAATTATTAACACATTTTTTCTTATATTATTAAAGATTAATTTTATAAGCTAATATATTGTAATATATAAATTTTCTCAAAAAACATTAATATGTATATTCATTATACAAATGTTATATAGAAAATAAATTAGAGCACAATAATTTAATTTCTTCTAGTATTAATTAAAGATTTGATTGGTTATTAAAATTATTATTAATAATGAATAACATAAGAAAGTAACTAAAATGCTAGTTTTCATTTTTTATGAAATTAGTGGTGATTATAATTTATTATTAGTAATTAAAATTAATTATAATAGAAACATATGGTTTCAGTTTAAAATAATTAATTATAATATATATATATATATATATTCTTAAATTATTTAATTATGATAATTAATAAGAATGTAATATTGTGATAATTAATAAGAATGTAATATTGTGATTGATAACTAAGAAATATAATATATTTATTTATATAAGTATATATATATATATATTGTTTTATATATTACATTTTGATTATGATGTTAAGTTATAATTTTAAATGTGTATATATTCGTTTGTTGACAGAGTTGAGTCAAATATGAAGAATAAGTTGTCTCCAGAAAGAAGACAAAATAAGTAAAAGTGTTAATACTATGAAAGAGCACGTTGGTGTAGTGGTTCGAAGTTTGGACACAGGGATGCGATGTGAAAGGTCCCCAGTTCAATTATGAGATGAATGGATAGTCAATGACTTCTTTATAAAAATTAGACTAGTTAAAATGACTTTAGTCGTCATTGATATTGAAACCATTCTAATTATTTATGTAGAAATCAGATTCTTAGAGTTATTGATGTTGGAAATGAATGGGATATTCAATGATTTATTTTATAGAAATCAGACTCCTTAGAGTCATTGATGTTGGAGATGAAGGTGTAGTCAATATGATTTCTCTATAGAAATTAGACTCCTTCAAATGACTTTAGTCAAAATGACATTAATCATGAATGTTGAAATCATTATAATTTCTTATGTAGAAATTATGAAATGAATTGGGAATCCTAACGATTTGTTATGTAGAAATTTAATTTGTCAAAATGATGTTGTCATTAATATTTTGAAGCATATTAATTTCTTATATATAAATTATGTGATTAATCATGACAGAGAATGAATGTCATTTGTAGAAAGAGATTAAAAAAAGTTAGTTGTGTTAGAACTTATTCTAATAATGCATTTAAAAAGACACAACTATGTTAGGCGAAATTGTTTTCGCAAGAAATATCTTAGTGAGAACGATTCACCTAGATTTGTTTTGAGCATTGTCGCTTCACGTGGATTATCGGTTAAAACACGATAATGTAATTACTTCGATTAAGACATGAAGTACATTTGTAGTTATATATTGTGTTGCTAAGTGATTTCTTATATAAATATATAATATGCATATTAGATATAATATGATAACTGGTGTTAATTCATATTATGTATGATTATTTAGTTATTTGTATAGTAAATAAAGATTATTGTATCTCTATTTTATTTTAATAGAAAATTTTTAAAAATTTCAAAAAATTATGTGTCTTTTGGTATATAATAACTCCTATGGAAAGTTAAAATCATCATTAATTAAGAAATTAACGAATTGATGACATGAATAATTAGTTATTTTGTATTTGATTAAAGATAAATTATTAGTATAATAATTAATTATTGATGTATTTTATAAAGGTATTTTCTTAATGAAATATGAAGTAATTATAATATTTATGACATATCATTTGTTTTGTTCATGTTTCTAAATTATTCGATTATATATTTGATATACATTGTTCAATTTCATCATAAAGACTTGTTTAATTTTGATTTTTTTTATAATCTAATAATTAAAAAAGAAAAGTTGTGTTTGATTTGGGAAATAATGTGACAAATGTGCCAATATTATGGGATGCAAACGTGCAACCAATATAAATATTTAAGCAGCTTCAGCCAAAGATGCTTGAAACATTATAATTTTTTTGTTGAAATTATGTGACATGGTGAATATTTATTTGATTAAATATTCTAATTTCTTTTATATAAATAATGTGATGAAATAAATATTTTAATTGATTAAATATTATAATTTCTTATGTGAAGAAAGATTTATATATGAATAAACATTTTAATCTCTTGTTTAGAAATTATGTTTTATTTAATTAAATATTTATATATAGTAATCTTATTCATTATATGATAAATATAACAAAAGAAATTTGTAGAAGAATTATGTGACAAATTTTTATTAGAAAATCATTGATTTAAATCATATAAAGGTGTGTGATTAAAAAAAGGTACCAGCACGAATGTGGGGGCAAATATTTTTATTGATAATAACACAAAAATAAATGTGTATATTATGATAAATAAAATAATAATTTCTTTTTATAGAAATATGTTCTCTATAAAAGATAAAGTTGCACAACTTTACAAAAAGAAATAAAATAACAAAAAAATGTCTTGTTTATATTTGCTGAGTTGGTACTCAAATCGATATTTAAAATTTATGGATTTTGAGATCAAGAAACGTGTGATATCTTTGACATTAATTTAATAAAATTTTGAAGAACCAATGTCTTCAAAATGATTTTATGAAATAGATGAAAAAAAAGTTTATAAAGTCTTTGTATGACTTATAATAATTTTTAATAATGATATGAAAATTTGATCATACTTTGATTAAAAGTGAATTTGACAATTATATATATATATATATATATATATATATATATATATATATATATATATATATATATATATATATATATATATATATATATATATATATATATATATCATGTAGACTATGAATATTGTTTCATTAAGTGTCTTTTGTACGATATATTTATCGTTAAAAATTACGATAAAAATGATTAAATCCACTAAGGATGTGAATTGCAGTGCATGAATTATCATGTTGTTATCAAATGATATATTAATATTATTAAATGAAATATTAAACATCTACAAGTGAATATGTTTACACTTGAAAGTACAATCTACGTATGAAAATCTTCTAAGAAAATTATGTTTAATAGATTAAGCGTTATAATCTATAACTTTGACTTATGTCAAAAAATAAAACATTTCTATGAAAAA
Source organism: Impatiens glandulifera (assembly GCF_907164915.1). Classification (NCBI taxonomy): domain Eukaryota; kingdom Viridiplantae; phylum Streptophyta; class Magnoliopsida; order Ericales; family Balsaminaceae; genus Impatiens; species Impatiens glandulifera. The sequence goes on from NC_061866.1 coordinate 36,465,149, forward strand.
TATAATCGTTTAAACAAAGTAAGAATAGTTCAAATATATTTTGTATACTAATTAGCCAAGTAAACAATATTTTCATAAAAAAAAAGTTTAAATGATAAGCATATACGAATGACTATGTTTTTTATTAGAATATGTTCCATGTTATCTAAGAGTGTACCAACGAGAATTTCTAATTATTGTGATAATAATATGAAATTGGACAAACTTAGAGTCAATGAAAAGTCTAGACATACATGTCTTAGATATAATGTTATTAGACTATACTCTTTATGGGAATTATCAAATTTGACTATGTAAGTCAAAGTTAACATTGTGGATCCACTAACCAAATTATTAAATAAAGAGTTAGTTTTAAAAATCTTTTAAGACATGAGCCTAATATAAGTTGGTATGAAGGAAAACTCAACTTATGCATACTAGAGATCCAAAGAACTAAGTTCAATGGGACAACCTAATTGTACTAACTTGAAAAGTTATTGTTAAGGATTAATCTTATAACAAAATAATATATATTTTGACGAGGATAAGCATATCGCTTTTAATGATTCTTTATGAGCAAATAGATCACCTATGTGAGGGATAAGTGTGACTGTTTCGAAATAATTGCACGGATCAATTATATACCCTCTCACAGAACCAGACACGTGTTCATGGCCAAAACAGACACGACCATGAGAGCTTGACATGTATCATGGATAGTTATATGTGAAAGTGTGTAATCCTTTTACACAAATGGAAGAATAGTTCAAGGACATCGAGTCTACTAATCGGATAGTAAAATTAAATACTTTCATAAAGGAAGGTTTAAAGGATTATACCTACCTATCCTATGTGGAATTCAACTGTACAACATTTCACCAGGTTAATATTTTAATTTCCATTAATGTGGGGATTATTAAAATTAAGGTAATTTCATTAATTAATGAAAATACGATTATAAGTAAATAAAATAAAGTAAAATTCACACTACATTTAAACGTGAATTAATGGTGAATTTAATCCAAATTATAATTAAATATTAATTGTTTAATTACTATTTAATACCTAATTAGAAAACTAAAGTATAATTTTATGATAAACATTTAACTTTAATTGGCTTATCAATAAGCTAACGTATGGAGTTTTCAATTAGCTATCATTGAATGTCTAACCTTGTATTTCAACAAATTAACGTATAGGCAACCATGTTAATTAGTTATGTACTACTTGGAAAATTAATGAGCAATATTCATTGTTAATAAACGTTTGGATGATTTTATTTGAAGGTTTAATTCTCATCTGTATATGCTCATTCTTTATTTTTATTACACCCCCCATCACATTATCTATATTATTCTCTCTCTAATAATTCTAAGATATTTTTTTCTCTCTACACTTTTTTTTGAATCCGGTAATAGTTCAGGTACGTTATGTCAAGTTCGATGCGTAATGATTTCAGTGCAAAATCACTACTAGATTCACTGTACCTTGGGAAATAATTATCTATAATAAGCTACAGTACAAACGGGAGACGATGAAATTATTGTAAGGGAAATGTGTTAAGCACATGCCTCGAATCGAATCTCAATCGGTGATTTCGTTCTTCATATATTTTATTTTGTTTTATTTATTTGTAACATTGTGTTTTATATATTTTTGTAATTTAAAAACAAGATATCTAACATGCCTAATATTAAATTCGAAAAGAAGTTATATAAAGAATGTGTAATAGGGAAATAAGCGAAGACTTTTTCCTAAGTAGTTTTAAATACCGAGCAAAGGAGCAACTCAGACCGATTCATACCGATTTTTTTGGCCGCTAACTCCATAATCATTTAGTGGTAAGAGATACTACTTTTCTATAATTGATGATTTCTCGAGGAGATATGATTTTATTTTTTGAAGGAGAAATCATAAGTGTTTGAAACCTTTAAAAAATTCAAAGTGATGGTGGAGAAAGAAATCAGCAAAGTCATCAAAGTAGTCTGATCTGATAGAGGAAGTGAGTTCAATTCTGCTGAGTTTATCAAATACTACGAGGAACATGTGATCGAGAATTTCTTGACTATGTTATATTCTCCATAGGAAAATGGTGTAGCAGAACGAAAAAACCGACCTATTCTCGATATGGTTCGATCTATGTTGAAAGGAAAGAATATGCTGAAAATGTTTAGGGCATAGGTGGTGTAGTGCGCAATCTATCTTCTAAATAAATGTTCACATGCAAATCTAGGAGTGAAGACGCCTTAGAAGATTTGAAGTGGTATGAAGTCGAGTGTCTTTCATCTCAAGGTGTTAGGTAGTGTGGCCTATGGGAAAATACAAAGTCAGCACATAACAAAATTAAAAGATCGGAGCAAAAAGTACATATTTATCGGGTATGATGAAAAAATCTAAGGCATATAAATTTTTTGATCCTGTTAATAAGAAAATGGTGGTGTGCTAAGATCTTCACATGGAGGAATCAATGGCATGGAACTAAAGTAACCTAATTGAGGAAGAAACAAGTTTGGAGGAAGTTATGCCTCCAATATCAACAACCACCATGTTTTTAGAAGATGAATATACGCCTCAGCAATCCAGAATGAGAAGTCTACGGGAGATATATGACACTACAAATGAAGTCCACGTTGTATGTCTCATGGCCTAGTCAAAAGACTTAAATTTTGAGAAAGTTGTACAAGACAAGAAATGAAGATCGACTATGGAAGAAGAAATTGGGGCAATTGAACGCAACAAAATCTGAGAGCTAATCGAATTTCCTGAAGGAACTTGGACAATTGGAGTAAAATGGGTGTACAAAAAAGATGAATGTTGAGGAAGTAGTTGAGAGTTATAAGGCTTGACTTGTGGTGAAGGGCTATAGACAAAAGGAGGGAATCGATTATGATAAAGTTTTTGCTCTTATCACGAGAATTGAGTCAATCCGACTTCTAATCTTTTTAGTTGCTTAGAAGCGATGACCAATTCTACAAATGGATGTGAAGTCAGCCTTTCTAAATGGGAGTGCTTTAGGAGGAGGTATACGTCGAGCAACCACTCAGGTATATGAAGAGAGATGATGAGAAGAATGTGTTAAGATTGAGAAAATCCCTCTACGAGCTGAAGCAGGCTCATCATGCCTAGAATGAGAGAATTTATGAGTATTTCAAGAAAAATGGGTACAAGCAATGTTCGTACGAGCATGCCTTGTACACAAAGAAATCAAAAAAGTATATGATGGTATTCGCTCTCTATGTCGACCACCTCATATTCACCGGAAGCAACACAAAACTGATTAAGAAGTTCAAAGAGGTAATGAAGAATAGTTTTAGATGACAGACTTAAGCCTGACGAAATATTTTATTGGCCTATAAGTGAAGAAATCGAATGAAGGAATTTTTATATCTTAAGAGAGGTACACTCTTGAAATTTTAAAGAAGTTTAAAATGGAAGACTGCAACCCGATTTCTACTCCAATGAAACTAGACACTAAACTCTCAAAGTTTGATGGAGGAAAACGAGTTGATGCTGGGAGATATCGGAGCTTATTCGGAAATCTAAGGTATCTTACAAGAACGAGACCCGACCTAATGTTGAGTGTTGGGAAAATAAGAAAATTTATGGAGGATTTAAGTTATACACATTGGAATCCTTGAAGAGAATTTTGAGATATGTTCGAGGAACCCTTTCACTTGGTCTTTTCTATTCAAAATTAGATGGCTACCGATTAGTGGGTTATTCGGATAGTGATTTGTGTGGTGATTTTGATGACCAGAAAAGTACTATGGGTTATGTATTCTTACACGGGAATACGACTTTTACTTGGCTATAAATAAAGAAGTCTATTGTAACTTTGTCGATTTACGAGACAAAGTATATGGAGGCCTCTTGGATCGTGTGTCATGTAGACTAGTTTTCAATTTTACTAAGGCCTTTGGGAGTGATTCGAGACGAAGGGATTGTGATCCAAGTTGATAGCAAGTCGACGATCGAGTTGCAAAGAACCTGGTTAATCACAAAAGGAGCAAGCACATCGACGTCTGATTTCATTTCATTCGAGAACAAGTTAGAGAGGAAAGGTCGAGCTGGAGCATGTTGAAAGTCGAGCTCAAGCCGCAGACGTATTCACTAAGACACTACCGACCACACTACTAGAGAGTTGTAAAAGGCTGATTAGAATGAGTGGGAAGAGTATTTAAGTTTAAGGGGAGATTTGTTAAATAAACTTAAATTAAGAAATTTTGTTTTTGATGTCTAGTATTTCTAGAATAATATTAGTGGTACAGGGTGAGTGAGATAACCAATCGATTATGGTGCGAAACCTATTTAATATGCATTATAATTTATTTTGGCTTTTGAAGAGTTAAATACTTTATCACTAGAGACAGACCTAGAATATAAAGTTGGGGTGGACTTAAAAAAATTATTAAAATTTTGTTGATAAAACAAGTGGATAAAAGTAAGTTTTATCATTTTTAATAATTAGATAAACTAACAGTGAATTATATTTTAAATGAAAATAAAAATTAGGAATGCTCAAATTTCTACCTTACAAAAAAATTATTTTTTTTCAGGGTGGGCGGAGCCCCTACATAGTTCTGTCGCTAACTACCTTTAAAATTGTAACAATCCATTTGAGATGTCCAATTTTTATATTTTTAGAACATTGGGTTCCGCTTCTCCTTTGGAGTACGACTAATTCTCGCGGATTAAGCATATCACCCCAAACATACTTAATCATTTAATTAGGTACAGAATTTGTCTTCTAACGAGTTTGAAACCAGAACCTTAGAGAGGTTAGGAATATTCATCTCTAGACTACAAGAGGGGATGAATGTCCAATTTTTTCTTCTTCCTTTCTAACACGCATCGTTTGTGTCACTATTAAGCATCGTCTATTGTTGACATTTTTTAGAGGCTAAAATCAGGGGGGAAGACAATGAAATTGAGAAGTATTAATGACGCCTAATTCTTATAATTATTTTGTTGCACAATTGGTTTGAAATGAACCGGATGATTTTTTTAGGGCATAACCATGTCGATACAGCTCTTTATTAACTCTATTATGACCATTATCTCATTTATATAAATGATATTATTAATATTCTTGAGCAGTATAAGTTGAACCCAAACTTTTTTACTCTTGTTATATTTTTCTGATGTGAGTTTATATTTTGTCGTTATGTCAACTATGCTTACAAAGTTAGTAGATTATTTCATCTAAATATTGACAAAAATGAACAGAATTAGAATTCAATTATGAATAATCATGCTGAAAAAGAAATAAGTATCAATGCATATGCCCCATTTTAAAGTTTATTTTAACTTTCCTTTGTCCATTAGTAAATATCTCAGATAGCAAGCATGTCATCTCCAATTATTTTATTATATGTGATGTAATTTTATATTTTTGATAGGATATAAGAAGCTAGCCCATCGATTGGGTGAACTGCACTTTGGAGTATTTAACTAACTAAACTATATAATTATTGTTTAATTTTAAATATATATATATATATATATATATATATATATATTTTTAATATAACATAAAAGTTAAATAAATAAAAAATTATAAGTTCCCCAAAGTTCGGGCCAACCATGTATATAAGTAACTTTGAACATCTCTAACCATGTTAGAAAACATATTAAATAACTTCATATATTTATTTGATTTAAGTTATCACCGAACTATTATTATTATTATCACCTAGCAACTTCAAGTTGAGGATATATTTTATTATTTATTTTTGTAGAGGAGTGTCGTGATACATCTGTTAATTATAAGGCAATCCAGTAATATATATTAAATGTTTTCTTGCATCTGAATTATTCTCTATAAATACCGATCAAAGGAACATCAACCTTGAAACACAAATAAATTGAGATGGATATTATTCCTTTGATTCTCTCTTCATTCCTCTTCTTCTTTATCAGTTCAGCTCTTTCTCACTTTAGAAGAAGGAAGCTTCCCCCAGGTCCTATTGGCCTGCCCATCTTTGGAAACCTTTTTCAGGTATGCTAATATTTGTAACTTTTGTTTTGTTTTTTAAATGTTGATTCGAACCATAATATTTGTAATTATTTTTTTTAAATGCTGATTCGATCACATAACCTTGAAGACATGAAATCTTACAGGTCGGGCCGAAGCCCCATGTATCGTTTGCGAGACTGGCCAAAAAGTACGGTCCAATAATGTCCATACGGCTTGGTTCTGTCACATCGGTGGTTGTTTCTTCCCCGGAGATTGCCCGAGAGATTTTACAGAAACATGACGAGGTTTTATGTGACAGGGAAATACCAGACGTTGCGAGAGGCCAAGCTAATTTTCACATCTCCATGATTTGGCTTCCCTATGGCAATAGGTGGCGGATGCTCCGACAAGTATTGAGCACTCAGTTGACACACATGCATAAGTTGAACTCCTTGGTCGAGTTGCGGCATAAGGCTTCTAGAGAGCTCGTGGAATTTGTGAAGGAGATCTCTCAACGCGGTGGGCCGAAGATTATTGGGGAGAGACCGGTTGCTATCGGAAACTTGGCTTTCGCTACGGCTCTTAACCAAATGTCAAACACTTGTTTCTCAAAGAATGTGGCGGAATATGAATCCAATGAGATTCAGGTATATAGAGCGAATTTAACGTACAATCTAGATTTTCTTTTTGTTAATTATAATAAAATATTAAATAAATTCAATTAGGCATCCTAAATTTCAGGACCGACCCTAATGAGTTTAAGACTTATAGTTCAATAATGGTAGAGCACAGGGGCTGAACCAGGATTTGAAACCTACCCGGGCTAATTTTTTATTAAAAAAATCTATTCGGGCTAGTTTTATAGTTTGCTGTCACCAATGTCTTTTAGCGACGGAAAATAACCAATGACGACGGTAATTTACCGTCGTTATTGATAAAATACATACAGGTTGTCTAAGGCTACCCGGGCTACCGCCCGGACCGACTTGTACTTGGCTCCGCCCCTGGTAGAGCATAAGAACTTATATTCTCTTATCAAATGAATTGACATGCATGTATGCATATAGGGGTTTCTGAAGGCGGTGAAAACAGTGATGCATGTGACGGGACAGTTTAACATAGTGGACGTGTTTCCTTGGCTTAAGACAATTGATCCCCAAGGGTTGAGGGCCAAGTCTAAGGAAGCTTATGGTTGGCTTGAGGCCGTGGTTGATGATTTTGTTAACAAAAGGATGCAATGGAGGAGGAAGGATTCTAGCCTTTCTTCTTCTTATACACATCATGATGGTGATCTCTTGGACTCATTTATAGATTACAGTCTTAAAGACCCTGACTTTACTACTCAACAGTTCAAAGTCTTACTACTGGTTAGTAATTATCTCAACTCTAAAAAACTTTTTAATTAAAATATTACCCATCTACATAATATTTTCTCATCATATATATTTTATAAAAAATGATTGGGAGAAGAAATTTGAGGGAGGGAATTAGGGATGGAATGACATGGCACAATTTGATTAGCCAAAAAAAAATAACAAAATTTATCTCTTTTCTCTCCTCACATTCGATCATTTTTCCAACCAGTGATGTAGTGACATATCATTTTCTCCCCCATTTCCTCCATCAAATTCCCTCCCCTATCACTCCTCATATTTTATATTATAAATTTTAATTAATTTGTGATAGAACACAAAAATTCAAACTTCTGGATTCGAGTCTTCACAATCAAACCATTTTAAAATTAAATTTTACTTAATGTATTTGTATAAATAGTTTAAGTTATTTAAAACAATTAAAAAATCTTGTATTAAAAGATGGAACTTTCATCAATTAAATCACAACATTAAATTATAAAAAATAAAAATAGTAGTAGTACAAATGAAGTTTAGAGTGTTAATCGCTTTTCAATATTCTTTTCATTTTTTTAATTATACTTAAAAGATTCTCATTATTTTGTATATACCTGAACTATTTCTTTAAAAAAAAATAATATTATAATATATTAAATATATATATATATATATATATATATATATATATTAATTATTTTATCAAATAACCTCAATGTTGTTTTCTTTTGTGAAGTAATGGAATTTTTTTAATAAAATATATATAACAAATAGTGTCAATATTATATGTATCATAATACAAAAAATCTTATACCTAACTAAAAGAGATATTAACTAGTTTCAATTATTAATAATGTGACTATGATTAAGATAAGATTGTAACAAATTTGGAGTTTCTATAATTTTACATATTTTTAATTTTCTCATACCAATATTTTAACAAAATAATTATAATAAGAAATCTGTTTTTATACTAAAGATCTTAACTAGTTTTTTTTTTAAATTTTGTAGGAGTTAATTCTTGCTGGATCTGATACAACATCAATCACCGTGGAATGGGCAATGACGGAACTTCTTTTGAATCCAGACATAATGATAAAGCTTCGTCAAGAGATAACAGAGGTAATTGGCACAAAGGGAGAAATAGAAGAAGCTGACATTATTAATTTACCATACTTACAAGCTGTAATTAAAGAAGCAATGAGGCTTAGGCTAGCCGTTCCACTTCTAGTTCCCCGCAATTCCAAAGAAGAAGTTGAAGTTAAAGGTTATGTGATCCCAAAGAACACACAAACAATCATAAATGCTTGGGCAATGGCTCGAGATCCCTGCTACTGGGAAGCCCCCAACAAGTTCTTACCCGAAAGATTTCTCAACTCAAACATGGATTTTAAAGGGCAGCATTTTGGGTTTATTCCATTTGGTTCTGGACGAAGAATATGCCCTGGGATACTCGTGGCTCAACGCATGGTTAGCCTCATAATTGCATCATTGGTTTACCATTTCGATTGGAAGCTTCCAAGAGGTACCACAATAGATAACCTTGACATGGACGATGTCTTTGGGCTCACACTCCGAAGGGCCACTCCGTTGCTCGCGGTCCCAACAATGATTAAACATTGATATATGATTAATTAAATGGTGTGTTAAGTTAATATTTTTTATCTTTGAAAATTGGGTGGAGTGGTATGCTAAAATAAAAGATCTTTAATATAGATCAATTGTCCAATTATTAGGGTAGTATGGTGAAAAATTGTCCAATTATTATTAGGGTAGTATGGTGAAGACTTGTACATTTGGATTTGGTTTGAACTTTGTTAGAATATAAGATAATATATTTATAAGATATTATCACAATATTATATATATTGTGATAATATCATTAATATATTATATTATATTATTATATTAATTTTCTTATAAGTATATTGTAATTTATATATAATAAACATAACTTATGTAAATCAATCATATCATTCAATACAATCTCCTTCTCTTTATTCTAACATGGTATAAGAGCCAATATTTTGTCCTTGAGCACAAATTTAGTCTTTCGCTGTCTCCATCAATGGTTACCTTAGCCATTGATGGAGAGCTCTAATCATTATTATTATATTTTTTAATAATATTTTTTTGTTTCAAATAATTCTCTTGATATTTTTTTCCTTCTTTCAAATAATTATGTTGATATTCTTACTTTCTTCGGCAATCGTATTCTCTGTGTTTAGTTTTCAGTTGTTGCTTTATCCTAGTAGTTAATGCCATATTTTTATTGGTGTTAATCCAATCATATGTGCTCCTTTACTGGTTATTTAGTCAATACATTGTCATTCTCTCGTTAGAATGAGTTTTACAGGTGTTGTTTCACCCAGCATTCTATTCTCATGGGATTCTACCTTCTTCGATGGTTTTCTTTAATGCAACACACTGACATCCCGTCGTTGGATGGATTTCGAGACTTGCGAGTAACTTTGAAATTCATTCGGTTGTTGTTTCACCCTAGCATTCTATTCACATGAGATTCTATCTCTTCGTTGGTTTATCCGTAAACACACTGTCATCCTTTAACTGGATGGAGCTCACGAGTTTTTGAAGAATGAAGAATACAACATCAATATTTCATCATCTCGTCTTCAACCTCAAGCTGTTCAAGTGTTTTTCATCTTGAGTTTGAAAAGAGATGTAAGAATATAAGATAATATATTTATAAGATATTATCACAATATTATATAAATTGTGATAATATCATTAATATATTATATTACATTATATTATTATATTAGTTTCCTTATAAGTATATTGTAATGTCATATAATAGACATAACTTATGTAACTCAATCATACCATTCAATACAATCTTCTTTTCTTTATTCTAACAAACTTAATATTAGAAGTCATTTCACCACAACTCTATTAATATTTACAAATAATTATAATAACAAATTATTTTTATTATACAGTATATATAGATTAGACATTTTAATTAATATAGTGGAGACTCATAATTTAGTGATGATAGAACACATAAACTAAAGGTCATGGGTTCGAGCTTTCACTGAACCATTTAAAATATAATAAAAACTTTAGTTAATGTGGTTGTGTTTGTGTGAAAACAGTACAAGTTAAAACATTTATAACTTCTTGTATTAAAATATGAAAATCACATCAATGAAATAACAATATGAAATTAGAAAAAGATGGAAATAGTAGTATTAGATAAAGGTAAATGTTTATAAATATTATTTAGCAGAATAAAATCCATATTAAAATTCATTCATAAAATTTGCATTTCTCTTAAGTAAATCAAACTAAATACAAATCAATTTGTTGCATTAATAGCTACGAATTATAAAAAAAATAGACATTAAATTTAAAAACATCTAAATGATGTAAAAAAACATGAGTTATGATAGGGGAGCTACTGGGACAACGATTCCTCTAGCGACTCCCCCACGTGACATGTTAGCGTGGAAAATAAAGTCATGTGAAAATATATAAAAATAAAGTCAGCGCGCGCACTTTTCTTCACTTTTGATCAAATCATAGTCAGGCTATGATTCTTCTCCTATCGAAAATAGCCCAAATCTTCGAGATTTAGATTTCTCTCACCATGAAAAACCTAAATCGAAGCAGACGACGACCTAGAAGACGACTATTGTGAAGAAGACGAGCGCGAAGAAGACCATCGTGAAGAACACTACGAAGATATGACGACCGCCACGAAGGAGTCGATGAGCGCGAACAAGACGTTAACATGTATTATTTTAAAATTAAATTGTAATATTATTTTTAAACTAAATTGTAATGTATGAACTGTAATGTTATTTTTAAACTAAACTGTACTATTATTTTTAAAATTGAACTGTTCTAAACTATAATGTTATTTTTAAAATTAAACTATAATGTGTTTTAAAACTGAATTATAATGTCTAATAAACTAATATATAATGTTTGGTAAACTAAAATGTAATGTTTGATGAATTCTATTGTAATGTCATTTAAAACTGTAATGTAATGTCATTTAAAAACTGAACAGTAATGTGTTTTAAAACTGGAATGTAATATTTTATAAACTAAAGTTTAATGTTTTATTAACTAAAATTTAATGTTTTATTAACTAAAATGCAATATTTTATAAACTGAACTGTAATGTCCGATATACTAAACTTTAATGTCATTTAAACTGAAATGTAATGTTCGATATACTAAATTGTAATGCCCGATAGACTAAACTGTAATGTCTAATATATTATATTGTAATGTCTTATATATTGAAATGTAATGTCCAATATACTAAACTGGAATGTCCGATATACTAAACTTGAATGTCCGATATACTAAATTATAATGTCTGATATACTGAACTGTAATGTTTTATATAATACTAAATCGTAATGTCTGGTATACTAAACTGTAATGTCCAATAGACAAAGTAATGTCATTTAAATTGAACTGTAATGTTTGATATACTGAATTGTAATGTCATTTAGCCTGAAGTGTAATGTCCGATATACTGAAATGTAATGTCTGATTCCCTATAATGTAATGTCCGATATCCTAAACTTTAATGTCATTTAAACTGAAGTGTAATTTTTGTTAACATTGTGTATCTCTTATTCTTTAAATACATGGATAAACCATCATCAATCCATCCCGATGTTCAAATCCCCAATGTTCAAATCTCCACGGTTGGAATGACTTTTCATTCCGAAAATGAGCTTCGTGAATATTATAACGCTTATGCACAATCAAAGAGTTTTAGTATTCTAAGCTAGGAGCAAGGAATGATTCAAAAAAGCAAAAGTGGTTCTCCATTGCTTGTGTCAAAATTTGTGCATATTCTATAAGGGGAAAATATTTACAATGTAGACCTTCCACCAAGACGAATTGTAAGGCTCAAATAAACGTTGCGATTATGAATGAAGGTGTTGTTGAGATTACTAGTGTCTTCCATTAGCATAACCATAGGTTGAGCCCGAGAAAGTCGAAACATCTTAGATCTCACAAGGTTCTAGATCCAATTGCGAAGAGAAGATTGTATTTAAACGACAAACTGGAATTACTTTGTCAAAAACATTTCAATCATTTATAGTTGAAATTATTATATATGATCATCTAACTTTTGATGAGAGAAGTTATAGAAACTATATTTCAGAAGTTAAGCGGTTGAGGTTAGGAGATGGTGATGACGAAGCGCTTTGTCATTATTTCTACCGAATGCAAAGTAGATGTTTAAATTTTTATGTTTATGATGTGGACGAGAAAAACTGGATAAGGAATGTATTTTTTGTTGATGGAAGATACAAGAATGTTTATGAGTACTTTTCGGATGTCATCACCTTTGACACAACGTATTTGACAAACCTCTATGATATGCCTTTTGCTTCTTTTTCGGGGTAAATCATCATAACAATTATTTTTCTAGGGTGTGGCTTACTGTCTATTGGGGATATAGAATTTCAGATTTATTTATTTGTCTTTTTAAAGTGTGGTTGACATGTTTGAACGGACATGATCCAAAGGCAATAATCACTAACCAATGTCGATCAATGACCATTGTTATTGAAAAGGTATTTCCAAACACCCGTCATCGTTTTTGACTTTGCATATAATGAAAAAACTCCCTACTGATCATGCTCAGTATATGAACAAAAATGATCGAAATAAGGTTAGTTTTTAAGATCTAATGTTATTTGGATATTTGTAAACTGTTATAAAAATACTACACTAAAATGCAAAATCCATTGTTTTTTGTATTAGGCAAATTCGGCATAAATGTGTAGGATTCAACATGATAGGATCGGTTTGATCAATAAAGATTGAGGTCTGACAAACGATTCGATACTAATCCTATGAGGGATTAATATTTGTTTCTATTCTTCACAAATCTTTCGAACTCTTGAAACGGTTTCAAGTGTGGAAGTGTTCGTCGGATTTGAAGCTTTGAACCAATGAAAGATGAATGACAAAAAGTAAAGAACACAGGGAGTTGTTTATGAATTTCTGAGCAAACCCTCATACGTCACCCCTTCTTCCACAACCGAAAGAATTTCACTAAACTCTTTGAATCAAATACAGTTTACTGATCTAGCTAAAACTCTGTTGAACAGAACAGCCTCTATTCAACTTACAATATTTAGAAGAATATTCTCATAGATAGACAGTGTTTTTATTCTTTCTCTCTTGAACTTGAATGATGTAAGAAATCAGTAAGGCAAGAGTGATTCAGTAAAATGACCAGTTGATCGAGAGATTCGTCCGTTGTCCTTGAGCATCTATTTGTAATATAAGGACACCAACGGTCGAATCTTCTTCAAGAACACGTGGCAAACATCCATTGGAAGGCCGCCCATAGGACAAGAGTACAACGAACTCTGAGCAAATGGATCGTGGTCGTACTGAACTGGTAGTGCGCCGAATATCCTCTCTGATATTATCTTGTACTGGACAAACCGTTGGAAGGACATTATCATACGTGGCGTTCGTTCATTTGATACAATTAGTTGGCTTGTCAGACTGCTCATGAGTGAGTGGAGTAGGGTAGAAGACATTTAGTTGATCGTGGGTAGACGTATGCTAACTTCAAACCGTTGCTGAAGCGAGGCATTAGACGTGCTCCAATAGACTGCCTAGTCTAAGTGAGTTAAACATCAACGTCTAATAGCGTGTTCCATTAGATCACCAAGTCTAATGGAGTTAGATTGCAACGTCTAACTATGTATCCCTTCAAACTTGTCTGAAGGAGTTAGACATCAACGTCTAACTATGTTTCCCATTAGACTACCACGTCTAATGAAGTTAGACCTCAACGTCTAACTACGTATCTGTTAAACTACAACGTCTAACTACGTATCCCTTCAGACTTGTCTGAAGAAGTTAGACGTCAACGTCTAACTACATTTCCCATTAGACTACCACATCTAATAGAGTTAGACTTCAATGTCTAACTACGTATCTGTTAGACTGCAACGTCTAACTACGCATCCCTTCAGACTTTTCTGAAGGAGTTAGACGTTAACGTCTAACTACGTTTTCCGTTAGACTACCACTCTAATGGAGTTAGACCTCAACGTCTAACTACGTATCTGTTAGACTGCAACGTCTAACTACGCATCCTTTCAGACTTGTCTAAATGAGTTATACGTCAACATTTAATTACGTTTCCCATTAGACTACCACGTCTAATGGATGTAGACTTCAACGTCTAACTTCGCAACACGTCTAATTAGCTTGCTTTGACCACGTCTAAGTTAGAAAAGTCCGATGCACCTACACAGAAACAAAGTTCAGTTGTTTAATATTTCGTAATTTCCGTTTATTAACTTTTTACTTAATTTTTCCCAACAATTTCTTCTAAGTTAATTAACTCTTTACTTAATTTTTTCGAACAATTTCCCCCTTTTTGATTATTTAAAGCTAAATTATCAAAATCAGATGAGTTCATAATTTAATCCAAAAATTTCTCTTTTTGATGATGTTAAAACCATGCAATCTTAATAAAGTAATGTAAACACCCATCAAATACGATTGAAATCAAAGTAGTTCACCAAAATATTCCAACATAAGTTTTAAAAATATAAAAAGCAAAGAAAGAGATTTATGGTCCTTCCCTTTTTACGTTTGGATTAGCTTCTCCTTCTAGCAAAGAGTTGCCCGTTAGGAGGTCGTGAAATCAAGTGATAGCACCTCGGCCGCCTCCACTTCCACCACCTCTGTCGCCTCCACGACCTGGACCTTTCTTTGGAGTTCTGCAACCTTCTTCGATCTCTTCAGAAGCTTTGCGTTTTGATTTCGATCGGGTATCTCTAGCAGCTCCACCTCTTGAGATACCACCTCTAGAGCTACCTTCCTTATTTTTAACATTATCAGCTTCAATAAGGGCTTTTTGGCAGCAGCAGTCTCAACTTCTTCAGCAGCTTGAATAGACCTTGTATAAGAATCAACTTAGTCCATTCACTTGGCTTCAGCTCTATTCATTGTATTGGACACCTTGGTCTTGCAAGAGATCTATTCCTGACATAAAATTTTGATGAAGCTCCAAGATGAGAGATTTGGATTCAGTAGACTGCTCAGATTGTCTATTGAAGAAATTCTTCTCAAACTTCGAGTACATAAAGTTAACGATGTTACTTCATAAGTATTTCTCTTCATAGTCTTCTCCAATTCTTTTTGAGTAGCTAGAATATAATACACTTCTTCCTTGCTAGAAATTGAGCCCTACTCAAGATTGGCCAATCTGGACTGCATATCCAGCATATTATGTTGAATTGAGCTCATTGCGTTCAACATGGAATTGTATAATTTTGCTTCTCCTTATAGGCTTCTTCTAAAGAATGAGTAGTATAGGACACAACCTGAGAGCACGCTGGAGAAGTACGAATTGGGCTGACATGCACATTAACTTGTAAAGAACGCTCTGGTTCTTTATCTTTGGAGGAAGAAGAGGGATTCTTGGACGCATCCTTGGATTTCTCTTGATTATTGAGAATATTTGCACATACTTGATGAATCTGTTTTGAAATACCTTCAGAATGAAGAGGTAATTCAATAACTTTATCGATAACATCGCAGCTGTTATGATCGGGATTGATGGAGGAGAAAGAATTGGACTTTCTTCTGAGGATGAGGACGAGGAAGACTCATCTCTATCAGTTTGTTCCCCCTCAGCAGAGGGAATCTTCTCAGAATCTGCCTCCTTTAAGGGTTCCCCCTTAGTTTCTGATTCAGGAGACAGATCAGCAACCTTTGTTTATTCCTCTTCCACCACTAGAATTTCTTCTTGTGTAATAGGAGGAGCCACTTCAGAAGACTCCTTTTATTGAATAGGAGGATGAAGAGTTTCAACAACAACCTCCTCTATCTCCAAATTTATTTTAGGTTGACCCAAGACCGGGTGTGCTTAATAATCTGTTGCGCCAGTAACCGCTTCTCCTCAAACGATATGTTGACCAGCTCAATAAGATGGGCAGTAGCTTACTCATCTTCTTGTGAAACAAATTGATCAATATCAAATATCTTTATTGTCTTGTCTTCATTAGAAAAGTCATGAAACAGACTCAACTCGGAAGACTCTGTTTTGTGAACCTGTTGAAGAATTGTCGAACAATAGCCATTCATAATGAGGTCCAATCGCTTCAAAACGTTCTGCTCTGCAGGAGCATCCCTATCGAGCGAATTGAAGTTGTCCTTCCTCTTCTCAATCATGGAAAACAGAATACTTCACATGATGTTAGCCACCACCAGGTCTTTTCTTTTGAGGGCTTCAAAGACCTCATCAGTTTTAGCCCATTTCAGGACTCTCTTCTTCGTCTTTATCAAATTCCTCCATTCTTTCACAATTTTCTTTTTCGAGAACATCTCATCAAATTGAGTGGATAACCTATAGTTCACTCAAGTGTCGAAGATGTTAATCTTCTCAGCAACCTTCATTTCTACTTCCTCCATCACAAGGTTAACAATACAGCTGGCTTCAAAAACCTTCTCCGGAGATTTTGTAGCAATCCCATTTCCGTTTCCAGGAATCATAGCTGGTTTAGGAGTTGGCAAGGGTTCATGGATAGTGATGCCTGAAGCTCCCCTTGTTGTTCTTATAATTTCGAAATGGGATAAAGGCTTCAAAAAGACCCCTTTTGGGAGTTCAGACACAACACCCTTTCCCGTGACTTTGGGTTTGACCGCAATCGGCTCAATATTTGGCAGGGTAGGAGCCTGTTCAGATGGTAGAACAACATCAGGAATTGGAGCAATAGCCTGCTCTGTTTTAGTAAAAATCACATCATTACTAGTAGCCTCAACCGCTACTAATTCTTTGGGGAGGAAGAGCGTCACAACCCTATCAATATTTTGACTATTCAGACCAATTAGCTTAACAGTTGGCCCTTCAGCTTGTTCCATCATAGGAACATCAATAATAGGCATTGAGGTCAGAGGAGAGGAAGAACTTACCTTAGTAGACTTCTTGGACGGCTTAGATGCCTTAGACACCTTAGATGCTTTAGACGCCTTAGACTGATCAGTATCAGGACCAGAAGACTTAGGGCATTTGTAGCAGAATCCTTAAAATGTGTTCTATCTCTATTATGAAGATAAATAACATAAAAGTTGTAAAAAAATTGTTTTATCAAATTCCCTATCCTTATAATTTTTTAGGGATGATGAACAGTGAATCTTTATATTTAGGGATTACTGTAGCATCCCTAAATAATAAAATAATTTATTTTCTCTTTCATGGCTAACCATCCCGCCATTTCTCTTTTCATTTCTAACAATCCCGCCATTGTTTTTCTCCGCCGTTTTTTTTCCTTTTGTTGCTATTTTTCCTAGATCTCTCCCATTTTTCTTAGATCAATAATCTATTTTCTCCAATTTCTATCATGGATATTTCTCCAATTATACGAATGGCGGGAGGAGTAGATAATGAAGTGTATAATGAAACATTTCAATCTCAAACTAGTGGTGGTGATTATGATCAGTTTATGTCAACTTATGAGTTCAATGAGCTGCAGACTCAAGATCAATACAAAAAGGCTCGAAGTAAGAACTTCTCTCCAGAAGAGGACCTTCTATTGGTTTCTGCTTGGCTTAACACAAGTATTGATCCAATTCATGGAACGGATCAAACCAATAGTCAATACTGGAGCAAGGTAGGAGCATATTACAAGAAAGTCATAGAAAAGACTAAGTATGGGCAACGAACAGATAAATCTCTCACAAATAGATGGAGCACAATCCAGAAAGTTTTTACCACCATTTTTACCACCAAATCATTTAAAAAAATAAAGTTTGAACTATTAAAATAAATACAAAAATCAATCCAACACACACCTTGAAAACTTTTGGTACAAATCAGAATTTTCTTTTAAAGTAAAAGTAGCAATTTCCTTATGGGAATGTGTTCTTATATATATTTTAGGTTTTGAGGTGGTTAAGAAGTTATGAATAAATATTTAAGGGTTATAAATAAATTAAGTGGTTGAGTTGGTTGAGAAGTTGTTTGTTTTAATTAATATTTAAATATATATGAATAAGTAATTAAGTGGTTTTCCAAAAAAAAATAATTAAGTGGTTGAGGTGGTTGAAAAGTTAGTTGTTTTAATGAATATTTAAATAATATATGGATAAGGATAAGGAAGCTAATGTAGAATAATTTATATTTTAATTCTCTAAAATAGGGATATTGTTATTTTATATTATTTTTAGGGATACAAAATAGGGAAACTGGTACAAATGCCCATAGCCGGCTTCTTCAGCGAGCTGGGGGATGGTGAAAGAGATTGGGGAATAGCAGCAAGAAGAGGAAGACTTGGTCTTGCCTTGGAGTCAACTACTCCAGAATCCTTCTTCAGAGAACTCTTTTGGCTATTTGTGCTAGCCAAAAACTCTATTACAGATTTAGTTCTTTTCTCCCCCGTAGACTGAACGGAAGCAGCATGTCGCTTAGATCGAGTGACCAACTGGCCCCATGTCTGTTGGCTGGATGAGCCAGAAACTTTATCCTTTGAGAACTTCATCCTTGCAAGAGTGTTCTTCACAGAAAAATTGGTGAATATGCGACTTGGGTTAATAGCCTCACCCTCACCCATAAAAACACCCAAATATTTCATAAACCATCCGAGTTGGGATGAGAAGCCCACACTCTCCTTGTTCTTTGAGTAAATCAACTAGCATAAATTAGAGAATAAGGTAGATTCCCAGCTGATTTGCATACCTTTTGAAATGGCCTTCATGTAGTCGAAATGGTCCTGGTTGTTAAGGTCGAAAGAGTTTGCTCTGCCTTGGAGAGCCTTTGCCACGATATCGTTCAACAAAATGAAATGCGGCATTAGGGCTTTCTTCTTCTCGTTTAGCCCGATAGAAGAGCCATCGTTGGAAAAAGTGATCTACATTTCCAAGATAGTTTCCACTGGAAGCACTAGATTGAAGGTATGACCCTCCGATGGAAGTTCCTGAAAATCAGCATAGGCAGCTTCATTGAAAGAGATAGAAGTTTTGTTTACATTCGCCGTAATCGACTCTCCAACTGCGTTCGTCATCTTGAAGAACTCCCTAACTTCCTTCTCGTAGAAGATGAACGGTCCGCCAAGGTACTTTCGAAGACCGGAATACTCCAAAGAACGGAACATATCAACAATATTCTGTTGATCAATGGTGTAAAACGATGCGAAGTCCACCTGCAAGGTGTTGTGACCAAGAGTGATGGGTTTCTTGTTAGCCATTTGAGAATAGATGAAGAAGATGAACACGATTTCACTTTTAATGATGATTTTCATAGTCATGTCTCAGTCATATTCTATAAAGAGTAACTAACACATTCGAACATATTTGTTATTTTCCTTGTGATTCTAAATATTCGTTTTATCTCACTAAGAAAAACTCTTGAGATCCCTAGCTATCTAAAACCCTAAGAACTCTTCATCTTCATCTAAACTCCTTCAAAACATAGATATAGCCTCCATTATGTTTAACATTCTACAAGTACACTTTGAGTCTGTCCTCTCTGTGTCGCTTTCAGAAATGGTTGCAATGTTCAATACCGTTGCAGCTTCCGGTCTGAGGAAGTTCCTCGGAGGTTCCTTCATTATTCACGAACAAGAGGTTCGTGAATTCTTTGAATCTGCAAAGATAGTCGATGGCGTTATCCATGAAACAATAAGAGGAGAAAACATCTTCATCTCTAAAGTATTTTTCACTCAATTCTTCGAGCTTCCTACTAAGGGGTTGATAGTGTTTCTCCCCTATCCAGATGTTGTCTTGTCTGAGATGAAGCTAATCTTCTCAGATACTCCCTTTATGTTGAAACTCACGGCAAGAAGTCTTCTTTAAAACCTGAATTTGGTATTCTTAACGACATCGTTTCTAAATCTCTCCTGACACAAGTAGCCAATAATATCTACTCCAAAGAACATTTTGAAATAATGGTGGCTATAACTAGGAGAATAGCCATCAACTAGTCTAAAATTCTTTTCAATAACTTAGTGAAGCTAATTTCTTCTCCAAGAAAGATAACTGGGTATGTTGTTCAACTTAGCATGATGTTCGAACATCTTTAGGTTAATGTTGGACATCGGTTTCGCATTAAGAACACCAGAGTCATGGACGGTCAAAGAGTCCATAACTATTTCTTTAGAGTAGGAAGAACAAAGGTCAAAAGAAGAAGTGGGGCGCTCCAAAGAGCTCTAAGAGAATTTTAGGATTCTATCATTCCCAATGATGTCAAAAAGGGGAAAGAAGTGGCCTGCTATCCAGGGGAAAGTTCAGGCAAAAATAACTATCATCAAGGGTAGAGGAGTATAGGAGCATCCCATTTTAAATTTTGCTTTTTGTCTGTTAATGGGAAACTTTGATTTTATATGAAATCTAATTGGCTATACTTTTGTTATTTTTCATGATCTTCTAACTAAGTTTTAACATCATCAAAAAAGAGAAATTATTGAGTCAATTAAAATGAACTTAGAAAATAAGTTTATTTAAATCAACATTGTTCTAATTATGAGCTAACATTATTTTGATAATGTGAGATTTATTCAAAGTAAAACTTAGTTATGTTCAAGCAAAGCTGAAAAGCTTAATGTTATATTGCAAACAAATTTGACTAAGTTAGGTTATTTGTTTCGTGTAGGCACAAAAGGATTATGCTACTTCAGATGTGATCTGAAGTAGGTACTTATAGACGTCTTTCTACTTTAGACGGAGTCTAAATTACGCAAGTAGACGTAGTCGTCTAACTCTCTTAGACGCGGTTTGAAGGGAATTAGTTAGACGAGGTCTATCTCCTTTAGATGAGGTCTATCTCCTTTAGACGTGGTCTAAAGGGATGCGTAGTTAGACGAGGTCTAACTCCTTTACACGTGGTCTAAAGGGAATCATAGTTAGACAAGGTCTAACTCCCTTAGACGCGGTCTAAAGGGGAACGTAATTAGACGAGTTCTAACTCCTTTAGATGCAGTCTAAAGGGAAGCATAGTTAGACGAGGTCTAACTCTTTTAGATACGGTCTAAAGGGAAACGTAGTTAGATGAGGTCTAACTCCTTTAAATGCGGTCTAAAGGGAAGCATAGTTAGATGAGGTTTAACTCCTTTAGATACGGTATAAAGGGAAACGTAGTTAGATGAGGTCTAAATCCTTTAGATACGATCTAAAGGGAAACGTAATTAGACGAGGTCTAACTCCTTTAGACGCAGTCTAAAAGGAAGCGTAGTTAGACGTGGTCTAAAGGGAAATGTTGTTAGACGATGTCTAATTCCTTTAGATATGGCCTAAAGGGAATCGTAGTTAGACGAGGTCTAACTTCTTTAGATGCGATCTAAAGGTAAACGTAGTTAAACGAGGTCTAACTCCTTTAGATGTGGTCTAAAGGGAAACGTAGTTAGACGAGGTTTAACTCCTTTAGATGCGGTCTAAAAGGAAGCGCAGTTAGACAAAGTCTAACTCCTTTAGACGCGGTCTAAAGGGAAATGTAATTAGACGAGTTCTAACTTCTTTAGACGCGGTCTAAAGGGAAGCATAGTTAGACGAGGTCGAGGTCGAACTCTTTTAGATTCTCTAAAGGGAAACGTAGTTAGATGAGGTCTAACTCCTTCAAATGCGATCTAAAGGGAAGCATAGTTAGACGTGGTCTAACTCCTTTAGATACGGTGTAAAGAGAAACGTAGTTAGATGAGGTCTAACTCCTTTAGATGCAGTCTAAAGGGAAACGTAGTTAGACGACGTCTAACTCCTTTAGACGCGATCTAAAGGGAAGCGTAGTTAGACGAGGTCTAACTCCTTTATACGCGGTCTAAAGGAAAACGTAGTTAGACGAGGTCTAACTCCTTGATATACAGTCTAAAGGGAAGCGTAGTTAGACGAGGTCTAACTTCTTTAGATGCGGTCTAAAGAGAAACGTAGTTAGACGAGGTCAAACTCCTTTAGATGCGGTCTAAAGGGAAACGTAGTTAGAAGAGGTCTATCTCCTTTAGATGCAGTTTACAAGGAAGCGTAGTTAGACGAGGTCTAACTCACATAGACGCGGTCTAAAGAGAAGCGTAGCTAGACTAGGTCTAACTCCCTTAGACGCAGTCTGAAGGGAAGTGCAGTTAGACGAGGTCTAACTCCCTTAGATGCGGTCTAAAGGGAAACATAGTTAGACGAGGTCTAACTCCTTTAGACGCGGTCTAAAGAGAACGTTTGATGTCTTGCTTCAGAAAGCATCTGAAGGAAGCATCCATCTAAACACGTACTCACTTAGCTCTAACAACGTACGAACAACTGCCACGTACCTCACCAATATAAGACAATATTAGAGGATATTCAGCGCACTACCTGTTCTGTACGGCCATAATCCAAATGCTCAGAGTCTGTTGTACTGTCGTACTATAGGTGACAGTCCAACGAACACATGCCACGTGTCCACAAAGAATATTCAATCGTTGGTGCACTTCAACTATAAATAGAAGCCCAAGGACAACGGTCGAATTGCTTCACATACTCGCTTTAAGAAAATTACTCTCAAGATAAAAACACAAACTACTCATTGTTTCACTGTGTGATCATATTGTAATTGCATAATGTATTTTATATGAGAAATCTCAGTGTTGTAAGTTGAATAGAGGGTATTCTGTTCAATAGAGAGTTAACTAGTAGAGTGAGTTGTACTCGAATCAAATTCTTTAGTGGATATACTTTCGGTTGTGGAAGAAGAGGTGACGTAGAAGTTTTATCTCCAAACATCCATAAAACTCCTTGTGTTCTTTACTTTCTACCATTTGCATTCATTTGTCTGAAGCTTCAAATCCAACAAACAGTTCCGCACTTCAATCTGTTTCAAGAGTTTGTGAAGATTTGCGAAGAATAGAAACAGATATTAATCCCTCATAGGATTATTATCGAATCGAATATCGTAAGTTATTCACAATAGTCAGACCCTCGTCTCTATTGTCAACACCAATCCCAACATACCTCTTTCATCCTTTTTCTCTCATATACCATCTTGTCATCCCAACATGACATGATGGGAAACTGTCTCTTATAATTATTATGGACAATATATATTCTGCCATATCCATGTAGCATAACTAAAAAAAGGTTAAGTATCTACTAACCGAGCAATGATATGATATGTGCATAAACAAAACAATTACCAATAAAAATGTTAGTGGTCCATGGTAATATGAGGCTTCGTTTTCTTGCCATTTCTTGACACTTTCAGCTAGTGTGTTTAGGGTGAACTTACACCCGTTTATGTCTTTTATACTATCTACATCCATTAATGATATGATAGGGTGAACATGTAGTGTTGAAAACAAGAGACATTACAGTTTAGTTTAAATGACATTACATTTCAGTTTATCAAACATTACATTTAAATTTATGAGACATTACATTTGAGTTTATCAAATATTACAGTTGAGTTCATCAGACATTATATTTCAGTATAAATGACATATACATTTCAGTACATCAAGCATTATAATTCAATTTATGAGACATTACAATTCAGTTTATCAGATAATACATTTAAGTTTATCAGACATTATATTTAAGTTTATCAGACATTACAATTGTTCATCAGACATTACATTTTAGTATAAATGATATTACATTTCAGTATAAATGACATTAGATTTTAATTTATCAAGCATTACAGGTCAATTTATGAGACATTACACTTTAATTTTACTAGTCATTACATTTCAGTTAAAACAAATTAGAATATATGTTAATTAAAACACATTAGAATATATATCAGTTGAAACACATTAAAACGACAATTATTAAGAGTTCTTGTTTACCTATACTGTGCATTTTGTGTTTTCCATAGAAAACTAGAGACGACATATACAACGAAATCACACTTGAAGTCGTCATCTGCATCTTTATTTGCTATTATTCTCTCAAGCATGGACAGAATTGTAGGAGCTCCTCCATTATCATTTCACATCCATCTTCTTCTCCAAATCCTTAGCATTTGAAGGTACTCAGCTCTAACAGATTTCTGTCCATTAGACTCCGTTATTATGACGTCACCTTTGGGGAGGTTCAGTACGCATTGAATGTCTGCTTCGTCGATTTTTAGTATCTCCACATTACTCAGCATTAAAGAAGTCCTTCTATAATCGAACTTGTTCAAGAGGTGACGACATAGTTCGAAGAGAAATTTTAAGATACCCAAGGACAGGAGGGAGCCGAAACTAATAGCATTGACAACCTCTTTCTGAACGTCCGAGAGTTTTCAGACGGGTTTAGAATGGCCATTTGGAGAAGTCTGGAAGTTTAAAATAGGTCGTTTCCTTGCACGAATGGAAGAAGTAGGGACGAGTATGAAGAAAGCTTCCTCTTCGATACCTTGACTTTGTAAAAGAAAGAAAATGACAATCAAGTTTTGAGAACATTAAAATCAAGTTTTGACAATCTAGTTATGAGAAGATGACAAATGTTACCTTGGACGAATGGAAGAAACAAGGGGTGAAGAAGAAGGAACATAAGAAGCGAGGGCGGAGGGTGAAGAAAGTTTCATCTTCAATACCTTGACTCTATAAAAGAAAGAAAATGACAATCAAGATTTGAGAACATTATAATAATGTTTTGACAGTCAAGTTATGAGAAGATGACAAATGTTACCATGGATGAGTGGAAGAAACATGAGGTGAAAAAGTAGGAATGGAAGAAGTAGGGGCAGTAGGTGAAGAAAGCTTCCTCTTCGATACATTGCCTTTATAAAAGAAAAAAATGACAATCAAGTTTCAATAACATTAAAATCAAATTTTGTGGAGATGACAATTGTTACCTGGCAGGAATGGAAGAAGAAGGGGGTGAAGAAGCGAGAAAAGAAGAAGAGGGGCGGGGAGTGAAGAATCCTTCTTCTTAGATATCTTACCTCTGTAAAAAAAAAGAAATAATAATTCAGTTTTGAGAACATTACAATCAACTTTTAAGAAGATGACAATTGTTACCTAGCATGAATAGAAGAAGTATGGTCGAAGAAGCGGAAAGTGAAGAAACATTCCTCTAAGATACATTGTCTTTATAAAAGAAATAAAATGACAATCCAATTTTGAGAACATTACAATCAACTTTTGAGAAGATGAAAATTGTTACCTAGCAGGAATGGAAGAAGCGGGAATGGAAAAAGCGTGAATGAAAGAAATGGGAATGGTAAAAGCTAGGGCAGAGGGTGAAGAAAGCTTCCTCGAGAAAACTTTCTTCCTCTTATATACCTTCAAACCGAAGAAAAAAGAGATTTAATAAACTAAAATTTAATATAGCGTCTTATAAACTAAAATATAATGTCTGATAAACTAAAATGTAATGTCTTATAATCTGAACTATAATGTCATTTAACATGAATTGTAATGTTATTTAAACTAAACATTAATGTCTTATAAACTAAAATGTAATATTTGATAAATTAAAATGTAATGTCCTATAACCTGAACTGTAATGTTATTTAACCTAAAATGTAATATTATTTAAACTAAATTGTAATGTCTTATAACCTAAACTGTAATGTTTTATAACCTATTTGTAATGTCATTTAACCTAAACTATAATGACTTATAACCTAAACTGTAATGTCTTATAACCTAAACTATAATGTTTTATAACATAAATTGTAATGTCATTTAACCTAAACCGTAATGTCTTATAACTTAAATTGTAATGTCTTATAACCTAAACTGTAATGTGAACTGTAATGATATTTAACATAAACGGTAATGTCATTTAACCTAAACTATAATGTCTTATAACCTAAACTATAATATCTTATAACTTAAACTGTAATGTGTTTCTAACATTTGAAGTTAGAAATGTCACTGTCTAACATTTCTAATATTTCATTTCACTATCTAAAACGTTTTAATTGATTGTTATATTTCAGCGTTGTTAGAGATCTTCCTCTTCTTATATTTGTTCGCTTCGTTCGGACTCTTCCTTACTTTGTTCGGATTCTTCCTTGCTTTGTTCGAACTCTTTCTTGTTTGGTTCTTAGTCTTTTTGGCTTCGTTATTCTTCAATGCATCAAAGACCACGATTTGTTTCTTTGAATCCTAAACATTACAGAAGGTCACGAGTTAAATAAACAATTGTACTTAAGTAGTTTACAAGAATGGACATTTCTTACCATTTCGAGATTCAAGAACGGAACTTGATGTAGAATGGAAATGGGACTAGAAGAGTGTTAACTGAACTTGATGTAGAATGGAAACATAGAATAGAGATTGAAACGGAAACGTAGCAGACAACTGGAAAAATGCTACGGTTTGAATCTTTGGACGATAGGCGAATGATGGCTATGATTTGAATCTCTCGACGATAAGCGAATGAACGATGGTTAGGGTTTGAATCTCTATATGATAGGTGTGCGATAGTTTTATGGATTTTGTGGGTTTTCTGGGTTCTGGGGTTAACAGGGGAATATGAAAAGTCTTGTCATGGCGAGCTCCGATATTTGGAAATGAATTAATTTTATTATTTTTATTTCTTTTCCACGTTGGCATGCCACGGGAGAATCATTCCCCTATTATTATTCAAAAAATATAGACTTAGGAATTTCTTGAAAGAACTAAGTTGAAAATGTAATTGGATGCCATTAAACCTGATCAGCCCCTAGTTTTGGAAGGAATTTTATGTTCTTGAAGATTAAAAAATCGATGCGATGCTTCAAAATTTGTGGAGAAATTAGAGTTTAGAAAATTTTAATTCATAGTATTTACAATTATAATTTCTCTTGTTTTGAACAATATAGTCAATTTCATTTAATTGAAAAAGTTAATTAAGTGTATTTGTTCGATAATTGTAGCAGTTGGTTATACCCATTAATTTCATAGTGAATTTTGTTTTGTGAGTACTCCATTTATTGAGTTGTTAAAAGGATATTTGTTATAACAACTCAATTTCATTGTAATTTTGTTTTGTAAGTATTCCATTTATTAGATAAAGAAAGAGACAAATGTCATTATTGAATAACATGGAGAAAAAAAACGTAGGAAGTGCACGCAAACCCACAAATGAAACATAAAACATGGTGGGTTGAAAGTCAAATTTCTTCTATTCTCCTTTGAGGGAGGGTAAACTTAAAAGAAAATGAAATATTTTTCATATCTTTCTCTTTTTCTCTTTTTGTTTTTGTTTAGGTCTATAACTCAACTAAAATATAATTATCTCCAAAAATAAAATAAAAAATTTATTATGCTTAATATTTTATATTTGATCTCTTCACAAAATTGTCAAAAGCCTATGTAAGATAAAAAGTTTATTATTGTGTTCTATTTATTTTATTTTTCTTAAATAATTTATTTAATAAAAAAATCATTTAAACACAAAAACAAAAATATAATATTGAAAGAGTTAAAAAAAATTAAAAATAAAAAAATAAATTCAGAAAAATAATTAACAAAATTTTCAAATTTAATTTCTGAAATCGTTGTGATAATGACATTGTGAATAAACATTAATGGTCTTTTTTTTTTTGTTAAATGTTTTTCGATTCCTCCAACCAGATAATCCACCAAAAATAAATAGGGGTAGAGATTCATCTTTTAAATCTTGTTTTTTTAGTCGTTCCGATCTATGTCTCATAATAGTCACGAGTGAGGATATACTGTCCCAAATGATTGTCTCACTTGCTATCTCAGAGATCAAAACGATGTGGTTTTCATAAATGAGACAAATAAAATATTATATATATTACATTTTATTTTAATATTTAATTTTCTCTTTTATTTCTCCACTCTCCACTCTCTTCTATCTTCTCTGAGACAACAAGTAGGATAGTCTTTTGGGACAACAGATCCGAACTCAATAGTCAATGACGTTCTACGACATAACCCATTGAAATCGTGTCAAATTTTACAAAAGACTCAATATACTTACAACAAAGTAACAATTTAAAATATATGAAAAGTCGTATTCAACTTTTAAAACACATCTCGTACACAGTAATAATGTCTTTCACATATATCTATCATCCTCAAAATTTTGTCATAAACAACCCTCCAACCAACCAAAATCAGAAATTCTAGTATGATCTTATAATCTCATCATTTCTCTCAAATAAAGATCAATCGAGTCCACATACAAATAAGGATCATCCCTTTTTCATTCCTCTTTTTTCATTCCATTTCTTAAATTAACAGACTTTTATTCACAAACTATCACCTTTTTATTTTTATTATCAATTATTTAATTTTAAAAATAAAAATAAATTAAAATTAAAATTAAACATACATAATTAAAATAAAAATAAACATAAATATTATATATTAAAATAAAATACAATAAATAAATAAAAATTAAATTAAATTAAATTATAAAAAATCAAATTTATTATAAAACTTAATAAAAATGAAATATATATATATTAAATTTTATGTAATATATTTTATTTTAATATTTATGTAAATATATTTTATTTAAATATTTATTTAATGTATTGTTTTCACATAATATGTATTCTATTTTAATAAGTTTTGTAATAAATTTGATTGTTTTATAATACATCTTATTTTATTTTTTATTCAATGTTTATATAAGGTATTTTAGTTTAATGATTGATATTTAATATTTAAATTAATTTTTATTTTATTTTAACTTTCTGATATAGATATTTACTCTAAATTAATTAATTTAGATATAGAATTTGATTTTTTTTGGAATGAAAATAAAAAAGATAGGTCGGCAGAACCAAAATCAATCCTATAATTAGGTATCAAGAAAGTGGTTACAATCCTTATAATCTAATCTCAGTTTAGCATTAGGCGGGATGTTCTGAAAATCATCGTTACCTAATAAATGTGTGGAAAGTGACTAAAACGTTTGTCAAGCCGGTTGAGAAAATCAAACAATATCAAGAAACTAATGTTATGAAAGAACTAAAATTCCTTTTCTTTTTCTTTTATATTTTTAAAAAAAATATATTACTAGTCCATTTTTTTTCTAACGACGCAGCGTCTTGTTTCTCCTTCTACCATTAAAATTTGAGTTGATATTGTGTTTTGTTTGGTGCGACATCTTATTTAGTTGGATCGAATTTTTCGTTTTGGGGTGGCTCTCAATAAATTGAATAATTGTTAGGTATTTCTATTAAAAAATTAATTTTGTAAATTATTTATAAGATTTAATATCTATATCATTAATTATTTGTTTTGATTTTTTATGTTTATTTTATTTTATTTACTAATTAATTTATTATAGGGAACTCTTATTGATTAAATAAAAAATAATTCTTTATCTAAAGAAAAAAAGAATAACATAATAAAAATAAATAAAACTCAAAATAGAATAAACTATAACTCCAGAAGAAAAAAAAAAGTTAATTAAGACCTAATAAATGAAAAAATATTTATATTATTGACTTTAACTCTAAAATCTTAATTTTGTAATAATTGACACTTTAAATATTAGACATTTTGAGATTCAAAGTATATGATAGTTTTTGCATTTTTTTCATCATGTTGCTAAAGAGTAGTATTTGAGATTCAATGTATATGATCATTTTTTATAAATTTTTGATTCAAGAATAAGTTACTAATGTTTTTTTCTTTATATTAGTAATAAACTTGGGAATAATTGAATTTTTAATTTGTATTTCAATATTTAAAATTTCTTCATTGATTTACCATCTTCACAAAAATATATGATTTAATGAGAAAATTATATTCTTTCAAGAAAGAAAAGAGAAAAAAAAAACTTTTGAAATGATATTAATAACTTTATAGTGTTTTTCTATCTCAATGTTTTTTTATGTAAATGTTTTTTTTTTTCATTTATCTCAATGTTTTTTTTTTCATTTTAGAAGATTATTAGGAAAATTTTTATCAAAATAATAATAAACACCTGTGGAATTGATATTAATAACATTATAGTGTTTCTTTAAAAATATTATGTATAATTTGCATTAGTAACATGACAAAATTCCAAACATTAAGATAAGAACTCTTGAAAGTAATCAGACCTAGCAATAAGTAAAACAAAATCGAAAAGGTTTCTTAACAAGCAGACAGAGCATAGTGCAAATGTTATCTAAAATCAGAGTCCTTAACAACATTAGTTACTCAACAATTCGAAAAGGCCACCCAGACAAAACAAACGAAGAGAGATTCAAACTGGGTTATAAAATTAAACGAATAATAGCTTTCGATGTCGCAAAATGAAACAAGCAATATCAGGTTATATATCTATCCTGATGCTCCTGAAGAAGCCTTGCCGAAGACTTTGCATCCAGGTAAAGAGAACTCGCCTCCACAACATCTGCCTGCAGGAAATCGCAAACCCCAAAATTAAATACAAATTCTCTAAACAAACAAACAAACAAAAAGTGAAGAACAGCTTACCTTGCAAATACAATCCCGGCCATTCATTTTAGCCACAACACTTGCCGGTGATAAGAGCTGTACTGCATGCCTAAGGAATTTTAGGGATGTTAAGTCAAACTGATCTCCGAAAAAAACTAAACTGAATTCATGATCTGGATTGGATAGATATAGGTTTCTAGAACTCAAAAAACAATTATAACCAATATTTTTTTAATGGTAAAATAATTTTACCTTATATTTCAATTTCTTTATACATTATAACTTTAACATCGCATTCATTTCAGTATTCCCTATTTCCAGAAATTTGTTTCAATGTCTGTTGTATAGGTTCTCTCTAATAATGCTTTCATTATGATTACTAAAGTGGAGGATCAGGGCAAACCTTAAGGATGCTGATTGTCCAATCTCTCCAAGGTAAGCTAGGCTCTCTTCATCCACTACAAGTTCCTCAACTTGTGCCCGAATAGCAAGAATCTGCTCGGGCATTATTACGAAGATGATAAACAATCAAGTAGGAATCATAATATCAAGGATAAGTAAAAATAATATTTGTGAAATGGGTTCCGAACCTGTATCATTTCAGCCGGACCATATGTTTCTGTCCTTATAATTACCACTCGGTCTAACAAGTCCACAGGAATTCCATGAGGACTCAACATGTCTGTTCCCCTGCAAAAATCCACCAAAAATCAAAATAATGTAAATCATTATGATATCAGAATGTCATATACAGTCAGCTTTTGAAAAATATGCAAGAATGTGCACATATAGAATCACTTCTTTTTTTGGAGAAGATAATTTATTAAGGAAGAAACATAAGGTCTTGTTTGATGTGGTCTATTAGGGATTATTTCCATGTAACTCATAGAATCACTTCTTTTTTTTTGGAGTAGGTAATTTATTAAAGGAAGAAAATAAGGCCTTGTTTGATATGGGTTATTGGGATTACTTCCATGTAACTTACTATCCAATTTACCTCCAAATCTATTATGAAATGATTCAAATCATCAACCAAAATACCACATTACCCTTTGCTTTTTATAACATTTTAAAATACTAAATAATAAGAGCAGAATTTGGTCATTTCACCCAATAACCCACTTCAAACAACAAACAAGGTTATTTGAAAATAACCCCAGATCAAACGAGGACCAAGATCAAGAAGACATCTCGTCTCATTCAGAAAAATCAAGCAAAAATCATAGAAAGTAGGTGTCCTTTCCTATTACAGAAAAAGGATTGGATAAAATTGTTGATGGCCAAGTTGAGGTTTTGTTTTTTTGAATCAAGTGTTCACTTATAGTCAAATAACTAATCCTTGATTTGTAAAATTTCATGATATTGAAGAGTGTCTTCTGTAAGCAGTGGTAAAGGATTATACCTCACATTACATATTCCTCTATTTGTAGCAAAAATTACTATAGGTGAAAGTGAGCTCTCAAGAGCACGATTTAAGTACGAAAAACACTCTATATCCAACATGTGTACCTGCAAGGAAGTGCTAAGAATCAATAATCGCATTCAGCCAATTCAGGACTAGAAAGAAGTTCAAATATCCTTACAGACCTCGTCAATAAATAAAACACCGGGTACAAGTTCTGCAACACCTTCATCAATGTAACGGTTAACAACCTATAGACACAAATGTAAGTAAATTGGTTTTTTTACTATATTGAATGCTAACATAAAAACCATGTTAAGAGGATAAGACAGTAATTACCTTGTTTATTTCTTGTCTTAACTTATCCGTAATCTCTGTTTTCCTAGGTTTCATCATCTGCCCCATTAAGGATAAAATATCTTGTCCCCCTTGAGGACGAGCATTTGCAGCATCCAGATCATGCAGTGTTACATCCTGATATGACACATAAACATTAATCAACACAATTTCATACAACATCATGTCCACTTTATGAGTACCATCTTATTAAAAAGCGTCTTATTACTGAAATTTCTGAAGCACTCAAGATTACAATTTAACCTCAGTTTCACAAGAGAAAATACAGTCCAAAGAGTTTTTCTATTTGATGCTAACTGAGGTGTGGTCATTACCTAATTAATGATTACATTTGTTAGTTAGGATTTAAGTCACATATTGTATATTAACATATTACATAAGTTCTAGTTCAAAAATCTTCAATTGGACTCATCCAGAATGACATTGACCATACAAAGGCATTTTTTTTCATGAAAGTCCAAAATACTTTTACTTCTGTCAGAAAATGTGAATGGGTCATGAGAATGGGCTTAACTTTTCATGGATGAGAATAGATAACACTACACTATAAAAGAAAATACAAAATCTTTATGCTCCACAAAGTTCTATGATGAATTGTCCAAATCAGGATTATTAGCATAAGCTACCTACTCGCAAGGTATGCAAGCAAAGTATGAAGACAAACCAGGATAGCCCATTGAGCTGGAATTTTAATTGTTATTATTCTTTAGACGAGGAGCCTGGCACATCAACCCACCACCATGACCACCCAACTTAAATCAAGGTGCTTTCAATGTAAATCAAACTTAAGTTCAGTACTTTTACTACTTGGTACTGATTTAAGTATCAAAACAAGATATAAAGCTTGTGAAAGTTGACTCCAATACATGGACAAGCTAACATCATGCATGCTTCAAAAATAGTGGTGCATGTCAAGAAAACAATTTATGGAAGAAAACCTGAACTATCTCCTTCTTTTTGTGAACTTCTCCCTTAGGTAGTGGAACATACTCTTCTGCCTCAAGATCAAATTCTGTAGCAAAAGCATCACTTCTTCCAACTCTTTTAACTGCCCCACTGTTGGCCTCAATGTATATGACATCACCAACAGCCACCTAAAGAATTTATTCAAACACGAAAAATGCATTAAACAACTACTCAAACATGAACTTATAATCAATCTCAATTATGACAGAGAGAGATGGCAAACAGATACATAACAGTTGAAGAAGATTCAATATAATAAGAGGTTTCTAAAAGCTACCTTTTCCTTGATCAAGGCATCATATATGGTTGGATCAAGCTTCAGTTGCTTAGTTCCCTTGACAGTTTTTAACCCAATGATAACATGACTTATACTTTTACCATATCCACCTGTTAAGCTGTCTCCCTCTTCGGGAGAGAGTTCAGTCACCTGTAAAAAATAGTTAAATTTTCTATAACCAATTCTAACAATAAAAAACTCATCAAGAAGATTGATCATGGAAACTTGCCTCTCCTTCATACACTTCTTTATTTTCTTTCATACGTAAACCTATTGCCCTTCTGAAATTTTCCATTAACACCTCTGTTTTCTTGACTTCAGAGGAATATACTTCAGATCCAACCATTGGGCAGAATGGAACCTGCAGAATAAAGAGCAACATGAGAAAGAAGTTAGCATTGAATAGAGAATCACACCTGAAATATTCACTAAGGATATGAGAAATAGGGCCCTATTTGGCTAACGATTTCTTTCAATTATTCAACCCTTTCTATGACATAAATGCTTACCACAATAAACTTCTACTTTTATGCCACAGTAACCATTTCCATTTCAAAATCAGTAAAACAGTCACGCGCAGATTTTTTATGGCTTTCCAAAAACGTCCTGGATGTTGGGAACACATCATACATCTCCTTTATTACCACTACTTAAAGAACAACTACTAGCTATGAGATGTACACCTGCGGTGATGGAGTTTTGACTCGAGTATTTTTATGTATCCAAACTGTTTCATGAATACTATATGACCAATTATGTAAAGTTTTCATTTAGTGATGAGGCTACAACTTCACCAAAAGCATTACACAGTAATTCATAATGTACTTATGTACATGTGATATATCTGAAGCTAGTCTTAATTAAACCAAAATTTATAAGAGAGAGTTGAGCACAGAGATATATAGTAAATTCATTACAATTGTTAAGAAATTTGAAAAAGTTGTCAATTGTGTTCTTTATAGATTCATTGTTCAAGGTAACATGAAAAATTTCTAGAATTACATGAGGTTGTCTGTCTTGGGTAGAAAGATCATTATTTGAGATTTTGAGTTATGTAATGATTGGGATTCTTTGGTGATCTTGTTTCTTTTAATATTATTTGGGGGATTGATGGGTTTGGGACTTGTGAGTTATGCATGATTGGGTCATTTGGGGTTTGCCCAAATAATCCCATATGAATTTTCCTGACAAGCTCCATGTCTCACTTGAAGTTTTAGCTTAAAGTTACTGTCTTCTGATTTGGGCAAGCAGCAAAATTTTACACATTCAAAAGAAATGGACAGGCACACATCTACAGAAATATATGGAAATCTGTTCAACAAACTATTTGACAAAAAAACACTCCACTTTGTCACTACTAGAATAGATTGCTAAATAAAAGTCTAAACAAGAAGATAAGACAAATAATTACAGATATTAAGAATATGCATCATTACAATAATGGAAAATGAAGACATTTAGCACACACCTTACTCCCAAGTTCCTGAGATATACCAAGGGCAAGAGCCGTTTTACCAGTAGCTGGAGGTCCAGCAAATAGAAGTGCTCGTCCAGCCATTTTCTTTTGACGAATCATGTCCACTACCAGACCAGAAGCTTCTCTGGCAGCTGCCTGACCAACAAATCCAGCAGCCAAAGGGATAGATCTTCCATTGACCTACAAAATAACTCATGAACATTCAACTTTCTCCCAGAAACATATAAGATGAAGTAGATGGATACTAATTATTTGTCCCATCTTTGTTACAATGACAACAAATACACATTTATTTGTGAAGAAAGATTTAAGTTTGTATGGATGTACCAATAAACAAGTTAACCCTTTTATTTTCTCCCAAAACGAGTTTAGAATTCTAGTAAATAGGATGATGAATATGCAAGTAACGAAACCACAACCCTAAACCCAGAACCAGGTTCAGAATACCAGTGTTTTTGAGAAGAACGAGAATAAAACTAAAGTATGAATTTGTAATAAAGTTTGTAGCTTAAGTTTATACTGAAGCATGTGAAAATAAAAAGAAACGAAATGAGTTTGGCGTACATCAAGACCGAGGCCTTTGATATGAGTATGAGTGGCTATCCTCTGTTTCTTCGTTTGTGATTGAACTTCTTCTATCTTCATCTTCCGTCTGCCAGTCAGCCTGTACTCTCTTCCTTCAACCTAGAGAACGAAATGGAGGATGTATTTCTTCCGCCGTTTCCACGTTATATATAGAAGAAGAAGAAGACGCTAGTGGCGGGTTGTTTTCTCCTTTCACAATGAGAGAGAAAAAGGGCGAAATATTCAGCAAACAGAAGAAGAAGAATAAAAAAGAAAGGGCGAGCCGCGCCTGACATGGTTTTTTTTTCTGGAAAGATGATATTATTCCTTCAAGGTTTGAATTAGGTTTAAAACAATAAAATAAATAAATTTGTTTAATGAGATTTGTTTTCTCTTATTTATTTTTTTAAAATCAACTCAATAAGCTATAAATAAGGGTAATTTAAGTTTAATTTAAGTTTAATTCAATTCAAAATATATCAGCATAACC
This sequence comes from Impatiens glandulifera, assembly GCF_907164915.1. Lineage (NCBI taxonomy): Eukaryota > Viridiplantae > Streptophyta > Magnoliopsida > Ericales > Balsaminaceae > Impatiens > Impatiens glandulifera. The sequence continues at coordinate 36,501,236 of NC_061866.1, forward strand.
ATTTGGGAAATATAGATTGTAGAATTATTTATTCATCTTTCTTTGAAAAAAAAAAATTAGAAAGTTAGTAAAATATCAATTAAACTAATTGATTTACTAATTGACTGAGAAAAGAATATTAATCAGTTAGTAAATCAATTAGATTAATTGAAGATTTGTTGTTATTGTCAAATAAATTATTTTATATAATTTTATTGTTTAAATCATTTCTTTTCTTGTAAATGTAATTTTTATTATTTAAATACTAGATTTCTCAAATAAAATATGTCATTTTGAATAAATATTCACTTTTTAGTCTAAAAAATCAATTCTCTAAATGCTATTAGAGCTTTTTTGAGCTTTTTTTTCTTGACGATTTCGTCATTTCAAAAATTGTCATTTTATATCTCGACTAAATCTGTCTATATTCGTGTCTCGACAAATTTCTGTCCAAAAATATTATCATTTTTCACTTTCATCCAGCGACACTCTAGCGATTCAAAGTCAACTCACTGTAATCAAATATTCAGCGACACTCCGACGATTCAAAGTCAACTCGTTGTCATCAACATTCAGCGACATTTTAACGATTCAAAGCCACTCGCTGAAGTGAAAGTATATTATCAACACTTCATCCCCTCGACAACATCTTATCCGTAACTCACTTTGGCGGCACAATCAACTTCAACTGCCTCAAAACGTTTAACGCTCACTTAGGTACATGTAATCCAAAAGATTAAATTGTCGATTCATGGGTGATAGGATCGGTGTAATCAATAGAGACAGGGGTCTGACTATTGATAACAACTTCGGACAAACGGATTGATAGAAATTCTATTAGGAATTAATATCACTTTCTATTCTTCACAAACTTTTATAAACACTTGAAACGATTCAAGTGCGGAAATGTTTGTTTGGGTTTGAAGCCTTGAACCAATGAAATCATGAAAGATAGAAGGAAAGAACACATCAATATGTTTATGGATGTTCGGAGCTAACTCTCCTACGTCACCCCTTCTTCCAACAACCAGAAGGATTTCACTAAACTTCTTGCATCAAATACAGTTCACTGAATAGCTAGCTCTTTGTTGAACAGAACAGACTCTGTTCAACTTACAATATGATTAAGAATATCTCTTAGCTAAAACAGTGTTTTTGATTCTCTCTCTTGAACTTGAATATGATGTACAATCAGTAAGTGCAAGAGTAATTCGTAATGTGAGTAGAGTAACTAATAAACCAAAAGATTCGTCCGTTGTCCTTGAGCGTCTAAATATAGGGGAAGGATACCAACGGTCGAATATTCTGTATGGACACGTGGCACGCGCCCATAGAATGGTCGCCTAAAGGACATAGTACAGCAGGCTCTGTGCTTCTAGAATGTGTCCGTACTGAATGGTAGTGCCCGGGATATCCTTCTACAACTGTCCGTTACTAAACAAGTAGTGGGAGGAATATTTGCGTATGTGGCGTTCATTCATTTGATGCAAGTAGTTGGTACACTGATCTGTAAGAGAAAGTGGAGCAAGAGTAGCATACAGCTAGTTGATCGTGGGTAGATGTATGCTAACTTTAGACGGCTGCTGAAACGAGGCATTAAACGTGCTCCATTAGACCACCAAGTCTAATAGAGTTAGATGCCAACATCTATCAGAGAGATCCATTAGACTACCACGTCTAATGGAGTTAGACTGCACCGTCTAACTACGCATCCCATTATACTACCATGTCTAATGGAGTTAGACTGCAACATCTAACCTTACATCACTTCAGACTGATCTGAAGGAGTTAGACGCTAACGTCTAACTTCATGTCTATTAGACTTGCACGTCTAACTACATATCTATTAGAATGACATGTCTAACTACGTATCTGTTAGACTAGAATGTCTAACTACGTATCTGTTAAACTTGCACGTCTAACTACGTATTTGTTAGACTAACACGTCTAACTACGTATTTGTTAGACTAGCACGTCTAACTACGTATTTGTTAGACTGGCATGTCTAACTACGTATCTGTTAGACTTCCACGTTTAACTACCTATCTGTTAGACTAACACGTCTAATTACGTATCTGTTAGACTAGCATGTCTAACTACGTATCTGTTAGACTGGCACGTCTAACTATGTATCTGTTAGACTTGCACGTCTAACTATGTATCTGTTAGACTGACACATTTAACTACGTATCACGTCTAATTAGCCTACTTAGACCGCGTCTAACTTAGCCAAATCTGATGCACCTACATAGAAATAATTAGACGGTTTAGCTTCATTGATTTAACTTTTAATCATATTTAAGTTTTACTCATACATCATCAAAATAACAAAGATCAAGATAAATTTGACCCAACAATTTCCCCATTTTTGACGATGTTAAAACTTAAATAAAAGTTAACTATAAGTGTGATCAATAAACAACACAACAATATGAGCAAAAGATCATGTATTCATATTTTCAAAAATATTAGGAGATACATAACATGATTGATAAATGAAAATTTTTCAAAGATGGCAACAACAAAAGATGATTTTCTTTCCCCCTAAATCTGAGGCACTATCTTTTCTTTTTCCCCCTTTTTAACATCATCGGGAGGGAAGATTTTTACTGATCATTTTCGGCTAGAAAGAGCTCCTAATTTATTTTCTTTTGTTTGAGCCTCCTAGATTGGACAATGTAGTAAATAACCTTTTGATTTCAAGACCCTCGACGATTTGATGAGAATCCCAGGTCCCGCGACACTAGAAATGATAGAAGGAAGAAACATGCTGGTGGAGCAACATATCCAGGGGATCTCCTTTCAAGCATCCCCACCATATTGCGGAAAATGACCCTCGACCAGTTGATTGTTGTCCCCTTGGTGATAGCAATCTGATACACTCTTTAGAAGAGATGAGAAAAGAAGACTGGCTTACCCAGCGATAAAGATCAGTGAAGGTTGAGAAGATTAGGGGTGAGGAAAAAGATGAGCAAAATTCCCTTTCATTTAGAAATTCCTGATAGTCATGTAAAGAGAGTCATTGATTATATTCTCAGCATATTCTCAATACGGTAGTAACAACTAAAGACAGCTTGCATAATAGACAAGGCCAAAATTTAAGAAAGAGATAAGTTCAGGGACATAATTAAATAAACATTAAAACAGAAAAGATAATAAAAAAAGGAAAAATAAATGATATTCTTCATCAGGTTACTATGATGTCGCCACGTGTTAACTCCTAGGCCGTTGTATATTAGTTTTGACCAGCTTTCCTAACATTGCTTCCCTTTTCGAACATTCGACGTCCTCGGCAAATTCGACCAGATATCTTGTTACGTTGAACCCATTCCAGTAGAGACTCCGGATGTCGGAAGCCTAGAACATCTGCATCTTCCCATGAGTTTTCGTCTTCATCTCTACCCGCCCATTTGACTAGGACCTCCCGACGATGTTTGCCCTCGATTTGGAGATCTCGCTCAGCTCGAATGGTTTCTGGAAGATTGTCCGGTGTTGTCATTTTAGTTATGGCTTCTATGTTTTCTGGTTTCCCTTGATAACGTTTCAACTGAGATATGTGAAATACATTGTGAATTTTTGCTGCCTACCCTAGATCCAATCGATATGCTACTTCACCGATTTGTCCAGTGACTATGAATGGACCAAAGAATTTGGGCGACAATTTATGATATTTCTTTTGCACTGACATTTGTCTATAAGGTTGGATTTTTACCAGCGCCCAATCTCCAATTGCTAAATTGGCATCAGTTATGTGCTTATCATGTGACTGCTTCATCCGATTTTGGGCTCTCTCTAGGTGAAACTTGAGCAGTTGAATGGTTGCTTCTCTTGTAAGGATAGTACGATTGACTTCTTCAATCTTCGAGTCACCCGCAAGGTATGGAACATGTATCGGGGGTTTATATCCGTAAATTGCTTCAAATGGTGATACCTGCGTTGTAGAGTGATGGTTAATGTTATACCACCATTCTGCAAGTGGAAGCCACTTGTGCCACTAGTGAGGGCGTTGTCCATCCATACAACGCAGATAGGTTCCGAGGCATCGATTCACCACCTCTGTTTGGCCATTTGTTTGTGGGTGGTAAGCAGATGACAATACTTGATGAACCCCTTGCAACTTTAGGAACTCTCCAGAAAGAACTAAGGAAGATTTTTTATCTCTATCACTAACAATAGACACCGACATTCTATGAAGTTTAAAGATATTGTCGATAAATACTTCTGCAATTTTCTTGGCTGTGAAAGGGTGTTGGAGGGCTACAAAATGTGCCACTTTGGATAAACGATCCACCACTACAAAGATCATTGTTTTCCCGCCTGCCATTGGTAAGTGTTCTATAAAATCCATCGAAATTTATTCCCAGAATTTGTTTGGTATTGGCAGTGGTTGTAGGAGAGCCTTTTGAGCTACATTTTCTCCTTTATTTCTTTGGCATACATCACAGGAACGGATGAATTCTCGCACATCTTTGACCATTCCTGTCCATAAATATACCAACTTGTACGCGTTCATTTCGTCACCCGTTCGTTGTCTCTTTCTTAATTTTGAAAATATCGCGTCTTTAAGGGTGGTTTGTGCGATCCGGAAATTGTCGACCCCATGCCTTACCTTTCTCACTAGCTCCCGCTTGTTGGGAGATGAGGGATTTTATGGTAGGTACGACCCGTGCACTATTTTTTAGAGAAAACATTTTTTCGCATGCTAAGGCGAGCTATGTCAAAGAACCCCCTAACTTACCTTCCTTTGCATCCCGTAAAAAAAAAGTTGAATGGGATGAGGAACCGAAATAGAGTTCTTTAGCATAGGTCTTTTAGATTGGCCCATACAGGTTTTAAATCGATACACTTGAGAATGTATCGATCTAATTGACTTGAGAGTCGCCACTTTAGTTTACTTCCCAAAGAAACTAAAGAAAAGAAAAGTCAGAGATTCGTTTTAAGAGTTCGGTGTTTGGTTACGTATTAGGAAAGGGCCTACGACGCTATGTCCTATACGCCTGTCTTTACAGACAGTCTCTACTCCTAAGTAATTGTCCATATGATGTTTGAAATATTATTACGTTTTTGTTCTGAGTTTAGAACTCTTTTGCTTGTGTGAGAAATCTTAATCATTTTGCAAGGGGCTAGTCCTATTCATGGGGTATTTGACAAGGATAAGGCATTGGAAAGTACTAAAAGGCATTAAAAGGCATCAAAGAGCATTGCAAGACATAGAGCAACATTGTCAAAGAAAAAAACGAGAATCAGAATTCCCGAGAAAGATCAAATGAGGATAGATGAGGAGAATAACGATTCGATTGGAGGACTAGAATTTTATTCTTTTGCTCAAAGGAGAGAAGAGGGTGGATTAACTTAAGGTCCCGAGTGTTTCCCAGTTTAAAATTTTCAATGTTAAAGAGAAATCTGAATCCAACACATTAAAATGAGTCATTTTCAAAAATAATTCTCAAAATTCCCAAAAATTCCATATGATAGTCAAAAATATTATTAAAAGCTCACAGGAATCGAGTTTGAAATTTTTGGAGTTATAGAACTCCCGATATGACACTGCAAAGATAGACATTTTTCCAAACGGTCCCTAAAAATTCAGGGAAAAAATTATTTTTGAAGAAAATAATATTTTGGAGTTTTTGGGAAAATTTGAGGAAGTTTGAAAGTGGTTTGAATTTTAGAATCATCATATTAAGGTGGTTTGTTAAAATTGGGAAACAAACAGGACCTAAGTTTATTAAAAAAAAAAAAATTTTAAGTTTAAAATTAAAATAAAAAGAAAAGAAAGTTTAGGGGTCCAATTAAAAGAAGAGGAAGATTTGGAGGACTATTTAATTTTGAATTAAAAAAATAATTCGAAATTAAAATAGTAAATAGCAATTTAAAAGTCAAAGAAGCCCAGGGGCTTCTTTGCAAATCCCAGAAAAGATGGGGGAATGAGAATATAACAAATGACCACAGGTCTTCCCCTCGTCTCCGACAACTTCTCCGGCAACACGATTTCCGACGATGGCGATTTCCGGCGACCTTCGTCTGCAATCGAATCTCGTTTGAAGATGCTTCTCCGTCCATCCATTTCCTTCGCCTAGCTCTCGTCTTCTTCCTCCGCCGCTCATCTCGTTGATTCGAGCAGATTTCAACTTCAAGAAGAAGAGATTGAAAAGCTGCCACACCAGATCGAACATCTCCTTCTTCCAATCGCAACCACGCTTGCTTCGAAGGTTCGTTTAATCATCAGAAGCTAGTCTGCTCACCAAAATTACCTCCTGACGACTGGAGAAAGGATCCCGATTGAAGAACAACAGGAAGAAGACGATCCACCCGTTCTTTTTTTCAGCCAAATGAAAACGAAAGAAGACAATTCGTCTGTTCTTCCTTTCAACAGATGAACTTTCACAGTTTCATCAACACACATCTACAATTTTCGAATAAAGCCTATCATAATCATACCCTAAAATTACACCAGATTCTAACAAACCTAATCAAGACTAATCCTAAACTAAGCTAGTTCAGATACTTCTAATTCAAATCTCCAGCAAACAACAGTGTACAGCATAACAATTAGGAATATAATTAACAGAGCAGACGTAATCTGTAATCACAATCTTATCAAGTAATTGCATCGGTGTACAAAACCGATGCTTCATTCATCATATAAAAATCTGCATTAGTTCGTTGATTACCTGAATAGCAGAGAATCGATGAAATGAACAGAAGAATCAGAATCTGCGCTAGTTCTTCGTCGTTTAGCAGCAGGAAGCAGACTCTGCTGAACTCTTCTTTGACCAAACGGGGATTGAATCCACAAACGGAATGCAGTTCTTCTTGCTTCAAGAATGGAGTTCTCCTTTCTCCTCTCAGAAAATCGCTCTCTTCTCCAGAACTGGATTGGAATTCCAGAAAAACCTCCCCCAAAACTGCTCCGATCTCCCAAACTGAAAAAGAAAACTCCCTGCTTTCTTCTTCACAGATCTCCTTTTTTTTCAGCTAAAAAAAAACCGCCCCTCTTAACTTCAGGGGTTAAATTGGAAATACGTCATAAATCAAGGGCACGCTTGGAAAAAGTATATATATTTCTTCAGCTTTATTTTATTCCCGTTTTTCCTACCTTTTATTTGCACCATCATCCCAAATAAATCTCCCTGACCTTGTTTTTGCTCAGAAAATTGTGAAATTTTATGGCCAATTCTTAACATCACGAACGTGAATCTCCTTTTTGAATGAACCCAAACGGACCTTCCTATCCAAAGTTATGATATTTTAAAGTCATCCCTCCATTTCAATCTTTTCAATCCCGCGGTTTTCACTTTCATAACTTTAATAGCCCATAACTTTGTGCACAGAGCTTTCCCCACAATGAGGTTGGTACCATTGGAAAGGAAAGACTCTTTCCTACATCCCCATGTTCTCCTTTGCTCACGAAATGGTCCGTGTTGGTCAGGAGACTAGTCTCACAGAAACGTGCCAGTTCACGCATCACCTTCGCTTCAGGCGACTTAGACTGAGCTTTAGGGAGAACTGGGAGAACTATTTGGTATCGTTGGAAAGAGAATTCAAAGAGATTTCCAAAGGTAGCTCATACACTGAAGATGGATCATTGGTTAAAAAGATATGATTTTTGGAAGTGCAGCATAGTTTCAACTGGCTCCCAGGATTTGAATCGGTAGTACTGCTTCCCTTGTACAGATAGAATGAGGGTGTTAACCTTCGAATCACAGTTGGGAATGGTACTACTGGAAATATATGCGAGTTATCTTTCTAACCCAACTTGAATTATTCAAAACCATCAAGCACAGATCAAGTTAAGAATTTTTAAGTGAAAGGGTGTTCGGTTTAAACCTTTCAGGAATACCTTCCACTCATGACCGGATTTCGTCTAGATATAGGGCACCAATGGGAGATTGGGCTACACCATATGAAAGAGGACTAATTTCTCTTTTCAAAGCATCCAAGATCATTGAATTTCATTCAGTATTGAAGCCGAGATAAATTCATGAAGTCTAGGGTTCCAATGGAAGCTCCATGGGGACTTCAAACTTAAGGATTCTTGATTTTCTTTTCCAATAATCCCCTTTTCAAATAATCCGATTTTCCCACTTTAGAAGACCAGTCTACTATTTTCCACTTCTTCTTGGCACGTGCTTGATCCCTCTTTGACCCAGGTTGACTCGTAGGTTGGCAGGTTGACTCGGGTTGACCCGTTCTCTTATTTTCCCTCTTTTCGAGCACTTCTGCACAAATTTGCAAATAGTAACATTACACTCAAAATTCAAGATTTTTCAAAACGTACAACCTGAACGTGTCACGGGTTAGGAAAACAGAGTCATTATGATATTCGACATTTGGATCGTTATCTTTTAAGCTTTTCTAAGTCGGTTTTCCACGAGGTGTTTCGATTTTTATTTTCCCGGTTCAATAAACAAACATGAGTATTATTTCGGGCCGGGTTTTTTATTAGGTATATAGGGTGTAAAAATGTGGTGTCTACACAACTGTAGTTTCTTTAAGGTGACGAGTGTACATGAGTGCACTCTTGTAGGACTCGAGTGCATAGACGCGATAAGTATCCCTCGAAGTTCTTCGTCAAAGCCAACTACTAGCTTACCCCCTTTTCTCAAGTTGCCATCAATTAAGGTAAAACCAGGGTGAGCTTTTTCATCTTCCTTTATTTCTTGAATTAGTTTAACCATGTTTGGATCAGCAGCCTAAGTCTGATTAATACGTTTGATTACAGGTGAATGATATACAGACAATCCTGCACATTATACCCATTATTGCGTCTTGATAGTGCATGAGCCACCACATTTTCCCGACCTCTTTTAAATTGGATAGTGAAGTCATAACCCACTAACTTGTATAGTCATTTTCTTGAGCTAGGGTTTGCACTCTCTATTCCAATAGGTATTTAAGAGATTTATGATCCGTTTTAACAACGAAGGGCTTATAACGGAGGTAAGGTCGCCATTTCTCAACTGCAAATGTAAGTGCCAATAGTTCCCTTTCGTATGTCGATGATGGGCTTCTTTCATTCGGGAGAGACCTACTTATGAAGGCAATAGGTCGGTTATTTTACATAAGCACTGCCCCTGTTTTAATTTATTAAAAGCTAACCCTGCTTCGTCATTCCATTTGTAATTCCCTTTCTTGAGCAGTTCTGTCATTGGCCTCGCCACCACCCCATAATGTCGTATGAATCTCCTGTAATAGCCCGTGAGTCCGAGAAATCCACGCAGTTGCTTGATCGAGGTAGGAGTAGGCCACGTTTCCATTGCCTTTAACTTCTCTAGATTAGATCCCTGCTGATTACACGACTCAGGTAAGCTATCTTAGTACAACCAAACTCGCATTTATTCCAATTAAGAAATAGTGTGTTTTTTCTCAAGATTTTCAGAACCTCGACCAAGTGTTTTAGGTGTTCCTCCCAATTGGCACTATATATCAAAATGTCGTCAAAGAAAACCAACACAAACCTTCTCAATAATGGTTTGAGGACTGAGTTCATAAGGCTCTGGAATGTAGATGGCACGTTGGTGAGACCAAAAGGCATCACCAAAAATTCATATAAGCCTTCGTGTGTTCGGAATGCCGTTTTGTGATAATCAGCAGACTTCATTCGAATTTGGTGATACCCCGATCGAAGGTCTAATTTAAAGAAAAATACAGAGTCGTGAAGTTCTTCTAATAATTCTTCTATGATCGGGATAGGAAATTTATCTTTATAGTGGCAGAATTTAGTTGACGATAATCAATACATAGCCTCCAAGTTAAGTCCTTCTTTCTTACTAGAACTACTGGTGCAGCAAAAGCACTATGACTATGTTGTATAATGCCTTTGTCTAACATGTCGTCGACCATATTCTCAATTTCTTCTTTTTGGATTGCAGGGTATCTATATGATCTTAAGCACACCGGTTCCATTCCCTACTTGAGTGGAATTTGATGATCGTGATCACGAATATGAGGCAATTCAGTTGGTTTCTGGAAGAGGTCCTCAAAACTGGCTAGTATCTTTTCCAATTTTTCAGGAGCCTCATGGAAGCTCAAGGCATAAATTGCAAAGAACTGCCCTGCTGACTCTTGAGAGCTTCTCATTTGTATCATCGCGGCTTTATTTCCTTTGCTCAGCAACTTAGACAGTTTACCACCCTCCAAAATATCCACTCCAGATTGGTTAATACCCCTTAGGGACTTGGTAATTCCACCCCTTTCAAACGATAAAGTCAGCTCTTCGAAATTCCAAGATGACGGCCTTAAAGTAATTAACCATTCAATTACCAATACAATGTCATAGTTAGACATTGATAGTACCCGCATGTCAGCATGATATTCTTCGTCATTCATTGACCATCTTAGATTTTGACAATAACCTTCACTAACCACGTTGGATCCACCTGCCACTTTCACAAGTAAGGCTGTCGTAGATAGCACCGGGTGACTGATGTTTTTGAGTATCCGACTGTTAATGAAATTATGGGTACTACCAGTATCTATAAGAATAATAACTAGTAATGACCCAACCTTACCCAGTATTTGGAGAGTCTGATAATTCTTCGTTCCAGACAGGGCATATATAGAAATTGATGGCTCGTCTTTTGCTGATTTAGTAGGGTGGTTAGGATGGTATGTCACCTCTTCTTATTTAGGTATGCAACTTTCCATTTCTCTTGTTTCATTGATACAGATCATGAACAACTTGGCTTTGCATTTATGGTTTGCATCATATTTCTCATCACAGGTGTAGCATAGACCCTTCTTTCTTCTGTCATCTAGAATTTTAGGATCCATTTGTTGCATATATCTTTGTCGTGGGTTTGGGTTAAACAGAGATGAATAGGGAATAGTAGGTTGGTGAGGTTTCGAATGGTTAGGCCATGGGGGTTTAGGATGACTGGGAGTGGGTAGAATAGGGGGGCTTGGACTATATAGGTGGCCATTGTTTAGTAAAGATTTATAGATAGTTTCTTGTACTTTAGCTACAACCATGGTTGTGTTCAATGAATCAGGTTGGATTAGTCGGACAGAGTTTGCGATCTCATCCCTAAGACCGCTCAAATAACAGTCGATTGTATATTAATCTGGCATATGTATGATTTTTTGAGATATTGCCATATACTTGATATTATATTCATGAATAGATTTGTTTGTTTCAGATTCATCAGTTGACTCATAGGAGTATCACAAATAGAGGGCCCGAACTACTGGAGTAGTGATTTCTTGAAGTTAGTCCATGTTAGTCCTACGGTTTAATTTCTTGTTTGTAGGAAGGATCTGTACCATGTTTGAGCATCACCCGAGAAGTGGATAGGAGCAATCTCTATTTTAGTTGTGTTTGAGGTTCTATCAACCTTAAAAAATTGCTCTACTGAAATCAGCCAGCCCTCGACGTCCACTCCATCAAACTTAGGAAAATCAACTTTCGTGAATCTTGTGCGGCGGAACATACGGCCTCTCCCTTTCTGCACCTGATCGTGAAGAACCTGCACCATCCTCCGGACGATCATAGTTGTTCTTACTCGCCAAGGTATGTAACTGTTCTTCGATGGACCCGACCTTACTCTCCGTCCATTTACGTACTTCCAATATCGTCTGGTTCATTGACTCTACTGATACACACAGAGAATTGTTATCCGACAGATGTCTTGTTTTGACCATCGTGAAGATCGACGACTCTGATACCACTTGATACACTCTTTAGAAGAAATATGAGAAAAGAAGACTGGTTCACCCAACGATAAAGATTAGTAAAGGTTGAGAAGATTAGGGGTGAGGAAAAAGATGAGCAAAATGCCCTTTCATTCAAAAATTCCTGATAGTCATGTAAAGAGAGTCACTGATTATATTCTCAGCATATTCTCAGTACGGTTGTAACAACTAAAGACAACTGGCATAATAGACAAGGCCAAAATTTAAGAAAGAGATAAGTTCAGGGACATAATTAAATAAACATTAAAACAGAAAAGATAATAAAAAAAAGGAAAAATAAATGATATTCTTCATCAGGTTACTGTGATGTCGCCACGTGTTAACTCCTAGGCCGTTGGATATTAGTTTTGACCAGCTTTCCTAACATTGCTTCCCTTTTTGAACATTCGACGTCCTCGGCAAATTCGACCAAATCTCTTGTTACGTTGAACCCATTCCAGTAGAGACTCCGGATGTCGGAAGCCTAGAACATCTGCATCTTCCCATGAGTTTTTGTCTTCGTCTCTACCCGCCCATTTGACTAGGACCTCCCGACGATGTTTGCCCTCGATTTGGAGATCTCGCTCAGCTCAAATGGTTTCTGGAAGATTGTCCGGTGTTGTCATTTTAGGTATGGCTTCTATGTTTTCTGGTTTCCCTTGATAACGTTTCAACTGAGATATGTGAAATACATTGTGAATTTTTGCTGCCTACCCTAGATCCAATCGATATGCTACTTCACCGATTTGTCCAGTGACTATGAATGGACCAAAGAATTTGGGCGACAATTTATGATATTTCTTTTGCACTGACATTTGTCTGTAAGGTTGGATTTTTACCAGCGCCCAATCTCCAATTGCTAAATTGGCATCAGTTCTGTGCTTATCCTGTGACTGCTTCATCCGATTTTGGGCTCTCTCTAGGTGAAACTTGAGCAGTTGAATGGTTGCTTCTCTTGTAAGGATAGTACGATTGACTTCTTCAATCTTCGAGTCACCCGCAAGGTATGGAACATGTATCGGGGGTTTATATCCGTAAATTGCTTCAAATGGTGATACCTGCGTTGCAGAGTGATGGTTAATGTTATACCACCATTCTGCAAGTGGAAGCCACTTGTGCCACTAGTGAGGGCGTTGTCCATCCATACAACGCAGATAGGTTCCGAGGCATCGATTCACCACCTCTGTTTGACCATTTGTTTGTGGGTGGTAAGCAGATGACAATACTTGATGAACCCCTTGCAACTTTAGGAACTCTCTCCAGAAAGAACTAAGGAAGATTTTTTATCTCTATCACTAACAATAGACACCGACATTCTATGAAGTTTAAAGATATTGTCGATAAATACTTCTGCAATTTTCTTGGCTGTGAAAGGGTGTTGGAGGGCTACAAAATGTGCCACTTGGGATAAACGATCCACCACTACAAAGATCATTGTTTTCCCGCCTGCCATTGGTAAGTGTTCTATAAAATCCATCGAAATTGATTCCCAGAATTTGTTTGGTATTGGCAGTGGTTGTAGGAGACCCTTTTGAGCTACATTTCATCGGGTTACTGTGATGTCGCCATGTGTTAACTCTTGGGCCGTTGGATATTAGTTTTGACCAGCTTTCCTAACACAATTATCATCTCGAAGACCATCTTCGAGTAATGGTTAGAACATTCCTTGGCCAGAAGGGATCGGAAAATGATGTCGTTGAGTAAGGAGAACTCAACTTTCAGAGAGGACCGCAATCTAGAGTTATTAACAGGAACTAGAGTCCCATCAAGAAAAGTATCGGAGAAGACAAATTCCATTTCAGACAAGACTTCTTCTAAAGACGTTGGTAACTCGGATATCCCCTCGGTCGGAAGGTTGAAGAATCGAGCGAAGGACACTTTAGTGAAGGCAGAAATATCATCAAATATTTTGGCTGCGACGAGCACCCCGTCGTATAGCTCAGCGTGTTTGAAAAGTTCTCGAACCTCAGGTTCATGAATGACGATGGGGGCCTTGAGGAATTTCTCAAGACCTAAAGCTTTGAGCGACTCGAACATAGCTACCATAGTAGGAATTTCTATCATTGACACATAGAAAAAGTCGATTTGAAGGGTGGATGGCACAATGGAGCCCATTTTGAGATGAAAATACAGAGATTTCTTGAAGAATACTAAGAGACACACGAAGAACTCTTAGTGAGAAAAAAGGATTTACATAAAGGATATACTCAATCCTTTGAGTATAACCGTTTCTTTTATAAATGAATGATGTCATATGACTTTTAAAGCAATGATTATATGAACCGTCAAAGATGAACGAGGGTATGTTTCCAAGGGGCGCATTATTAAAGATCAACAACATTTAATACCATAATCATCTAATTGTCATAAAATTTCATGCGTGCAAATAAAAGTTATCAGAACTTTTAGTCATACTTTTAACGTTGAGAGACACATGTCTCCAAGTTATTAAAGAAATGAATTTTCAATTTTGGAGGGAATAGTACCTGGACAACTACTATAGCAGTGGACAGTTGTCTCAACTAGCTTGAAGATGAGTAGTCCAAGTACACATGTAGTTAAACGTTTAGCTTACCTTTCACCCTCTATGCCTCTAATATGAATATATGTTTATTAGACACAGGCGTCTAATCACGTTTGTCTTATAGATGGCCAAAAGTCTATTAGACTTCAGACGTCTAATTACACATAAACATCATGTGTTAGGCGTGTGTTTAGGTAGACGTGAGCGTCCAACTACTCTTATCTTTAAGACGTATAAACATTTAATGGACTTGATCGTCTAATCGCACAAGTTATCAACCAAGACATTTATTCAAACAGAAGCATAGACTGCTTAAGCAAGCATGCGTATATGTAGATATACTTCTTAGACTTCTGATCCATTGGACATATTGAGACCTCTATTTGCTTGTCTTTTCTGTTATATTTGAACAACATATTCCCCTCAATATGTGCGTACTCAATTCAGATAGAAAATCAATCAAGATCAACAAACCCTAAAATATTTCTAAAGTAAGAAAATTTATCTCGGGTAGTGGCTTTGTGAGGATGTTTGCCGTTTGTTGATCTGTTGGAACATATTCAAGGCGAATATGCTTCTGACTGACGTGCTCTCGGATGAAAAGATGTCGGATTTCGATGTGCTTTGTCCGAGAATGCATAACTGGATTATAGGTGATGACAATTGCACTTGTGTTGTCGCATAAAATATGAGATTCTTCTACTATTACCCCATAGTCCCTGAATTGGTATTGGATCCACAAGAGTTGAGAACAACAACTTCTTGCTGCAAGATACTCAACTTCAGATGTAGACGTGGCAACTAACGTGTTGGGTTAAGATTTTTAATGTTTAAACTGGTATTGATAATTTAGTTTAAATAATCAAAAAGGGAGAAATTGTTGGGTTAAGATTTGAGAAGTTGTTGAATTATGTTTAAATCATGAACACAACTGGTTTTGATAATTTAGCTTAAATAATCAAAAAGGAAGAAATTGTTGAGTTAAGTTTTTAATTGATTTAAAATAATTTAACATACTTGATTTTAATGATTGATGAAATGATTTTTGATAATAAATGCATAAACTAAGTTCAATAGTTGTTAGTCATATCAAATATATAAATATATATTTAGATATCAACATCGTTTGTGGTATAGTGGTAAGTACACATGCCTGTCATACGGGTGACGTAGGGTTAAATCTCACCAGACGCATTGTACTACCACGATCTCAAAAATCTTTTCCTGCTGCTGTACTACTCGTACCTCATGAATAGTTACATACTGTCTTTTTTAAGAGAAAACTTCAGTATTGTAAGTTGAACAAATGTTGTTTTGTTCATTAAAGAGATAACTAACTCAGTAATATGTATTTCATCTAAGGAAGTTAGTGAAATCCTTCTGGTTGTTGGAAGAAGGGGTGACATAGAGAGTTTTCTCCGAACATCCATAAACAACCCTATGTTCTTTACTTTTTGTCTTTCATCTTTCATTGGTTCAAAACTTCAAACCCAAAAAAACATTTCCGCACTTGAATCGTTTCAAGAGTTTGTGAAGGTTTGCGAAGAATAGAAAGAGATATTAATCCCTCACAGGATTTCTATCAAACCGTTTTACAGAAGTTGTCATCAATAGTCAGACCCTAGTCTCTATTGGTGTCACCGATCCTATCAAGTGGTATCAGAGCCTCGTTTTCTATTCACAAGAACCAAAAGAATCTGAATCATGTCTATAGTTGTCATCAACAATCTTCTCATGTTCTTAGAGGAAAATTATGTCGTGTGGAAGGCGAGAGTACACGCTCATCTAGCTGCCATAGATGATGAAATGTGGTTTGTCATCACCGAAGGTCCAATAAAGATTGAGAAGGCTAGATCTGAGTGGACCAGTGAAGATAAGAGAAAGAACAAGCTCGACAACATAACAAAAGAGATCCTCTACAAGACATTGGATGATAACATGTTACACAAGATCATCACATGCCCCACTACCAAAGATATTTGGGAGAAGTTGACTCAATTATGTGAGGGCAACGAGCAAACCAAAGAAAAAAGACTCATGGTTGCCACACAATAGTTCAATAACTTCAAGATGCGTCTTGGAGAGACTATGACTGAGTTCGATGAAAGATTCGGTAAGGTTATCAATTCTACAACAGCCCATGCAAGAGGGTATAATCTATTGTTTCCATCTCGACCGACTGCAGATAAAAGTTGACCTTTGTAAATAGTTTTTAAGAAACATCTGTCTACTCCGAGTATCCGTCGCCATTTGTATACCCCAAATTCTGAATCATCTCTAGAATATCCCAGTATGAAAATAAATCCAAATCATCTATAATTACCGGGTGTTCCGATCCATTGACATATTGGGTCGCTTCATCAGGACACATGTAAAATGTTCCTCCATGATTTATAGACAATATATATTCTTGCAAACTGAAAAAGAAAACAAGATAAAAGTTAGTGTACATATAAAAATGAAACAAATTTAATTAACTACAAATAATAAATTTCAAAAGACATAAATATGTTGAATAACTACAAATGCAACTATTGAAAAATAAAACAATGGAAAACTGTTTTTTATAACTAGTTTATAAGCATGGGTTGTTTCTGTAACTAATTTAATTTGTTTTTTTATACATATGGAACGATGGAAGCTTTTGATTGATATAATCCTAAACAGGTTATTCTAAAGAAATCTGTCAGTATGAAAACAACAATAACAACAAACATCAAAAGGACAACTACAAGTGTCGTGGCCAGACTTAGTAACAAACATATTCAGGTTTAAGAACAACAACACAAAAATAAACACCAAAAAGAACATTACAAGAGGAACAAATGCAAACGTTTAAGAAAAAAATTGAATCTTGATAGCAAACAGAAAGATTAAAAAGAACGATTCCTGAAAAAATTACTTGCCCAACAAACCCTCAAATGTAAGATTCAGGTTTAAGAACAACAATAAACACCAAAAAGAACATTTCAAGAGGAACAAATGCAAAATCTTATGAAAAAATTCGAATCTTGACAACCAACAAAATATTAAAAAGAACGATTCCTGAACAAAAATTGGTTGTCCAAGAGACCCTCAAATGTAAATATTCAGAATTTTGTAACTATTTTTTTCTAAACATAATAGGTTTATGTAAATAATTTGTACATTCATCAAGAGAAATTAGGGAGGATAAAACTAAGATTTCTTCTCGTCCGTTCATATTAGGGTTGCCGCGAAGAGGGTTACGACGAAGGTTGTTTGTAAGGAGGGTGAAGAGAGTGGCGGCGACAGCCACTACTGGTGAAGAGGGCGGCGACGACCACGACTGGTGAAGAGGGCGGTGACGGCGGGCTGATGAAGAGATTGATGATGGCGGCTGCTGGTGAACTGATGGAGGTAATTAGGTCTGTAAAAAAAAGGGTAATTTTATTGATTTATTTACTGAGGTTTGTTTTAAACAAAAAAATAAATAAATATATAAAATAAATACGTGGATGCCACGTGGATACAAATTAACCCCGTTAAATGGTTGTCGTTATTTTATTTATTTTTGACACATTTTGACAACCTTATATAAAAAAATAGAATTTTGCGACTTCATAAACAAAATTAACACATCGCTCCAACTTTGTAAACAAAATTGATATTCTTCCCATTTAGTTTATCATGGCAGGACGAAGCACATCTAAGTTCGTTATCATTTCATCCCATCAGCTTTAGAAGATGAAGTATTAGCTCTTGAGAAGATTCCCGGGAGTGAGAATCTAACTGATATGATGGCGAAATATGTGACAAATGATAAAATAAAGTTGTGTGCAACTTCAGTTGGTCTTCTTAATTAAGACAAGGATGAAAGTCGCTACCGACCGAGAGATGATAAAGTTAGTCTATAAGTGGGAGATTGTTAAGTTATGAAACATACACGTATAATAAACTTTACAATAGTTACTTAGAGTTTATTGGGTTTGTATTTGGGTTTGGGCTTAGGTCAGACCAAGAGTTGTTTATGTTTTATTACTTGAATATTTACCCTATAAATATGTTATTATTAAGAGTTTACATTGATTAGACGTAATTTTATAGAGATAAAGTGTGAAGCAAAAACTCTGTATGTTTTTTTCTTCTTCATAGTGAAATCTGTTGATGGCTAAAGTGGACTTAGATCATTTGAGTGAAACACTATAAATATGTGTCTTTTTGTGTTCTTCTTTTCTTGCATTTTTACGGATCGTTTCAAATATGATAGATTTGGGGGATCCAAATCCTAACACCAAGCTGATGAGGAACACTTAGAGGAGGCATCATATAAACCTCTTCATGAAGGTCATCATTCAAGAAAACATATTTCACATCCACTTGAGAGATTTCCATTGGCAAACCGAAGGTGATTAGGACAGATCGTGGGAAATGAGGACTTTATGTTTTGGATGAACTCAAAGTATCAGATGTTGTTGCCTCCAACATTGACTTGTCATCATTTCGTTTAATAGTTTATCTTCGTAAGTTTACCGTTGACATTCTCGTTTAGGTCATATTTTTGGATCTCGTTTAAAGTTTTTAGTGTCTATTAGAGAGCTTTGGGTTGTTTAGATAGTCATGACATTTCAGATTGTTGTAATTGCAAATTGGCTAAATTTTCAGCATTGCTTTGGCGAATCATCTTTACGATCAGACATGTTGAAAACAGAATTAACAAATATGTAATGATGCAGCACGATGTGGCATGAATACAAATCTCTAATGACAACACAAATACAACAACGCAAATATCGGCAACTCACCGGAAAAAATACCAAAACACCATCATGGGTGTTTGACTGATTCAAGAACACTTGGATGATCAACCGACTTCAGAAGGATATAAATAGTCTCCCTTGATAAATCTGAAGGCAAATCAATCACCCTTCAAGCCCTTAATCCGAATTTTCAGAAAAATCCTCCATTGAAGCTCAAGGTTTTTGGATTTTTAGAAATTCTGTGTAAGGCCTTATAAATTGGATTTAGGCATCCCTAAAATTTCATAAGGTCTAAGGAATGTTCTTCATTCCTTAGTATGCTTTCAATCACCCTTTAATTCAATCTTAATGTTTGAAATTGAAATTTTTATATTTCAATGTTCATAAATATTGCTTGGTTGTTGGATTTCTTGATTGGAAACGATCATAGGAGCATTTACAAGATGTCTGTAAAAGCTATAATCGATTAATCGATATAAAACGAGAAAACCCAAATTTGAATTTGGAAAAATA
Source organism: Impatiens glandulifera (assembly GCF_907164915.1). NCBI lineage: Eukaryota > Viridiplantae > Streptophyta > Magnoliopsida > Ericales > Balsaminaceae > Impatiens > Impatiens glandulifera. Next base: position 36,520,643 of record NC_061866.1, read on the forward strand.
AAAAATCGGGCTTTCTATTATTGAGTTAATCCTCTAGAACAACAACCCTAAAACCTTCCAAACATGTTTCTAATGATGTTGGACAGCTATTTGGACTATGTTTGATTATCTCGATCATTTTTTTTAATAAAGGAGAGCTAGCGTGACACCCTACAATTATGATCCCCTACTTAAACTCAAAGCGCTTCTAGATGAAATCTTTAATTTATTTCAATCATGTTTAATCAAAATCAAAATCAAAAATTTTGAAATAAATGAAATTTTAAGTTCTTGAATTGGTCAAAATTAACAACTAATATTCATGTTTTGGTACCAAACAATCATATGAAGTATAAGAAAGCTATTGAAAATTTCTTTACACTTCATTACAACTTAAAACCAAAAATCTGATTTTTGGCCTTCAAACTGTTTTGAACAAATTGAACATCGCCAGGTCGAATGATACATTGAGATGATGTTTATAATGTTTCCGGAAGCTTTGTGAAACTACCCAAGTCCTTGGATCAAAGGATCTGGGCCTTAATCAAAATTGAAAAACCTGCAATTTTGATGTTCTTGAGTACCAACAAGTCCGATAAGGAGCGAGAGGTCTGACCAAAAATTTTGACTAAGATAGAGAGGTCCGACCTAGGCTTTTCAGCCAGGATTGAGAGGTCCGACCGAGGTTTTTCAACCAAGACCGAGAGGTCTGACTAAGGATTTTTACATCCGATCGAGAAATCGAACTTGGGATCGAGGAGTCTCGTACCCGACCGAGAACTCCTAAACCCGGGACAAGTGGCTTTCGCACCTCGATCGAGGGACTTTCGCAACTGCGACCGAGAATCCTAACCCCAACTGAGGGACTCCCGATCAAAGATTTTTGTAATTTTGGACTTCAAACAATTTTCTAAAAATTCAAAAAAAAATAGAAAATGATTTCAAAATATTTTGAATTATATTGTTGTGACAGAGACTGTTAAGGAAATGATGTGGCTACAACTTTTTGGGTCAAGACTACAAGGGAAGTGTGTTGCGATGAGAGTTAGAGTGTCATTCATTTGGCAAAGAATCTAGTTTATCATGGCCGGACAAAACATATATAAGTTCGTTATCATTTCATCACATCAGTTTTAGAAGATGAAGTACTAGCTCTTGAGAAGATTCCCGGGAGTGAAAATCCAACTGATATGCTAACGAAAGATGTGACAAATGATAAACTAAAGTTGTGTGCAACTTCAGCTGATTTTTTCGTTAAGACACGGATGAAATCCATTACCGATCGAGAGATGATGAAGTTAGTCTATAAGTGGGAGATTGCTCAGTTATGAAGCATACACTTATAATAAACTCTACAATAATTACTTAGAGTTTATTGGGTTTGTATTTGGGTTTATCTTGGGTCAGTCCAAGAGTTGTTTATGTTTTTTTACCTAAATGTTACCTTATAAATATGTTATTATTAAGGGTTTACATTGATTAGACGTAATTTTAGAGAGATAAAGTGTGAAACAAAAACTCTGTATGTTTTTTTTCTTCTCCATAGTGAAATCTGGTGACGGCTAAAGTGGACGTAGCTCATTTGAGTGAACCACTATAAATCTGTGTCTTTTGTGTTCTTCTTTTCTTGCATTTTTACGGATCGTTTCAAATATGACAGATTTGGGGGATCTAAATCCTAACACCAAGCTGATGAGAAACACCCAGGGGAGGCATCATATAAACCTCTTCATAAAGGTCATCATTCAAGAAAACATAATTCACATCTACTTGAGATATTTTCCATTGGCAAACCGAAGGTGATTAGGACAGATCGTAGGAAAGTAGGACTTTATGTTTTGGATGAACTCAAAGTATCAAATGTTGCCTCCAACATTGACTTGTCGTTATTTCATTTGAATAGTTTATCTTCGGAATTTTACATTTGCCATTCTTGTTTGGGTCATGTTTATGGATCTCGTTTAAAAAATTTAGTGTCGGTTGTTTAGAAAGTCATGACATTTCTGATTGTAGTGGTTACTAATTGGCTAAATTTTCAGCATTACTTTGGCGAATTATCTTTACTATCAGACATGTTGAAAACACAGCATCAACAACTATGACATGATGCGGCAGGGTGTGGCATGAATACAAATCTCTATAGGAAACACAAATACATGAGCACAAATATGACACGACGCGGCACAAATACAAATCTCCAATGGCAACACAAACACAATATCACAAATACGACACGGCACGATGTGACACGACGCGACACGAATACAAATACCAACAACGACAACACAAATACAACAACACGAATATGGCACGATGCGACACGAATACAAATTTTCAAACAAAATCAGCTAGAGCAAAAGGAAGAGAAAACGAAAATTATTATTAAAGATTGCAGACTCAAACACCAAATCTAAATCGAAAGATGTAGATTGAAAGTTTTTAGTTGAACAAAGAGAAATCTATAAATAGAGACTCCAATACCATGATAACATAAAGAGAAAAGTTATGGTTTCTTATTAGCAAAATTAAATAAACAGAATATAATTAAAGAGTTTATATAGTTAGTGATTATAATAAACTGAAATATCCTTAAGTGTTAATAGACTAAAATACTCTTTAAGTGCTAATAAATATAATGCAAGTAATATATCTAACAGAGAAAAACATTTGTATTTGTTTTTGTTGATATAGTGATATTTGTGGATTGACCATGTGGTTTTATGCTTTAGATTGAAAGTGTTTTTCACGTAAATCTAGTATTATTTATGGTTATTTTTAATCTCCTATTTTTTTCATTTGGATTACTTGTGTATTTATTTATCTCACATCGATTGATTACAATATAAAAGTATTATTCGTTTCAAAAATTCCAACAGTTCTACGGTTTCTTTCGACAAAAAATAACTGGAATAAGGACCTGTCAGCTTAATCCAATTGAGCTCGTGGTTGCAATCCAAACTATTCAATAATTGACGATTGTCTCGTGCATTCTCTTCAATATCAATCTTGTTCTAAAGTAGGCTCAAAATTACAATCACTTTTGTAATACAAAAATAAATGAGATGTAGTTTCCAGCTTGCAACAAATCATATATACTACCCAAGTTTATATTTACAGCCATTGCTCGTGAAGGAAGATCCGAAAATTAGAGGATGTCAAGTGGTTTGCAATTAGATTTCATTCAATTTATACCAATAGAGATTTTTAGTAGTCTACCTTGAACCAATGAAGTTCCATGTGATCTCATTAAAACATGTACAAACTTCTACCAAGAAAAAAAATTAGTACATTTACAAATTGAACCATTTCTCAAATTTTATAAATTGTGTGAATGTGACAAAACAAAAATACCCTATAGTTTTATTCTTATTGTTAAAAATAAAAAGGTAGAAAATTTCAAATTTGATCAATTTGAATATGCAGATTGAGGGCCTTCTAAACGGATATAATCATACATTACCCCTCTGAAAGGGCTAGACCCTCTAGACTGTTTCAAATACACTATATTTCTTCCATTTACAAGCTTAGAACTTGGAGATATGCTAACAATGAAGAGCAAATATATTCCATGAATTCCATGCCTTGCGATTGCGTTGTCTTTGCCTATGAATCCCGTCGTGAAATACATGTCCGAGTCATTGATTCTAACCTACAATTTATACCGAAATTATATTTACCTACATAAATTAAAAGGAAAAAAAGTTTGTTTCGCACAATTGAAAAGAAAAAACTAAAATTTATCGTCAATTTTCTTACTTCTAATTCTGCTTCATGGGCTGATGCTAGGGCTAATAGAAGGGTGTAATTTCCCATATGGTCGACCTCTTCGATATCAAAATGTATTTGCCACGTTGTTGACTCGTACGTCTTATTCCCTAACTTCCTACAATATCAACCGAGGATAAAATAACATGTTTTTGATATCTCAACTAGAATCGTTTTACCTGTTAACTTGAGCAAAGAACCAATCTTTCTCATAATTATCGACACCCACTGTGAATACAAGATCTTTATAAGGATACAAATCTGTGTATCGATCCCATAACCCATATTGCCTAAATCTGCAAACAAGCCACAAAATTATATTGTTACACTATTTCTTTTGAAATGTTAAAATTTGTATTGTAAAATTATTATTACTTGTCTGTTAAATTGTTCATAAATTTTGGATTTGGATCAGGAACAAAGAATTCGGCAGCACTTCGATCTGGAATGCCTATTTCCCATAAGGTTGGACCTTGTCTTGGAGGATCATATATTAACTCACCCAATCTCATATACTCTCCTACATTTTTTTTCAAATGTTTTATATAACTTTTGGTAAAAGGTAAAGAAAATTCACAACATTTTTAGCATACCTGATTCGACGTTCAAATAATCGTCATATTTGTAATCCCCGACAAATCCAGGCATCCATGCGTACAAGCAATAGTTTCCGGGTCGAATATCTTTTATTAAAAAGTAACCCTCGGTGTCGGCTTGGGTCCAAAATTGGTATCCCTTAAAAAAAAAATTAAATTGTAAGAAAATATTTTATGTTATTGGGAATTAAATTAAATTGAATTAGATCAAGAAATTACCTTGTGTTCTATTTGCCATGATCCAATATGGCCTGGCAGGGCAAGACCCACATAAGCATTACTTGCAGTTATCAAGCTTTCATTGATATATCTAAAACAAGTTAAACGAAAATTTCTTTAATCATGCATAATATATAGTAACCTAAATTTTTTATTTTTTTTGTTAATTTACCTGTCGCGAACTAGCAATCTGCCACTAACTAAACTGCGTTCATTAGACGAAAGGTAATCTTCCGAAAGGGGAAAATCATATGGCCAATGTTCGGTTTCTATCAACATCTTAATCAAACATAAATAATTGTTGTTATGCAATGAAATAATATGATACTAGTGAGAATGTAGAAAAGAAACAATAAATGATTTATTTACTTGTTCTTTAGCGTCTTCCCAAAGAAAACGCGACGGATCTTCATACGACGGATCTTCATATGGAGAAACCGAGTTTAGATATATGAGAACAGGACCAAATACCTTCTTCCATGGCTCCCCATCCCTAAATTTCATTGTCAAATTATCCCCAGCATAATGGGTGCTGAAGAACATCTGCAAATCAAGTATAAAAAATAAGATAACATAATCAAGAAATTGACATATCAAAATCAATATTAGTAAACTTGTATTTATCCGAATGAAAATTTATTAATCTAAAGTATGTTAACTAGATCTTCGTAATCATAATGATAACCTACCATATCTAATTAATTGGTTAGGTTAATTTGATGATTTTATAGTCATTGAATAGGTCCACCTTTTGTACCTAGAACAATTAATAGTTACTTGATTTACATATAGTGGAACTATTTTTTCTTTTGAAAATATTTCTAATATCTTTGTATATATTTTTTTTATTTAGTTTTTAAAATTTTGTTAGATAATATACTTACAGATAAAACGGTTGGACCGACATGAGATGTGAGATCTTGCTTGAGAGGCCCACCGGTTCGAAACTCATCACTTGGAGTGATCATCCAAAATCCAACCATTGGGTCGGAGCATATCCATCCATGTACCCGATTATCCTTATTTTCAATTGAATATTGGTATTTGTCATCCACCTATGAAGAAATGAAACTATTACTATTGTATTATAAAATAGCTATAAGGAGATGAATAATTTTATTTTTCAATAAAAAAAAGAATGATTGAAATAGCTAGCTTTTGATTCAAAATATTTAAACTTTGTGAAGTTTACAAAATTTACCTCTCCTTTAAGTTTAGGGTTAGATGGGTTTGTCAATAAGACGGCTTCTTGATAGTCAAGAACTTGACCATGATCTCGATCATTTGTTGTCGGCATGATCCTAGGTCTCTCATCCGATATTGCCATGTATTGAAACCTATAATCATAGTTGCACAATAATAGCCAAAGAAAGAAGAAAAAAAATTAAATTATCAGTTCTCTAATGTAAAAATCCTTACAATGTATCGTTGAGCTTGAAGACAATTCGACCCTGGTACATATTGAAGTCTGGCCCCTCCTCTAGTCGTTCAAATATCGCATAAGAATAGAAACCCGAGTGACCTCTCAACATTACAAACCTATATTGTAACATAAAAATAAAATTAAAAAAAGAAAATAAAGAGAGCCATTATTAGGAAATTTGTGTAGACTTATTATAAACCTTTTATCTACATTCAAGGGGACTAATCCATTGTCATTGTGAGATGAATTATCCCATGTCCTCATAAAAGAAACCTCAACTTGATTCTCATTCTCCATAACCACACTAAAACTTGTGCCTTCTAAACTGTAAATTAAACAAATTATTTATTTTATATTACATTATTGAAATAAGAATGAAATGCTCAAGTGAAAAGCCTTCTTTAATTAACTTACTGATCATAACTGTTTTTGAGTTGTTTGGGAGAATCGGGATAATCCCAAACTACATCCCAATACCTACATTATAAGATTGAAATTCGGAAAGTGTGAACTTCGATTCATTTGAAAATAAGTAGTTCAGATCGAATTGAAAGTATTGAGTATCGGAATTAGATCATGTATACTTACCCTGGCCTATTGTCTCCATTGGGTTTTAATAGATTTTCAATGCCACCATATTGTATTCCTAAAACCACTCCTATTGGGATGGATAATGTGACATTAACCAGACCATTGTCCATAACCACCACCTGATTCAATTTATTTAACACCAATAAAAAATGAAAATAATTTAAGCATTAAATAAAATATAAATATATATATATATTCTAAATAACTAATTAAATAATGATTATATTAAAACTAATTGCAGCTTTACTTGTTGATCCATCCTGTGCAATTGAACTGGAGGCCATGTGGTGAGATCATCCCCATTAATGCTTGGAGACCTTCTGATAATAGAGATATATGGTTATTTGTAAAATAAAACCAATATAAAATAAAAATAAAAAAATAAAACAGCAAATATATAATGATTGCATAATAAGCTCTTACAAAAGTTTTTAGTGAATATGTTATGGTATATAAATAAAATTAATCTTATATAAGTATTTAACATGAAGCAAATAAGAAGAATAAGTTAAAAAGAACATAACAAACACAATAAAAATGTTAAATATCCAAATAATAAAATTACTAGCTTTATACAAATAAAAGATTGATCATACTTCATATTCTACTACCTAAAACCCAATGAATGTGTTATTTCTTATATAATCTAATTCAAGACTATCCAGGTACACTTAATGACTTGGACAACTTAAAAAAAAATTAATGACTTTAATCTACTTTATAAGATGAATAGTTTAAAAACACAATTCTTCAATTGAAAATAACAATAAAAGAATATATATAATGGATGTGACATTTCATCTTACAATTTAAAGTCTATAACCAATAGGAATAACAAAAAAAGATATAATTAAGTTATGATCTTTCACTAATTTCCTCTACTACTTTTTAAGCTAAAAAAACATTTCATTTAATGTGGTATTTCCCTTCTCATATCAAAACAAACATTTCATTAATATTATTATATATTAATACATATAATAATAATGAAAGTGGAAATGAGTTTTTTTTGGAAAAATAAAAGGTACATAGAAAAATATAACCTTAGTGGGTAAGCACAAAAAGAACGTGACCCCGATGCAAGCTTCCATGAATAAATCACAAGCTTTAACAGAAGTTACGTTTGTTTTGATAATTAAGTTACTTTGAACAAAAGCATGGTATAAAGTTGCGAGGATTATTTACAATTGCCTAAAAGTTTAGGTTAATGTTGGAACTTTTCATTGTCTTTACTTGTACGTAATAATAAAGTTTTTATTAAGTTTACAAATAAAAAATTAAATTTTAACTAATGTTATACATTTTTAGCCATGTTGTTATAAAATTATAATTCAAATCAGAGTATTTATCAAATCTCATTCCTATCTAGCTAGCTAAGCTATGGCTATTTATTGGATCATGACGAATAAAATGTGGTGAAATATTCAAATAAGAATGTTTTGATCACTCCATCATAAATGCAACGCAGACTTTTTTTTTCCCTTATTTGTTACTGTAATTTGGATATTATATATATTGAAATTTTAAAAGAACATTAATATTTAATAGAAAAAAGTGTGCATTGTTAAATCTAAAAATCCAATAAAAAAAACTATAGAATATATGATATATATTTAGAGTAATTTAAGTTTAATTGACAAAAACAAATACAAATATGAGTGCTCAACCGACACCAAACACGTATATAAAGATTAAGAGACCTTAACAAAATAATTACCAAGGGACGAATATATAGGTCGAGACCTTAACACGTTCGAGAACCTTAAATCTGTGAATTTTCATTTAGTAAAGTTTAAAAGTTGTTGTGAAACAAATTTATTAAACAATATATAAAAAATGTATGAGATTATGTTTTTGTTTATTTTTATTTAAGATAATTAGTGTCATAACTTTATATTTATATGATTAAATGTTTAAACTTTAAAATACCCACTTTTGCATTCATCTTTGTTAATAATATATTATTATATTATATAGTTATTACATATTATTAACTATCTTAATTAATGAAATATAGTTCTACCAACCATTTTAAAATGTAAAAAAAATATGAAAGAAAAAGATGTATGAAGGGAAAGAAAGATCAAACATTGGTGAAGGAGACGCAGGGGAAGCACCTTATAACTGGCGGCGCCGGCGACGAAGACGACGGCGACGGCGGCCGTGCCTTGACAGAGAACGTAGTTAGAGAGAGAAGCAACAGAAGAAGAAGACATCCTTTTTCTCTCATCGATGATAGCTTCAATCTATACATGAACTCTCTCTCTCTCTAGCTTCTTAGAATGATCAATGAAATGCATCAGCTATATATATATATATATATATATATATATATATATATATATATATATATAAATAAATAAATAAAAATATATATATATACTTTGGAAACCGATGATCTTTCATAATCCTGTATTAAAATAACTTTGTCACTGTCTCGAGGCCTCTCCTCTTCTATTCATTTTTTCTGAAAATTAGTTTTGTCTATAATAATAGAGTTGATTACTACTCCATTTATTGATTATTTACTTTTGATCTTTTATTTAATTTATTCACTTTTTTAAATAAATTAATTTGTTGTTATCTTTTAAAAGTTAATTAATATATTGAAATTAAAACAATACAAAAAGTATTATTTTATTTAAGTTAATATAATATATATATATAATAACAATTTCATTAATTGGTCCGTTCAAAGATGTGATTGAATTAAATGATATTATTTTTATTTGAAAAGTGAATAAAAAAAAGTTACTTTTTGACAATTTTTTATATTAAATTAAAAGGAATATTTGATCAATTTTTGTAACAAACATAATTGATTTTGATTTATGTAATAAAAAGAAAATTTGTACCTATCTATTTTGCTGTCATTTCTAATTTCGTGGTACATGTATCTAATTTAAAAAAAAATCAAGACAATATTTTCATTAATTGTATATCTATATATACAAAAGTTATATTTATCAACAAATTAAATATTTATTTAATTTATTTTTTCATCACTATCTTCTGTCCTTTAATTAAATTTGTTAGTTTTAGAGCATCTCCAGCGCATGACTTGTGCCCGCATGGGACAGCGTGAAAAAGGGCAGGTCATTGGTTTTTTTCATTTTTTGCATTGTAGATAAAAGCAAAAAGAGGGCAGTGCCCTCTATGCCGGTCATGCCCTCCTCTGACTTTTTCATCATTATATAATATAATATATTATATAATATAGGAATATTAGTTATATATTTAATTATAATATTTTTTCTTACTATTTTTAAGTAACATTATAATAACATTAAATAAATATATATTCTATAGTTTTACTCTAGGAATATTAATTATATATTAAATTATAATAATATTAATTAAATATTTAATTATAAAAATATTATAATATTTTATTATAATATAGAAATATTAATTATATATTCTCAAATTTTCCTATAATATAGGAATATATGTTATATATTCTCAAATTTATTCGTTTTTAATATTATAATATATTTTAAATTATAAAAATATTTTATATTTTCTATTAATTATATTAATATGTTTTAAGGGTGAAATTTTAAATTCTCCTATAATATATATAACACAGGAATATTACTTATATATTTAATTAATAAATATATATTTTAAATAAATTAATATATTTTTTATTAATTATATTAACACGTGAGTTTAAAATCTCAAATTTTCCTATAATATAGCTATAATATAGGAATATTAGTTATAATATTCCTATATTATAAATTAGTTATTTATTTAAAATATTATAAATAAAATTTATTTTGGACAATTACAATTTGTGCCCGCTTTCGCTTTCTGCTGATGTGAAATATTGATTTCACAAAATAAGAGGGCAGAGGTCTTGTGCGCTGCTGATGCTCTAACAAACTTAATATATGTTTAAAAAAATATATTTGTTATGTCTTAATTATATCCCTTACGCTTTGAGTTTAAGCGGAGCCATGTCGGTAGGGTATCAAATTAATTCTTTTTTAATTCCAAGAAAAAAAAGTTATACCCTTTACAAGTTTACCTCTATTATAATGTGTAAAAACTATACAGACATCTTTAAAGTTTTTTTTTTTATTTTGCTAATTAGATAATTAAAACTTCTTAGTAGAGATTTGATCGATGATTAATTAATTAGTGCATAATTAATTTCACTTCACGAGAAAATAACTGGCGGCCGGCTGGCCAGTGAGCGGCAAATTGGCAATGCCGTTTACGAGTGTATGGAGAACATAAAGGTTAATTAATTAGTGGGACAGATATATTTGTAGTTGTACATGGAAAGAAGTGGAGAAGTAATTCAAAATTAATTTGTATCCATATATATATATATATATAAACTTTTAAAGGACTATTTGCACTTATATTATATTTTAGTGCCAGAATTTGCTGATTTTGAACTTTTTGTTTTGAAACAAATTCCCTAATTCATGAAGATTGAAAATCCTAATCATGTTCATACCATCATAGTTAAATAAAATAAAAAGACAAACAGAATCTACTTAGGGTCAACATTTTTTTTTTTTTTTTATCTTCAATCCACAAACTTATTTTCAAATCCAAAATACAGTTCAAACAGTAATTTATCTTTAACCTAAAAACTAATTTTCAAACTCAAAAGAATATTAAAAAATATGTTTAAAATATTTCATTTTACACTAACTTTTTAACTTTATTAATATTATCTATATATTTATTATTTTACATATTTAACTTTAATCTTTTCTCATTCATTTAATAAAATTAATTATATATTAATAAGTGATAAACAACCAAAAAAAATTCAATAATACATTTAATCAATATTACACTATTTTTTTAATGTATTTTTTATTATTTGTACCGTTTATAATTAGAAATTTATAGTTTATAAAAAAAAAATTATAAAATATAACGTAAAAATATAAAATAAATTATAGTAAATTTTAAATAAAATAAATTTAATGATTTAATTATATATTTAAAAACATTATAATTTTTTATCTTAAAAATAAAATAAAATATAAATTGAAATATTTACATGTAAAGAAATTAAAAATTATATATATATATATATATATATATATATATATATATATATATATATATATATTCTAAGGGTTATTTTTTTTAAATGACCAAAATGATGAAGATAAACATTTCTTACGTATATATGCGTTTGGCTGGGAAGGGAGATGACTGAAACACGATTTCTTTTGTCGGACGGTTGGAAGAGAAAAGGGCACGTATATTTGCCTTCCGGTTGGAGATGTCTTAATTGATTATAAAACACTGAAAATAGCGTAACTCGATAATAAGCATTCTCTGTCCACGAAAAATATTTATGATTTAAATTTAAATAAAAATAAATGTATTATTAGTATAATTTCAAACAAAATTATATATTAAAAGGCATTTCAAATTGAATTAAATTCTTTTAAATAAAACTTTATAACTATTACCATCTTCTAAAATATAGGATATAAAATATTTTGATTTTGTTGTTGAATGGAGTTGAGGGTTATTTTAGCCGGTCCGAGGATGCAAGAGATGAGGGAAGCTTTTGCAATGTGCTCTATCTATTTGTCAAAGTATTTATAAAAAAATATTCCTTACTTTTTTTTTTTTTTTTTCAACAATATAGGCTGCTTTGATGATTGTGAATACTAATAATAAAAATATATGTATTGAATGTAGATATAATAGACAAACTTGTTGGAATTAAACTAATTCCATTAATTAAATGGAAATGATATTTGGGCTAATTAAATTCACACCAAATTCAAATGTGAATTAAAGTGAAATTAATCCAAATGAAATTCACATGAAATTCAAATGTGAATTAAAGTGAAATTAATCCAAATGAAATTCACATGAAATTCAAATGTGAATTAAAGTGAAATTAATCCAAATGAAATTCACATGAAATTCAAATGTAAATTAAGGTGAAATTTCATCCAAATGAAATTCACATCAAATTCATTGTGAATTAAATTTGTTAATTGTTACGATTAACATAAATGTCTTGAATGAGGCAATTAACTAATGATGTTAATTGCCATTGTAACTACAAAATATTTATTGTAGGATGTAACTTGCAAAGATGATGAAAAGGCAAGCAACGATAACCGTTGGATGAATGGATGATGGATTAGTGACCGTTCAGGGGCGGAGCCAGGATGAAAATTTACCTGGGGCTGACTCTAACTTGCACCTCAGATTTAACTTTCTATGTTCCGTTTTTTTTCCATGTAATTGATACAATAAATTAATAAATTCAAACATATAAAATAAAAGATGTATGAACAATTACTTTATGAAATTATGAAACAAAATAGTACATTCAAAACATTTAAAACACACATTATTGAAGTTGTGCCCTTCTATTCTTCTTAGTATAAAATTCTTTAATTATTGTATCATTATCAATGTTTTCAGACAACTCTCGTTCAATATAGACGATCATAGAATCTGTTAAAAACTCTTCTTCCATCTTGTTACGAAGAGTTGTTTTCACGAGCTTCATAGCTGAAAATGCTCGTTCCGTTGTTGCTGTAGAAACGGGAAGAGTTAAAACAAGACGAATCAACCTGTGAATTAAATAAATATATTAGTATAAGTAAACAATATAACTATATTTCATAGATTATAACAAATGATAAAATTACCTATCGATCAAATTGTAGGTTTTTGACTTATTTGTCTCAACTAATCTTCGACATAATTCAGAAATAGTTGATAAATTCTGAAATATTTCATTGACGGGCATGTCAAACTCATAGTGAGCCAATTGTGTTCTCAAGTGGTGCAAATCTTGTGCATCAAAATCTAGATGATAGAATTTCTCAGCAAGTTGATAGATGTGATCAACATTAAGAAGTTTAAAGTTGTCTTTAGGTTCCAAAGCACCACTGAGCTTAAGAAGTTCGACTGCCTCGTCCTTGAATCTACTATTGAGCTCTTCAATTTGAAAATCTATTGCAGCAACAAATACATCAAATTGATAGTGGTGCTTAACTGTAATCGAATCCTTTTGTTGACAAGAACGACTTCTACTAGATTTGTAACAAGCTTCCATCTGAGGTATCTCAATGTCATACTTTTTTGAAACTTCTTCCACGCAACTGAGTAAATTATCAAACCCTTGCTCTCTCAAAACATGAAGCAAAGTTTTAGTAGTTGAAACATGCTCCATTGCATTTAAAATATCTAGAGATCTCTCTTGCAATGCTCGACAAAGTAGATTTGTTAATCCCATTATCCTTTTCATTAAGTGTAGAATGAATATGAAATCAAAAGACTTCATCGCAATCAACAAACCACTAGCTTCACCACGAATGGAGTTAGAAGATCCCTCATCAACCATATTTTCTAAAACAGTGATCACAGAGCCATACATATCAACTATGCTACAAAGTGAGTCAAAATTAGAACTCCAACGAGTCTTTCCTGGCCGTAATAAATTTCCAATCTGATTACAACCTCTACCGGTATCACGTTCACCAGTAGCTACCATATGTGCAATTTCATTTCTTTGAGCAGAATGTAACTCGGCATGACGTTTAGGAGATGCATTAATAAGATTACATATAGAATTCAATTTCGAAAAAATAACCAAATAGATACCTCTTTTTCGGCAGCCGCAATTAATGCTAGTTGAAGCCGATGAGCAAAACAATGTACATAATATGCACATGAACATTCTTTCAAAAAAAGAGCCTGTAATCAATTCCAAGAGCCACGCATATTGCTAGAACCATCGTATCCTTGTCCCCTCATGTTATGGATATGCAAGTCATAACGACCAAGAACATCAGATATTTCTTTCTTAAGTGTTGTAGCAGTTGTATCAGCCACATTTACAATGGCAAAGAACCGTTCTCGTAAAACCCCATCAATATCCACAAATCTTAACACAATAGCCATCTGCTCCTTGTTAGATGCATCTCTTGCTTCGTCAACTAAAATGCAGAATTTGGCATCCCCGATTTCTTGGCGAATCTTTGTTCTCACTTGGTTGGCAATAACATTCAATACATCTTTCTGAATATCCGGAGAAGTATACTTTGCATTTTTTGGAGCTTTTTCTAAGATAGTGTTTCCAATACTCTCATTCAATTTTCCCATAAATTTTATTATCTCAATAAAATTTCCACGATTATTAGAAGATGGAGACTCGTCATGCCCTCTCAATGCACACGCTTGCAAAGTGAGCCACCGAATGCTTTCAATAGTTGTTGTAAGTCGTAATCTGTTCTTTTGTTTTTCATCTGAAGACTGTGCATTCAGTACTTTGTCAATATGATAAGGGATATTCATTAGATTATCAAGATATTCAACTGCCCTATTATGTGGTGAAGTATTACATCCTATATGCATAACAAAAGAGCATCTATCCCCATCATTAACTCGCTTCCAATATTTGAATCCATTTATTGTAAATGTAGAGCTTTGGGGTTGCTTATGTTCAAACAAGAAACATGGGAAACAAAAAGCAGCATCTTTCAAAGGAGAGTATTCTAACCACGTAAATTTCTTAAACCAATGACTTTGGAACCGTCGATTTTGATTTCCAAATTTGGTCGGCGGGTACTCATCCTTAATAGGTTAATATGGCCCCATCTTGATATAAGCTCGTCTAATTTCATCCCTTTGATTAAAAGGATATTTCCACATCGGAATACGTAATGATGGATCAGGTTCAAGAGAACTTACATCAACATCAATTCTAGGAGATTTGTTAGGTTCTTGAGCATGAATATTTGAGATATCGATAGTTGATTGATTACCCCCTTGACTTGGACATGACTGACCTTTTGGTTTAAAAAATGAGTCAATAGTTTTTCTTTTACCTTCCATACTTGATAGTTCTATTATAACCCTAAAAAAATTTAAATAAAACACACATAATATAATTTGAAATATAACATAACATATTATATAATGCTTCAATTAGTTTGCGATTGATTGTTGATCAGAATTTGAAATATAACAGAACAGATTACAGATAAAAGAGATTAAGAGAATGAAACCTGTAATGAAGGAGGAGAGTTAAGCCGATCTTGCAATGCGTAACATTAGTTCAACTTCCCCTTCCTCCGGTAACAATCATCGATCATATATGCTCAAAAGATTTGATGGATATATTAAACGTTTAAGAAAAAAAGAATAATTGTGGGCATCTTTATAAGAAAAACTATAATATATTATATAATATAATATAATAATATAATATATTATATTATATTATATAATATAATAATATAATATAACAATAACCGGATGTTTTTTAATTTAATTGGGTGGAGCCTACCATAAACAAAAAAATATTTTAACCGGATGAGAAGTTTTATCATTCTTTAGAGGGACTTTTATTCACTTTGTTTTTTTTTTTTTAATTTTATTGGGTGGAGCCCACCATAATAAAAAAAATATTTTAATAATTTGGGTGGGGCTGGAGCCCACCCTAGCCCCCTTGATGGCTCCGCCCCTGTGACCGTTGGATTAAAGAATTGATTATGAGTTTAATTTTCAACTATAAATATCCCTTCACATTGTATTCCTCTCCACACATTATCTTATCAATTCTCTCTCTAGAATTCTAAAGGCTTTCCTTGTTCTTGTGAGTATTATTGTGAGTGTTCTTGTGAGCGTTCTTCGAGTTTCTTGACTCGATCATTTCTGTGCGAAACCCGGTGATTGTGATTCAGGTACTTTGTCTAGTTCTCTGTTGTAGTGGTTTTTCTGTGCTAAATCATTACAGGTTCCGTTGTACCCTGGGAAGCAGCCACCGACGAAACTCTCCAGCACAAACGGGAGACGGTGAAACTGTTTTAAGGGAACTGTGTTTCACAGGCCTCGGAGCAAACGAGAAGACATTTTTTTCATCTCATTACATAATCTATTGTATCTGTTGTATTGTCCTTTTATTGTATTCATATATTATTTACGTGTAATTTTTTACGAGATAAGATAATCAACAAAACTAAAGGAACAACGTGCTGGTTTGATTCATCTTTTATTTTTGTGTTTACATTTGCGTAATAATTTGTTACACTATTAGTGTAAAAATTATAATCATACATATTTTACATTAAATGTAATTTTCTCTCAACATCTTTTCTCCGGCATTTAAACTTTCTATTTTTAGATCCATCTAAAAATATAAACAAAATATTATTTATATATATTTTAAATAAAAATAATATTATTTAAACATCTTGCACACATATTATATAAATTATATTTCAATGATGTATTATTAACTTTAACCATTCTCAATTCTTGTCATACTTAATCATTAAACATGATCTTATGCCTTGAATCACCCCATTGATGAACGTTTTATTCAAGCCGACATTCCCAACATTTAATTACACTTTTCTGAGTTCTATGGCGGCGAACTCAATGGAGTCAGTTATAGTGACCATGCTACTGTGAAAACAAATATGCTAGACCTACTTCCTTTGAATCTTAGATGCCAAACCTTCCCGCTTATGCTCTGAATAACTCTATGTGGACGAGCTCTTAGATTTTCTCACCAATGTTTACGTTAAATAAGCTGACATTCTCACTTCTGCTTCATCTACCAATGTTCGTGTACCCACATATAATAATTAATTTTAGAGAAATTCCAACCTAGTCTTAAATATGAAATGTTAACACTTAAACCGTTTGACCACTTATGATTGTTAAAATAATTTTATAATTTTGTGCGTATATATATATATATATAGTAAATTACATTTTGAATAACTATATATATTATTAAAAAATTTCATACTGATACAAAAAAAAATTATATTTCTTATCCTATTTTTAAATAAAAATATTTGCGTTAATAATGTTATATATAACATTATATATAATAAAATTAATTATGTTTCTTAACCTAATTTTATTTATTAAGTATAAGACACATTGAGTATATACTTTAAAATTATTGTCATTTTTTTTTGTTGCTGTTGAATTTGATTTGTTTTTATGTTCTTCGTGTGCATTCCAACTTTCCCAACATTCGATACATATAGTATTTTTTATTTTATTTTTAATCGTTTCATGTTTATGGCCAGTCAACCCACGATCCGATCCAAGTATCAATTTACTCTCACATATATATCCAAATTAACCACAACTCTCGACCCGGATTGAGATTAATTATTTAAAAAGTTGAACTTATATTGTTAAGAATGTTCCGCATTCATAAAATTTGGTGTTGAATTTAAAATATAAAGTCTTATTAATCTAGTTGGTTAAAAAGTTGTACTTGTTTTGTTAGAATGTAAGTTCGAAACATACATATAACATTTTTAATTTTATTTTTAACCGTTTTAAGTTTATGGACATGTCAACTCACAATCCGACTCAAACATTCATTTACTCTCACATATATATCCAAATTAATCACAGCTCTCGACCCTGCAATCTGGACTACACTTTGAAAATTAAACATCATTATATCTATATATAGATTAGTTAGTTGAAAAATTGAACTTCTATTGTTAAGAATGTCCCGTATTTATCAAATTTGGTGTTGAATTTAAAATATAAAGTTTTATTAGCCTAGTTGGTTAAAGAGATATACTTGTTTTGTTATGTTGCAAATTCGAAATATACATATAACATTTTAAATTTTATTTGTAACCGTTTTAAGTTTATGGGCGGGTCAACCCACCATCCGACCTAAGTATTCATTTACTCTTACATATATATTCAAATTAACCACAGCTCTCGACCTAGCAATCCAGATACTTTGAAAATTAAGCATTCTTTAGCTTTTTTCTATCTCATCACTTTTTAATATTTTTTATTCATTTTATCTCATCTATTCCATCTTTTTCTAATTTATTTTATATATTTATATAAAATTATAATAATAATAATAATAATAATAATAATAATAATAAAACATACATTTAAATATATATCTCCACTTCTTCATTTTTTACACTCAAATATTACAATGTCACGTGATAAATTTATTATATGTATATATATTTTCTTTTTGAGGAAGATTAAAAATATATATAAATAGATGATTAAATGTTGAATAGAAGAACTCAAATCAAACTAGCTCTTATAAAAGATGGTGGTGCATATTCGAATAGAAAAGAAAAAAAATTTAATCAAATGGGTGCAGGGAGTTGATCTCTCGAAAAACAAAGATTTGAAATAATAATTAAAAAAAAAATTAACATTATTTTTAAAAACTTTTTTTATTATATATAATTTTACGTTTTAAAAATAATATAAATAATAATAATAATAACTTTTTATATCATATTCATACTAAATAAATATATATTTATTTATATATATATTTAAAATTATATACTAATAAAATTTTATAAAAATTAATATATTCATATAATTTATTTAAAATTATATTATTTTTTAATTTAAATAATTTATTAACATTTAAAATTTAGTTAATAAAAATATATATTAAATACAAATATCATGGTATATAATATGATAAATTATTTAAGTGACTCTCAAATTATTTTGATAGCTTACATTTAGCCTTCGAATTATTCAATAAAACAATTCGTCCCTGAAACTTTTATAAAGGGTCGTCATTGACTTTTAAACTTTCAGAAAGGGTCAACTTTTAAACTTTTAGAAAGGGTTAATAGTTCTTTGATTAAATTTTTGAGTTAAATATAACGTCTTCAAAAGTTGACAACAGTTTAATTCTATTTCACACACAAAGACATTTTTAACGTGGTGAAAGACGAAGGAATCGCGATAATCGTTCTGCGATAATAGTATTGCAAATGATTTACCACGGACGTTTGAGAGTGTTAAAAGTTCTACTATTATTCTTTAACCAAATTATTCAAATTGGGATATAATTCTAATCTCTCAAACTCGTAAGTTTCATCGTCCCAATTCATAAACGGCATTATAAACACTAAAAGTCTAGTACCTAATTTATAAAATTAAATCAAAATAATTAATTCAAAGGTCAATACCTAATCAAACAATTAATTATAATTGCAATAATTAAAATTCTAAATTAACTAAGGGAAATGGCTAAATAAAATAAATAAAACAATATAGGATAAATGGTGTACCCATTCTATCTTAATTTAATTTAAAAAAAATATTACGGAATTAAAATAAATAATTTAAGATGAATGTTATATCCATTTTATCCCAAATAAATTATTTATTTAATCCAAAAATATACAAAAATAAAATAAATTGGCAAAATATTTGTCATATTTATTTTAAATATTTTATATATTTTTAAAGATTTAAAAATAAAGTAAAAAAGGTAAAAGAAAATTTAATTTCAAATAAACCCTTAAGGTTTTAAATAAAAAATAAAATTTGTAATCTTGTGTGGCCGAAATTCGGAAGAATTGTTGTAGCTAAAACCAGGGTCATCAGATAGGCGCTGAGTTTTCATCTAACGCCCCAATGTTGTCCGCTTTGCCCGCTGTAACGGAAGAAGCGCACATATGCGAAATAGGGAATCAACTAATGCACCATTAGCTGAAACGCAACAGATCGTTGGGTCGCGAACAGATCGTTGGGAACAACCGTGTTTTCGCCCGAAACGACGTTGTTTCGTCCCTAGATCGTTGTCTTCATCACAATATCGGGATGATAATAACATCACCCATCTTTGATTTTTCTAAGATGAAACTCTGTCATTTGTGGATGGTTTGACTCCATTCAAAAAGTGAAATGATCACCCTACTTTGATGATCATTTTCCCTACATCTAGGATCGTAATTACGACCTATATCGGCAACTAGTTGGAAAAACCAACCAAAACACCATCATGGGTGTTTGACTAATTCAAGCGCAATTGGATGATCAACCGATTTTGGGAGGCTATAAATAGCCTCCCTTGATAATCTGAAGGCAATGAATCACCTCTCAAGTCCTCAATCCGAATTTTCAGAAAATCCGCCATTGAAGCTCAAACTTTCTGGATTTTTCAAAATTCCGTATAAGGCCTTATAGCTTGGATCCAGACATTCCAAAAGCTTCCCTAAGGTCTAAGAAATGTTCTCAAATCCTTGGTATACTTCCAATCACCTTTTAATTCAATCTTTTAGTTTGAAATTGAAATTTTTATATTCCAGTTTTCATAAATTTTTATATTGTCTAGTTGTTGGATTTCTTGATTGGAAAACGATCATATGATCATTTACAAATTTTCTGTGTAAGCTAGAATCGATCAATCGATCTAAAACGAGAAAACCCAAATTTGAATTTGAAAAAATAAAAAATCAGTTTTTTTTGTTTTTGAGCTAAACCTCAAGAACAACAGTCTAGAAAGCTTCCCAATATGTTTCTAATAATGTTGCACACCTATTTGAATCATGTTTGATTTATCACTATCATGTTTGATCAAAATCAAAAATTTCAAAACAAATGAAAATTTAATTTCTTCAATTTTTCAAAATGAACAACCAATGTTCATGTTCGGTATCAATCAATCATATGAAGTATAAGGAAACTATTGACAAGCTTCTTACACTTCATTACAGCTTAAAACCAAAAACCCAATTTTTGGCCTTCAAATTGTTTTGAACAAATTGAACATCACTAGGTCGAATGATACCATGGAATGATGTTCTAATGTTCCCGAGGGCTTTGTTAAGCTACCCAAGTCCTTGGATCAAAAAATTTGGGCCTTAATCAAAATTGAAAAACTTGCAATTTTGATGTTTTTGAGAACCGACAAGTCTGACAAGACCGAGAGGTCCGACCAAAAATTCTTACTAGGACTAAGAGGTCCGACCGAGGTTTTTCAACCAAGACCGAGAGGCCCAACTAACGATTTTTACATTCAATCGAGAAATCAAACTTGAGACCGAGGAGTCTCGCACCCGACCGAGAACTCTCTAACCCATAATAGGTGGCTTACGCACCTCGACCGAGGGACTTCCGCACCCCGACCGAGAATCCTGACCCTAACTGAGGGACTCTCGATCCAGGACCTATGGACTTAACCCCCGACCGATGAAAATTCACCCAGGATAGAGGACACCGGTCATATGGCATGTTTGGTTGCACTTTTCAATTTCCAATTTTTTTTAATTTTGGGACTCAAACAATTTTCTAAAAATTCCAAAAAATATAAAATAATTTCAAAATAATTTTGTATATTTTCCATAAAAAGTATTTTGATAAAGGTTCTTTTGTGATTTATTCTTAAACTCTAATGCATTTAAATACTGATATTCTTCAAGTATTTTCCTCCCTAATCATCGTCATCAGTAACATGTACTAAAATTTAAATATTGTTGTTATAATTTTTAAATACACAAAACATGTGCATGTCTAAGACCGGAAGAATTTTGATTAAAATAAAACGTTATATAACCATTTTTCAAAAATAAGATTTTATAAATTAGAGACCATTTTTAAAACGGATACGGAAGATAAAACGCGAAAACTTTTTTCAGAATATCACCAAATTTCGAATTAAACGAAACTTTAGTGAAAAATAAGTTGATACACGTACACTTTTTATTGATTTAAAAAATTTAATTTGCGACTCTATTTTAAATTAATTATTTTATTTTAATTTAAATACAGATTTTAAAAAATCAAATTTTATTTTAATTATAACAAGTCTAACCATTATTAAAATTTGAATCCAAATTAATTATATTTATAATTAATTTTAAATTTGTTACAATTTATTTAAAATCTTGTAAAATAATATTTTATTTTAAAAAAATTCCTAACATGAAAACTGAATTTAAATTTATGAATCTCGAGTTTTTTTGGGACATAGATTTTCTGGATTTTAGACGTTAACTAACAAAATAAACTCTTTACATATTCATTCTTTTGAAGATTGAGGAGAATAATTTTTTTTTATATAGATGTTTAAAACTTTAACTAAAGTTCAGTCATTTTGTTTCAATTTTTATTTTTCAAATTTGTTTCTTTTATATATATATTTCTCTCAATTTAAATACATTACACTAAATTTCCTACCTAGCTGCACTTGGTTCGCTTAAAACAAACCCCTCTTGCCAGGAACGTAAGGTGGATGGATAGATGCCAAACGTTAGTTATTAAGTCTTTCTTATATAGCAGCTCAATACTCACGTCGTAACCGAAATGGAATGAAAAGACTAATGAGCATTTATCACGTATGAAAGAGTAAGATGAAAGGCAAGGATCCGGTCATCGAAAGTTTAGCAAACAAGACGGCGCCCGCGGCAGAAGAGACCGATCCTCCCATTCGCGTCAACGATCTAAAATTTAGAACCATATCAATGATTAAAATTAATTATTTTCTTGAGATCTCTGAAAATTTTAAATTTTAATCGTATCCACATTTTAATTTGATGAAAATAAGGAATAAACAGTATATTTAAAAACTAACACTCAAATACTCAATAACTAAAGACAATAAGGAATAATTAATGTATTTTGAACACTCAAAGGAAAAACAAAGTGGAGTTACATTTGTAAAATTACATCAACATCAAACCAATACAAATACAAGGAAAACACCAATCATCATACCAACAATAAAGGTTTTAATTTTGTTCTATGAAAAACAAATTAATTATGACTATCATATTAGAGGAGCCTAAAACAAATCCTTTAACACAATTTCATAAATATCACATTCCATCTTTCTGAACTTGTAGGAGAGATCTAGTAGAACCCGCGGATGACCCGTAGCTACTAGTGGAGCATTGTGTCCGATCCATCGCAGGGGCCGACGAACCGGAGCTACTAATCGAACATTGTGCCCGATCTATGGTTAGGGCAGGGGACGTATAGGTAAATTTGCACATATTCATAGGTGGTGCATAATACATTGGCATGGGCAATTTCGAGGGTAAGCTCGGCAATGAAATCTCAAATTTGAGTGCACTTATCGCTTGCATGATCGACGGTCTATATGTGTGATCGGGATGGCAACACCATAACCCTACAACCATCAAAGCCTCCATTTGCTTCTCATCATAAACATTATCGAGTGTCTTATCAGCCGCATCAAGAACTTTATGTTTTCCATAAAGATCCCACACCCATTCCACCAATCTAACCTTACTCGGTTCGGCTTTAAGTTGAACTGGCCTCCTTCCACAAGCAATTTCTAACAATACCATTCCAAAACTATAAACATCAGATTCTTTACTAGCTCTCCCCGTAGTTACACACTCGGGTGCCAAGTACCCCATGGTCCCCGCTAGGACAGTGGTTTGCGATCCAAGCTCGTGGTCAACGAGCCTGGCTAACCCGAAATCTCCAAGCTTGGCATTAAAGTTCGAGTCTAACATAACGTTACTCGACTTGATGTCACGATGTACTACACATTGTTCCCATTCCTCGTGAAGATACAATAAAGCCGAGGCTAAACCTTGAGCAATTTTGTATCTAGCTTTCCATGTTAACATGGGTATTCCTTCGAATAGGCTACGGTCTAGGCTACCATTTGGCATGAACTCGTATACCAAAAGGAGTTCGGCTTGATCATGACACCAACCGACAAGTTGAACTAGATTCCGATGCCTCAACTGACTAATGATCTTCACTTCCGAAACATACTCTTTAATCCCCTGTTTCGATCCTTTCGAAATTCTCTTAACCGCGATTTCTTCGTTCGAATCACTCAATAGGCCCCGATAAACACCTCCAAATCCCCCTTCTCCAAGTTTCCCATCCTCGGAGAAGTTATTAGTACATTTTCTAAGCTCTCTAAACGTAAACTTTCTTGGACCCGTTTCCCTCTCGAAATCATGACCATCGTTCACCATCCCACCCGGTTTTCCATCACGTCGTTTCCGCCACCAGATGAACCAAACGAAACCCAAACCACAAGTCAATACCCCGGCGCCTATTGACGGACCCACAACCAAAGCAATACCCTTTTTATCATTTTCTTCCTCAATAATATCATCCTCCAACGTAGAGTTAAAACTCCAAGAAACTATGTTATGAATCTCGATCCACTTACCAGTTGCGGCTGAGAAACCAACGGTGACCCATTCCGGCAATACTTTCCTTAAATCAACAACATAAGACAACGTCCAATCACCTTTGAAAACTGGTTTCTTTGTATAAGTAACGAAAACAGTAAGATTATGTGTAGTTGAATTATAACTAATCCAAGCATTTCCTAAAGCTCCACTCTTCATACTTCCTTGCCAAGAAACATTAGCGACTGATACGATCGAATTCACGTTTATACCCACATGATCCGGGCTTGGATCCCAACTATTCTGATACGTGTCGAACTCCACCGCCACCATTTGATTAACGTCGGGGGTAAGAGCTGAATTCTTACTGAATAGGCCGAGATATCCGCCGGTTGAATTTTCCGGAATTTTGACTTGGGAAGGAGCGATGAAGAAGGCGAGTCCGTCGCCGGAGATATTGGGATTGACGGCTTTGATAATGAAGGAGAATTGGGTGGTGAAATCGGTTAAGAGTCCGGTGGTGGCATTCCAGAGGCGTATGGGTTTATAGTAAGAGGCACGACCGACGCTTTGGGAAAGGGATTTGTCTCTTTGGTTTTTGGTGATTTGGAGTGCATCCGGAGCTGGAAATGAATCTCCTTGGTAGAAAATTCCTTTTGTGTTTGGCTCGAATTTGGGGTAGGTGAAGGAGATGGAGTGTACAAGAACAGGGGAAAATTGCAGGATGAAGATGCTGAAAATTAGTAAATGATGCATAGTGTCTGGTTATTGAGTTTTTTTGAGAAATCAAGATTGTGAATTGGTTATGGAAGTATGCAGTTTACTGAATGGCTGAGAGAAGAGAGAGTGAGGAACCAAATGCGAATGCCATTGAAGCTCCATTGAAGCTATCTTTGTCACATTTCATAAGAATTTCAGCTAAGCTTCTCTATATTGTGTGTTTATTTATTTTTTTTACAAATAATCATACTTATACTTAGAAAGATTAATAAAAAAAATAGTCAAAAACTCAGTGTAGTGTGATAATTCATATAAAAGTGAGTTTTGATTCTTACTTAAAAAAAAATCATTAAAAGAAAAAGTCTATAATCGCGATACGCAATCGACAATCGTGAGACTCATTTTTCTTTTTTTTGTAAATTTTTCAAAAAACAATTGTGTTTCGCGATTGCCAGTTGCGTCTCGCGATTGTAGACTTTTCACAGGGCATTGTGGACTTTTCACATGGCATCCGGTTGCGTCTCGCGATAGGGGCAATTTCGTCAAAAAAATATAAAGTGGTCACCCGCGCATTTTAAGTTATGCGTTGGTCAAAAACTCATTTACCCCAATCTTTAAGGCCATCTCGTCAAATTTCCCGATCTATGTTATGGTTTAGGTGGGTTTCAGATTATTTTTTTATTTTTAGAATAGAAATTGGTTAAGTGACACATACACACAAAAATAAGCATCACCACACTCATTTATTGATTTTTTTTTTCTCTTTTCACTACCTATAGTATCCAACCAATTAGTTTCCTAATTTTTTTCAATTTAATTCACTATTTATTTATCTATTCTACTATAAAATAAAAATAAACTCACATTTATCACTCATTCTATACATAATTTTTTTTTAATACATTCAAATTTTATTTGAAGTACACCCAATTCTAATTTTTAGATTATTATAAAATTTAGAAATGAATGATTGTATTTTTTTTTGTTTACTTCTTTAAAAAAAAAAAAAACTATGATTAGAAAAAAAAAAAAAATTAATTAAAAGGTAATATTGAAACAACAAAAAAACTCAATATGTTTATGTCGTCCTATGTTGTTAGTTGTATGGTATAGATGTTCTTGATGAAATTTAATCCTTATTTAAATAAATAAATTTGGTTAATGTTATTTTATATTACATTAATAGACTAATATAGTTATTGCTGGCCGGCCGTTTAAGGACAAACAGAAACTGGTTTCGAATCACATTGATATTGCCCCTAGGACAATTGGCTATTTCTAGAGACTGTTTGTTTTTTTTATATAATATTAACTTTACTATTTTTTTTTTCTAGGAAATTAACACGAAAGTTAACGTCTAGTCTCAATTTAAGAGATTTTTAAGTACAAATCAAATATAAGATGTTTAATCTCTTAAAAAAGACTATTTTATGTTGAGCTAAAGTTAAAGTATTAGCTAGCTATTAGGTATAAAAATAGTCACTATAACAAAATTAAGGTTTTGAAATATTAATTAAATTAATCCATTAAATATTGTGGTTAAATTAAATAAATACCTAATCTTTATTTTAATTAAATTAAAAACTTCTACTAGAAGACTAAGTCTTTTATTTTAATAATTAAAGTAAATAAATATTTAAAGTCATTATTTTAATTAAATTAAAACTTCGAAATAAATGTCAAACGATTTATTAAAAAATAATTGGGATAGAAACTCACCGACTCAACTCAGTCTAATTAAGCTCGTGGTTTCGATCAAAACATTTCAACAACCGATGATTGACTCACGCATTACCTACTCAATGTCGACAATTATATTTCAAAGTAGGCTCCAAATCATAATCACTCATTTACAATGCAAAAACAAATGAGGTATCGTTTTCACTTTTTCGTAACATATTATGCATCGATTAATCATAATACAATTTTTTTTCATGAATCTGTCATCCATCAATGACACTTCATCCAAAAAATTAGCTATTTGAAAAGAATTTAGAATCTCATAACTTCTCGCATTGAAATTTTTACGGGCAATCTCTACAAATAAAGTGTAATAATTATCAAACTTAAAAGAATATAACTTTGTCAACATAAGATATCACGCGAATAAGGAATCACTATTTTGCGCCCATAAGGAGCAACATTTTTAATGTAAGATTATCTCTCTATCATTAAGTCTTCTCATTTATCTAATTCTATCGGGGATGGGATAGAAGTAGAGATACCCGTCGGGTTCGAGGTCGGATAGTGAAATAAAAATCGGGTTCGAGGATTGGTACTTAACTACCCGTCGGGTAGGGTACCCGTTGCCATCCCTACTCACCATCACAAACCACCCACCTCACCTCCATCTTTTGACCTCACACTTTCAAATGCTCGTCAAACCAACCACTAATTCCAACCTCACACTCGAAAAACCACACACCACCCTACTTTCATCTCGTGACCTCACACTCGATAAACCACCCACCACCTGACCTACATCTCGTGACCTCACACTTTCAAATGCTTGCCAAACCAACTAATAATTCTGACCTTACATTCGACAAACCACCCATCACACGACCTCCATTTCGTGACCTCACACTTTCAAATGCTCGCCAAACCAACCAATAAATCTGACATCACACTCGACAAACCACTCACCACCCGACCTCCATCTCGTGACCTCACACTTTCAAATTACCTCCATCTCGTGACATCACAATTTTAAATTCTCGCCAAACCAACCAATAATTCTGACCTCACACTCGACAAACCACCCACCACCCAACCTCCATCTCGTGACCTCACACTTTTAAATACTCGCCAAACCAACCAATAATTCCAACCTCATACTCGACAAACCAATCACCACTCGACCTCCATCTCGTGACCTCACACTTTCAAATTCTCTCCAAACCAACCAATAATTTTGACCTCAAACTCGATAAACCACCCACCACTCGACCTTCATCTCGTGGCCTCACACTTTCAAATACTCGTCAAACCAACCAATAATTCTGACCTCACACTCGACAAACCACCTACCACCAGACCTATATCTCGTGACCTCACACTTTTAAATGCTCGCCAAACCAACCAATAATTTTGACTTCACACTCGACAAACCACCCACCACCCGACCTCCATCTCGTGACCTCACACCTTCAAATGCTCGCCAAACCAACCAATAATTCCAACCTCACACTCGACAAACCACTCACCAACCGACCTCCATCTCGTGACCTCACACTCGACAAACCACTCACCACCCGATCTTTATCTCATGACCTCACACTTTCAATTTAACGTCAAACCAACAAATAATTCTGACCCACACTCGACAATTCACCCACCACCCGACCTCCATCTCGTGACCTCACACTTTCAAATACTCGCCAAACCAACCAATAATTCTGACCTCACATTTCAGATGTCTCTTATCCTTTGTTTAAAAGTTGCATCACCATATTATTGTCAATAATGCAATCTTGAAAATCTAAATTTGCATGTTTTGAGAACCCTAGTATTAAGCATGAAATGTGAACGTTTTAACTGCTAGAACACTTAGGATTGTTGACATAATTTTATTATATATATATATTTAATATTTATTACCAATTTGTTAATTTTTATATTAACCAAAAAAATTATTTATACTAAAGAAAATATTATATATATATATATAATGAGAGAGAAAATGTATAATAAAAAATAAAATGTACTTATATAAAATTAATGATGAAAAATAAAATAATATATATATAAGGTAACTACATTTAATATATATATATATATATATATATATATATATATAATTAATTAATGAGAGAGAAAATAATTAGGAAAGAAAAAATATAAAATATATATATATATATATATATATATTCTTTAAAATCTAAAATCTAATGCTTAATTTTCAAAGTATCAATGTGTATTGTGGTTAATTTAGATATATATACGTGAGATTAATGGATATTTTAGTTGGATTATGGGTTAACCACCCATAAAAATAAAATTAATAGACTTAAATTATAAAATAGACTTAACTTATAAAATTAATAATAGTAACTATTTTTTCTCTTTAATTTATTTAAATATTTTCTCTCTCATTATATATAAATTATATATATTTTATTATTGAGAGATAAAATATATTTTAGAAAAATAAAAGTTTATATATATAAAAATAATGAGAGATAAAATATAAAAAGTATTATATTATTAATATTATATATATTATAGGAGAGATAAATGAATAATTATTTTAAGAGAGAATAATTATTATTTTAGGAGAGAATGAATGATTGTGAATATATGATATAGTAAACTTTCAAAATCTTAAATTAAACATTATTATTATTATTATTATTATTATTATTATATGAGAACAGACACACAAACATGCAAATAATCTAAAATATTTAATGTATACTTTATACAAAGAACAAAGGGAATGTAATGATTTCAATCATAATAATACAATACTCAAAATTAGACATCAAAACTGAAATGTAATTCAAAAAACTATTACTTTTAATTAGAAACTAACAAGATTGGATTTGTCAAATTCATTGATAGGAATAACCCTTAATACATATTTTTTATAAGCTAGACTGAACCAAAAAAACAATGTATATCATTGAGTTTCTTTAGAAGTAAATAAAACCTCCAAAATATAATCCAAGTATTAAAAATGTTGGAAGTTGATTAGTTTCTCTTAAATATTCATTAATAAGAAATATATGGGTGTCTTAAATAACGGGATGTTGTCACTTTTCCTTCCTTATCTCTCCCGCATCATCGTATACGCCCGTAGTAGTACGGTTTTCCATTGGAACAACCATGTTTACATCAAAATTCTCCATTTTTTCGTCCGACAAAGAGACATCCCACATAAGATAAGATGAATGAACCATTACAAAATAATAAATTATGCAGTTTAAACCCTTTTCTAGTAATAATTTCATGTTTTTTTTATATAACATTAATCATCATAACTATAACAAATTCCAAAATCGCGTTAACTTTAAAAATAGTTACACCTTGTATAATACAATTTAGACAATAAAATAAACAATTATGATCCTATGAATAAATAAAAGAAAGTAAAATGTAAATCACAATATAAATGAAGTAGAAAAATCTGAAAAAAAAATTACTTATAAACATAAGTATGTTGTAAATAAAAAGATATGTATTGTATTGTATTAATTGAGACTAAAAAAGAATAAGTATTCATAGAGTTAAACACTATTCATGCTCTTACACATTTTCAAACAAACCATTTCTTTAAAAAAAAAAACAAAAAAAAAACAACTATTTATAATAATTTTCAATCTCAACCATACCCTATCTAAATATATAAAATAAAATAATTTATTAAGTAACATATAAATAGCTGTTAATTGACAATATTTAAAAACTACATTTCCAAACAAATATCAAATGCCTATATATATTGCCTTGATTAATTTTTCCATCTTACTACCATATTAACGTTAATTTATACAGAACTATTCAAAAATTATAATAATAGTCTCAATACCCCTGTTGATATTCATTGCAGTCAGTTGTAATAGAGTCTTCTCCTAAAAACATGAACATATAAAACAATAAGAAAAATCAAATTTCTGAACCATAATCTTTAATATTTTCCTATTTCATTTATTAAACATTAATTAAAAAAATACATAACAATAATATACCTTTTATCATTTGATTTAGTCTTAAATACATTATATAGTATTCATGCGAAACCTCATCTCTCAAATATTGATATTCGAGAATCTAGCTAACACCACACACATAGATTGTGTTTTAGAGACTTCTTCACTAATAAGTACTTTTAGAGAGAAATATGAAGCAACACAGAGAGGAATACAATCAAAGATGTGGGCGATTGTGCTTAGTAAGAGCGAGAAACACGTATTTATACACAAAATTAGGGTTTTCTTTATCGACCCCAGGCGCATGAGCCTAATTCAGCCCAACCCCAGGCGCATGGACCTTTTCGGCCCAACCTTTGGGTGCTTGGCTCCCTCAAGTGTTTTACGATTACATTTTGTTAAACTATATATTAAGTGTTTTACGTTCATAAATTTCAATTAATTCTAATCCGGAGAAGTTGCTTATCAATACTCTAAAAGATGTAGCGACAATATAATAAAAAGATATATGTTTAAAATGTGAAAACTATGATTTGTGTGTACATTTAAATCCAGTTTAATTAATAAAGTTATTCTCTACTTTTTAAAATACAAAACAAGAATATATGAATAGAGTATGAAATTCTTTAATACATTCTTTAGATGAATATCTTCACTCATATAAAAATAATTTAAAATATCTATCCTAACCTAAAAATTTTAAAACTAAAATTTCTAAAATTTATTTATGGTTATACTTTTCTCAAACAATTGACTAGGAAAATTTTTATTTAATAAATCAAAACTACTATAATTATTTTTTAAAACTAAAAATATAAAGTTGCAAAATGATGTCATACATAAGTAACGTTAAATTCTTACTTAAATACGCAAAATTATTAATTATTTTATTCCAATAAAATTAGTATTTTTGTAGTAAAAAAGATTCATATAGTGTTTTATTGTTCTTTTTTGTTCACAGTCACATATTTAATATTTGATCTTAAATCTTTTTTATATGGAAAAATTATTTTCTATTGGTGATTTATTAGTTATAAGATTTATAATATTTTGTTTTAAAATTTGATTACAAACTACAATAAAACGCATTACCTACTCAATGACAATTATATTTCAAAGTAGACTCCAAATCATAATCACTCATTTACAATGCAAAAACAAATGAGGTATCGTTTTCACTTTTTCGTAACATATTATGCATCGATTAATCATAATACAATTTTTTTCATGAATCTGTCATCCATCAATGACACTTCATCTAAAAAATTAGATATTTGAAAAGAATTTAGAATCTCATAACTTCTCGCATTAAAATTTTTACGGGCAATCTCCACAAATAAAGTGTAATAATTATCAAACTTAAAAGAATATAACTTTGTCAACATAAGATATCACGCGAATAAGGAATCACTATTTTGCGCCCATAAGGAGCAACATTTTTAATGTAAGACTATCTCTCTATCATTAAGTCTTCTCATTTATCTAATTCTATCGATCGCGAAACTATTCGAACGTTGATCGAAATGTCATTGACCGAAACATTTCTACATATCGTGATTGAAGTGAAGGTTGGGAACGACAAGACAAAACTTCTGTCAATGCACCAAATCATCTTAGAAGTTGATCAATAAGCCGCCATATTATTAAATTTCTTGTCAAGTCCACACCAATTTTTTTTTAAGTCTACCATAATTCTAATTTTTTTAATTTGTCCCTTTTGAAACTAAACATGCATTGTTGATGTTGAAAATTGAATCCAAATAGGTCTTCACATATTGCTGAAATTTGGGACCAAACAAGTCCTATACTATTGTTTAAATTAAACAAGGTCTTAATTAATGTTGTCCACGAATCTCTTTGTTGTTTATATATAAATCAACAACTTACAAGTCCAAATTAGAAACTTTGTCTCATTTCTTTTAATCAAGAACCAAACAAAAGAAGCTCTATTGCTTGTAAAAATAAAGTCATGTTTCTCTTAAGTTTCATACTTGATATTTCTCAATATCATACTAAGAATAGTTTAGAATTTTCAGGAGAAGAAGATGTCATTAGTTTGATGAGAAATAAAAAATAATATCAGCCAACCAACGTTTCTTCTTTCCCTTCTTTCTTTTTTTATTTATTATTATTTTTATTAACAAACCAATTCAATGTCCTTAATTAAAAATAATATACATTTTGTTATTTTGTCATCTTCAAAGCCATTGT
This sequence comes from Impatiens glandulifera, assembly GCF_907164915.1. Taxonomy (NCBI): domain Eukaryota; kingdom Viridiplantae; phylum Streptophyta; class Magnoliopsida; order Ericales; family Balsaminaceae; genus Impatiens; species Impatiens glandulifera. The sequence continues at coordinate 36,553,698 of NC_061866.1, forward strand.
TTTGGAAATTTCAAATTTTACTTTCACTGAATTTAACTTTTTTATGTGTTTATTCTTTTTTATATATTGCTTTAAAAGTTAGTATAACCTATATGTATAAATTTCTCGTTAGTTTAAAACGTTTTGAGTTAGAATTAATTTTTTTTTTAAAATCACTTAGAATTATCATACTCTAAAGGGTTACGATATTTTTATGGTCCCTTCAGATGAAGGACTTCCATCTCGACGGTTCTCTTTTCCTAATGCGCAGAAATATGACGCTTCCTCCGAATTTGGATATGGAAAAGAATGAAGTGTTACCCTAAAATCTAGGTTCATTTATCCATTCGAAATGTCCCATTTTGCAAAGACAATTTGTGCCATTCGAAATTGGTTGGTCTCATGCCTTACATATTCGTTTGTGTGTTTCGCCTATGGAGGGGACACAATGAAAGACCTCGATGGTAGATGCAACCCGTGCACTTGTTTAGAAAAAGATATTTCTACAGAAGTTATGCTAAAGAACTCTCTTGGCTTACCTTGCTCTCGAATCTCACAAAAATTATATAGTAAGTCTATTCGTATAAGATGTTGTCCTATCTTTTGAGATGAGGAACCAAAGTGGAGTTCTATATCATTAGATTTTTTGGGGTTGGCCCATACAGATTTTAAATTAATACGCGTGTGGAAGCGTAATAAGCTAATTGACTTTAAGAGTCATCACTTTAGTTTTTCACAAAGAAACTAAAAAAAAAAAACAGAGTATCCACGAATTAAGGGTTTGGTGTTTGGTTACGCATTATGAAAGGGCCAAAATAGTTATGTCATATGCGCCTATCCTGTGAGATAGTCTCTACTCGAATGTAGTTGGCTAGTTGCTTGTGAAGGTTCGTTACACGTTGCATTATGAGTTCAAAATTCTTTTACTTGTGTATATCTTAACTCTATGTCTAATCCAAGGGGTTAACCATATTCCTCGCTTAAATGTGACTTTAAGCTTTGGTTAAATTTAGACGAATGTCGATATTTAAGCCATTTAGAATTATTTGAATCTTCATTATCGTGTCTTGAGTATAATCGGAGAATAATTATATGCTTAGTTCAAAGGTGACTTTAAACTCTCGATAGGCTTTCTCTAGACAAACGACGATAGGATGAAGCACTAGAATACTCTTTAGGAACATGTCAATATCAATGTGAATTTTCCAAGTCCGGACTGTGAATCCTTGTACATAAAAGAATTCATGATTGTAGGAAGATGTGTATTAAATGACTGGAAAGGGGAATTGGAGCCTTGTTTATGACACGACCGAAATCAAGAAATTTCCCAAAAGTGTTAGAAAATTTTAAAAGTTTTCATGCATGTCGACCATAATTTTAGGAACCCTTTGCACTCGAGTTTAGATTTACGGAGTTGTAAAAATTCCGATATGACACCGCTAAAATGAGTGTTTTTCCAAAATTGTTCCCAAAATTTTAAAAAAAATTGTGGAGTTCAAAAATGATTTTGTGGACCCGGTGTAGAAAATTTATAGATTTCTAAGAAGTTGAGCTCAATATATGAGCATTTAAAATTAGATCATTTTCCAAACGGGTCCCAAAATTTGTTAAAATATTATTCTTCTAGAAATAATATTTTGGAGCATCCATAAAATTTTGAATTTTTCTAAAATAATTTAAAGGCTTCAATTGATGAAATAAGGTTGTTTTGTGTGAAAAATGAATCAAACAAGGCCTAAGTAATTTCCCAAAAATGGAAATTGAAACTTTATAACCAAAATTGGACTTATATAAAGTCCGAGGTCGAATTGGATGTGAACAAATAGTCTAAGGGTTGAATCATTTTAAACTTTTCAAAAATAATTTGAAATTGAAAGTTTAGGGTTGATATTGTAAAAGGCAAAAAAGTCTGGGAACTATTTAATTCAGAATTAAGAAATTAATTCGGAAATAAAGTTATTTATTAGAAGGCTAGATTGGAGGATACTCCTATTGTTGTTGTTCCATTATTTGATGCCCCTCCTTCTCCTCTAGTCGGAGTGCTGGTTGAGACGTATGTTATTAATCAATCTGAACCAGCGTTTGCCAAACCTGTTGGTCAGACGAATGCTACACATGTTCATCAGACGTCTCTTAAGGTAACATCCGATCTTATCTTGGTCGTAGAGCCTATTGTTATTCCCGTTGTGGAACTATTTGTTGAACCAATTGTTGAGCCAGTTAGTGTTGTTGAAGAAAGACCTGCAAGGGACCTTGTTGTCTCCCCTGCAACTCCAGTGGTTGCTGAAGCTGGAAGTCGGGTCTCTGAAATTATAGATGTTCAGACAACTAATGTTGCAGAACCAGCTGCTGCCCCTCAGCTAGATGTTGCTAATCTAAGGGCAGTAGTCCCATTTCCAGCACTTCTCTAGCAGCTATTCTCAGACAGATCCAAGTTGCAAATGGCATAGTCTTCAAAGAACCTGTCTTTGCACCCAAGTCTGTCGAAGTTGTAGGTAAGGGCAAAGGACCCGTGGTCAAAGAAGCTGAATTTCTCTCAAAAGTGCAATAGTCACTTGACCTTATCATGGAGGAGGTCGAGTCCACGACTTTTGTAAGAATAAATGCTTTTGAAAGATGGTGCAACATAAGGCTCCACACAAAGCTCACCGATGTCATCAAAGGTGGAAACATAAGTAAGCAATGAAAAAAGCTGCTTCAGCTGGAGAAATTGATCTTCTCTTGGACCAGCACCAAAGACGTGAATGAAGATCTCAAGAGAAGAGAGTTGGTTGCTGTTATAGTTAGAGGGCATGCCCTCTACCCAATTACTCAAGAAAGGGAATCTAACTTCAACCCTTTGGAAAGAACGGCTGAAATAAATGGAAAATTGAATAGCCGCCTACAGCTAATCCTAGATTCTTACAGCAGATGCCTTGTATTTTGTTCACGGCACGAAGTCGTTAGAAACTTACGAACTTCATAATAAGGCGTCCCGTGCTGAGTTGAAAAGCTCTGATGCTAAAGAAGAGCTAACTTTCGTTGAGAAGCTGATGCCTTCAACTGCTCATTCTGGAGAGGAAAGGCGTCTGATCCATATTCGCTCTGCTGAGTAGGAGCAGCCTTCCACATCTGAGCAGCTGCCTCCGTCTACTAAGAATAAGTTACCTTAAGTTGTTGAGTAGCAGCAATTCTCAAGGCCTGTTGAGGAGCCCTTATCCCCAGTTCAAGGGAATGAGCTCTCATCTGCTCCTCAACAACCCAACCAGTCTGAGCAGAAGTCGTTTGTTGAGGAGGAACCCTCTAAGACTGTTGAGCAGTCCTCAGCTCCTGTCTCCTCAGAGATCCCAAAGAGATCCCAACTGTTCAGACGAGCAAACGTCTGAAGAGAAGAAGCCTACTCTCTCAAAGTCCAAACATTCAACCTCTTCCACATCCGAGAAATCGCTTCCATCTAAATCTATTCATTCTGAAGAAACGACGTGATTTCTAAATGATCTAGGCGATGAGATCGAAGGAGCAAAAGGTGTATCTCGGGCAATGATAAATGTGTCTCGAGCTTCATCTCTAGATAAAGAACCAGAGTTATCTATTCAAGTAAGTAATCGTGTTCCCCCCATTCGCTCTGTTCCAGTTGGTTCCCATATTGTTTCTTCGACTCCCTCTTCTCCCGGGGAGTCCTCTCGAGGAACCATTGATCTCCGCAACTTCATTCTTAAAACTCTTACGCCTATGTAGCAGAACATCAAGACTATATTTGATAAAGTTGGAAAGGTTGGAAGAGAGGTCTTCCTTGAACGCAAATGCTACTGCAGAAGTAGCCCTGGCTCAATCAGATGCAAAGAAAGAGTTCGTGAGGACCTCTGGTGAAGTCTCGATGATAATAAATCAATTGACCAGGATGAAGACCACTCTGCTGAATAGTAATCTCGACATCCACAAAGAGACAAAGGCTTCAATGGATTTTCCCGGCCATTAACTGCTCGAAATATCCAAATCTCTCAAGACTCGAGAAGTTGAGCGAATCAAAGATGTTGACGCGGTCACTCAACACTTCCAAATTGAAGAAGATGCGGCTGCAGAAGCTGCTAAAGTTGTTGCCCTTGCTGCTGACGCCGCTATTGCTGTTAACCTCGCTGCTGATAATGTTAAAAAGGGGGAATATAGCAATAGAGGAGGACTAGTCGAGGAGGAAGATCAGGCAGTTGCAATAAGGGTCCTCGAACTGGAAGAAATCCTGACCGTGGTGGTGGTCGTGGTGGTGGAGCTGGTCGAGGAGGAGGCCGACTACATCAAATTATGTTCGGCGATGATTATGCATAAGGGGAATCTTAAACCAGCTTGTAATCTTTTATTTTCATATTTATATATAAATATCTTATTCAATTTCTTGTCCTTAACTTAGTTTTAACATCATAAAAAAGGAGGAAATTGTTAGATTAAATTATATAAAAAAGGAAATTAATTAAAGAGAAATAATTAATTAAAGAAAACGTTTTAATTCACTAAAATGAACTTAGGTGAATTAAGTTTAATACGACATAGTTTTAATGATTTATTTGTGAACAAAACTAAGTTGTGTAAATTGTCTTTACGCAGGTAAAGCTCAAGGAGCGTTGAAAAACGTATTGCTTGTACAAACGGGCTAGTCTGAAAAAGTGCGCGAGCAGACGTCTAGTTTCTACAGACGGGCTAGTATGAACAAGTGCGCGGGCAGACATCTAGCTTTTTACTGACGGCTAGTCTGAAGAGGGCACGAGCAGACATCTAACTTTATAGATGTGTTAGTCTAAAAAAGTGCGCGAGAAGACGTCTAGCTTCCTCAAACACTCTAGTCTAAAGAAATGCACGAGCAGACGTCTAGCTTCCTCAAACGCTCTAGTCTGAAAAAGTGCGCGAGCAGACATCTAGCTTCCTCAAACGCTCTGGTCTGAAGAAGTGCGCGAGCAGATGTCTTGCTTCCTCAAACGCTCTGGTCTGAGAAGCGCAAGTAGTTGCCTTACCAGTAGTCGTCTGAAGAAGCGTCCGCTTATCTGCTCAGCTCATAAGCATAACGAACAACTCTATTCGTTATCAGCTATCTGCCACGTATGCTAATATTCCTTCTACCCATGTTTGTACTTTCTAGTATACCACGTTCTAGCGAATATTCTGCAGTACAATTCGGTACGCCATTATCCAACCAATATATTATCATGTACGTTCCCGTACACCTGGAGTACATCCAATGGATAGTTGACACGTATCCAACAAGAAGATTCGACTGTTGCTACATCTCAGTATAAGTAGGAAGCAAAGTACAACGACAAATCTCTTTATCTCATCTGATTAATCGCACGAATTCTGAATTACTAAGCTTTGCATTTTAATCTCTATACGATTACTTTGTAATTCTCGAAGCTAAGTTGAGCGTTCATTTACTATTTTTTATGTGTGAAATTTCAGTATTGTAAGTTGAACAGGACTTTGTCTGTTCAACAGAGTGTTAGCTAGGAGTTCAGAAATATGTAGTTGTTAAGACATGTGTATCTGATTGGGTTTGTGTAGTGCTCTATACTAATCAAAATCTTTTAGTGAAAAACCTTCTGGAAACAGAAGAAGGGGTGACATAGAAGTTTTATCTCCGAACATCCATAAAACTCTTTGTGTTATTTCATTCCTGCATCTTACAATCGTTGATCTGCCGCTTCAAATTTAGCAAGCACTTCCGCCCTTGAATTTTTTCAAGAGCTTGCGACAATTTTGAAGAATAGAAACAGGTTTTAAGTCCCTAATAGGATTAAAACCGAATCGAAAGCCAAGTTTAGCACAACAATTCTCAAACCCCTACTATTGTTGATGCCGATCCTAACACTATTTAATCTAGAATTAAGAAATTAATTCGTAAACAAAGTTATTAGGCAATTTTAAAAGAGTTAGATTCCTGAGGGCCTAAATGAATATCCCTCAGAAGTTCGAGAATTCAGAAATAAAGATTTATGGGAAATGTATTTAGGAGGTCTTTGTCTTCTTTTGTCTTCTTCAAACTTCAACGCCATGTAGGAGATTCCCTTAGAGACTAGACGACATTTGCTTTGGAAATTGCTCCATTGTTCATAATTGTTATATAGCTTCTGTCATAACGCATGTAGAATCCGATAGTGAAGAACATAGACAAACTCTGTTATCCGATTTGGAGTTTCGTTTTCCAGTAGAAGCTCAATCTGGACACGTAGTCGCCTCGGAATGGCGGAGCTCGTCGCTACGGAGGCTTGACTAGATATAAGAGACCTTAGGTAGTGACTTCAGTTCACTAGAACCGAATGCAAAGGAATCGAAGAGGATTCCCATGTGGATATATTAATTAGACAACGGTTACTATTTATGGCTTACTATTCGTCAAGGAGTTTTCTCCATAGCCTTTGACGACGTCTTCCTGGTGCTAGGGAGCTCCGTTTGAGCCTTCGCTGCAATGAGGAGGCGTATTAGAAACTCGTTCGAAGAACTTGCCGATAGTTCTCCCTCAAACGACCAAATTATGAAGTTTTCGACGAGCATGGCATTTTAGATTCGAGGCTAGTCAAGACCTAGCATCTTTCTAGACTAGACACAACATAACCTAGGAATTTCTAGCAGTTAGGTTTCACCAATCAATTAGTAAGCTATTCAAACAATCAAAAATGTATAAATTAATAATTTGCAATTTCAATTAATTAAGAATTAAACTGACGTTGATGTACATAATTGACGTCTTAAATCATAACTCACCCTACGTGGATGAACCTTTAGGTTTTTCACCATTGTTTGAGTAATTTAAATGACATTCTCTTTGTGATGAACTCTTAGGTTATTATTAATATATATATATATATATATGAAATTATTATTTTTTATTAAAAAAAAATAATTATTATTTTTAATGTCTCAATTTATTTTTTTATGTCTCAATTTATTTTTTATAATAATAAATAAATTGTAAATACATTTTTAAATCACTTTAAAAATTAACCTAATTAATTAAATATATTTTAAAATTTAATAAAATTAATTTCTCAATTTATGATTTTAGGCATTTACTCGCACTCCGTGTATGAACCTTGCAGCCTTCAAAAATGCATTCTTAAACTTTCGATTACACATTTCAACATGATCTTAGGCATTGACTCACCCTATATAGACACAAATCATTAGGTTTTAACACTAATGTTTGCGTTACTCTATATGCATTCTTAAACCTTCGATTACGCATTATCTTATGCTTTAATTCATCCTCAGTGGACGAATCTTTAGGTTTTCCACCCGTATTTGCGTAACTTAAACGACATTCACTCCCGTGGACGAACCCTTAGGTTATGTCACAAATATTTGTTTACTCAAGCTGAACCACCGCTAGATCAAGTAAGACAGTTGAAAAATAATTTTATAATTATATATATATATATAAATATATATATATATATATATATATTGTAAATTAAATTTTATAAATAATGTATTTTTTATTTTTTATCTCATTATAATTTATTTTTTAATATATAATATGTATATATATCTTATTTTAATTAAAAATATTTCTATTAATTTTTAATAATTAATAATTATATAAAGTTACATATTTATATTTATATTTATATTTATATATATATATATATATCATATTTTAATTAATTAAAAAACATAAAAAATTAACAAAATGTTAATTTTTTTTACTTTTTTTTAGTTTATATATATATATATATATATATATATATATATATATATATATATATATTCTTCCATCATATATATTTATTATCCATTTTCTTATTTTTAATTTATATATAAATATAATTTTATTTAAGGGTTGGGAAGTGTGCGAAACCCTCCCGATACCCCGATTATATAAATATTAATTTGTTTTTTATCAATGTTTTATTTGTGACTTTTCAAATGGTTCATCATTACAATTATATCATAAATATATTATTTAATTTGATCTTATTCATATCGTCATAAATACACTACATTCCAATTTTAAATTTCTTATATTCCCAAAAATAATATTTCTTTATATTAATCTTCAACTTTAATTTTTATTTTAATAACAAAATATTACTTCTCTCTCGTTCTTTATTTCAATCTCTAATTTTTTTTAAAAAAAATTCATTTTCATTTTTCTACACTCTAGTTTATCTTTTTCGAGATCTACAAAATAAGTATGTAGATATGTAATGTTTTTATTTGAATTTCTAACATTTTTATATTACTAATTTTAAAATAATTTATTAAAGTTGTGTTTTTTTTAATATTTATAATTTTTAATCGGGTAATGGGGTACCCGTCGGGGATCGGGTACCTGACGAATCAGGGATGGGATAGAAGTAGAGATACCCGCCGGGTTCGAGGTCGAGGTCGGATAGTGAAATAAAAATCGGATTTGAGGATTGATACTTAACTACCCGTCGGGTAGGATACCCGTTGCCATCCCTACTTACCATCACAAACCACCCACCACCCACCCCACATCCATCTTGTGACCTCACACTTTCAAATGCTCGTCAAACCAACCACTAATTCTGACCTCACACTCGAAAAACCACACACCACCCTACTTTCATCTCGCGACCTCACACTTTCAAATACTTTTCAAACCAACCAATAATTCTGACCTCACACTCGATAAACCACCCACCACCTGACCTACATCTCGTGACCTCACACTTTCAAATGCTCGTCAAACCAACTAATAATTCTGACCTGACACTCGACAAACCACCCATCACACGACCTTCATTTCGTGACCTCACACTTTCAAATGCTCGCCAAACCAACCAATAATTCTGACATTACACTCGACAAACCACTCACCACCCGACCTCCATCTCGTGACCTCACACTTTCAAATTGCCTCCATCTCGTGACCTTACAATTTCAAATTATCGCCAAACCAACAAATAATTCTAACCTAACACTCGATAAACCACCCACCACCCGACCTCCATCTCGTGACCTCACACTTTCAAATACTCGCCAAACCAACCAATAATTCCAACCTCATACTCGACAAACCAATCACCACCCGACCTCCATCTCGTGACCTCACACTTTCAAATTCTCTCCAAACCAACCAATAATTTCGACCTTAGACTCGATAAACCACCCACCACTCGACCTCCATCTCGTGGCCTCACACTTTCAAATACTCGTCAAACCAACCAATAATTCCGACCTCTCACTCGATAAACCACCCACCACCAGACCTATATCTCGTGACCTCACACTTTTAAATGCTCGCCAAACCAACCAATAATTTTGACCTCACACTCGACAAACCACCCACCACCCGACCTCCATCTCGTGACCTCACACCTTCAAATGCTCGCCAAACCAACCAATAATTCCAACCTCACACTCGACAAACCACTCACCACCCGACCTCTATCTCGTGACCTCACACTTTCAAATTTTCGTCAAACCAATCAATAATTCTAACCTCACACTCGACAAACCACTCACCACCCGATCTTTATCTCATGACCTCACACTTTCAACTTATCGTCAAACCAACCAATAATTTTGACCTCACACTCGACAAACCACCTACCACCCGACCTCCATCTCGTGACCTCACACTTTCAAATACTCTCCAAACCAACCAATAATTTTGACCTCACATTTCAGATGTCTCTTATCCTTTGTTTAAAAGTTGCATCACCATATTATTGTCAATAATGCAATCTTGAAAATCTAAATTTACATGTTTTGAGAACCCTAGTATTAAGCATGAAATGTGAACGTTTTAACTGCTAGACCACTTAGGATTGTTGACATAATTTTATTATTTTATATATATATATATATATATATATATTGTATTTAATATTTATTACCAATTTGTTAATTTTTATATTAACCAAAAAATTATTTATTATGCTAAAGAAAATATTATATATATATATATAATTAATGAGAGAGAAAATAATTATATTATTAATAAAAAAAATATATTTTATGATTAGTGAATATATATATATATATATATAATTAATGAGAGAGAAAATTTTGGTTAATTTAGATATATATATATATAAGAGTAAATGGATATTTTAGTTGAATTATGGGGTTAAACACCATAAAAATAAAATTAATAGACTTAAATTATAAAATAGACTTAACTTATAAAATTAATAATTGTAACTATTTTTTCTCTTTAATTTATTTAAATATTTTCTCTCTCATTATATATAAATTATATATATATTCTTTTTTTTATTATTGAGAGATAAAATATATTTTAGAAAAATAAAAGTTTATATATATAAAAATAATGAGAGATAAAATATAAAAAGTAATATATTATTAATATTATATATGTTATAGGAGAGATAAATGAATAATTATTTTAAGAGAGAATAATTATTATTTTAGGAGAGAATGGATGATTGTGAATATATGATACAGTAAACTTTCAGAATCTTAAATTAAACATTATTATTATTATTATTATTATTATTATTATTATATGAGAACAGACACACAAACATGCAAGTAATCTAAAATATTTATCCAAGGGAATTTAGTGATTTCAATCATAATAATATAATACTCAAAATTAGACATCAAAATTGAAATGTAATTCATAAAACTATTACTTTTAATTAGAAACTAGCAAGATTGGATTTGTCAATTTCATTGATAGGGATAACCCTTAATACATATTTTTCTATAAAAATGGCTATACTAACAAAAAAAAACAATGTATATCATTGAGTTTCTTTAAAAGTAAATAAAACCTCCAAAATATAATCTAAGTATTAAAAATGTTGGAAGTTGATTAGTTTGACTCTTAAATATTCAATAATAAGAAACATAGGGATGTCATAAATGACGGGATGTTGTCACTTTTCCTTCCTTATCTCTCTCGCATCGTATCTGCCCATAAGTAACACGGTTTTCCATTGGAACAACCATGTTTACATCAAAATTCTTCATTTCTTCGTCTGACAAAGAGACATCCCACATAAGATAAGATGAATGAACCATTACAAAATAATAAATTATGCAGTTTAAACCCTTTTCTAGTAATAATTTCATGTTTTTTTATGTAACATTAATCATCATAACTATAACAAATTCCAAAGTCGCGTTAACTTTAAAAATAGTTACACCTTGTATAATACAATTTAGACAATAAAATAAACAATTCTAATCCTAAATAAAAGAAAGTAAAATGTAAATCACAATATAAATAAAATTGAAAAATCTTTAAAAAAAAATACTTATAAACATACGGAATTATAAATAAAAAGATTTGTATTGTATTAATTGAGACTAAAAATGAATAAGTATTCATAGAGTTAAACACTATTAATGCTCTTACACATTTTCAAACAAACCATTTCTCACAAAAAAAAAAAAAAAAAAAAAAAAAAAAAAAAAAAAAAAAAACTATTTATAATAATTTTCAATCTCAACCATACCCTATCTAAATAATATAAAATAAAATAATTTATTAAGTAACATATAAATAGCAAGTTAATTGACAATATTTAAAAACTACATTTCCAAACAAATATCAAATGCCTATATATATTGCCTTGATTAATTTTTCCATCTTACTACCCATATTAACAAGTTAATTTATACAGAACCATTCAAAAATTAAAATAGTCTCTTTACCTGTTGATATTCATTGCCGTCAGTTGTAACAGAGTCTTCTCCTAAAAACATGAACATATAAAACAATAAGAAAAATCAAATTTTTTAACCATAATCTTTAATATTTTCCTATCTCATTGATTAAACATTAATTAAAAAAATACATAACAATATGATATACCTTTTATCCCTTGATTTAGTCTTAAATACATTATATAGTATCTATGCGAAACCTCATCTCTCAAATATTGATATTTGAGAATCTAGCTAACACCACACACATAGATTGTGTTTTAGAGACTTCTTCACTAATAAGTACTTTTAGAGAGAAATATGAAGCAACACAGAGAGGAATACAATCAAAGATGTGGGCGATTGTGCTTAGTAAGAGTGAAACAAGTATTTATACATAAAATTAGGGTTTTCTTTATCGACCCCAGGCGCATGAGCCTAATTCAGCCCAACCCCAAGCGCATGGGCCTTTTCGGCCCAACCTTTGGGTGCTTGGCTCCCTTAAGTGTTTTACGATTACATTTTGTTAAACTATATATTAAGTGTTTTACGTTCATAAATTTCAATTAATTCAAATCGGGAGAAGTTGCTTATCAATACTCTAAAAGATGTAGCAACAATAAGAGATATATGTTTAAAATGTAAAAACTATGATTTATGAGTACATTTAAATCCAGTCTAATTAATAAAGTTATTCTCTACTTTTTAAAATACAAAACAAGAATATATAAATAGAGTATGAAATTCTTTAATACATTCTTTAGATGAATATATTCACTTATATAAAAATAATTTAAAATATCTATCCCAACCTAAAAATTTTAAAACTAAAATTTCCAAAAATTATTTATGGTTATACTTTTCTCAAACAATTGACTAGGAAAATTTTTATTTAATAAATCAAAACTACTATAACTATTTTTTAAAACTAAAAATATAAAGTTGCAAAAGAATGATGTCATACATTATGGATCTGGGTTTATATAATTTTCAAGCATAACATATAAGTAACTTTAAATTCTTACTTAAATATGTAAAATTATTAATTATTTTATGCCAATAAAATTAGTATTTTTGTAGTAAAAAAAGATTCATATAGTTTTTTTATTGTTCTTTTTGTTCACAGTCACATATTTAATATTTGATCTTAAATCTTTTTTATATGGACAAATTATTTTTCTATTGGTGAGTTATTAGTTATAAGATTTATAATATTTTGTTTTAAAATTTGATTACAAACTACAATAAAACATCGATAAATGAATACCTTTTGACGAGATTATTTATTTATCGATTAGTGAATATAATATTTATTTATCGATAAATGAATAATAATTCATTTAGTTGATCATATTTAAAAAAAAAAATTGTAATTATATCATTTTATATATATTAAGTTCAAATATAGCAAACTTTAATTACATTCATATTTTTATAATTCTAGATTAGTTGTACATGCACACATAGATAAAGTGCACATTATTATATCCTGAGGCTTTATATAGTATTGAAGGAAAGAAACAATAAGGCATTTTTTTGAAAAAACATGACTTATTATTTTATTTGAAAATTAGTCATTGAATTATATAAATAAAAATATATTATTTGAAATATAGTGATTATTCATTTATATTTACATAGGGTCTATAAAGACTTCATTTATATTTATTCAGTAATGCATTAAACGAGGTTATTCGTTAAGCCCAATAGACCGGACCGGAAAAATTTATTTATTAGACGAGGTTATTTAATTATCGAACATTTATTTATGGAGGTTCTAGTATCAACCTAACTTATTAGTGTGAAAATATTTTTCATAAAGGGAAATTAATTAATTTTCTTCTTGTTAACTGTTTTAATCAAAAAAAAATATATATATATATATATATTCAAACAATAAGAAATATATTATTCTTTTTTCACGAATAAAAATGAGAGATCTTCTAGTTGATATTTTTATATGAATTTTAATTAAATTATTATATTACATTTAAAAATACTAACTTTTAGTTGACATGGTCTATTTTTTATTATTTAATTTGACTATTATAATTTATAATATATATATATATATATGACTGATTTTAATTTTTTTAATTTATTTTAAAGTAAAATAAATTATCTTAATATCATTAGTGCATAATTAAACAATATGATTTATTAGGATAGTGGTAGTTAAAATTTTGCTTGACCTATAATTCTATACTAAAGAAATTGATGCTAGAATATTATAGTTATTCATTAAATATTTAGAAGAAGACATTCGGACAAGAAGGAGCGGTTAAGGGACTACACCAGTTTGTTCTATTCCGCGAGGGATGGGGCAAGGCCAACGACGAAGAAGGTTGAAGGTCTTCAATGTGCTCGGAGAGGTCATGGATGAGAGGAGTATTGTGTTACTCTTTCATATTAAATTTCTGACAAGATATTGACCCGATATTTACACATTTGTAAATATAAAGATTAAGTTAAGTGACGTAACAAAAAAAATAGTTATGAAGTTGAGGTGTAAAAATATAAATAAATGACATTAATTATGATTTTGTGTATCACATTATTAATCATAAACCGAATACTTCATTTGCAACTTAACCCGTCATTGCAAGGCTGAACAAAATTAGTTTGTCATAACTGGCTACAAAGCCACAACCTTTTTGACTCATCCTAGTTTAATTAAGAATGAGAGAGAATAAGAGAGATGAAAAAAAAATATCTCAGTGGATTATCATGGTGTTGATTGACTTCATGCATTATTATTATTATTATATATATATATTATATTTATAAAAAATTAATATTTATGTGTGAAGTGTGTGGAGAGTGTTTATTTATTTTCATGTATATAATATTTTATCATATTTTTTTAATCTCAAAATCTTTCTATTAAGCGATTATTATTGTTTTATTATATATAAAAATGAGTGATAAACCAAATTAACTCTGAGATATAAAATTATTTATTTATAAATATATATATATATAGAGAAATGATTACTAAAGAGAATTTAGTAGAGTACATGATATGACTTAATTAGCCTGAAAAAATATTTTTTCTCTATTATCTTTCTTCTCATATTTTTTTAGTCACCTATTCTCTCTCCTATATTTATTTCCTCATATAAAATTAATTAATTATGAAATAATTAATTATGGAAGATAAAATTATTAATATATATATATATGATGGGAGGGAAACAAAATAAATTAATTAAAAAATTGTAAGAGAGAAAAAAATCAATTCATTGTGTGAAATGGAGAACATTTATTTATTTTCATATATATAATATTTTATCATATTTTTCTTAGGGCTAGTTTTCGTATTAAGGTAATATTGCGTAATAAACTCATGCAAACAATTATAATCAAACAAATTTATACGTTTAAACTTAATTTTCTCTCTATCTTGCTCATTCAACATCTCAACAACATTTAAGATTATAATCTTAGCGTTTTTTATTTCTAATCATTTTTAAATATTTTTTTTATTTTTTTTCTTTTATTTGTTTTATTCATTTTTAATCATTTTATTCATTCTCTCTGATCTATTTAATCTCTTTTAATTATTTTATTTATTCACCCTCATCTATTCCATATATATATTTATATAAAATTATTATAATAAAAAAAAACTTACATTTAAATATATTTTTGTTTATTATTTATAATATATGTATTTTAATATATAAAATAATTAAACAAAATATAAATATAAATACACTTAATTTTTTTATTTATAATTATAATTTTAGAAATTAACTACCTTTAATTATCTAAAATTATATATTATATTTAAAATAAATGATAATACGAAAAGATGAGAGAACTCAAAAATAAATTGACAATTGAAAAATTGGGTCAGAAAGGGAGAGTGTGGTAAGCTGAAAAATATATATAATAATAATAAACTAGCATGTATCCCGTGCATTTGTACGAGTAATAATATAAAAAATCGTGAGAAAAATATTACGGTAAAAATATTTATGGCGGATCAAGCCATAATCCAACCCAAGTATCCATTTACTCTCACATATATATCCAAATTAACCACAACTCTCGACCCGGCAATTCGGACACTTTAAAAATTAAGCATCATTATATATATATATATATATTACTTAGTTAAAAAGTTGAACTTATATTGTTAAAATTTCCCGCGTTCATAAAATTTAGTGTTGAATTTAAAATATAAAATGTTATTAGCCTAGTTCGTTAAAAAGTTGTACTTATTTTGTTATGTTGCAAGTTCGAACCATACCTATAACATTTTTAATTTTATTTTTAACCGTTTTAAGTCATGGTCGGGTCAACCCATAATCCAACCCAAATATCCATTTACTCTCACATATATATTCAAATTAACCATAGTTCTCGACCCGGCAATCCGGACACTTTAAAAATTAAGCATCATTATATATATATATATTAGTTAGTTAAAAAGTTGAACTTATATTTTTAAAATATCCCGCGTTCATCAAATTTAGTGTTAAATTTAAAATATAAAGTGTTATTAGCCTAGTTGATTAAAATGTTGTACTTGTTTTGTTAGGTTGCAAGTTCGAACCATATTTATAACATTTTTATTTTATTTTTAACCGTTTTAAATTTATGGGCGGGTCAATCCACAATCCGACCCAAATATCTATTTACTCTCACATATATATCCAAATTAACTACAGCTCTCGACCCGGCAATCCGGACACTTTAAAAGTTAAGCATCATTATATATATATATATTAGTTAGTTAAAAAATTGAACTTATATTGTTAAAATATACCGCGTTCATCAAATTTGGTGTTGAATTTACAATATAAAGTGTTATTAACCTAGTTGGTTAAAGGGTTGTACTTGTTTTGTTAGGTTGTAAGTTCGAACCATACCTATAGCTTTTTTTATTTTTATTTTTAACCGTTTTAAGTTTAAGGGTGGGTCAACCCACAATCCGACCCAAGTATCCATTTATTCTCACGTATATATCCAAATTAACCACAACTCTCGACCCAACAATCCGGACACTTTAAAAATTAAGCATCATTATATATATATATATATATATATATATATATTAGTTAGTTAAAAAGTTGAACTTATATTGTTAAAATATCTCGAGTTCATCAAATTTTGTGTTGAATTTAAAATATAAAGTGTTATTAGCCTAGTTGATTAAAATGCTGTACTTGTTTTGTTAGGTTGTAAGTTCGAACCATACCTATAATATTTTTAATTTTATTTTTAACCGTTTTAAATTAAATTAATGGGTAGGTCAACCCACAATCCGACTCAAGTATCCATTTACTCTCACATATATATCCATATCCATTTACTCTCACATATATATTCAAATTAACCACAACTCTCGACCTAACAATCCGGACAATTTAAAAATTAAGCATCATTATATATATATATTACTTTCTTTATTCATATCAATTATTTTAAAATATTTGGATTTTGGAAAGCTTTGAGTTTAAGTCTCTCATTTATTTAAAAAAATCAATTATTTTAAACTCAGTTATTTTTTAATTTAAGTCATTTATGGATATTTAAAATTATATATTAATAAAAAAATTATAAAAATTAATATTAATATAATTTATTTTGAAATATATATTATTTTTTAATTTAAATTATTTATTAATATTTAAAATTAAATTAATAAATATACATATAACATTATATATATATATATAATATTAATTATTAAATAATATTATAAATATAAAAATAAATAAGTTGGATGTATAAGCTGAATCAAACATACTCAAGATTAACAAATCAAACCTACTCAAACTTAACGATTAAATAAGCTAAGATCATATTAAACGTACCCGAGAATAAGCTGAATATGCTGGGATCAATAAACAAAATAAGCTAAATCAAACTAGCCCTTAATCTCAAAACTTTTTTTATTAAGAGGTTATTATTGTTTTATTATATATAAAAATAAATTATTATGTAACATTTTATATATAAATATAAAAATGATTAATTATACAATATATATTTTATATAATTATTATTATTTGTTATATAATAATAAATAATTATATAATGTTTTATATATAAATATAAAAATAATTTTAGACCATATAAATATATATGATTATTAGATAAATTATATTTATAAAAAATTAATAATTAAAAATAATATATAGAGAAAATAAATTTATTATAAGATATAAAATTATTAATTTATATATATATATATATATAATGAGAGAGAAAATAAAAAATAAATTAATTAGGAATTGTAAGAAAGAAAATAAATTCGGCTTGTTCAAATAAATGAATGAGATTTATAAATGTGTGGAATAAGAATATATATGATGGGTAGAAGTGTAGTATTAATAATATTTCATTTGTGCAGTAATTAATTTTTATATTTAATTCTTATATATTTATAATTTAATATATTTATAAATTTTATTTATGATCTTTCTATTATTACTTAATTAAAAAATATATAATTAATTAATTAATTCAATATATATATATATAAATAAATAAAGAGAAATAATTAGTGAAAGTAAAAAAATATTATTAATAAATTTTATATTTAATATTTTATTATATATATATATATTTATTAATTATAAAAATTAGCTTTATTCAAATAAATATGTTAAAATTTATAATATAAATAAACCAAATTATTTAATATAAAACTTATTATTTTATACTAAAATTAATTAAAAGAAAATCACTAAAATTATAAAAATACTATACTAAATAAAAAAAATAAGAACCAATAAATAAATATTAAATTATTCTAACAAACACAATTTATATATATTACTCAAATAAAAAAAATTCAATTATAATAATTTGATTTAAAATTTAATTTTTAATGAATTTTATACAAAATTATATGTATTAATTTGAGAAAATATTAGTTAAAAAAAAATATGGAGAAAAAAAATTAAAGACGGTAAAAAAAATAATGGAGAGGAGGAGTAGCATATAAGATCATCTCTAACCCACTTGCAAACCCATCTCCATAATAGGTTTTAGTCTTCCAATCCACTTGCAAACTCAATTGCATTTTGAGTTTTTCTGCAAATTCTCTCTCCTCCAAACCCAAATTTGCAGGACACTGTTCACATACTCAAAAGTTTTTAAAATTTTCATTTCAATCCTTTTAGTTTGTTTTTAATTAATTTACTAACTTATTTATATTTTAATTTGTTTACATATTTTATTTATTTATATTTTAATTTATTTATATTTTAATTTATTTATATTTTACTTTATTTATATGTTTAATTATGATCATTTTAATTTATTAACTTTTATTTAAATTTGTTTATATTTATATTTTATATTTTTTAAGTATTATAAATTTATAATAATAGACAATATTGATAAAAAAATAATAAATAATAAAAACAATTTTAATAAAATAAATCACTTAAAAAAACCGAAAAAAATTATTTTGTTGTATTTTATTTTGTTTGTGAAATGTAATTTGTGTTTATTTAATAATGTTTAATATGTTTGATATAGTTATATAAATAATTAATTTATAATTAAAATTTATTATAAAAAGGAATATTTTGAGAATATTCTTTTGAGTTTGAGTTTGGGTTGGAGATGAATTTCTGTTTGATGGAATGTTTACTGTATTTTAGATTTGAAAATAAGTATTTGAGTTGGAGATGGCCTAAAGGAGAGAAACTAAAATCACTCTAATTCCTTTACTATTCAATATTCATCAAATAATAATATGATCGGAGAGAAAATAAATTAATTAGTAATTGTAGGGATAAAATATCATTTTCATAGTGGAAAAAGGATATTATACACCTCCAAATCTTCCTATTAGTATTAGTATACTATTAAATTAATTAATGATGTTTTAGTTAATTAATTAATTCAAAATACAATTAAAAGTTTAAAATTCAATGTCAAAGATAATTTTTTGTTTTTTTTTGTATATGATCAAAACATATAACAAACTTAGATATCGATTTAATCATTTTGTGCTTTGTTTTTAAGATAATTAAAGTGAAATTCATAGGTTGACACAATAGCTTTTATATTAAAATAAAAAATTAGTATTACTCAATTAATTAATTTGGTGTAATTTTAATTTTTCTGCTAAGCATAAAAAGATTTGATATGAATAAATAAATTAATATTATCAGAACTTGTCAAGTGAAAGTCCAGTTTTCCCCTTATTGCCATTTCGCGGCATCTTGTTTATCTATATCGCCTCTCCTTCTTTAGACTGGAAGGCTGCGGAGCTCTACAATGGCGTTGTCTAATCCTTCTTTCTCCACCTTTTGCTCAGCTCATAGACTCAATCCCCTTCTCTTCGCTCGCCGCCATCGCTGCGTCAGGAGTTCTCGCTGCTACTTAAATCGTCGTCTCCGGCCTAGATTCTTTGCCGGTAAATACCCTTTCTGTTTCTTAAGTTGCCAACTTAGCTAATTCTAAAACCCAATGAACGAACCCACAAATATTATATCAAGCTAGCACCTTTTTCTGGAAATTCAATGAAAGAATGAATAAATGATTGAATTCAAGAATTGTTATAATGTCCAGATAGTGCCCACTAAACTGCACATGATGAGCAGTCAGTATGAATGTTTAGTTTTGCCTATTCTACAATCTAGCAGGTCTCCTTATCAGAGTTTATCTTTGTGCAACTCTTTCTGATGATACATACTGTTTCCTTTGACAATGGTAGTTGCTGCATCAGAAAGCGGAGTCTTTACTTCACCGCAGATAGCAAAGTCATTTGACTTTTCAAATGAGGAGCGCATTTATAACTGGTACTTGGTCACTGTACTTTTGTGTTTTTGTACATTGTAATGTTTCGAGTCTTCTTGCCTTATCTTTTGTCTTAGTACCCTAGTCCCTATGTATGCTTTTATGAGAATAATTTCAGCATATATGTTTATGACCTATTGCTATCACTTTCTATGAAATCTTGGAATTTTACAATTGTCTGAAAAGAATGTGATGTATCCATGCTAGGTGGGAGTCTCAAGGCTATTTCAAACCAAATTTTGATAGAGGGAAAGATCCTTTTGTTATCTCAATGCCACCTCCAAATGTCACTGGTTCGTTGCATATGGGACATGCTATGTTTGTGACTCTTGAGGTTTGAGAAAATGGTCGATATGCACTTGGTTGAAATTCATGTTGTTGCAGATTACGATCTTTTCTCGTCTATTTCATTACCATTATTTGATGAATTAAGAAGAACTTGCTTATCCACATTAAATTTGTACTCTTCTTACCAGGATATTATGGTCAGATTCCATCGCATGCAGGGAAGACCTAATTTTGACCTCACACTCGATAAACCACCCACCATACGATCAACATTTCGTGACCTCACACTTTAAAATGCTCTTCAAACCAACAACTAATACGACCTCACACTCGACAAACCACCCACCACCCGACCTCAATCTCGTGACCTCACACTTTCATATGCTCGTCAAACCAATCATTATTTCCGACCTCACACTCGACAAATCACCCACCACCCGACCTTCATCTCGTGATCTCACACTTTCAAATGCTCGCCAAACCAACCAATAATTCCGACCTCACACTCGACAAATCATCCACCACCCGACCTCCATCTTATGACCTCAGACTTTCAAATGCTCGTCAAACCAATCATATAAATTCGACCTCACACTCGACAAACCACTCACCACCCGACCTCCATCTCATGACCTCACACTTACAAATTCTCGTCAAACCAACCAATAATTCCGACCTCGCACTCGACAAACCACCCACCACTCGACCTCCATCTCGTGACCTCACACTTTTAAATACTTGCCAAACCGACCAATAATTCCGACCTCACACTCAACAAACCACCCACCACCCAACCTTCATCTCGTGATCTCACACTTTCAGATGCTCGCCAAACCAACCAATAATTCTAACCTACTCGACAAACCACTCACCACCCGACCTCCATCTCGTGACCTCACACTTTCAAATTTTCGCAAAACCAACCAATAATTCCGACCTCACACTCGACAAACCACCCACCACCTGACCTTCATCTCGTGACCTCACACTTTTAAATATTTGTCAAACCAACCATTAATTCTGACCTCACACTCGACATACCACCCACCAATTGACCTCCATCTCATGACCACACACTTTCAAATGTTCGTCAAACCAACTAATATAACCTCACACTCGACAAACCACCCACTATCCGACCTCCATCTTGTGACCTTACACTTTTAAATATTCTCCAAATCAACCACTAATTCCGATCTCACATTTGACAAACCACCCACCACCCGACCTCCATCTTGTTACCTCACACTTTCAAATGCTCGCCAAACCAACCACTAATTCCGACTTCACACTCGACAAACCACCCATCACCCGACCTTTATCTCGTGACCTCACACGTTCAAATGTTCACTAAACTAACCAATAATTCCGACCTCACACTCAAAAAACCACCTACCACCCGACCTCTATCTCGTGACCTCACACTTTCAAATGCTCGCCAAACCAACCAATAATTCTGACCTCACACTCGACAAACCACTCACCATCCGACATCCATCTCATTACCTCACACTTTCAAATTCTCACTAAACCAACTAATAATTTTGACTTCGCACTCGACAAACCACCCACCACCGACCTCCATCTCGTGATCTCACACTTTCAAATACTCGCCAAACCAACCAATAATTCCGACCTCACACTCGATAAACCACCCACCACTCGACCTCCATCTCGTGACCTCACACTTTCAAATGTTCACCAAACCAACCAATAATTCTCTGACCTCACACTTTCAGATGCCCCTTATCCTTTGTTTAAAAGTTTACATCACATATATTATAGTCAATAATGCAATCTTGAAAATCTAAATTTGAATGTTTTGGGATTCGAATCTTGGTATTAAACATGAAATATGAGTGTTTTAACAGCTAGAACACTTGAGATTGTTTGAAATAATTTTATTATTTTATGTATGTATATATATTTTATATTTAATATTTATTTTCAATTAGTTAATTTTTATATTAACTTTTGCTAAAGAAAATATTATATATATATATATATATATATATATATATATATATATATATATATATATATATATATATATATATATATATATATATATATATATATATATATATATATATATATATATATATATGATGAGAGAAAAAATGTATAATAAAAGATAAAATGTATTTATATAAAATTAATGATGAAAAATAATATAATATATATATATAATTATAATGATACTTAATTTGGATATATATGTAAGAGTAGAATTGATACTTGATTCTGATTGTGAGTTGATTCGCCCTATAAACTTAAAACAATTAAAAAAAATTAAAAATTTAATCAAATTTGTACCGTAATTTTTATTTTTTATATTTTTTTATATCGTTACTCGTGAAAATACGAAAATGCACATACTAATTTTTTTTTATAAGTACACTTAACTTATAAAATTAATAATAATAACTAATTTTTCTCTTTAATTTATTTAAATGTAATTATTTTAGGACAGAGAATGAATGTTGCGGATATGGTGTGGAGTAAACTTTCAAATTCTTAGATTAAGCATTATTATTATTATTATTATTATTATTATAATCTAAAATATTTAATGTATACTTTTTCCGAAAAACAAAAGAAATAGTGATTTCAATCCTAATAATAATAGGATACTCAATATTAGACATCAAAACTGAGATGTAATAAAAAAAACTATAACTATTTATTAATTAGAAAAAAAACTATAACTATTTATTAATTAGAAACTAGCAAGATCCAAATTCATTGATAGGGAAACCTTTAATACATATTTTTCTGTAAAATAGCTAAACTAAGCAAAAAAAAATGTATATCATTGAGTTTCTTTAAAAGTAAATAAAACCCCTCCAAAATACAATCCAAGTATTAAAAATGAAATAAGTTGATTAGCTTGACTCTTCAATATGTATTCATAAGAAACATACGAGTGTCTTAAGTGACGCGACGTTGTCACTTTTCTTTTATCTCTTTCTCTTTCAGTACTTAGTTGCGAGTTTTCAGCTCCTTGGTTATTGCTGGCGGCGGCTAGTCAAAATATTATCCGCCGACAGTTGTATGAAAGTCTTCTCCTAAAAACAAACATAAACATATAAAACAATAAAAATATACAAATTTCTAAACCATAATCTTTAATATTTTCCTATTTCATTGATTAAACATTAATTAAAAAAAATTAATAACAATGATATACCTTTTATCCTTTGATTTAGTCTTAAATACATTATATAGTATCCATGCGAAACCTCATCTCTCAAATATTGATATTTGAGAATCTAGCTAACACCACACACATAGATTGTGTTTTAGAGACTTTCAGAGAGAAATATGAAGCAACACAGAGATGAATACAATATGTGGGCGATTGTGCTTAGTAAGAGCGAGAAACACGTATTTATACACAAAATTAGGGTTTTCTTTATCGACCCCAGGCGCATGAGCCTAATTCAGCCCAACCCCAGGCGCATGGGCCTTTTTGGCCCAACCTTTGGGTGCTTGGCTCCCTTAAATGTTTTACGATTACATTTTGTTAAACTATATATTAAGTGTTTTACGTTCATAAATTTCAATTAATTCAAATTGGGAGGAGTTGCTTATCAATACTCTAAAAACTCTAAAAGATGTAGCGACAATAAGAGATATATGTTTAAAATGTGAAAACTATGATTTATGCGTACATTTAAATCCAATCTTTAGATGAATAGAGTTATTCCCTACTTTTTAAAATATAAAACAAGAATATATGAATAGAGTATGAAATTCTTTAATACATTCTTTAGATGAATATCTTCACTCATATAAAAATAATTTAAAATATCTATCTCAACCTAAAAATTTTAAAACTAAAATTTTCAAAATTTATTTATGGTTATACTTTTCTCAAACAATTGACTAGGAAAATTTTTATTTAATAAATCAAAACTACTATAACTATTTTTTAAAACTAAAAATATAAAGTTGCAAAATGATGTCGTACAAGATCTGGGTTTATAAAATTTTCAAGCAGTTTCTATAAGTAACGTTAAATTCTTACTTAAATACGCAAAATTATTAATTATTTTATGCCAATAAAATTAGTATTTTTGTAGTAAAAAAGATTCATATAGTTTTTTATTGTTCTTTTTGTTCACAGACAAATATTTAATATTTGATCTTAAATCTTTTTGTATGGACAAATTATTTTTCTATTGGTGAGTTATTAGTTATAAGATTTATAATATTTTGTTTTAAAATTTGATTACAAACTATAATAAAACCTCGATAAATGAATACTTTTTGGCGAGATTATTTATTTATCGATTAGTGAATATAATATTTATTTATCGATAAATGAATAATAATTCATTTAGTTGATCATATTTTTAGATGATCATATTTTTAGATTTTTTTTTTGTAATTATATCTTTTTGTATATATTAAGTTCATGTAGCCAACTTTAATTACATTCAGATTTTTATAATTCTAGATTAGTTGTACATGCACGCATTGATAAAGTGCACATTATTATATCCTGAGGCATTTTGGAAGGAAAGAAACAATCAATTTTGAAGGCATTTTTCCAAAAAAAAAAATGACTTATTATTTTATTTGAAAATTAGTCATTGAATTGAATATATTCATGATATATTATATAAATAAAAGTATATTATTTGAAATATAGTGATTATTCATTTATATTTATATAGGGTCTATAAAGACTTTATTTATATTTATTCAGTTTAAACGAGGTTATTCGTTAAGCCCAATAGACCGAATTGGGACCGGAAAAGTTTATTTATTAAACGAGGTTTTTTAATTATCGAACATTTATTAATTTATCGAGATTCTACTATCAACCTAACTTATTAGTGTGAAATTATTTTTCACATAGGAAAATTAATTGATTTTCTTCTTGTTAACTGTTTTAGTAAAAAAATATTCAAACACTAAGAAATATATTATTCTCTTCTCACAAATAAAAAAAAAATGAAGAGATCTTCTAGTTTATATTTTTATGTGAATTTTAATTAAATTATTATATTACATTTAAAAATACTAACTTTTAGTTGACATGGTTATTTTTTTTTATTTAAGTTGACTATTATAATTTATAATATATATATATGACTGATTTTAATTTTCTTAATTTTTTTTAAAGTAAGATAAATTATCTTAATATCATTAGTGCATAATTAAACAATATGATTTATTAGGATAGTGGTAGTTAAAATTTTTCTTGACCTATAATTCTAAACTAAAGAAATTGATGCTAGAATATTATAGTTATTCATTAAATATTTAGAAGAAGACATTCGGACAAGAAGGGGCGGTTAAGGGACTACATTCCGCGTTCTATTCCGCGAGGGATGGGGCAAGGCCAACGACGAGGAAGGTTGAAGGTCTTCAATGTGCTCGGAGAGGTCATGGATAAGAGGAGTATTGTGTTTCTCTTTCATATTAAATTTCTGACAATATATTGACCGATGTTTACACATTTGTAAATATAAAGATTAAGTTAAGTGACATAACAAAAAAAATAGTTATGAAATTGAGGTGTAAAAATATAAATAAATGACATTAATTATGATTTTGTGTATCATGTTATTAATCATAAACCATTCTACTTCATTTGCAACTTAACCAATCATTGCAAGGCTGAACAAAATTAGTTTGTCATAACTGGCTACAAAGCCACAACTTTTTTTTTTACTCATCCTAGTTTAATTAAGAATGAGAGCAAGAGATGAGAAAAAAAATATCTTAATGGATTATCGGGTGGTGTTGTTGAATTTATGCATTATTATTATTATTATTATTATTATTATTATTATTATATTTATAAAAAATTAATATTTATGTGTGGAGAGTGTTTATTTATTTTCATATATATAATATTTTATCATATTTTTTTAATCTCAAAATCTTTCTATTAAACTATTATTATTGTTTTATTATATATAAAAATAAATAATTATATAATATTTTTTATATAAATATAAAAATGATTAATTAGATCATATATTTTATATGATTAGATAAATTATATTTATAAAAAAATATTAATGAAAAATAATATATATATATATATATATGATGAGTAATAAACCAAATTAACTATGAGATATAAAATTATTTATTTATTTATAAATATATATATATATATATATATAAAAATATAAAGAAATAATTGGTAAGAGAATTTAGTAAAATAAATGATGTGACTTAATTCGCCGAAAAAATATTTTTTCTCTATTATCTTTCTTCTGATATATTTTTAGTCACCTATTCTTTCTCCAATATTTGTTTTCTCATATAAAACTAATGAATTATGGGAGAGACGCAAAATAAATTAATTAAAAAATTGTAAGAGAGAAAATTCAATTCATTGTGTGGAATGGAGAAGGTTTATTTATTTTTATATATATAATATTTTATCATATTTTTCTTAAGACTAGTTTTCGTAATAAGTATTTACAGTAATTTTGCTTAATAAGTTCATGCAAATAATTATAATCAAACACATTTTTACGTCTAAACTTAATTTTCTCTCTACCTCGGACCTCACTAATCACTCATCAACAGCTCAACTGTATTTAATATTATAATCTCAGCTTTTTTTCTTTCTCATCATTTTTAAATATTTTTTTATTCATTTTATCTCATTTATTTTATTCATTTTTAATCATTTTATTCATTCTCTCTCGTCTATTTAATCTCTTTTAATTATTTTATCTATATATTTTTGTTTATTATTTATAATATATGTATTTTAATATATAAAATAATTAAGCAAAATATAAATATAAATATAAATACACTTAATTTTTTTTCTTATAATTATAATTTTAGAAATTAAACTACCTTTAATTATCTAAAAGTATATATTACATTTAAAATAAATGATAATACGAAAAGGGTAAGAAAACTCGAAAATAAATTAACAAATAAAAAATTGGGTCAGCAAGGGAGAGTGTGGATAGCTGAAAAATATATATAATAATAATAATAATAATAAACTAGCATGTATCTCGTACATTTGCACAATTAATAATATAAAAAACGTGAGAAAAATATTACGGTAAAAATGTTTATGGCGGATCAACACATGATCCAACCCAAGTATCCATTACTCACACATATATATCCAAATTAACCACAGCTCTCGACCCGACAATCCGGACACTTTAAAAATTAAGCATCATTATATATATATAAATTAGTTAGTTAAAAAGTTGAACTTATATTGTTCAAATTTCTCGCGTTCATAAAATTTAGTGTTGAATTTAAAATATAAAATGTTATTAGCCTAGTTAGTTAAAAAGTTGTACTTATTTTGTTAGGTTGCAAGTTCGAACCATACTTATAACATTTTTAATTCTATTTTTAACCATTTTAAATTTATGGTCGGGTCAACCCATAACCCGACCCAAATATCCATTTACTCTCACATATATATCCAAATTAACCACAGTTCTCGACCCGGCAATTCAAACACTTTAAAATTTAAGCATCATTATATATATATATAGATTAGTTAGTTAAAAAGTTGAACTTATATTTTTAAAATATCCCGCGTTCATCAAATTTGGTGTTGAATTTAAAATATAAATTGTTATTAGCCTAGTTGGTTAAAATGTTGTATTTGTTTTGTTAGGTTGCAAGTTCGAATCATACCTATAGTATTTTTTATTTTATTTTTAACTGTTTTAAGTTTATGGGCGGGTCAACTCACAATCCGACCCAAATATCCATTTACTCTCACATATATATCTAAATTAATCACAGCTCTCGACCCGGCAATCCGGACACTTTAAAAATTAAGCATCATTATATATATACATATATAGATTAGTTAGTTAAAAAGTTGAAATTATATTGTTAAAATATATTGCGTTCATCAAATTTGGTGTTGAATTTACAATATAAAGTGTTATTAACCTAGTTGGTTAAAATGTTGTACTTCTTTTGTTAGGTTGAAAGTTTGAACCATACCTATAACATTTTTAATTTTATTTTTAACCGTTTTAAGTTTATGGGTGGGTCAACCCACAATCCGACTCAAGTATCTAATTCTCTCACATATATATCCAAATTAACCACAACACTCGACCCGGCAATCCGGACACTTTAAAAATTAAGCATTATTATATATATATATATTAATTAGTTAAAAAGTTGAACTTATATTGTTAAAATATTCCACGTTCATCAAATTTAGTATTAAATTTAAAATATAAAGTGTTATTAGCCTAGTTTATTAAAATGTTGTATTTGTTTTTGTTAGGTTGCAAGTTCAAACCATACCTATAACATTTTTATTTTATTTTTAACCGTTTTAAGTTTATGGGCGGGTCAACCCACAATCCGACCCAAATATCCATTTACTCTCACATATATATCCAAATTAACTACAGTTCTCGACCCGGCAATCCGGACACTTTAAAAATTAAGCATTATTATATATATATATATATTAGTTAGTTAAAAAGTTGAACTTATACTGTTAAAATATACCGCATTCATCAAATTTGGTGTTGAATTTACAATATAAAATGTTATTAACTTAGTTGGTTAAAGGGTTGTACTTGTTTTGTTAGGTTGCAAGTTCGAACTATACCTATAGCATTTTTAATTTTATTTTTAACCGTTTTAAGTTTATGGGTGGGTCAACCCACAATCCGACCCAAATATCCATTTACTCTCACATATATATCCAAATTAAGCACAACTCTCGACCCGTCACAGACACTTTATAAATTAAGCATCATTATATATATATATATATATATTAGTTAGTTAAAAAGTTGAACTTATATTGTTAAAATATCCCGCGTTCATCAAATTTGGTGTTGAATTTAAAATATAAAGTGTTATTAGCCTAGTTGATTAAAATGTTGTATTTGTTTTTGTTAGGTTGGAAGTTCAAACCATACTTATAACATTTTTAATTTTATTTTTAATCGTTTTAAATTAATGTGCGGATCAACCCACAATCCTACCCAAGTATCCATTTACTCTCACATATATATCCAAATTAACCACAACTCTTGATCCCGACAATCCGAACACTTTAAAAATTAAGCATCATTTTATATATATATATATATATATATATATATATATATATATATATATATATATATTACTTTTTTTATTCATATCAATTATTTTAAAATATTTGTATTCTGGAGCGCTATGAATTTAAGCCTTTCATTTATTTAAAAAAAATCAATTGTTTTAAACTCAATTATTTTTTAATTTAATTCATTTATTAATATTTAAAATTATATATTAATAAAAAAATTATAAAAATTAATATTAATATAATTTATTTTGAAATATATATTATTTTTTAATTTAAATTATTTATTAATATTTAAAATTAAATTAATAAATATACATATAACATTATATATATATAATATTAAGTATTAATAATATTATAAATATAAAATAAATAAGCTTTATGTATAGGCTGAATCAAACATACTCAAGCTTAACAAAGTAAACCTACTTAAATAAATTAAGATCATATCAAAAGTAAAAAAGTAAGCTAATGTAAGCTTAAGCTGAATAAGCTGGGATCAATAAACAGAATAAGTTAAATCAAACTAGCCCTTAATCTCAAAACTTTTTTTTATTAGGAGGTTATTATTGTTTTATTATATATAAAAATAAATGATTATGTAACATTTTATATATAAATATAAAATGATTAATTATACAATATATATTTTATATAATAATTATTATTTATTATATAATAATAAATAATTATATAATGTTTTATATATAAATATAAAAATAATTTTAAATCATATAAATATATATATGATTATTAAATAAATTATATTTATAAAAAATTAATGATGAAAAATAATATATAGAAAAAATAAATTTATTATAAGATATAAAATTATTAACATATATATAATATATATAATTAGAGAGAAAATAAAAAATAAATTAATTAAGAATTATAAGAGAGAAAATAAATTCGGCTTGTTCAAATGAGATTTATAAATATGTGGAATAAAATATGTATGATCGATAGAAGTGTAGTATTAATAATATTTTATTTGTGTAGTAATTAATTTTTATATTTAATTATTATATATTTATAATTTAATATATTTATAAATTTTATTTATGATCTTTCTATTATTACTTAATTAAAAAATATATAATTAATTAATTAATTCAATATATATATATAAATAAATAAAGAGAAATAATTAGTGAAAGTAAAAAAATTTATTAATAAATTTAATATTTAATATTTTATTATATATATATTTATTAATTATAAAAATTAACTTTATTCAAATAAATATGTTAAAATTTATAATATAAACAAACCAAATTATTTAATATAAAATTTATTATTTTATACTAAAATTAATTAAAAGAAAATCACTAAAATTATAAAAATACTATACTAAATAAAAAAAAATAGGAACCAATGAATAAATATTAAATTATTCTAATAAACACAATTTTTATATATCACTCAAATAAAAAAAATCAGTTATAATAATTTGATTTAAAATTTAATTTTTAATGAATTTTATTCAAAATTATATATATTAATCTGAGAAAAGATTAATTAAAAAAAATATGGAGAAAAAAAATAAATAAAGACGATGAAAAAAATAATGGAGAAGAGAAGTAGGAGTGAATAGAAAGAGAATTATATAAAGGAGAGAGACTAAAATCAGTTTAATACCTTTACTATCCATTAAATAATAATATGATTAGAGAGAAAATAAATTAATTAGAAATTATAAGGGTAAAATATTATTTTCATAGTGGAAAAAAGATATTATATACTTCCAAATCTTCCTTATGCTATTAAATTAATTAATGATGTTTTAGTTAATTAATTTAAATTAATTAATTCAAAATACAATTAAAAGTTTAAAATTCAATATCAAAGATAATTTTTTGTTTTTTTTGTATATGATCAAAACATGTAACAAACTTAGATATCGATTTAATCATTTTGTGCTTTGTTTTTAAGATAATTAAAGCGAAATTCATAGGTTGACACAATAGCTTTTATATTAAAATAAAAAATTAGTATTACTCAATTAATTAATTTGGTGTAATTTTAATTTTTCTGCTAAGCATAAAAAGATTTGATATGAAAAAATAAATTTAATATTATCAGAACTTGTCAAGTGAAAGTCCAGTTTTCCCCTTATTGCCATTTCGCGGCATCTTGTTTATCTATATCGCCTCTCCTTCTTTAGACTGGAAGGCTGCGGAGCTCTACAATGGCGTTGTCTAATCCTTCTTTCTCCACCTTTTGCTCAGCTCATAGACTCAATCCCCTTCTCTTCGCTCGCCGCCATCGCTGCGTCAGGAGTTCTCGCTGCTACTTAAATCGTCGTCTCCGGCCTAGATTCTTTGCCGGTAAATACCCTTTCTGTTTCTTAAGTTGCCAACTTAGCTAATTCTAAAACCCAATGAACGAACCCACAAATATTATATCAAGCTAGCACCTTTTTCTGGAAATTCAATGAAAGAATGAATAAATGATTGAATTCAAGAATTGTTATAATGTCCAGATAGTGCCCACTAAACTGCACATGATGAGCAGTCAGTATGAATGTTTAGTTTTGCCTATTCTACAATCTAGCAGGTCTCCTTATCAGAGTTTATCTTTGTGCAACTCTTTCTGATGATACATACTGTTTCCTTTGACAATGGTAGTTGCTGCATCAGAAAGCGGAGTCTTTACTTCACCGCAGATAGCAAAGTCATTTGACTTTTCAAATGAGGAGCGCATTTATAACTGGTACTTGGTCACTGTACTTTTGTGTTTTTGTACATTGTAATGTTTCGAGTCTTCTTGCCTTATCTTTTGTCTTAGTACCCTAGTCCCTATGTATGCTTTTATGAGAATAATTTCAGCATATATGTTTATGACCTATTGCTATCACTTTCTATGAAATCTTGGAATTTTACAATTGTCTGAAAAGAATGTGATGTATCCATGCTAGGTGGGAGTCTCAAGGCTATTTCAACCCAAATTTTGATAGAGGGAAAGATCCTTTTGTTATCTCAATGCCACCTCCAAATGTCACTGGTTCGTTGCATATGGGACATGCTATGTTTGTGACTCTTGAGGTTTGAGAAAATGGTCGATATGCACTTGGTTGAAATTCATGTTGATGCAGATTACGATCTTTCCTTGTCTATTTCATTATCAGTATTTGATGAATTAAGAAGAACTTGCTTATCCACATTAAATTTGTTCTCTTCTTACCAGGATATTATGGTCAGATTCCATCGCATGCAGGGAAGGCCTAATTTTGACCTCACACTCGATAAACCACCCACCATACGATCAACATTTCGTGACCTCACACTTTAAAATGCTCTTCAAACCAACAACTAATTCCGACCTTACACTCGACAAACCACCCACCACCCGACCTCAATCTCGTGACCTCACACTTGTTGTTTTTTGGCACAATTAGAATCCCACATCGGAAGATAATGGGAGTGAAAGAAGTTTCTTAGTATATAAAAGAAACTATATTCACAATTAGTATAAATCCCACATCGGAAGATGATGGGAGTTGGGGAAGTTTCTTAGTGTATAAAAGAAACGCTCCCCTCTTTGGTTTATTGCACCCAAATTTGTATCTCTTCTTCCTTATTAATTGATAGCCTTAGTGCTCGGAGACGTAGGCAACATTTTGGCCGAACTCCGTTATCAAATTCTGTTAGTGTGTTCATTCTTTTGTTTTCTTCTTTTGTGGTTCTGTCAGGGTTTTCCCCAACAAGTGGTATCAGAGCCGAAGGTTCGTCCTTGGCATGGTGGAGTCTTCAAAAGGGGCGTCAACTCCTTCGTCATCCTGGACAAGGACACCGATGTCGAATTTGAAGTTTGCGGTGGAGATCTTTGATGGATCTGGGCATTTCGGCATGTGGCAAGGTGAGGTTCTAGATTGTCTTTTTCAGCAGGGTCTAGATGTTGCTATTGAGGTCGGAAAGCCAGATGGTATAGAAGAAAAAGAGTGGAGTATCATGAATCGGTTGGCGTGCGGAACAATTCGGTCGTGCCTGTCCAGAGAGCAGAAGTATGCTGTGAAGAATGAAACTTCTGCACAGAAACTGTGGCAAGCATTGGAGGACAAGTTTCTGAAGAAGAGTGGTCAGAATAAGCTCCTTATGAAGAAGTGACTGTTCCGGTTTGAATATCAATCAGGTACTACGATGAATGAGCATATAACTAAGTTTAATCAGTTAGTAGCGGATTTGTTAAACCTTGACGTTAGGTTTGAGGATGAAGACTTGGCTTTGATGTTGCTATCGTCCCTTCCTGATGAATTTGAACACTTAGAAACAACGTTACTTCATGGGAAGGGAAATGTTTCTCTTGATGCTGTAAGTTCTGCTTTATATAGTTATGAATTGAGAAAGCAGGATAAAAGGAAAAGCAAAGTAGGTACAGCAGATGAAGCATTGATGGTCAGGGGCCGTCAGCAGAGCAAATCAAAAGGGAAAGGAAGAAGATCTGAAAGTAGAGTTTCCAAAGATGAATGTGCTTTCTGTCGTGAGAAAGGACATTGGAAGATTAACTGCCCAAAGTTGAAGAAGAAAGAGAAAGATTCTGAAGATGCGAATGTTGCAGAAAACAAAGGTGATGCAGATTTAGAATACTCTTTATCGATGTCACACACAACATCACATCCTAATGCGTGGATATTGGACTCAGCCTGCACTTATCATATGACACCAGTTCGAAAGTGGTTCTTTGACTTTAAGGAGCTAGATGGTGGAGTTGCTTACATGGGAGATGCTAATACATGTAAAATAAAGGGGATAGGTTCAATCAAGCTGAGGAATGATGACGGATTCACCAGAATTATTAGAGATGTTCGGTACATACCGAATATGAAAAAGAATCTCATTTCTTTGGGGGCCTTGGAGTCGAAAGGCCTACATGTGAAATTGAAAAATGGAGTTCTTAAGGTAATATCTGGAGCGCTAGTGATGTTGAAAGCTATCAGGAGAGTAATAATTTGTATTACTATTAAGGTAGTACAGTTAATGGGACATCATGTGTATCAACTTCCGGGAGCAGTAAGGAATTAGAGGCAACAAAGTTATGGCATATGCGATTGGGGCACGCTGGTGAGAAATCTATGCAAACTCTTGTCAAGCAAGGATTATTGAAAGGTACAAAAGTTTGTAAGTTAGATTTTTGTGAACATTGTATTCTGGGAAAACAAAGGCGAGTAAAATTTGGCACTGCTATGCATAATACCAAGGGTATTTTGGATTATGTGCACTCAGATGTCTGGGGACCTGCCAAGACTCCTTCTCTTGGAGGTAGACATTATTTTGTTACTTTTATTGATGATTTTTCCAGAAGAGTTTGGGTGTTTACTATGAAGAACAAATGTGAAGTGTTTGAGATTTTTCTTAAATGGAAAACTCAAGTTGAAGACGAGACAGGAAAAAAGATCAAAGTTCTCCGGACTGATAACGGTGGAGAATACAAGAATGATCCATTCCAGAAGTTATGCCAAGAGTGTGGCATAGTTCGACACTTCACAGTTAGAAAAACACCACAGCAGAATGGAGTATCGGAACGTATGAACAGGACATTGGTGGAGAAAGTTCGATGTATGTTGTCTAATGCTGGGTTAGACAGGAAATTTTGGGCAGAAGCTGTGTCATACGCTCAACATTTGGTAAATCGCCTACCATCATCTGCACTTGGTGGCAAGACTCCATTAGAGGTATGGTCTGGAAAACCTGCAACTGATTATGATTGTTTGCATATTTTTGGTTCTATTGCATATTATCATGGAGTTGAATCAAATTTGGATCCACGAGGAAAGAAGGCTCTTTTTATGGGATTTACTACAGGAGTTAAAGAGTATCGCCTCTGGTGTTTGGATGCAAAGAAAACCATTATCAGTAGAGATGTTACTTTTGATGATTATTCAATGTTGAATAAGGTAACACCAGACAAAATTGATTGTACTCCGCAACAGGTGGAGTTTGAGCAGATAAAGATAAGCCCAATTAGAAGTGACTCTCCGACGACAGACGGAGAGTTAAATGAGGAAGAGGTTCTGACCCAAGAACCTTCAGAACAAAGTGAATCAATTGCTGTGAATAGGCCAAGACGAGTTATTCAAAAACCTGGTCGGTTTGTTCACATGGCGGCCTATGCACTTCTAGTCGTAGATGATGTTCCATCCACTTTTCCAGATGTCAGTCGAAATACTGAAAATGGAAAAAGGAGAGGTGTTATGGAAGATGAGATGCAATCTATTCAGGAGAATGAGACATGCAAGTTGACGCATCTACGAAAAAGGAATAAGGCTATTGGTGGTAAATGGATCTTTGCTAAGAAAGAAGGATTTCCTGAAAAATTTGATGTTCGCTACAAGGAAAAATTGGTAGTTAAAGACTACGCTCAGAAGGAAGGAGGTGATTATAATGAGGTACTTTCTCCTGTTGTTAAACACTCTTCCATTGGAATTTTGTTGGCCTTGGTAGCGCAGATGAATTTGGAGCTAGCTCAACCAGATGTGAAGACCGCAGACATACACGGTCATTTGAACGAGGAAATCAACATTTATCAACCAGATAGATTCAAAGTTGCTGATAAAGAAAATTGGGTTTGCAAGTTGAACAGATCATTGTACAGGTTGAAGCAATCGTCGAGACAATGGTACAAGCGACTTGACAAGTTTATGATGGAGCACAAGTACATAAGAAGCAGATTCAGTTCATGTGTGTATTTGCGCAAATTGCAAGATGAGTCTTACATCTATCTACTCTTATACGTTGATGATATGTTGATAGCATCAAAGAGCCAATATGAAGTTGATAAATTGAAGGCTCAATTGGGTAGAGAGTTCGAGATGAAAGACATGGGGAAAACCAAATCTAATTGTTTAGATTTGGTAAACAGCTTCCGCGTTTGAGTCGGCGCTGAAGAGCGTCAATTGGAAGCACTGAAGGATTATTTTTTAATATTGAAGATTAGTATTTGGATATTGTGCCAAGGTGGAGATTTGTTGTTTTTTGGCACAATTAGAATCCCACATCGGAAGATAATGGGAGTGAAAGAAGTTTCTTAGTATATAAAAGAAACTATATTCACAATTAGCATAAATCCCACATCGGAAGATGATGGGAGTTGGGGAAATTTCTTAGTGTATAAAAGAAACTCTCCCCTCTTTGGTTTATTGCACCCAAATTTGTATCTCTTCTTCCTTATTAATTGATAGCCTTAGTGCTCGGAGACGTAGGCAACATTTTGACCGAACTCCGTTATCAAATTCTGTTAGTGTGTTCATTCTTTTGTTTTCTTCTTTTGTGGTTCTGTCAGGGTTTTCCCCAACAACACTTTCATATGCTCGTCAAACCAATCATTATTTCCGACCTCACACTCGACAAATCACCCACCACCCGACATTCATCTTGTGATCTCACACTTTCAAATGTTCGCCAAACCAACCAATAATTCCGACCTCACACTCGACAAACCATCCACCACCCGACCTCCATCTTATGACCTCAGACTTTCAAATGCTCGTCAAACCAATCATATAAATTCGACCTCACACTCGACAAACCACTCACCACCCGACCTCCATCTCATGACCTCACACTTACAAATTCTCGTCAAACCAACCAATAATTCCGACCTCGCACTCGACAAACCACCCACCACCCGACCTCCATCTCGTGACCTCACACTTTTAAATACTTGCCAAACCGACCAATAATTATGATCTCACACTCAACAAACCACCCACCACCCAACCTTCATCTCGTGATCTCACACTTTCAGATGCTCGCCAAACCATCCAATAATTCTAACCTACTCGACAAACCACTCACCACCCGACCTCCATCTCGTGACCTCACACTTTCAAATTTTCGCAAAACCAACCAATAGTTCCGACCTCACACTCGACAAACCACCCACCACCTGACCTTCATCTCGTGACCTCACACTTTTAAATATTTGTCAAACCAACCATTAATTCTGACCTCACACTCGACAAACCACCCACCAATTGACCTCCATCTCGTGACCACACACTTTCAAATGTTCGTCAAACCAACTAATATAACCTCACACTCGACAAACCACCCACTATCCGACCTCCATCTTGTGACCTTACACTTTCAAATATTTCCAAATCAACCACTAATTCCGACCTCACATTTGACAAACCACCCACCACCCGACCTCCATCTCGTTACCTCACACTTTCAAATGCTCGCCAAACCAACCACTAATTCCGACTTCACACTCGACAAACCACCCATCACCCGACATTTATCTCGTGACCTCACACTTTCAAATGTTCACTAAACTAACCAATAATTCCGACCTCACACTCAAAAAACCACCCACCACCCGACCTCTATCTCGATACCTCACACTTTCAAATGCTCGCCAAACCAACCAATAATTCTGACCTCACACTCGACAAACCACTCACCATCCGACATCCATCTCATTACCTCACACTTTCAAATTCTCACTAAACCAACTAATAATTTTGACTTCGCACTCGACAAACCACCCACCACCGACCTCCATCTCGTGATCTCACACTTTCAAATACTCGCCAAACCAACCAATAATTCCGACCTCACACTCGACAAACCACCCACCACTCGACCTCCATCTCGTGACCTCACACTTTCAAATGTTCACCAAACCAACCAATAATTCTCCGACCTCACACTTTCAGATGCCCCTTATCCTTTGTTTAAAAGTTACATCAACATATATTATAGTCAATAATGCAATCTTGAAAATCTAAATTTGAATGTTTTGGGATTCGAATCTTGATATTAAACATGAAATATGAGTGTTTTAACAGCTAGAACACTTGAGATTGTTTGAAATAATTTTATTATTTTGTGTATGTATATATTTTGTATTTAGTATTTATTTTCAATTAGTTAATTTTTATATTAACTTTTGTTAAAGAAAATATTATATATATATATATATATATATATATATATATATATATGATGAGAGAAAAAATGTATAATAAAAGATAAAATGTATTTATATAAAATTAATGATGAAAAATAATATATATATATATATATATAATGATGCTTAATTTGGATATATATGTAAGAGTAAATTGATACTTGATTCTGATTGTGAGTTGATTCGCCCTACAAACTTAAAACAATTAAAAATAAAATTAAAAATTTAATCAAATTTGTACCGTAATTTTTATTTTTTATATTTTTTTATATCGTTACTCGTGAAAATACGAAAATGCACATACTAATTTTTTTTTTATAAATACACTTAACTTATAAAATTAATAATAATAACTAATTTTTCTCTTTAATTTATTTAAATGTAATTATTTTAGGACAGAGAATGAATGTTGCAGACATGGTGTGGAGTAAACTTTCAAATTCTTAGATTAAGCATTATTATTATTATTATTATTATTATTATTATTATTATTATTATTATAATCTAAAATATTTAATGTATACTTTTTCCGAAGAACAAAAGAAATAGTGATTTCAATCCTAATAATAATAGGATACTCAAAATTAGACATCAAACTGAGATGTAATAAAAAAAACTATTACTATTTATTAATTAGAAACTAGCAAGATCCAAATTCATTGATAGGGAAAACCTTTAATACATATTTTTCTGTAAAATAGCTAAACTAAGCAAAAAAAAAAAAAAAGTTGTATATCATTATTGAGTTTCTTTAAAAGTAAATAAAACTCCTCCAAAATACAATCCAAGTATTA
Source organism: Impatiens glandulifera (assembly GCF_907164915.1). Taxonomy (NCBI): domain Eukaryota; kingdom Viridiplantae; phylum Streptophyta; class Magnoliopsida; order Ericales; family Balsaminaceae; genus Impatiens; species Impatiens glandulifera. The sequence goes on from NC_061866.1 coordinate 36,593,112, forward strand.
AAAATGAAATAAGTTGATTAGCTTGACGCTTCAATATGTATTCATAAGAAACATACGGGTGTGTGACGCGACGTTGTCACTTTTCTTTTATCTATTTCTCTTTCTCTTTCAGTACTTAGTTGCGAGTTTTCAGCTCCTTGGTTATTGCTTGCGGCGGCTAGTCAAAATATTATCCGCCGACAGTTGTATGAAAGTCTTCTCCTAAAAACAAACATAAACATATAAAACAATAAAAAAAAATACAAATTTCTAAACCATAATCTTTAATATTTTCCTATTTCATTGATTAAACATTAATTAAAAAAAATTAATAACAATGATATACCTTTTATCCTTTGATTTAGTCTTAAATACATTATATAGTATCCATGCGAAACCTCATCTCTCAAATATTGATATTTGAGAATCTAGCTAACACCACACACATAAATTGTGTTTTAGAGACTTTCAGAGAGAAATATGAAGCAACACAGAGATGAATACAATATGTGGGCGATTGTGCTTAGTAAGAGCGAGAAACACGTATTTATACACAAAATTAGGGTTTTCTTTATCGACCCCAGGCGCATGAGCCTAATTCAGCCCAACCCCAGGCGCATGGGCCTTTTTGGCCCAACCTTTGGGTGCTTGGCTCCCTTAAATGTTTTACGATTACATTTTGTTAAACTATATATTAAGTGTTTTACGTTCATAAATTTCAATTAATTCAAATTGGGAGAAGTTGCTTATCAATACTCTAAAATATGTAGCGACAATAAGAGATGTATGTTTAAAATGTGAAAACTATGATTTATGTGTACATTTAAATCCAATCTTTAGTTGAATAGAGTTATTCCCTACTTTTTAAGATATAAAACAAGAATATATGAATAGAGTATGAAATTCTTTAATACATTCTTTAGATGAATATCTTCACTCATATAAAAATAATTTAAAATATCTATCTCAACCTAAAAATTTTAAAACTAAAATTTTCAAAATTTATTTATGGTTATACTTTTCTCAACCAATTGACTAGGAAAATTTTTATTTAATAAATCAAAACTACTATAACTATTTTTTAAAACTAAAAATATAAAGTTGCAAAATGATGTCGTACAAGATCTGGGTTTATAAAATTTTCAAGCAGTTTCTATAAGTAACGTTAAATTCTTACTTAAATACGCAAAATTATTAATTATTTTATGCCAATAAAATTAGTATTTTTGTAGTAAAAAAGATTCATATAGTTTTTTATTGTTCTTTTTGTTCACATACACATATTTAATATTTGAATCTTAAATCTTTTTTATATGGACAAATTATTTTTCTATTGGTGAGTTATTAGTTATAAGATTTATAATATTTTGTTTTAAAATTTGATTACAAACTATAATAAAACCTCGATAAATGAATACTTTTTGGCGAGATTATTTATTTATCGATTAGTGAATATAATATTTATTTATCGATAAATGAATAATAATTCATTTAGTTGATCATATTTTTAGATTTTTTTTTTTAATTATATCATTTTGTATATATTAAGTTCATGTAGCCAACTTTAATTACATTCAGATTTTTATAATTCTAGATTAGTTGTACATGCACGCATTGATAAAGTGCACATTATTATATCTTGAGGTTATATATAGTATTGGAGGAAAGAAACAAGGATCAAATGCATTTTGGGAGGAAAGAAACAATCAATTTTGAAGGCATTTTTCCAAAAAAAAATGTCTTATTATTTTATTTGAAAATTAGTCATAGAATTTAATGTATTCATGATATATTATATAAATAAAAGTATATTATTTGAAATATAGTGATTATTCATTTATATTTACATAGGGTCTATAAAGACTTTATTTATATTTATTCAGTTTAAACGAGGTTATTCGTTAAGCCCAATAGACCGAATTGAGACCGGAAAAGTTTATTTATTAAACGAGGTTATTTAATTATCGAACATTTATTAATTTATCGAGATTCTACTATCAACCTAACAACTTATTAGTGTGAAATTATTTTTCACAAAGGGAAATTAATTGATTTTCTTCTTGTTAACTGTTTTAGTAAAAAAATATTCAAACACTAAGAAATATATTATTCTCTTTTCACAAATAAAAATGAAGAGATCTTCTAGTTTATATTTTTATGTGAATTTTAATTAAATTATTATATTACATTTAAAAATACTAACTTTTAGTTGACATGGTTATTTTTTTTTTTATTTAAGTTGACTATTATAATTTATAATATATATATATGACTGATTTTAATTTTGACTGATTTTAATTTTCTTAATTTTTTTTAAAGTAAGATAAATTATCTTAATATCATTAGTGAATAATTAAACAATATGATTTATTAGGATAGTGGTAGTTAAAAATTTTCTTGACCTATAATTCTAAACTAAAGAAATTGATGCTAGAATATTATAGTTATTCATTAAATATTTAGAAGAAGACATTCGGACAAGAAGGAGCGGTTAAGGGACTACATTCCGCGTTCTATTCCGCGAGGGATGGGGCAAGGCCAACGACGAGGAAGGTTGAAGGTCTTCAATGTGCTCGGAGAGGTCATGGATAAGAGGAGTATTGTGTTTCTCTTTCATATTAAATTTCTGACAATATATTGACCGATGTTTACACATTTGTAAATATAAAGATTAAATTAAGTGACATAAAAAAACATAGTTATGAAGTTGAGGTGTAAAAATATAAATAAATGACATTAATTATGATTTTGTGTATATGTTATTAATCATAAACCATTCTACTTCATTTGCAACTTAACCGGTCATTGCAAGGCTGAACAAAATTAGTTTGTCATAACTGGCTACAAAGCCACAACTTTTTTTTTTTGACTCATCCTAGTTTAATTAAGAATGAGAGAGCAAGAGATGAGAAAAAAAATATCTTAATGGATTATCGGGTGGTGTTGTTGAATTTATGCATTATTATTATTATTATTATTATTATTATATTTATAAAAAAATTAATATTTATGTGTGGAGAGTTTTTATTTATTTTCATATATATAATATTTTATCATATTTTTTTAATCTCAAAATCTTTCTATTAAACTATTATTATTGTTTTATTATATATAAAAATAAATAATTATATAATATTTTTTATATAAATATAAAAATGATTAATTAGATCATATATTTTATATGATTAGATAAATTATATTTATAAAAAAATATTAATGAAAAATAATATATATATATATATATATATAATGAGTAATAAACCAAATTAACTATGAGATATCAAATTATTTATTTATTTATAAATATATATATATATATATATATATATATATATATATATATATATATATATATATAAAAAAAAAGAAATAATTGGTAAGAGAATTTAGTAAAATAAATGATGTGACTTAATTCGCTTGAAAAAATATTTTTTCTCTATTATCTTTCTTCTCAGATTTTTTTAGTCACCTATTCTTTCTCCAATATTTGTTTTCTCATATAAAACTAATTAATTAGAGAAGAGAAACAAAATAAATTAATTAAAAAATTGTTATTAAAAAATTGTAAGAGAGAAAATTCAATTCATTGTGTGAAATGGAGAACGTTTATTTATTTTTATATATATAATATTTTATCATATTTTTCTTAAGACTAGTTTTCGTAATAAGTATTTACAGTAATTTTGCTTAATAAGTTCATGCAAATAATTATAATCAAACACATTTTTACGTCTAAACTTAATTTTCTCTCTACCTCAGACCTCACTAGTCACTCATCAACAGCTCAATTGTATTTAATATTATAATCTCAGCTTTTTTTTCTTTCTCATCATTTTTAAATATTTTTTTATTCATTTTATCTCATTTATTTTATTCATTTTTAATCATTTTATTCATTCTCTCTCGTCTATTTAATCTTTTTTAATTATTTTATCTATTCACCCTCATATATTCCATATATTTATAATACTTTTATATATTTATATAAAATTATTATAATAAAAAAAACTTACATTTAAATATATTTTTGTTTATTATTTATAATATATGTATTTTAATATATAAAATAATTAAGTAAAATATAAATATAAATATAAATACACTTAAATTTTTTTTTTTATAATTATAATTTTAGAAATTAAACTACCTTTAATTATCTAAAAGTATATATTACATTTAAAATAAATGATAATACGAAAAGGGTAAGAAAACTCGAAAATATATTAACAAATGAAAAATTGGGTCAGCAAGGGAGAGTGTGGATAGCTGAAAATTATATATAATAATAATAAACTAGCATGTATCCCGTACATTTGCACGATTAATAATATAAAAAAACGTGAGAAAAATATTACGGTAAAAATGTTTATGGCGGATCAACACATAATCCAACCCAAGTATCCATTACTCACACATATATATCCAAATTAACCACAGCTCTCGACCCGGCAATCCGAACACTTTAAAAATTAAGCATCATTATATATATATATATATATATAAATTAGTTAGTTAAAAAGTTGAACTTATATTGTTAAAATTTCTCGCGTTCATAAAATTTAGTGTTGAATTTAAAATATAAAATGTTATTAGCCTAGTTGGTTAAAAAGTTGTACTTATTTTGTTAGGTTGCAAGTTCGAACCATACTTATAACATTTTTAATTCTATTTTTAACCATTTTAAATTTATGGTCGGGTCAACCCATAATCCGACCCAAATATCCATTTACTCTCACATATATATCCAAATTAACCACAGTTCTCGACACGGCAATTCAAACACTTTAAAATTTAAGCATCATTATATATATATATAGATTAGTTAGTTAAAAATTTGAACTTATATTTTTAAAATATCCCGCGTTCATCAAATTTGGTGTTGAATTTAAAATATAAATTGTTATTAGCCTAGTTGGTTAAAATGTTGTACTTATTTTGTTAGGTTGCAAGTTCGAATCATACCTATAGTATTTTTTATTTTATTTTTAACCGTTTTAAGTTTATGGGCGGGTCAACCCACAATCCGACCCAAATATCCATTTACTCTCACATATATATCTAAATTAACCACAGCTCTCGACCCGGCAATCCGGACACTTTAAAAATTAAGCATCATTATATATATACATATATAGATTAGTTAGTTAAAAAGTTGAACTTATATTGTTAAAATATACTGCGTTCATCAAATTTAGTGTTGAATTTACAATATAAAGTGTTATTAACCTAATTGGTTAAAGGGTTGTACTTCTTTTGTTAGGTTGAAAGTTTGAACCATACCTATAACATTTTTAATTTTATTTTTAACCGTTTTAAGTTTATGGGTGGGTCAACCCACAATCCGACTCAAGTATCCAATTCTCTCACATATATATCCAAATTAACCACAACTCTCGACCCGGCAATCCGGACACTTTAAAAATTAAGCATCATTATATATATATATTAATTAGTTAAAAAGTTGAACTTATATTGTTAAAATATCCCGCGTTCATCAAATTTGGTATTAAATTTAAAATATAAAGTGTTATTAGCCTAGTTGATTAAAATGTTGTACTTGTTTTTGTTAGGTTGCAAGTTCAAACCATACCTATAACATTTTTATTTTATTTTTAACCGTTTTAAGTTTATGGGCGGGTCAACCCACAATCCGACCCAAATATCCATTTACTCTCACATATATATCCAAATTAACTACAGTTCTCGACCCGACAATCCGGATACTTTAAAAATTAACCATTATTATATATATAGATTAGTTAGTTAAAAAGTTGAACTTATACTGTTAAAATATACCGCATTCATCAAATTTGGTGTTGAATTTACAATATAAAATGTTATTAACTTAGTTGGTTAAAGGGTTGTACTTGTTTTGTTAGGTTGCAAGTTCGAACTATATCTATAGCATTTTTAATTTTATTTTTAACCGTTTTAAGTTTATGGGTGGGTAAACCCATAATCCGACCCAAGTATCCATTTACTCTCACATATATATCCAAATTAAACACAACTCTCGACCCGACAATCCAGACACTTTAAAAATTAAGCATCATTATATATATATATTAGTTAGTTAAAAAGTTGAACTTATATTGTTAAAATATCCCGCGTTCATCAAATTTGGTGTTGAATTTAAAATATAAAGTGTTATTAGCCTAGTTGATTAAAATGTTGTACTTGTTTGTTTTTGTTAGGTTGCAAGTTCAAATCATACTTATAACATTTTTAATTTTATTTTTAACCGTTTTAAATTAATGTGCGGGTCAACCCACAATCCTACCCAAGTATCCATTTACTCTCACATATATATCCAAATTAACCACAACTCTTGATCCCGACAATCCGGACACTTTAAAAATTAAGCATCATTATATATATATATATATATATAGATTACTTTCTTTATTCATATCAATTATTTTAAAATATTTGAATTCTGGAGCGCTATGAGTTTAAGCCTTTCATTTATTTAAAAAAAATTAATTATTTTAAATTTAATTATTTTTTAATTTAAGTCATTTATTAATATTTTAAATTATATATTAATAAAAAAAATTATAAAAATTAATATTAATATAATTTATTTTGAAATATATATTATTTTTTAATTTAAATTATTTATTAATATTTAAAATTAAAGTAATAAATATACATATAACATTATATATATATAATATTAAGTATTAAATAATATTATAAATATAAAAATAAATAAGCTGTATGTATGTATAGGCTGAATCAAACATACTCAAGCTTAACAAAACAAACCTACTTAAATAAATTAAGATCATATCAAAAGTAAAAAAAATAAGCTAATGTAAGCTTAAGCTGAATAAGCTGAGATCAATAAACAGAATAAATTAAATCAAACTAGCCCTTAATCTCAAAACTTATTTTTATTAAGAGGTTATTATTGTTTTATTATATATAAAAATAAATGATTATGTAACATTTTATATATAAATATAAAATGATTAATTATACAATATATATTTTATATAATTATTATTATTTATTATATAATAATAAATAATTATATAATGTTTTATATATAAATATAAAAATAATTTTAGACCATATAAATATATATATGATTATTAAATAAATTATATTTATAAAAAATTAATGATGAAAAATAATATATAAAAAAAATAAATTTATTATAAGATATAAAATTATTAACATATATATAATATATATATAATTAGAGAGAAAATAAAAAATAAATTAATTAGGAATTATAAGAGAGAAAATAAATTCGGGATTTATAAATATGTGGAATAAGAATATGTATGATCGATAGAAGTGTAGTATTAATAATATTTTATTTGTGTAGTAATTAATTTTTATATTTAATTATTATATATTTATAATTTAATATATTTATAAATTTTATTTATTATCTTTCTATTATTACTTAATTAAAAAATATATAATTAATTAATTAATTCAATATATATATAAATAAATAAAGAGAAATAATTAGTGAAAGTAAAAAAAATTATTAATAAATTTAATATTTAATATTTTATTATATATATATTTATTAATTATAAAAATTAACTTTATTCAAATAAATATGTTAAAATTTATAATATAAACAAACCAAATTATTTAATATAAAATTAATTATTTTATACTAAAATTAATTAAAAGAAAATCACTAAAATTATAAAAATACTATACTAAATAAAAAAATAAGAACCAATAAATAAATATTAAATTATTCTAATAAATACAATTTTTATATATCACTCAAATAAAAAAATTCAGTTATAATAATTTGATTTAAAATTTAATTTTAATAAATTTTATTCAAAATTATATGTATTAATGTGAGAAAAGATTAGTAAAAAAAATATGGAGAAAAAAAAAAATTAAGACGGTGAAAAAATAATGGAGAGGAGGAGTAGAAGGGGAATAGAAAGAGAATCTCATATAAAGGAGAGAGACTAAAATCAGTTTAATTCCTTTATTATTCATTAAATATTAAATTAATTAAGAATTATATAGGTAAAATATTATTTTCATAGTGGAAAAAAGTACAACTCCAAATCTTCCTTATGCTATTAAATTAATTAATGATGTTTTAATTAATTAATTTAAATTAATTAATTCAAAATACAATTAAAAGTTTAAAATTCAATGTCAAAGATAACTTTTTGTTTTTTTGTATATGATCAAAACATATAACAAACTTAGATATCGATTTAATCATTTTGTGCTTTGTTTTTAAGATAATTAAAGTGAAATTCATAGGTTGACACAATAGCTTTTATATTAAAATAAAAAAATTAGTATTACTCAATTAATTAATTTGGTGTAATTTTTACTTTTTCTGCTAAGCAGCATAAAATAAAAGGATTTGATATGAATAAATAAATTTAATATTATCAGAACTTGTCAAGTGAAAGTCCAGTTTTCCCTTATTGCCATTTCGCGGCATCTTGTTTATCTATATCGCCTCTCCTTCTTTAGACTGGAAGGCTGCGGAACTCTACAATGGCGTTGTCTAATCCTTCTTTCTCCACCTTTTGCTCAGCTCATAGACTCAATCCCCTTCTCTTCGCTCGCCGCCATCACTGCGTCAGGAGTTCTCGCTGCCACTTAAATCGTCGTCTCCGGCCTAGATTCTTTGCCGGTAAATACCCTTTCTGTTTCTTAAGTTGCCAACTTAGCTAATTCTAAAACCCAATGAACAAACCCACAAATATTATATCAAGCTAGCACCTTTTTCTGGAAATTCAATGAAAGAATGAATAAATGATTGAATTCAAGAATTGTTATAATGTCCGGATAGTGCCCACTAAACTGCACATGATGAGCAGTCAGTATGAATGTTTAGTTTTGCCTATTCTACAATCTAGCAGGTCTCCTTATCAGAGTTTCTCTTTGTGCAACTCTTTCTGATGATACATACTGTTTCCTTTGACAATGGTAGTTGCTGCATCAGAAAGCGGAGTCTTTACTTCACCGCAGATAGCAAAGTCATTTGACTTTTCAAATGAGGAGCGCATTTATAACTGGTACTTGGTCACTGTACTTTTGTGTTTTTGTTATATTGACATTGTAATGTTTTGAGTCTTCTTGCCTTATCTTTTGTCTTAGTACCTTAGTCCCTATGTATGCTTTTATGAGAATAATTTCAGCATATATGTTTATGACCTATTGCTATCACTTTCTATGAAATCTTGGAATTTTACAATTGTCTGAAAAGAATGTGATGTATCCATGCTAGGTGGGAGTCTCAAGGCTATTTCAAACCAAATTTTGATAGAGGGAAAGATCCTTTTGTTATCTCAATGCCACCTCCAAATGTCACTGGTTCGTTGCATATGGGACATGCTATGTTTGTGACTCTTGAGGTTTGAGAAAATGGTCGATATGCACTTGGTTGAAATTCATGTTGATGCAGATTACGATCTTTCCTTGTCTATTTCATTATCAGTATTTGATGAATTAAGAAGAACTTGCTTATCCACATTAAATTTGTTCTCTTCTTACCAGGATATTATGGTCAGATTCCATCGCATGCAGGGAAGGCCTAATTTTGACCTCACACTCGATAAACCACCCACCATACGATCAACATTTCGTGACCTCACACTTTAAAATGCTCTTCAAACCAACAACTAATTCCGACCTCACACTCGACAAACCACCCACCACCCGACCTCAATCTCGTGACCTCACACTTTCATATGCTCGTCAAACCAATCATTATTTCCGACCTCACACTCGACAAATCACCCACCACCCGACATTCATCTCGTGATCTCACACTTTCAAATGCTCGCCAAACCAACTAATAATTCTGACCTCACACTCGACAAACCATCCACCACCCGACCTCCATCTTATGACCTCAGACTTTCAAATGCTCGTCAAACCAATCATATAAATTCGACCTCACACTCGACAAACCACTCACCACCCGACCTCCATCTCATTACCTCACACTTACAAATTCTCGTCAAACCAACCAATAATTCCGACCTCGCACTCGACAAACCACCCACCACCCGACCTCCATCTAGTGACCTCACACTTTTAAATACTTGCCAAACCGACCAATAATTCCGAACTCACACTCAACAAACCACCCACCACCCAACCTTCATCTCGTGATCTCACACTTTCAGATGCTCGCCAAACCAACCAATAATTCTAACCTACTCGACAAACCACTCACCACCCGACCTCCATCTCGTGACCTCACACTTTCAAATTTTCGCAAAACCAACCAATAGTTCCGACCTCACACTCGACAAACCACCCACCACCTGACCTTCATCTCGTGACCTCACACTTTTAAATATTTGTCAAACCAACCATTAATTCTGACCTCACACTCGACAAACCACCCACCAATTGACCTCCATCTCGTGACCACACACTTTCAAATGTTCGTCAAACCAACTAATATAACCTCACACTCGACAAACCACCCACTATCCGACCTCCATCTTGTGACCTTACACTTTCAAATATTCTCGAAATCAACCACTAATTCCGACCTCACATTTGACAAACCACCCACCACCCGACCTCCATCTCGTTACCTCACACTTTCAAATGCTCGCCAAACCAACCACTAATTCCGACTTCACACTCGACAAACCACTCATCACCCGACCTTTATCTCGTGACCTCACACTTTCAAATATTCACTAAACTAACCAATAATTCCGACCTTACACTCAAAAAACCACCCATCACCCGACCTCTATCTCGTGACCTCACACTTTCAAATGCTCGCCAAACCAACCAATAATTCTGACCTCACACTCGACAAACCACTCACCATCCGACATCCATCTCATTACCTCACACTTTCAAATTCTCACTAAACCAACTAATAATTTTGACTTCGCACTCGACAAACCACCCACCACCGACCTCCATCTCGTGATCTCACACTTTCAAATACTCGCCAAACCAACAAATAATTCCGACCTCACACTCGACAAACCACCCACCACTCGACCTCCATCTCGTAACCTCACACTTTCAAATGTTCACCAAACCAACCAATAATTCTCTGACCTCACACTTTCAGATGCCCCTTATCCTTTGTTTAAAAGTTACATCAACATATATTATAGTCAATAATGCAATCTTGAAAATCTAAATTTGAATGTTTTGGGATTCGAATCTTGGTATTAAACATGAAATATGAGTGTTTTAACAGCTAGAACACTTGAGATTGTTTGAAATAATTTTATTATTTTGTGTATGTATATATATTTTGTATTTAGTATTTATTTTCAATTAGTTAATTTTTATATTAATTTTTGCTAAAGAAAATATTATATATATATATATGATGAGAGAAAAAATGTATAATAAAAGATAAAATGTATTTATATAAAATTAATGATGAAAAATAATATAATATAATATATATATATATATATATATATATATATATATATATATATATATATATAAATTTGGATATATATGTAAGAGTAAATTGATACTTGATTCTGATTGTGAGTTGATTCGCCCTATAAATTTAAAACAATTAAAAATAAAATTAAAAATTTAATCAAATTTGTACCGTAATTTTTATTTTTTATATTTTTTTATATCGTTACTCGTGAAAATACGAAAATGCACATACTAATTTTTTTTTATAGATACACTTAACTTATAAAATTAATAATAATAACTAATTTTTCTCTTTAATTTATTTAAATGTAATTATTTTAGGACAGAGAATGAATGTTGCGGATATGGTGTGGAGTAAACTTTCAAATTCTTAGATTAAGCATTATTATTATTATTATTATTATTATTATTATTATTATTATTATTATAATCTAAAATATTTAATGTATACTTTTTCCGAAGAACAAAAGAAATAGTGATTTCAATCCTAATAATAATAGGATACTCAAAATTAGACATCAAAACTGAGATGTAATAAAAAAAACTATTACTATTTATTAATTAGAAACTAGCAAGATCCAAATTCATTGATAGGGAAAACCTTTAATACATATTTTTCTGTAAAATAGCTAAACTAAGCAAAAAAAAAAAAAATTGTATATCATTGAGTTTCTTTAAAAGTAAATAAAACCCGTCCAAAATACAATCCAAGTATTAAAAATAAAATAAGTTGATTAGCTTGACTCTTCAATATGTATTCATAAGAAACATACAGGTGTCTTAAGTGACGCGACGTTGTCACTTTTTGATAGAAAAATTAAGTAGATTAATTTTTGGAACCGGCCAGACAAACTAAACAGAAGTTAAACTTCATGTGCAGGTACTAAACAGACCGGAACCGGAAATCAGGTGTTCAGAAAATGGTCGCTACCACTTCAAAGAAACCGGCTTCAAGTGATCAAGATAAATGATCACAGGAACCGGCTTCACTTTCTCAAGCAACCGGCTAGCAAAGAACAGAAGAATACACTTCAACCGGATCATAATGCACAAAGACACAGAAACCGGAAAGTACAGATCAAAAGTCAGAAGATTCAAATCTCAAGAGTGACGTACTGTGACGGAAGAAACGTGTCTCGAAAGAATAAAAGAAAATCGGATCCGATCAGAAGCATGGGAGGAAAGCAATGATGCCTTGGTGATCCGATGCTGACGACCGGAAGCGGATGTTCAACACGTGTATCAATCTAAAAACCGGTTATGTCATCATCTGCTCAGAGTCACCTGCATGAATGCCAGGTGTTGAAGAAGTTGAAGCGTGCAAGCAATCCTTCTGCAGATAGGCGTGCTAATGATCAACCAATCCGCAAGAGAGAGAAGAAAGTAGCCGTTAGCTACTTTCAGCTATAAAAGGAAGATCAATCGTCTTCATTCAATGCAGTTCGGGACTTGTAGTTGTGAGCATCATAAATTCAAAAAGTCTTAAAGCATTAAATTCTAGAGAGATAAAGTTCCATATTCTAAAGTCGGTTTGCCTAAAACCGGAAGTCACTTGTGTGATATTGTGTTGAGTTGTTGTATTACATCAAAAGTGTGAGTTTGGTGTAACCGGCGAGTAGCGAAGTTGGGCTCGACCGGAAGTGTAAATTGTAACTCTAAAGAGTTAGTGGAGATCCTTCTCATAACCTGAGAAGAAGGGGTGACGTAGGAGGGTTTGCTCCGAACATCCATAAACAAATTTCCTGTCTTGTGTTCTTTCATTTCGTTTTCAGTTCCCGCTGTCTTACCGTAAACCGCAACCAATCATACTTCCAAAACCGGTCACTCACTTTCGTTAAACATCCTCCTTCTTAAAACATCATCTAAAGTCGCAAACGTTGCTTCAACCTGAAACAGACACTTCCGCCCTTGAACACCGGTTCAAGAGTCTGTGACAGGTTGTGCAGTGCTGAGAACGGTTTTAGTCTCTAACCGGACTATTACCAAGTTGTGTGTGTGTTGTAAGCGGCCACCCTTCCCTGAAACCGGAAAACACCCCGGTCCTCCAAGGGCGTCCCCGATCCTAACAAGTGGTATCAGAGCGAGGTTCTTAGCACTCAAGCAACCAAAATGGTGGGAAGCATGACTCACAGCGACAAACCGCCAATGCTAAACAGCGAAGCATTTAGCAGTTGGAAGAAACAGATGTATCTACATCTGATAACATTAGATGATGAAATGAGCCGAGTCCTGAAAGAAGGACCGATCAAGATTAACAAGGAGGAAAGCCAGTGGACAAGTGAAGATCGGAGAAGAAGCAACCTGGACAACCATTGCATGAGGCACATCTATAAAGCCATAGATAACAACACTTTGAACAAAATATCAGAGTGCGAAAATGCAAAGGAAGCCTGGGAAACGATCATCCAGATTCACGAGGGAAACGAAAGAACCAAGGAAAATAAAATCTTGGTGGCTACGCAGAAATATGAAAATATAAGGATGAAACCGGGAGAAAATATTAAAGAATTCAGCAACCGGTTCACCAGCGTAGTAAGCGAGCTTCAGACACTCGGAAAGAAGTATGACAACCGAGAAGTGATAATCAAAGCTCTAAGATCATTGCCAAGCACGTGGGACATCAAGACCATGGTGATGAGGGAGTCCAGCACCCTTGGGCAGATGAAGTTGCACGATGTGTTTGAGGACTTGAAAGCCTACGAATTCGAGATCAATTCTCGGATCGAAGATGAAACATCTACATCAACCGCAACAAGAGCTCTGGTCACATCGGTGGAACCGGCGGCTCCAGTATCAACCGCACCGGCTCCAGTCAAAAACACCGATCAAATAACCGACGATGTGATGGCGATGCTAGCCCGGAAATTCGGAAAATTCATGAAGAAGAGCCAGCCACCATCTAATAATGATTTTAATTATAACTATGTAGATAAATCAAACAAAAGATGCTATAACTGTGATGGTTTTGGACATTTCAGGTCAGAATGTAGAAAACCAAGAAGAGATGATAGAAAACCGGAAGGAAACTATCAAGGGAATAATTATCAAGGCAACCGGTATCAAGGAAACAATTATCAAGGAAACAATTATCGAGGAAACAACAATAACCAGCGAAACGACTACCGAAGAAATGATGATCAACGTGCTGATGAAGGAAAGGAGATCCAAAAGGCTCTCATTGCATCAGACGGTGGAAGCGAGTGGGCATATTCCGACAATGAAGATGGTGAAGAGAAAGTAACCTGCTTCATGGCAAACGACGAAGAGGTATTTGATTTCTCGTCTGATGAATTTACTAAGGAAGATTTAGTTTCTGCACTCAACCAAATGGTTGCTGAGTTCAGAAATATATCTGCGTATATGCCAACACCTATAGAAACTAAAAACGAACAAATAAATGATGAAAACGATAAAACATATGAGATCAAAACACATGAACCGGATGAACTATTCTCGGATGATGAGAAGACAGTTCAACCGGGAATGGAAACTGATGAACGAGCAATGTATGTCACAGCTGCGTGGGAGAGATCACGACAAGCAGTAAAACAAATGTGTAACTATAAACGACATCTGAAATGTAGATATGGTATCGGTTATGATCCAAGTAAACAAAATGAAACAAAACAATCTAACGGGATGAAACTAACGAAAAATAATCTTCCGTTTATAAAATTTATCAAAAGCTCACAAACCGAAAATGACCTAAAACCGGAAGAAACGCTTAAATACGTAGGTCCTAACGAATCTGAAAAATGGCTTCATCCTGAGAGAAGGAAATCCAACCGGAAACCGAATAAAAATAATAAAAACCGACATCGAAGAAGTCCATCACCACATAAAGCATTCTTGAGCAACGACCAAGAAGTTAAGCCAAATATTATCAAAACAATAACCGGGAAAGTGATCCGACTCATTCAAGTCTGGATCCCAAAGGGACTAATCAACCATGGACCCAACTAAATGTGGGTACCAAAAGTTGTAAATAATTGTTTGTTGCAGGTTAGGAGGAGCAATCGGTTGAGGAATTCTGAATGGTACTTGGACAGCGGATGCTCAAGGCATATGACCGGAAACAAGGAGCTACTGACCGACATCAAGTACGAAACCGGAGCACTCATCACATTTGGGGATAACTCAAAAGGTAAAACCGTGGGCAAGGGTAAGATTGTCCATGGTGAACTATCCATAAATAATGTGTTATTGGTAGAAAAGCTAAGTTTTAATCTACTAAGCATAAGTCAGATGTGTGACGTGGGGTTTAAGGTTGAATTTCATAAAAACTCATGTTTAGTCAAGAATCAAAATAATGAAACCTTGTTAACCGGTAACCGGATAGGAAATATTTATAAAGTAAACTGGAAAACTGATTTCGAAAAACCTGTGTGTATGATAGCCGGAAATGATCCAAATTGGCTTTGGCATAAACGGTTAAACCACTTGAACTTCAAAACGATTAACTTTATTTGTTCCAAGGAACTGGTTCACGGTTTTCCAAATGTTAAATTTTCAAAAGATAAAGTATGTGCTGCATGTCAAATGGGAAAACAAGTGAAATCATCTTTTAAAAGTAAAGGAAATTATCAATCTGAAAGATGTTTGGAGCTGCTGCATATGGACTTGTTCGGTCCGGTTAGAGTAACTAGTTTAGGAGGCATGCACTATACTATGGTAGTTATCGACGATTACTCTAAATTTACTTGGGTTACTTTCCTAGCTTCTAAAAATCAAGCAACTTCAAACTTGATTAAACTGATTTTGAGGATACAAAATGAAAAATCTATTAAAGTGAACAAAATTAGAAGTGATAGAGGAACTGAGTTCATTAACAGTAATCTAACTACTTTTCTTGATGATTCCGGTATTAGGCACGAGTTGTCTAGTGCCAGAACTCCTCAACAAAACGGCCTGGCTGAGAGAAGAAACCGAACTCTCAAGGAAGCCGCAAGGTCAATGATAGCCGATTCGGGTATCGCTCAAAAGTTTTGGGCTGAAGCTATCAACACCGCTTGTTATACACAAAATCGATCTCTAGTAACTAAACGGTTTTCAAAAACTCCTTTTGAAATCTATTTTGATAAAATTCCAAATGTACGGTATTTTCGAATTTTTGGTAGTAAATGCTTTGTTCACAATAACGGCAAGAAGTACTTGACCGCTTTTGATGCTAAATCCGATGAGGGAATAATGTTGGGATATTCAGCTGTGAGTAAAGCCTACAGAGTATATAATACTAGGACTTTAACAGTTGAAGAAACCGCACACGTTGTTTTCGATGAATCGGTTGAGCGAAACACTGCATTACCCTTCGACCTTCACAACAGAATGGAAAATTTCAATATCTATTCTGATGATGAAGACGAGGTTCCGGTTTTTAGACGCTTTGTCAAGGACCAAGCGGTTGATGTTGAAATTCAACCTGATCAAGCTGCCTTACCGCAGAAAGTTGACGCTTCAGTTTCTACTGAAGAAATCGGTCGGTCTGACTCTGTTCAACCTACCGATCAGTCTAACCTTGATCAGCCAGCCGAAAGCTTGGTAGACACGTCTCGGATTAACCTCAGAAGGAACAAAAATCATCCTCTTGAACTAGTAATAGGTAACATATCCTCACCCGTCCGAACTAGGCAACAAACTTTGGATCACTATGGAAACTCTACTTTCATATCACAAATTGAGCCGAAAAAGGTGGATGAAGCACTGTCAGATCCAGATTGGATCTTGGCAATGCAAGAGGAATTAAACGAGTTTGAGAGAAATAAAGTCTGGTACCTAGTTCCTAGACCGAAAAATAAACCGGTTATAGGCACACGATGGGTATTCAGAAATAAACTCGATGAAAACGGTTTAGTTACGAGGAACAAAGCCCGGTTAGTGGCTCAAGGCTATAAGCAGGAAGAAGGCATTGATTTTGAAGAATCATTCGCACCTGTAGCTAGACTTGAGGCCATTAGAATATTTTTAGCATATGCAGCTTTCAAAAAGTTTAAAGTTTATCAAATGGATGTAAAAAGCGCTTTTCTAAATGGTAAAGTAAATGAAGAGGTGTATGTTAATCAACCTCCAGGTTTTAAAAATTCAGAACATGAAAATCACGTTTACCGGCTGAATAAGGCCCTTTACGGTTTGAAACAAGCTCCAAGAGCTTGGTACGATACCTTGACTCAATTTTTATTTGATCACAAATTTACAATCGGTTCAGTAGACAAAACTCTCTTTAAATTTGAAAGAAAGGAGCAAATTTTACTTGTTCAAATCTATGTTGATGACATCATATTCGGGTCAACCGATCCAAAGTTATGTGACAAATTTTCTAAAATGATGACTGATAGATTTCAAATGAGTATGATGGGGGAAATGAGTTTCTTTCTAGGACTTCAGGTTAAGCAGATGGAAGCCGGAATCTTTATTAGCCAACCGAAGTATACAGCCGAACTGCTGAAGAGATTTGGGATGGATACATGTGCCGAAGCGGCTACGCCAATGAGTCCTTCCGTGAAGCTGGACAAAGATGAAGACGGTCAAGCCGTTGACATCACAGCATATCGAGGAATGATCGGTTCGCTGTTATATCTCACAGCTAGCCGACCTGATATTCTGTTTGCGGTTGGAGTATGCGGGAGGTTCCAGGCAAATCCAAAGCAATCTCATTATACGGCGGCTAAGAGAATCTTGAAATATCTGAAGGGAACTCAAGAAGTGGGACTCTGGTATCCAAAAGACTCGAGCTTCAATCTAATAAGCTACTCCGATGCCGATTACGCGGGATGCAAAATCGACAGAAAGAGTACAAGTGGAACCTGTCAGTTTCTGGGTGACCGGCTAGTTACCTGGAGCAGCAAGAAACAAACGTCAGTTGCAACGTCAACCGCAGAGGCGGAGTACTTAGCGGCTGGAAGCTGCTGTGCACAACTCCTCTGGATTCAACAGCAACTCAGGGACTTCGGAATAGAAGCAAAGGAGTCTCCTATCTTCTGTGACAACACCAGCGCCATAGCGATTACTTACAATCCGGTGTTGCACTCAAGAACGAAGCATATCGACATTCGACATCATTTCATCCGGGAGAATGTTCAGGAGAAACACATCCGGCTGGAATATGTGTCAACCGAGCAACAAGTAGCGGACATCTTCACAAAACCGCTACAGGAAGCTAAGTTTTCACATTTTCGTAATATTTTGGGCCTTACTAATCTTAATCAATTGATATAATCATGATGCATGTTTATATACAAAACCGGGATATGTGTTCAGGGAGAAACTAAAGTTTCTCAAACCATATTCAAATAGGCCATTAATAAAATCAAACATGCTAACCGGGAGGAAGTCTCCGGTTATGCCCGACTACTTCAAAATTTCAAATCAAATGTATGTTTACTATGGGGTTGAAATAACCAGGTTGAAATAGATAAGATAAATCCAAAATTGAACAATTGTTGATATCAATCAATCATTCTTCATAAACGGAAATATCCTACTAAAACCGGTCATGGAAAACCGCTTAGTACGCATGCACTATGATCTGATGAAATGAATTTTTCCGGTTAACCTGAGATGAATAACCGAGTTTTCGTGCATGCTTTGATAAATGAAGCCTGTGATAAAATAAGAACAAGTTTACCACAATCGAGATGACGACATGTGTCCATCATCAAGAGAGGGAAACTTACATCTTGTCAATAGATATTTTTCATCATTGCTATCTTAGTAATTATTAGATTTACCTTGGAAATAACCATTAGTTACTTCAACAAGTTAAGTCTATTTAATAGCTGATGACATCATCAGGCATGCTTAACTTCATTTAATACCAAGCCGAATCCACGGGCTATATAAACCATGCTTAATCCTTGTTAAAAACATCACAAGTTCACTATTCACAAGAATCATCCTTGAGATAAAACCATCTTTTCTCTCTCAAAACAAACATGAACTCCAACCCTTTAGCCAAGAAGATCTTACTGGCAGATTTTGAATCAATCTACCAGTATGAGGAT
Organism: Impatiens glandulifera; assembly: GCF_907164915.1. Taxonomy (NCBI): domain Eukaryota; kingdom Viridiplantae; phylum Streptophyta; class Magnoliopsida; order Ericales; family Balsaminaceae; genus Impatiens; species Impatiens glandulifera. Next base: position 36,612,482 of record NC_061866.1, read on the forward strand.
CATGAGGTCAAGGAGATGTTCCTAGCCATCGAAAGGAGCGGGCTAAGGAGTTTCCTTGAGAACAGGTTCATCATCGACTATCTTGTAGTCGAAGAACTGTTCGAAACCGTAAAAGAGGTGCATCGAGAAATACTCGTTGCACAGGTTTACGGGCAAAAATTCCTTTTCAGCGAGACGGATTTCGCTGTATACTGCGGTTTACCCAATGAAGGGGTAACCGACCTAACCTATTCTTCGGTGACAATGGAAGAGATGTGTCGCCGGTTTTCTGGATCTAACATCCCGGTTAAGCCCTGGGGTGCTAAGAGTCAACTTTCTCACAAGTACCAGATTCTCTGTGAGATTCTGGGAAAATCTGTTTTATGCAGAGAGAAAAGTTACTACTACACTCAGAGGGTCTTCGAGATGATGATAGCTGTAACGGTTGGGACACCGGTCAACTGGTCCTGGATCATCTTCAGCAACCTGAAGAAGATGATTCTCTCCAACAAAACCGGATATGCTCCTCAGCTGAGCGGTTTCTGCGCAAGTCTGGAGATTCACACCGGAGCTTTCGTCACTCTGCATCCAAGGCACGTGCTCACCAAAGAACGAGTACAGGAGATGATCGACCGGTGGGAAGCGATCAAGGCTAGAAAGATTCAAGCGGCTGAGGCTTCAACCGCTCAAACAGCTGAATCGTCAAATGTCTAAACCTGTCTTTCTTTTCTTCTTTCCTTTTCCTTACAAAACCGGTACTTTTGATGTACTACCGGTTTTGGACTTCAATTAATGAAATAGATTTCATTCCCTTTCCAAGTCAAAATCTACAATATTTAATGCGCAGCATCAAAATAAATCATTACTCTCTTGGAAATATAAACTTCAAAGCATGCCTGACTTGATTTGACAAGACTTGCTCATATTCTCTTGGAAAATCACAAAATCATTAATGCCTAAGCATAAACGGCTAGATTTTTCAAATCCTTGCATTAAATGCTATCACTCATTCCAGGCTATAAAAAGGGGTTCAACCTCCATCTTTCAAATCACGCCTACAAGCATTCCTCTCTCTAAGAATTCAAAAGCTTAAGAACTCTTCTAAGTCTTCTTCATTCTTCATCATCATGTCTACTGAAATTAGAAACACCCTGATCATCGACTTTGAAGACATCAAGCATAGCTACGACCATGAATGCATTTATCAACACATCATAGCTTCTGGCCTGAAAGGTTTCCTCAAAGGCTCTGACCTCATCCTCGTGGATGAGGTGTACGAATTTTTCAACAACGGTCACGTTCTTGATGATGGCAGCATTCGCACCATCATCGATGGCCAATTCCTCCAGTTTTCTGAGGAGGAATTCGCCACATTCTTTCACCTTCCAACGGAAGGTTTCTCTGACTTTCCGACGCCGCATCTACCGGCTAAGGAAATCTTCTTCAAGATCTTCTCCTCCTCCTACACTCCTGTTAAGGACTTTGGGAAGAAAGAAGACCTCGCTCCCCATTATCAAGTCTTTCACGACTTGGTTCAAAGGTCTATCATAGGCCGAATGCCCAACCAGAACTACAGCCGGGAGGCATTCGACATTATGATAGCAATCATTCGTGAAACCGACATCAACTGGTCATCCTATCTGTTCAATAAGCTGAAGCTGCTTATGACCGGTAAGAGGGGAAAGATCAGCTACGCTCCTCAGATCACCCGGTTTCTCATGTCCAAACGTCGCAACCTTGGAAAAGGTGTTCCGGTTGGATCCTTCAACACCATCACTATAGAAATGGTCTATAAATGGGTGTCAAGGATTGAGGAACGGTTTCCTCAAAACACCATGGAAAAGTGGTATCAAAGGAGACTGGAAGGAGGATGGTTCACCGAATAAACCTGTTGTTCTAATCTCTTTTCCGGTTTCTGGTCATTTTGTTGTACGACCAGAACCGCTTCTATGTCTTTTCTTCTCCTGCATTAATGAAATATTTTAGTTTTTCGATTTTTCATCCTCATTATTTCATTCCGGTTTCTCAAACTCATACTCAAATTTAAAGTTAACTTAACAATCTCCGGTTAACAAGTTATCAATAGAAACCGGAAGTTCAGGCAAAAATGAAAATCTGAAAAACCTTAACCGCCCATGGTTTTACCTCTCAAAAGTTACCGCCCATCGAATTTCCGCTTTTACCGCCGAAAGTTACGGCAGTAACTTTTGGAGGGAAAGTTGGCGCCAAAAACACCAAAATGACGGTTCATCTTCAAAACTGCTTGGAACCGCCAGCTATATAAACTCGAATGAACTCATTCAATACACGCGCTTTCTCTCTCTAAAAATTTTCAGAACTTCAAAGATCTCCTCTCTCCGATCATCTTCGAAATCTTCATCTTCTTCCCTCAAAATCAATGGATCTAGGCAAAGCCCCGTTTCAATGGATGTTGCAGGTAGATTTTGCAGACATCGATGAGCACGCTGAAGACAAGAACAAGGCCGTTCTTCAACTTCTTCGAGATTCTGGGTTGGAGAAGTTTCTCTCTGGTCCGTTCACCATATACCCGGCGGCGGTGACGGAGTTCTTAGCGACGGCGACACTGTTGAAAAGAAAAGTATCGGCTACCGTCAACGGGAAGGCGGTCCTTATAACTGAAGAAATTTTTGCGGAGGCTCTCGGTCTGCCTAACACAGGTTCGGACCTAAAATTCGACCTAACCGACGCAGAATCAAATGCTGCCCGGTTGGTTGTATCTCTTTCAGGTCAGGATCTGGTGCTCCACAACAGCCGGAAAATCAAGCTGAAACCGGAATACAAATGGTTGGTGACCATCATCTCCAAATCGCTCCAAGGAAAGGGAGGTAACTTTGATAATCTCACAAAGTTTAAACTAAGAATGCTGTTAGCCATCGTCCGCAACGATAAGGTGGACTGGGGATACGTATTATACGAAGAGTTCTGTCAAATGGTGATCAAGAAAGAAGGCCGGGTGCAGGCCTATGCTATGCAAATTGTTAAAATTCTCGAGTTCCTTAATGTGGAACTAGGTGAAGGCGTACCACTTCCAATTTCCAACATCCTTGACTCTGAGTCAGTGGCAGAAAAACCGGAGAAGACAATAAAACCTAAAACCTCAAAAACCAAGTCATCTAAGGGAGCCAGTTCATCGGTTCCAGCTGAAGAAGAGAAAACGACAAAGGAAACCGTCCAGAAAAGCGGTTGAGGCAGAAGCTCAACCAGAACCGAAAAGAAGGAAGAAAGTATCCGCGAAGAAAAGTGCAAAGAAACCGGCGGACTCCGAGAAAACTCTTTCCTCGGACAATCCACCTGAAAGAACCGCAGATGTCTTCCAGCCCATCCCAATCAACACCGTTGTTCCAACTCTCATCCCATCCGATTCTCCAAAGCAAACCGAATCTTCGGGGAGCAAGGAGAACAAATCAAACTCTAAGGAGGAGGCAGAAGGAAATATTCACTCTGCAACCTCCAAGTCACCAAGCAAGCAAGCCGATGAAGTATTAGCCGAAGTGGGCTTGAATACTTCAGAAGCAATTCAGAATGTGGTCCAAGAGATCACAAGAGAAACCGAAGAAGAAGACGACGTTTCTAGTCGTCGGAAGCCAGAAAATCAGGTTGAAATGCCTGATCAATCAGAAATCCAACCGGTCGATGAGACGACCAAGTCAACAGAAACCGCACCTCCGGCTCAGGAGGGAAACATTGAAGAAAGGGAACCTTCCGGTTCCGCAGGAGGCAAGATAGCTCAAGAAGGTCCCTCTCGAGTAGATAAAGGCAAGGGCATTATGATTGAAGAGCCAACTGAAACCGGAACGGGCACATTGCAGATTGACCCTCAGACTGAAGCCGCAACCGAAGAAGAATATCCTTACACCTTAGAACAAGAAAATGAGCTGTTTGATGAATTTATTCAAGATATGAATAAAGGTGCAAGTGAAGCGCTGGCTCCATATATCCGGTGGGTGAAGCTTCGAAGCGAGACCAAACTATCCAACATGCTTCCAGGTTTCAGTGGAAACAAGCAATGGGACGCTCTCGTCCAGCTAGAAGAAAGGGCACTCGAGTTAGCCAACACCCAATTGATCCAACCGGCGTTTTCCAAAGCTCCGGTAATTCTCGAAAATGTGCGGTTACAGGCAGTTGAGAATGCCTTTCAAGAAATCCAAGGAAAGGATCTGGAACCGATTGAAATGAAGATGGCAGAGCGATTTATTGAAGTACGAGAACGGCTTGTGCGAAGCTTCGAACGTCTTGACAAGAAATGGTGGGACACTTGCCAACGACAATTCAACAATCCTGAGTTATTTCAGAATCAAGCAAGCAGTGGTAGAAACAGCTGACTCATGCCTTGGGAACTTTAAAGCAGTAACTGAAGAAAGGATCTCAGCGGCTGAAGATAAAATGGTAAACTCTCTACAAGCTATGATGGATACAACTATGCAGTCAACAGTGAAAGCCATGATTGCCGAGTCTGTCAACGCCGCAACCGCTCCACTTTTGGACATGCTGCAAGCAATGGCAATCCAGATCAGTGAAATATCAAAAGCTCAAGTCGGTTCAACCCAAACTCAAATCGAAAAAGACGCTGAAACCGCACGGAAGCTGCAAGAAGAAGAGATTGAAAGAGAACGGCTACAGAAGGAACTTGAAGATAAGGATCATGAGCTTGCCCAACAATGCAATGAAGAGGAGCAGGCAAACGTTCAGGAATCAGCACAGGGTCGATCGTCCCACTCTATGAGCACAAGAAACAAGAACAAGAAGAAACGGAGTGCCATTAAAGACGTGATGAAGCGGGCAGAATTGAAGACAGCCGAACCGGTTGCGTTAAATGCGGAACCGCTTGATGAAGAAGAAGAAGAAGACCCGGAGGAACTCAACAGACGGAGAAGAAGGACAACCGGAAAACCTGCAGCAACTCCAAGCCTCAGACCTTTGACCGTTCCACCACGTCCACCGCCAAAACCAGCTTGTGCCAACTTCAACCTTAGGAAAAAGGTTCCTGGTCACTCAAGTGTGTGGGCCGGTGTGGTGATAGATGCTGACAGACGTGCTAGAGAGCACAGAGCACGAATAGAAGAAGCAAGAAAACGTCTGGACAAAGAGCTTGAAAAGGAGCAAGACAAGGGGGGATCATCCAAGCCTTAAACTCTATTTCCATAATTATTTTGAACAATTATGTTTTTGATATGTTTCAGAATTTGGTCACTTTTGCTAACTTTTATATTTCTCAAACATACTTTCTATGTTTCTCAAAACATACACTTATCAAAAATCAAACACATGTTTTTCAAACACGTTTCTCTCAAAACAAAATCTTTAAAACCGGCCATACATTACAATTTTTGAATATTTATTCTAAATAATCAAAAAGGGAGAAATTGATAGAAAAATTAAGTAGATTAATTTTCTTAAAACCGGCCATACATTACAATTTTTGAATATTTATTCTAAATAATCAAAAAGGGAGAAATTGATAGAAAAATTAAGTAGATTAATTTTTGGAACCGGCCAGACAAACTAAACAGAAGTTAAACTTCATGTGCAGGTACTAAACAGACCGGAACCGGAAATCAGGTGTTCAGAAAATGGTCGCTACCACTTCAAAGAAACCGGCTTCAAGTGATCAAGATAAATGATCACAGGAACCGGCTTCACTTTCTCAAGCAACCGGCTAGCAAAGAACAGAAGAATACACTTCAACCGGATCATAATGCACAAAGACACAGAAACCGGAAAGTACAGATCAAAAGTCAGAAGATTCAAATCTCAAGAGTGACGTACTGTGACGGAAGAAACGTGTCTCGAAAGAATAAAAGAAAATCGGATCCGATCAGAAGCATGGGAGGAAAGCAATGATGCCTTGGTGATCCGATGCTGACGACCGGAAGCGGATGTTCAACACGTGTATCAATCTAAAAACCGGTTATGTCATCATCTGCTCAGAGTCACCTGCATGAATGCCAGGTGTTGAGGAAGTTGAAGCGTGCAAGCAATCCTTCTGCAGATAGGCGTGCTAATGATCAACCAATCCGCAAGAGAGAGAAGAAAGTAGCCGTTAGCTACTTTCAGCTATAAAAGGAAGATCAATCGTCTTCATTCAATGCAGTTCGGGACTTGTAGTTGTAAGCATCATAAATTCAAAAAGTCTTAAAGCATTAAATTCTAGAGAGATAAAGTTCCATATTCTAAAGTCGGTTTGCCTAAAACCGGAAGTCACTTGTGTGATATTGTGTTGAGTTGTTGTATTACATCAAAAGTGTGAGTTTGGTGTAACCGGCGAGTAGCGAAGTTGGGCTCGACCGGAAGTGTAAATTGTAACTCTAAAGAGTTAGTGGAGATCCTTCTCATAACCTGAGAAGAAGGGGTGACGTAGGAGGGTTTGCTCCGAACATCCATAAACAAATTTCCTGTCTTGTGTTCTTTCATTTCGTTTTCAGTTCCCGCTGTCTTACCGTAAACCGCAACCAATCATACTTCCAAAACCGGTCACTCATTTTCGTTAAACATCCTCCTTCTTAAAACATCATCTAAAGTCGCAAACGTTGCTTCAACCTGAAACAGACACTTCCGCCCTTGAACACCGGTTCAAGAGTCTGTGACAGGTTGTGCAGTGCTGAGAACGGTTTTAGTCTCTAACCGGACTATTACCAAGTTGTGTGTGTGTTGTAAGCGGCCACCCTTCCCTGAAACCGGAAAACACCCCGGTCCTCCAAGGGCGTCCCCGATCCTAACACTTTTCTTTTATCTATTTCTCTTTCTCTTTCAGTACTTAGTTGCGAGTTTTCAGCTCCTTGGTTATTGCTGGCGGCGGCTAGTCAAAATATTATCCGCCGACAGTTGTATGAAAGTCTTCTCCTAAAAACAAACATAAACATATAAAACAATAAAAAAAAATACAAATTTCTAAACCATAATCTTTAATATTTTCCTATTTCATTGATTAAACATTAATTAAAAAAATTAATAACAATGATATACCTTTTATCCTTTGATTTAGTCTTAAATACATTATATAGTATCCATGCGAAACCTCATCTCTCAAATATTGATATTTGAGAATCTAGCTAACACCACACACATAGATTGTGTTTTAGAGACTTTCAGAGAGAAATATGAAGCAACACAGAGATGAATACAATATGTGGGCGATTGTGCTTAGTAAGAGCGAGAAACACGTATTTATACACAAAATTAGGGTTTTCTTTATCGACCCCAGGCGCATGAGCCTAATTCAGCCCAACCCCAGGCGCATGGGCCTTTTTGGCCCAACCTTTGGGTGCTTGGCTCCCTTAAATGTTTTACGATTACATTTTGTTAAACTATATATTAAGTGTTTTACGTTCATAAATTTCAATTAATTCAAATTGGGAGAAGTTGCTTATCAATACTCTAAAAGATGTAGCGACAATAAGAGATATATGTTTAAAATGTGAAAACTATGATTTATGCGTACATTTAAATCCAATCTTTAGATGAATAGAGTTATTCCCTACTTTTTAAAATATAAAACAAGAATATATGAATAGAGTATGAAATTCTTTAATACATTCTTTAGATGAATATCTTCACTCATATAAAAATAATTTAAAATATCTATCTCAACCTAAAAATTTTAAAACTAAAATTTTCAAAATTTATTTATGGTTATACTTTTCTCAAACAATTGACTAGGAAAATTTTTATTTAATAAATTAAAACTACTATAACTATTTTTTAAAACTAAAAATATAAAGTTGCAAAATGATGTCGTACAAGATCTGGGTTTATAAAATTTTCAAGCAGTTTCTATAAGTAACGTTAAATTCTTACTTAAATACGCAAAATTATTAATTATTTTATGCCAATAAAATTAGTATTTTTGTAGTAAAAAAGATTCATATAGTTTTTTATTGTTCTTTTTGTTCACAGACACATATTTAATATTTGATCTTAAATCTTTTTTATATGGACAAATTATTTTCTATTGGTGAGTTATTAGTTATAAGATTTATAATATTTTGTTTTAAAATTTGATTACAAACTACAATAAAACCTCGATAAATGAATACTTTTTGGCGAAATTATTTATTTATCGATTAGTGAGTATAATATTTATTTATCGATAAATGAATAATAATTCATTTAGTTGATCATATTTTTAGAATTATTTTGTAATTATATCATTTTGTATATATATTAAGTTCAAATATAACAAACTTTAATTACATTCATATTTTTATAATTCTAAATTAGTTGTACATGCACGCATAGATAAAGGGCACATTATTGCATAGATAAAGTGCACATTATTATATCCTGAGGCTATATATAGTATTGGAGGAAAGAAACAAGGATCAGATGCATTTTGGGAGGAAAGAAACAATCAATTTTGAAGGCATTTTTCCAAAAAAAAAATGACTTATTATTTTATTTGAAAATTAGTCATTGAATTTAATGTATTCATGATATATTATATAAATAAAAGTATATTATTTGAAATATAGTGATTATTCATTTATATTTACATAGGGTCTATAAAGACTTTATTTATATTTATTCAGTTTAAACGAGGTTATTCGTTAAGCCCAATAGACCGAATTGGGACCGGAAAAGTTTATTTATTAAACGAGGTTATTTAATTATCGAACATTTATTAATTTATCGAGATTCTACTATCAACCTAACTTATTAGTGTGAAATTATTTTTCAAAAAGGGAAATTAATTGATTTTCTTCTTGTTAACTGTTTTAGTAAAAAAATATTCAAACACTAAGAAATATATTATTCACTTTTCACAAATAAAAATGAAGAGATCTTCTAGTTTATATTTTTATGTGAATTTTAATTAAATTATTATATTACATTTAAAAATACTAACTTTTAGTTGACATGGTTATTTTTTTTATGATTTATTAGGATAGTGGTAGTTAAAATTTTGCTTGACCTATAATTCTAAACTAAAGAAATTGATGCTAGAATATTATAGTTATTCATTAAATATTTAGAAGAAGACATTCGGACAAGAAGGAGGTTAAGGGACTACATTCCGCGTTCTATTCCGCGAGGGATGGGGCAAGGCCAACGACGAGGAAGGTTGAAGGTCTTTAATGTGCTCGGAGAGGTCATGGATAAGAGGAGTATTGTGTTTCTCTTTCATATTAAATTTCTGACAATATATTGACTGATATTTACACATTTGTAAATATAAAGATTAAGTTAAGTGACATAACAAAAAAAAATAGTTATGAAGTTGAGGTGTAAAAATATAAATAAATGACATTAATTATGATTTTGTGTATCATGTTATTAATCATAAACCATTCTACTTCATTTGCAACTTAACCAGTCATTGCAAGGCTGAACAAAATTAGTTTGTCATAACTGGCTACAAACTGGCTACAAAGCCACAACTTTTTTTTTTTTTTTTTGACTCATCCTAGTTTAATTAAGAATGAGAGAGCAAGAGATGAGAAAAAAAAAATATCTTAATGGATTATCGGGTGGTGTTGTTGAATTTATGCATTATTATTATTATTATTATTATTATTATTATTATATTTATAAAAAATTAATATTTATGTGTGGAGAGTGTTTATTTATTTTCATATATATAATATTTTATCATATTTTTTTAATCTCAAAATCTTTCTATTAAACTATTATTATTGTTTTATTATATATAAAAATAAATAATTATATAATATTTTTATATAAATATAAAAATGATTAATTAGATCATATATTTTATATGATTAGATAAATTATATTTATAAAAAAATATTAATGAAAAATAATATATATATATATATATGATGAGTAATAAACCAAATTAACTATGAGATATAAAATTATTTATTTATTTATAAATATGTATATAAAAAGAAATAATTGGTAAGAGAATTTAGTAAAATAAATGATGTGACTTAATTCGCCTGAAAAAATATTTTTTCTCTATTATCTTTCTTCTCATATTTTTTTAGTCACTTATTCTTTCTCCAATATTTGTTTTCTCATATAAAACTAATTAATTATAGGAGAGAAACAAAATAAATTAATTAAAAAATTGTAAGAGAGAAAATTCAATTCATTGTGTGAAATGGAGAACGTTTATTTATTTTTATATATATAATATTTTATCATATTTTTTCTTAAGACTAGTTTTCGTAATAAATATTTACAGTAATTTTGCTTAATAAGTTCATGCAAATAATTATAATCAAACACATTTTTACGTCTAAACTTAATTTTCTCTCTACCTCAGACCTCACTAGTCACTTATCAACAGCTCAATTGTATTTAATATTATAATCTCAGCTTTTTTTCTTTCTCATTATTTTAAAATATTTTTTTATTCATTTTATCTCATTTATTTTATTCATTTTTAATCATTTTATTCATTCTCTCGTCTATTTAATCTCTTTTAATTATTTTATCTATTCACCCTCATCTATTCCATATATTTATAATACTTTTATATATTTATATAAAATTATTATAATAAAAAAAACTTACATTTAAATATATTTTTGTTTATTATTTATAATATATGTATTTTAATATATAAAATAATTAAGCAAAATATAAATATAAATACACTTAAATTTTTTTTTTATAATTATAATTTTAGAAATTAAACTACCTTTAATTATCTAAAATATATATTACATTTAAAATAAATGATAATACGAAAAGGGTAAGAAAACTCGAAAATAAATTAACAAATGAAAAATTGGGTCAGCAAGGGAGAGTGTGGATATCTGAAAAATATATATAATAATAATAATAAACTAGCATGTATCCCGTACATTTGCACGATTAATAATATAAAAAAACGTGAGAAAAATATTACGGTAAAAATGTTTATGGCGGATCAACACATAATCCAACCCAAGTATCCATTACTCACACATATATATCCAAATTAACCACAGCTCTCGACCCGGCAATCCGGACACTTTAAAAATTAAGCATCATTATATATATATATATATAAATTAGTTAGTTAAAAAGTTGAACTTATATTGTTAAAATTTCTCGCGTTCATAAAATTTAGTGTTGAATTTAAAATATAAAATGTGATTAGCCTAGTTGGTTAAAAAGTTGTACTTATTTTGTTAGGTTGCAAGTTCGAACCATACTTATAACATTTTTAATTCTATTTTTAACCATTTTAAATTTATGGTCGGGTCAACCCATAATCCGACCCAAATATTCATTTACTCTCACATATATATCCAAATTAACCACAGTTCTCGACCCGGCAATTCAAACACTTTAAAATTTAAGCATCATTATATATATAGATTAGTTAGTTAAAAAGTTGAACTTATATTTTTAAAATATCCCGCGTTCATCAAATTTGGTGTTGAATTTAAAATATAAATTGTTATTAGCCTAGTTGTTTAAAATGTTGTACTTGTTTTGTTAGGTTGCAAGTTCGAATCATACCTATAGTATTTTTTATTTTATTTTTAACCGTTTTAAGTTTATGGGCGGGTTAATCCACAATCCGACTCAAATATCCATTTACTCTCACATATATATCTAAATTAACCACAGCTCTCGACCCGGCAATCCGGATACTTTAAAAATTAAGCATCATTATATATATACAAATATAGATTAGCTAGTTAAAAAGTTGAACTTATATTGTTAAAATATACTGCGTTCATCAAATTTGATGTTGAATTTACAATATAAAGTGTTATTAACCTAGTTGGTTAAAGGGTTGTACTTCTTTTGTTAGGTTGAAAGTTTGAACCATACCTATAACATTTTTAATTTTATTTTTAACCGTTTTAAGTTTATGGGTGGGTCAACCCACAATCCGACTCAAGTATCCAATTTTCTCACATATATATCCAAATTAACCACAACTCTCGACCCGACAATCCGGACACTTTAAAAATTAAGCATCATTATATATATATATAGATAGATTAATTAGTTAAAAAATTGAACTTATATTGTTAAAATATCCCGCGTTCATCAAATTTGGTATTAAATTTAAAATATAGAGTGTTATTAGCCTAGTTGATTAAAATGTTGTACTTGTTTTTGTTAGGTTGCAAGTTCGAACCATACCTATAACATTTTTATTTTATTTTTAACCGTTTTAAGTTTATGGGCGGGTCAACTCACAATCTGACCCAAATATCCATTTACTCTCACATATATATCCACATTAACTACAGTTCTCGACCCGGCAATCCGGACACTTTAAAAATTAAGCATTATTATATATATATAGATTAGTTAGTTAAAAAGTTGAACTTATACTGTTAAAATATACTGCATTCATCAAATTTGGTGTTGAATTTACAATATAAAATGTTATTAACTTAGTTGGTTAAAGGGTTGTACTTGTTTTGTTAGGTTGCAAGTTCGAACTATACCTATAGCATTTTTAATTTTATTTTTAACCGTTTTAAGTTTATGGGTGGGTCAACCCACAATCCGACCCAAGTATCCATTTACTCTCACATATATATCCAAATTAAGCACAACTCTCGACCCGACAATCCAGACACTTTAAAAATTAAGCATCATTATATATATATTAGTTAGTTAAAAAGTTGAACTTATATTGTTAAAATATCCCGCGTTCATCAAATTTGGTGTTGAATTTAAAATATAAAGTGTTATTAGGCTAGTTGATTAAAATGTTGTACTTGTTTTTGTTATGTTGCAAGTTCAAACCATACTTATAACATTTTTAATTTTATTTTTAACCGTTTTAAATTAATGTGCGGGTCAACCCACAATCCTACCCAAGTATTCATTTACTCTCACATATATATCCAAATTAACCACAACTCTTGATCCCGACAATCCGGACACTTTAAAAATTAAGCATCATTATATATATATATATATATATATATATATATATATATATATATATATATATATATATATATATATTACTTTCTTTATTTATATCAATTATTTTAAAATATTTGAATTCTAGAGCGCTATGAGTTTAAGCCTTTCATTTATTTAAAAAAAATCAATTATTTTAAACTTAATTATTTTTTAATTTAAGTCATTTATTAATATTTAAAATTATATATTAATAAAAAAAATTATAAAAATTAATATTTATATAATTTATTTTGAAATATATATTATTTTTAAATTTAAATTATTTATTAATATTTAAAATTAAATTAATAAATATACATATAACATTATATATATAATATTAAGTATTAAATAATATTATAAATATAAAAATAAATAAGCTGTATGTATAGGCTGAATCAAACATACTCAAGCTTAACAAAGAAAACCTACTTAAATAAATTAAGATCATATCAAAAGTAAAAAAGTAAGCTAATGTAAGCTTAAGCTGAATAAGATGGTATCAATAAACAGAATAAGTTAAATCAAACTAGCCCTTAATCTAAAAACTTTTTTTTTATTAAGAGGTTATTATTGTTTTATTATATATAAAAATAAATGATTATGTAACATTTTATATATAAATATAAAATGATTAATTATACAATATATATTTTATATAATTATTATTATTTATTATATAATAGTAAATAATTATATAATGTTTTATATATAAATATAAAAATAATTTTAGACCATATAAATATATATATGATTATTAAATAAATTATATTTATAAAAAATTAATGATGAAAAATAATATATAGAAAAAATAAATTTATTATAAGATATAAAATTATTAATATATATAATATATATATAATTAGAGAGAAAATAAAAAATAAATTAATTAGGAATTATAAGAGAGAAAATAAATTCGGCTTGTTCAAATGAGATTTATAAATATGTGGATTAAGAATATGTATGATCGATAGAAGTGTAGTATTAATAATATTTTATTTGTGTAGTAATTAATTTTTATATTTAATTATTATATATTTATAAATTTTATTTATGATCTTTCTATTATTACTTAATTAAAAAATATATAATTAATTAATTAATTCAATATATATATAAATAAATAAATAAATAAAGATAAATAATTAGTGAGTAAAAAAATTTATTAATAAATTTAATATTTAATATTTTATTATATATATATTTATTAATTATAAAAATTAACTTTATTCAAATAAATATATTAAAATTTATAATATAAATAAACCAAATTATTTAATATAAAATTTATTATTTTATACTAAAATTAATTAAAAGAAAATCACTAAAATTATAAAAATACTATACTAAATAAAAAAAAAATAAGAACCAATGAATAAATATTAAATTATTCTAATAAACACAATTTTTATATATCACTCAAATAAAAAAATTCAGTTATAATAATTTGATTTAAAATTTAATTTTTAATGAATTTTATTCAAAATTATATGTATTAATCTGAGAAAAGATTAGTAAAAAAAATATGGAGAAAAAAAATAAATTAAAACGGTGAAAAAAATAATGGAGAAGAGGAGTAGAAGGGGAATAGAAAGAGAATCTCATATAAAGGAGAGAGACTAAAATCAGTTTAATTCCTTTATTATTCATTAAATATTAAATTAATTAAGAATTATATAGGTAAAATATTATTTTCATAGTGGAAAAAAGTACAACTCCAAATCTTCCTTATGCTATTAAATTAATTAATGATGTTTTAATTAATTAATTTAAATTAATTAATTCAAAATACAATTAAAAGTTTAAAATTCAATGTCAAAGATAATTTTTTGTTTTTTTGTATATGATCAAAACATATAACAAACTTAGATATCGATTTAATCATTTTGTGCTTTGTTTTTAAGATAATTAAAGTGAAATTCATAGGTTGACACAATAACTTTTATATTAAAATAAAAAATTAGTATTACTCAATTAATTAATTTGGTGTAATTTTTACTTTTTCTGCTAAGCAGCATAAAAGGATTTGATATGAATAAATAAATTTAATATTATCAGAACTTGTCAAGTGAAAGTCCAGTTTTCCCCTTATTGCCATTTCGCGGCATCTTGTTTATCTATATCGCCTCTCCTTCTTTAGACTGGAAGGCTGCGGAGCTCTACAATGGCGTTGTCTAATCCTTCTTTCTCCACCTTTTGCTCAGCTCATAGACTCAATCCCCTTCTCTTCGCTCGCCGCCATCGCTGCGTCAGGAGTTCTCGTTGTCACTTAAATCGTCGTCTCCGGCCTAGATTCTTTGCCGGTAAATAAATACCCTTTCTGTTTCTTAAGTTGCCAACTTAGCTAATTCTAAAACCCAATGAACGAACCCACAAATATTATATCAAGCTAGCACCTTTTTCTGGAAATTCAATGAAAGAATGAATGAATGATTGAATTCAAGAATTGTTATAATGTCCGGATAGTGCCCACTAAACTGCACATGATGAGCAGTCAGTATGAATGTTTAGTTTTGCCTATTCTACAATCTAGCAGGTCTCCTTATCAGATTTTATCTTTGTGCAACTCTTTCTGATGATACATACTGTTTCCTTTGACAATGGTAGTTGCTGCATCAGAAAGCGGAGTCTTTACTTCACCGCAGATAGCAAAGTCATTTGACTTTTCAAATGAGGAGCGCATTTATAACTGGTACTTGGTCACTGTACTTTTGTGTTTTTGTTATATTGACATTGTAATGTTTTGAGTCTTCTTGCCTTATCTTTTGTCTTAGTACCCTAGTCCCTATGTATGCTTTTATGAGAATAATTTCAGCATATATGTTTATGACCTATTGCTATCACTTTCTATGAAATCTTGGAATTTTACAATTGTCTGAAAAGAATGTGATGTATCCATGCTAGGTGGGAGTCTCAAGGCTATTTCAAACCAAATTTTGATAGAGGGAAAGATCCTTTTGTTATCTCAATGCCACCTCCAAATGTCACTGGTTCGTTGCATATGGGACATGCTATGTTTGTGACTCTCGAGGTTTGAGAAAATGGTCGATATGCACTTGGTTGAAATTCATGTTGATGCAGATTACGATCTTTCCTTGTCTATTTCATTATCAGTATTTGATGAATTAAGAAGAACTTGCTTATCCACATTAAATTTGTTCTCTTCTTACCAGGATATTATGGTCAGATACCATCGCATGAAGGGAAGGCCTACACTTTGGCTTCCTGGAACTGACCATGCCGGAATTGCAACCCAGGTATATTACATGATTTAGTTCATACTTCTACCTTTTTGGAGGATAAATTATTCAATGACTGGACTTCAACCAACTTCTCTTTGATTCACTATCCCTTTACATTTGATCCACCCTTCGCTCCTAGTGGCTTGTTTGTCTGGCATGAAATGTTTTCTCGAAGATTTGGTTTAATTGGTAAATACATGAAAAAATGGTGCCACTGCAGGCCGTGTACTTTGACAATTTGTGCTGGCTTTATGAAGATACTAATACTCACACAAAGATTTGTACTTTAGAGCTTGTTTGATGTGGATTTAATCCAAATAAATGAACTTCAAATTCAATCGCAATCATCCTCTATAACACCAAAATATAATTTCTTTATTCCGTATAGTCAATTGAGTTTTTTTTTTCTTACAAAAAGACAGTTTATTTCGTAAAAACTCTGCTTCAAGCAAGCCCTTAATCATTCAGTGAAGCAACTACTCCCTTAGAATTCTCATATTTGGCATGTCTTGAAGCTACCATTTGTTCCTTTTCAGTTAGTTGTAGAAAGAATGCTGGCATCTGAAGGTGTAAAAAGGGCTGATATAGGAAGGGATGAGTTCACAAAGCGAGTGTGGGAGTGGAAAGAAAAGTATCTCTGCAACCCTACTGTCTTTGATTATCAGTTTTAGAACAAATATATAACACCATTTTGGCTCCAGGTATGGTGGGACCATTACAAATCAGATCAAAAGACTTGGTGCTTCCTGTGATTGGACCAGAGAACATTTCACTCTCGATGGACAACTAAGTAGTAAGACAGTTCTCTATCCAGTATACTATTTACGGAGAACATTGTTTCATGCCTCACAACTTATATTAGGCTAAGACAATGTGCTCTTCTCTGCCAATCTACTTTCTGGTGAACGACTTTAGATCAGTTTTTACTTTGAAGTGCACAAACATACACTATCTAATTTGATTTTGATTTGTCTTCATCTTCTCACAACTTTTCATTATTTTTAGGGGCTGTAATTGAGGCATTTGTTACACTTCATGAGAGAGGTCTAATTTATCAAGGTATGGAGCAACTGAACTGATATATTTTCAAAGTTTGCAAACTATAGCAGCATGTTGATGTATATTTCAGCTTTTGGTTGGTTAAAACCTTAGTTGAGTACTTATTTTTGCTTCTTCACTCTTCTTTTCTACTACTTGAGTATTTCCCCCCATTTTTCTTAGTGTTATTGTTTCTGTTCCTTTTTCTTTTCTTTTTTTGGGTTGGGTGTTGGCTTTCTTTTTCCGATTTCCCCCCTGTGCGATATTGTTGCTTCCCACCAGCTAAGGAAACTGCCGGACTAGTCTAGTAAAAGAGATATTGTTATGCAGGATCTTACATGGTTAATTGGTCCCCAAACTTGCAGACTGCAGTGTCAGACTTGGTATGTTGTTCTGTGTCTGTTAGGCTATTGTTGCTGTTTTTCTATTTATCTAGGCTGTTGATGTTCAGTAACACTTCTCAGGAAGTAGAATATTCTGAAGAGCCAGGTTTTCTATACCATATTAAGTACCGTGTTGCTGGAGGTTCAAGGTAATGAATACATTGTTGACCCTTGTGTTTCCAAAGTTATATTCAAATAAATCCTCACTAGAAATGGTTAAAGTGGAGGATTATGCTACCTAATGATAGGTAGTCAAGGGATTTAAGCATGAATATTTTTGTTAATAACATTATTTTTAGTGACATTTGTCTATATTGATTCACAAATTTTGCTCCCATTTCATATTTTGGAAGCAGCAACAAGGTTTAGTTACTCATATATGTGAATGTGTTCATCCTACAACTTTCTCCACTTTGTAGGGACGACTTTTTGACCATTGCTACGACACGTCCTGAGACTTTGTTTGGTGATGTAGCCGTTGCTGTGAATCCCGAGGTATGGTTGCTTTGAATTAATGTTAAAAATGTGCAGTGAGGTTCTCAATCACTGAACGTCTCACAGGAGTATTCTAAATGTTTCATGAATTTGGATCCACTATTTCAATTCTGATAATTGTTTATTGTTGAGAGGAAGCATTTTAAATTTTAATTATGCAGAAAAAATATGAGAACTAAAGAGGGATGTTATTGAATTGGATTTATAGAGAATAAGCACTATTTGTGGGATTAGATGATATCACTAATTATAAACTTGACGAAAACTATGTTTTATGACAATGGGTTGAAACCTAACTAGGCAGGTATACTTCTTTATTTTGTTTGAAAAACTAAAACTTGTATAAAAGTAAGTGTCACAAGGTTTGACTGTTGCAAAACAACTTTATGACATACAAGCCACTAATTAGAGAGAAAGAAAAGACAAGTGTCTTAGGGATGAAAGAAAAGCCTTAAGCCTCTAAGCAATAGGTCAAGAAGAATCCAAGGATGGGCACAGCATACATACACCATAATAAAAATCATAAAGCTTATAAGTCTTCAAAATTCTTGTTACACAATATTTTTTTTCCTATTTCTCTGGAAGATGATTGGATGCTTTTGCCTGAATTCCTTCCAAAAAGGTTCCTTACATTCCTTAACTATCCCATAACTAATGTCAAATCCAGGTAACTACTTATTCTAAAAACTGACATTTATAATTGCTTCTGCGGTTTCCACAATATCTGTGAAGTTATTTACAGTTTCTATGTGATAATTTACCTTTTTCCTATGTTGTACGGATACGGGTATCGTATCAAATACGATACGGATACGGCGATACGGCAAATTTTGAAAATATAGGATACGATACGTTTAGGATACGCATATTATTAAAAATTATTAAAAAGATATATATAAAATAATAATTAAAAAAATTAAAAAATATTAATAGTTAGTTAATAACTTGATGTGAATCTTAAGTTTATCTTGTTTATCTAAGAAGCACATAAGATAGACAAAGTAAGATAAGGATTAAGGAAGCTTCAGTTAAGAGAGGAAATGTTAGTTTAGGGTTAGTTTTATTTTAAACATTTCAGTCCTCCTAAATTTTTTACTTTTTAAAAATTACCCAAAACTTATCCAAAAACGTATCCAAGCCGTATCCAAACTGTATCGGATTGGTCAACTCCATAAGAAGTCAACGATACTCCTTTTGCCGTATCCGATACTCGTTTTGCCGTATCGTATCCGTGTCGTATCCGTATCCGATACTCCGGAATATTTTTTTTTGGAGTATCCGTGCTACATAGCATTTTTCAGTATCCTCGATGGCCTTTCTATTCGTTGAAGTGTTCAAGAGACTAAAACTCTATTCCTCATACTGCCCTTGCTATCTATTTTTCTGATGATTGTTTTTCTTTTCAGGATGATCGCTACACTAAATACATTGGAAGACAGGCCATTGTCCCATTGACATTTGGTCGCCATGTACCCATCATCTCTAGCAGGGTACAGACTTAAGGCCTTGCTTTTTTAAACAAGAAAAAGGAATTTATGCAGATAATAAAAGTTTAACTAAAACATGTATTTGAGCTTCTTTTTTTCCTTTCTAAAAAATATTCTTTCTTCTAGTCTGCTTTTAATTTTTCTATAGCTTTATAAGTTTCACTGCTCGGAATATTGTTGGACCTAGGAGCTGGGATATAACATATTGGACTTTCTTGTGGGAATGGAGTCCTAGTGGTGTAGTTCATCTAGTACCGTTATGATGTTATGCTTGAGACTACTTTCAATGTTTTGTTTTGCATCTTTGACAAATTTAGATGATGATAGAGATGTACAGTTCTTCTCCTATCTTGTTTGTTTCACTTTATTAAATCATCATAAGGATCTTGTGTCAAATTATACTTCTGTTACAAAGAGCTGCAAAATATGTTAAAGCTTTCATGATATGAAAAGAGAAGTGAATGGTTCATTGTTAGTGTCTCCATTTTATTTGGCACTCTTTCAAAGTGTAACTAGCAAGGAAATATTGGATTGCATGACCAAGAGCAGTAATTTTTTATTCTGTCTCTCATTCAAATTGCATTTGGTAGATAATCCAAATATGTAATGGTCTCTCTCTTGCTAATGTGCAGTTTGTTGAAAAAGATTTTGGAACTGGTGTATTGAAGATAAGCCCTGGTCATGATCACAATGACTACCTTATTGCTCGGAAGCTTGGCCTTCCAATACTTAATGTTATGAATAAAGATGCCACACTTAACGAAGTTGCCGGAATTTACAGGTAAATCATGCTTCTGGGCATTGCTTGGTTACTAAAACAATGACTGTTCAACTATTTTTATGCTTTTAACTTCTGTAATTGTCTTATGAAATTTTAACTTGAAAAATCAGTGGCCTTGACCGCTTTGAAGCAAGGAAGAAACTATGGGCAGATCTAGAGGAGACAGGTTTGGCTGTCAAAAAGGAACCCCACACTCTCAGAGTTCCCAGATCGCAACGTGGTGGAGAAGTAAATTTCTATTTAATCAGTAAAGATCCTTCCTGAAGTTGAGCAAACCGAAGCTTGCTTTTCATCATTTTCAGACATGTTATTTTTCTTCATTTCCATCTATCTTTTCATTAGATAATTGAGCCATTAGTCAGCAAACAATGGTTTGTAACCATGGAAACTTTGGCTGACAAGGCCCTCAAAGCAGTTGAGAATGGAGAATTGACAATTATGCCTGAAAGGTTTCAAAAGGTATAAAAGATATTTCCTATGAGTCAATTATTGTTATTTCATATTATTTACTGTAGTTCCAAAATTCATCTTTCAGTTTTCTGTACTACTTCCAACATATAAACCTCGTCTGATGTGTGATTTTTTGGGTTATTTGAATGTTATGAAGTCTAAAATCTTGTTTGATGAAAAAGTGGGTTTTTTGGGGATTATCTGGGTTAAATTACTAAAATGTCCTTTTGTATTTTAATCTTAAATTTAAAAACTAAGGGTACTTTGGTATTTTAATTTATGAATTAAGTGATTTGATTGTTGAAATGATAGGTGATGTGATAGAGGTTTTTTCTGTTTGAAAAAAACAAATAACCCAAGATCAAACAAGCTTGTAGAGTGTTTTCCCCATTACAATGTTGTACTGCAACAAAATCCTGCCCATCATATTATCCTCTTTCATTTGTCTTTATTTTCAATCTTGTTTTGTTTAAGTCAATTCTTTTTTACTTCCTGTCTTAATATTTGCTTGCCTATCAACTTTAGATATATGACCACTGGTTATCAAATATCAAAGATTGGTGTATAAGCAGACAACTATGGTGGGGACACCGCATACCAGTTTGGTACATTGTGGGTAAGGACCCTGAAGAAGAATATATAGTCGCAAGGAGCGAGGAAGAAGCTTTTGTTAAAGCCCGTGACAAATATGGACGAAATGTTCAAATATACCAAGATCCTGATGTTCTCGACACTTGGTTTTCAAGGTTTGCTGAAAAAAACAGTCTAGAAACTCTTATCTTGAATGCGAAACTTTTGCTATGTCTATAATTTGGTGTTGAAGGTAGTCATTTAGTAATAGTGGTAAAGCTTGTTCTTTTTTTTCTTTGATACCATGTGGATTTTTGTCAAACTAAAATACTGTTTTCTTGTAGGAAGAAGTGTATTCATTAAAATGTTTGTTTATTCCTGAAGCTATTACCTTGTGTATTCTGTCAGTGGAAAGAGGTTTATGTACCACCTGGTCTTGTTTGTAGGAATATGAAAACCAATTCTATATTTGATCAAATGTTTGTGATTCTTTTTTCATTGAGAAAAGGATGAACTGTTTGTGATTCTTGGTATCTTCTGAAGTTGAGAGTAAAATCATAAGAGTGTTTTAAGCTAGTCGAATCTTGCCTTCATGTATGTTCATATCCTTTTGTTCTGCAACATTCTTAGCCTTAAATTTATCAAACTTAATGTCAAGTATTTTTTGTTCCATCCTGCAGTCATTCTTGATTTAACTGTCAAGTAAATAATTGAAGAATGACTATGTGACTAGTAATGATGTTTTCTGAGAACTAGAAATTCAACCAGAAATGTAATGAATCAGGGGAAAGTTTGATACTCAGAGAAGATAAGATTTGTTCTGTTGGTCTCATTCCACCATAATTATTTGGACACCTATTACTAATTAATTTTTAATTCTCATTTAATGTGTCAACTTTACTTATCCCTGTTGGTCTCATTAAATGGATAGATAACCATAGCCTATAGACTTTGGCTGATGATAGTCTTATGCCATTGACCCCAAATAGATAAGGGAAAGATTATTGTCAAGTTTAAATGAATGCGAAAGCAAAAAAAAAAAGAGTTAAAGATGAATCTTCATCAGATAATCTCTGATTTCCTATTTGATACTACATAACAGATCTTCTAAACCAATTATTATTCCACTTTCTACAGTGCTCTATGGCCTTTCAGTACATTGGGATGGCCAGATACTTCTGCAAAGGACTTTCAACAGTTCTATCCAACTGCAGTACTTGAAACTGGGTATTCTCTTGTTTAAAGTCTCTCAATTGCATTAGTAATCTTGTGTTAGTATTTTGAACTTTCTTTTAAGTTATGTCATCAGATACTAACTAATTTTTCATGCAAGGGAACTAACTTTAGGTACTTCCTTTGACAATTATCCATTTTTGTGTTGTCCTTGTTTTTTATGATTATATTCTCATCTTATCACTTTTTGGCTAACAAATTCATAATACCAATTTGTCAGAAAGATTATACAAAGATTAAGGTAATGACCTAATACTAGGATAAAAATACTTTTAGTCCTGATTAACTCAGTATCTTTGACAAGATAAAGTCATCAGATAATTGATATGACAATATGGGTGATGTTGGATGCACCATTTTAGGTTGCAAAATTGTTATTTAAATAATCAGGAAGAGTAAACAGTGTTTTTGGTACATTTCTCTCATGAATGGGCATCACAGGAATACCTTACCATTCTTTTCAAAATGATGATATTGGTCTAATCTTGTTAATGTAGGGAAGTGTGATTCAATATCTATAGTAGTCACAAGTCCCTTTTCTCAATCTTTCCCAACTGATTCTGTGGTATTAATCTACTTGTCCAAACTAAGATATTATACTGTTTGAACAGGCATGACATATTATTCTTTTGGGTGGCACGCATGGTGATGATGGGAATTGAATTTACGGGAACAGTTCCTTTCTCCAAAGTTTATTTGCATGGTCTTATTCGGGATTCACAAGTGAGTAAATTGGTTATGGCTATATTATGTTGCTTATATACTTGAGCATAGATCAATATTTTCTTAAAGTGGGAAAGGAGGCATTTAAAATATTTAAGGCTCATCAGCCTTCTTGATCTCAGCTTAACATCTTATTCATTTTGTGTTATGTTGGGGTTTTAACCTTAAAATTCATCAGACTTTGTTTTTTTAATGTTAAAGTTATATTAATAGTGATGCAAAGACGACTTTTAATAATATAAAATTTGTGTTAAACACCTGACCTCAATGTTGTTCATTGAACAATTCAAACCACGTTGAATTATTATTATTGTTTTTTGTTATACATCAAACCACATTGAAATGATAAACATAGACTTTGAATTTCTAATACGTGGAAATGTGTAAAACATTATTAGATTTGCTAACCCTCACATGAAAAATGTTTAATGCCTTTTGCTTTGCTTTCATTAATACACAATGATTCTTATAGATCCTCACAATCTTCTTGTTCATTTTTGTATTGAGTTGCTTGGATCATGGTAAATATTGCACTTAGGCTATGTTTGGATGCTTGTAATTGGAAATAGAATTATAATTACAATTCAAATTTTTTATAAGTGAAATGATGAAATTGAAACCTAAAAAATTATATACATTAAAATCCATTGGAATTACAATTTCAGTTTTGAGTTATCAAAAAAACAAAGGATTTCAAATTGGATCCCCAATTTTAATTCCAATTCCACATGAACCAAACATAGCTTGGTTTCTCATACTTATTCCAATACTTATTCCATGACACTTTAATTCAAAATACAAAATTTTCAGTAACCTCTGTTCCATGTTCTATGGTTAATAAGTGCTTCTGGCATATTGTTTGCAGAAATGTTGAACAAATATATGATGTTATTTACAGAATTTTGAGGGAGAGAGAAATATTAATTCCCGTATATTCATGCGACAATAATTACCAATCCACACAAGATCATCATCTAATTGCTTAACTTAGGGAACTGAAAAAAAGAACTTCACTATTAACACAAGTAAACCTTTGCAACTGAGTTAATCTCCTTTCTCTGGCTACGAAAGGAGACAAGGTTTTCCATCTAACTTTGATTCTGCATGTTGAAGAGCATGGTCTAGGCGGCTAGTCTGAACTTCACACTGTAAACAAAAGTAAACCTTCGCAACTGTGTTTTTGGTAGTGTTCGGCTTGAGGTAAGCCATCCAAAGGGAAAAAAAAGTCAGGCTCATAACGTAGAAAAAAATCACCATTGGTATCAAAACTACCTAGAACCAGTGGCAACCCAAAATGCTTCCTCTTCAGAAAATGTTACAAGCCATAAACTGAATGGC